>NC_133159.1:180193355-180824509 GCF_040802235.1 Manis javanica | reverse complement strand
CAGTGAATTTCAACTGAAGAATCACATCACTATTCTGTTTTAGGCTTCATTTGTCCCTCTTTGGCCAAGGACTTCTGATTTTTCCCCTCAAAGAAGGCAGGCCAGTCATGGGCGACTCCGCAGGCAGCAGGTGGCCCAGGGGCTGGCTTTGGGAAGAGGTTTGTCGAAGAGAAGCCCCTCTGGGTTTATTTTCCTGTCTTGTTTGAGGCGCCAGGGTCAGGCCCCCTCTGGTAGCTAGCTGTGTCTAGGCAGAACCCGACTGCGGGGCCGGGGTTCCGACAGTCACAGAGCCCTGCTGGGGTCAGGGCAGGAAACCCCCTTGGCTGGAATCCCAGGCCCAGAGCTGTGTAGTCTCGGAAATGTCCACCAGGTGGCACCGTCCAGCCACGGATGTGCCAGCGCGGGTCCCAGCCGGCTGGGGACTCCAGACTTGGTCCCCACGTAGTCCCACTGCCCCCTCCCTCCAGCCAGGCCCAGGGACCCAAGGGAGGACAGTGTCCCCGCGCCCTGCCAGGTGTGTGAGGTGCGTTTGGTGGCGCTGTCCGTCAGTGGCAGTGGCTGCAAAGCCAGCCTGGCTCCATGGGGGCCCTCTGCTCCCACCTGGCTGACATGGGGCAAGGACGCAGCCTCTAATCCACTTGTTCCCACAAGGAAAACAGGTGTCTCCTTACCAGATGGAGGCTGGGGGTAGCTGGTGTCGCCGGAGTCAGGTGGCGAGTGGGTGAGTACCCTGGGGGTTCTGGGCCCTGGGCCCGGCCTCCTGACCAGTGGTGGATGGCATGTCAGCAGGAAGCCATCCCCCTCCTCTGCCCGGGGGTCCCACAGGAGGGTCATGATGGGTGGGGGCGGGGACACAGCGGCCGTGGGGGGCCTCTGGCCGTCCAGCCGGCCTCCCTGCTGGATGCTGTCCTGGGGGCCGCCCAGGGCAGGGTGAGGAGTGGGGACTGTGGGACCCGGCAGAGGGCTGATCACCGGCAGGGCTGCCCTCTGTGGCTTGCAGATTGGACCTGCCTCTGTGTCTGACCCACCAGGGAAAACCCTGAGGCCCCCAGCGCTGGCCCTCCAGCAGAGAGTAGGGTAGACCCTGCCTGCCTCGCCCCTGCCAGCTGCATCCCGAGGATGGGGCTCACAGGCCTTGGTCTGCCCCCAGGCGGGGCCTGCCCTCTCACCAAGCACTCTCGGGCTGACGTGTCAGCGTCTTGGCTCTGGCTAAGCAGTCATGTCACACAGTGAGGAGGAGGTCCAGGGCGGCGGCTGGGGGGCTGCGGGCTTGTAAGCAAAGTGGGGCTCAGGTCCCATCTGGTCACCCTGCCCTCTGGGGGTGCATTCGCCAATGCGCTGTAGCTGACACTTGCCGTGCCCCAGGGAGCGTGCCCAAAGGCAGGCCCTGCCCTCTCAGTGCCAGGTTCATTCTAAGCAAACAGCAGGGGTTTGGGGTCACCAGAATGGGGGCCTTGGAGGCAGAGCTGGGCTGCTGACCCTGCCGCTCCCTCACCAGCCATCCTGGGACCCTAGGGGAAAGGGACTCTTCTTTCTTCTCACGCCCTGGGGATCCGGGGAGGGCAAAGGTGCTGGCAACACCCCTGAGGAGCTGCCCGCCGGGGAGGAGTAGCTGTGTGGCCAGTGGAGAGCTGGGTGAGGGCTGCTGGCTGGGGCTTTGTTGGCAGGAGCTCCCCTGCCAGGTGGGAGCCTCCCTCTGCTACCCCCAGGCCTGAGGCGGCCGTCCTGGAGGTGCCCCTGTCCTGGCGGGGCTCCCGCTGCTCCCTCCCTGGGGGCTGCGAGAGGGGGGCAGCTAGGTCTGGGCTCTGGCTCCTGCCCTGTCTCCTCCTGAGGGCCCTGGCGGAGCCCGGAGGAGGGCCAGGCAGGCCGTGCAGATGGTGTGCCGGGAGGAGGGGCTGCCTGGGCAGACGGGCTGACTGTCGGGACAGATGGTGGGCCGGGCAGGGGTCCGGAGCCCGTCCCATCTGCTCCAGGCCCCTGGCGGGGCTTTTCTTGTCCACCTGGGGTAAATTGGGATGAAGCCAAAGGCTGGCTTTGGCCCAGGCCTGCTTCCATCCTACTGGGTCCTCTCTGCCCCAGAGGCTCATGGCTGGGTGTCCCACCTGGTGCTGACCTGGGGTCTTGAAGCCCCTTCCTGGCAGCTGGCACAGGGTTTGTGATCACAGAGCTGGAGGGATTCTGGGGTGCCTGGGCAGAGTGTGAGGCACACCCCAGGCCACAGCCACCCACGGCAGACAGAGATGCCGACAGGCTCCCAGGACAGTCGACGAGTCAAGTCTGAGCCATTGTCAACAGGCAGTCATGGGATGAGGGTCAATGTGGAGGAAGAGGGTCACCCTGGCTGGGGGTCAGGGCTGCCTCCCCGAGGGGGTATGGTCGAGCCCACGCAGGCTCCAGTGTGGCGAGGAAGGCAGGACAGGGGCCAGAGGGTCAGTGCAGGGGCAGTGGGCAGGAAGGCCAGGGGTGTCCTGCTGAGGCTGTGCATCTGCCTTCCGTGACCTCGGTCCTAGACCCCTGTGGGGGGCCCTCAGCTGTGTCCTGGCCCGAAGGAGCTGGGAGGGCTCATCATATTGTGTTCTTAGATTGCTAGTGATAATCCAAAAATACCTTCTGTTTTTAAAACCAGTTACAAAGAAAAACCTTTGCAGCCACTGTGTGCAGTTGGCAGCCATTCCGAGGAGCGCCACTGGGTGTTCACCATCCCACTGGGAAGCAGTTCTTTTAAAGGATGAACTTGGCCCATTTGCTTAAGGGGGGCCTGGGGGCATCAGGGTGAAGGAGGGGGCTGCCTTCCCGAAGGTGACCCTGGACACCAGCTAGAGTGTGGTCCTGGCGTCTGCTCCAGTGGCCTCTCCAAGGGCTTGAGCAGTGCCTCCTGGCCACCCTGCCAAGGGCCCCAGAGAGAGACATCCCCTCACAGCCGGTTCTTGGGCCGAGAGGCCCCTCTGAGGCCGGGGCCCTGGCAGTCGCTCACTGTCCATCGCCCACTTCCTGCCTTCCTCTTCTCTGAATCCTCCCCAGGCTCAGTGCTTCCGGGCTAGACAGTGGGATTCAAATCCCGCTCTACCCCTTGGTGGCTGGGTGACCTTGGGTAAGACCCTCACCATTCTGAGCTTGGCCTCCTTAGTTGTAAAAGAGGGCAGGAAAGTATCTGCTTGGAGGGGTTGTTACGACAATTCAGTGAACCAGCCAGGCTAGCTGTAATCATTACCATGTTGTCTATTTTATTGAGGCAAAATCCACACAATAGAACATACACTGTTAAAGCAGCAGTAGTGCATCTTAACGCATTCACAGTGTTGTGTAGCCACCACTCCTATCCAGTTCCAGGACCGTGCCTCATTTCAGAAAGAAACCCCCTGCCCTTTGGCAGAAACCTGTGCTCCGGCCGTGTGGACGGTTCGTCCTGATGGAATCCCCGTGCGGCCTTCTGTGTCTGGCTTCTTTCACTGAGCATAATGCTCTCCAAGTTCGTCTGTGTTGCAGCATTTCTCAGAATTTCATTCCCTTTTATGCATAACAGTCCACCATGCAAATAGACCACATTCTAGGGTTACTTGTTCATTATCCATTCACTCACTGGAGCTGTTTCCACCTTTTGGCCCTTGTCAATAATGGTGCTAGGAACATGTGCGCACACGGTTTTGTTTGAACACCTGTCATATTTTTTTCTTTACGTGGAACCCTGCACGAATTCGGGCGTCCTCCCCGCTCGGGGGCCTTCTCTGTATCAGTCCGTCTTGGAGTGTGTGTGCTGCCTGGGGGGCGCACCTGGCTGTGGTATGTTGTGCCTCCTGTCATCTGACCTTGTCATGGCCCACGGGTGTGACGCAGCTTCTCCTCAGAAGTAACAGCAGTAGCCAGGCTGCATGCCTGTGAGGCTTCCTCCTCCAGGGAGGGCCCCGGGCTGCACATGGCCAGATTGGGACACGGGGCACAGTGCTCGCCAGCAGCCCTCTGCTCCTCGGGTGCGCCTCTACCTTCATGCTGTGCTCTGGTCTGGCCCAGTGGCCATGGGTAGGGAGGACACTGGCCCTGGGGGTGGAGACCACCCTTTGTGACATGTTTTTCACACTAAAATCCAGAAATCCAAGTGGAGGTCTTGCTTGCTCATGAGGGTGAGATTGCAGCTCTCTGGAGCACAGTGACCTGGGGGCCAACCCTTACTCAGGCACTTGGGGTGCTAGTAAGAACGGGTGCTCGCTGCCTCTAGGCCCTGGGCAGGCCTGCTCTCTATTACGGCTGAACGCTTGCGAACGCCCAAGGGGCCCGGAGAGGTCACACCCCCGGCACACGTCTGCAAACCTGCAGGGGTGGCAGCTGGGGACTTCCACCACTCCTCTGGTGGAACGGGCCGCTGATTCCCGGGTGGCAGGGACGGGGGAATGCTTCTCTGCCCTGCCTGAGTGCCGCCCCCTCCAGCAAGGGTGGGACTGGACCCAGAGGCCCCCTCCTCTCTGGGATTCAGAATCTTAGGCGGAGGGCGGCTTGCATGAGAAGTAGGGCTGACTTGTCCTGGCGGTGACCTTGCAGTGACCGGACCCTGCCTTTCTGAGCCTGATTCCATACCTCCTCCTTGGTCCTGGGTGCCCCGCATCCCTGGACTCACATGGGCCAGTGCTGTTGTAGCAGCCAAGCCCCTTGGGACACTCCGTGCACCTCTTCCTGGGAAGCTCCAGTGTCTAGCTGCCCCACAGTTCTCCCAGGCCACCCTGAGCCCAGACCACAGTGGGGATAGCAGGTTCTTGGTGGGGGTGGGAGGCGACTCCCCTGGCTGCTGCCCGGGGTTCAGATGTCAGTTGCCAGTCCCTGGTGTCCTCTGCTGCCCTTTCCTGTCTGTCCTGCTTAACCCATCATCCATCACTGATGGGCCCTTGGCTTCCATCTCATTTCTGCGGCTAATGGCTCTGGCGGCCACTGGTCTGCAGAAGCGAGCATCTGGGTCTCATGCTCCCTCCTCCCCCTGATGGCCTCGGACACTCTATTGCACTGGTGTCAACCCCCCCATGCGCACTCGGTGACATGTGCTTCCCTCCCCTGGGCCACCCCCACACATCACGGAGAGCCGTCATATTAACAGGCATGAAATATTTACTTAACTCAGCTTTTTGCAAATATTCCTTCAGTTATTTCCCCTCTGCTGGGAACATAAACTGTGCAGCCGGCACATGCTGAAAGGGCTGGCTGTTAAATAATACAATAGAAAGCCTATGAGGGCCAGACAGCTCCACGCGTGTCCGGGCTGCCTGCCCGGCGAGCCCGTCCCCTGGCAGGCAGCGCGCCAGGAGCTGGAAAGGCCCCCTGAATGAGTGGGTGGGGGCGGGCGGGCCTGGGGATGTATTGCTGGGTAGACAGTTGAGATTACATTTCCAAAGTCTACCTTCCAGAAGCGAGTTTTGGGACCTTTGGGAAAACAAATGTGAAATGTTTAAAAATGTATTGCTGCTTCATATTTTAATACCTTTTATTGAAATGTTTCCTTTTTCATAGGTTTTGTGTGACTGCCGTTTTGCTTCCCGCTCTCTCTCTGCAGCTACGGCTCCGGGTCCCTGAGGCTTTGCGGAAAGCCCTAGAATAGGAAACCTGTCCTAACTGGCCCAGGGCCTCAGGCTTCTCCTAGTCACTCGCGAGTTGCTGCCCACCTGTCTTTGCGTCTGCCCGTCGGTTCCTTCCCCGCCGTTGGCATCATCTGATCTTTTGAGACATGGTGACGTTTCTCTTATCAAAACCAGCTCTGAAAAAAAGGACTCACTTGTGGCAGACCAGAGCGAGACTGTCCCTCGCTGGCCGAGAAGAGGCAAGCTGCTGCCAGATCGTGAGGGGCCACGTGGCCTCTAGGAGCTGAGAGCCCCCAGCTGACAGCCAGAACGAATCTGGGGCCTGTGCCCTCAAGGAAGCTTGGAAGCGGATCTTTCTCCAGTTGAACCTCTGATGAAACCAAAGCCCGGCCACCCCTGCCTGGCAGCCTGTGCGACCCCAAGGCAGAGAAGCTGGCCACACGGCGCGGAGCCTCTGACCTGCGCAAACCGCGAGATGATAAATGTGTCTGTTAACAAAGAAATGGCAATCCGTTTTCCCAGTGAAATGGCTCCACAGAGTGTATCGCCTCCTTTTCTTTGAATGAACAGAAATAAAATCGAATTCCACCAGCAAAGAAGCGACATGCATTCACAGAATGTCTTAGGTCTTCATTTAAGAGACGCGATGGATCATTTTCTCCCGTTGCCCTTCTGCTCATGGACCTGTCACCTTAGGAGGCCTGGGGTACCAGGCAGGCTGGGGGTTGGGGTGTAAGTAGGGAAGGAGGCAGAAAGGTCCTGGAATTATTGATGAATTCTCAGGAGGTCCACAGCTGGGGAAACTGCCAACAGCCCCGGAGGGCTCTGTCTCACCAGAACCATTTTCTCTGAGGACTGAATACTCAAGCGTCAACGAAGAATGGCTTTCACCTTTATGTCATGGCTGCACTTGGAGTCTGGAGTTGGGGGGACAGAGAAGGTGGGCAGTGAGCATGCTGGGAGCTGGTGGACGCAGAGGCCTACTTCTCCTTTACTCAGGCAGCTGTTGGGACCAGCGGACTGTGACAGCATTGTTGCACTGTTGGGGACAGTGTGCAGGTGAGGACGGGGTCGCCCACTTCCAGTCCTTGTCTGGATGCTGGTGGAGCCGTATGGCCTCAGCAGTCCACTTGTCCCCAAGGCAGAGGTGGGCTGTCCCCAGTTCACTTGCGGTGGGTGAATACCCCCAGTCTGCTCATGGCCCAGCCCGTCCCACTGAGTGGGGCAGAAGTGGCCCATGGACTTGGGGCAGCAGGACTGGCCTTTGTCACCGCCCAGCGACAGCCAGGGCATACATACAGGCCCCAGAGGAAGGGCATGATGATGCAGAGGCCAGCAGTGGGGTGGAGGCCACGCAGCGCTGCGGGGTCAGGTAGGGGAAGAATGTCAGACCTGACGTGAACTGATCCGTGCACGCTGCTCACTCGTGTTTGTTGGAGTAAGAATGAAGTGGGACCATCTGCCTACTGGGAAGGGAGGGTTTGGTTTACCTCCCAAAGGATGGAAGTAGGAGGGAAGGGACCTTGGAGGAGGCTGGGGGCTTGGAGGGGGTAGGAGGCCAGAATGCAGGGCCGAGGGGTCCTCAGCTGGGCCTCACCTGGCAGGCTGGTGCCACCCTCCTTTCTCTCCTCCTTGGGTCACCTCGGCCTGGGCCAGGTGGACCTGCAGTGAGACCCAAGGCTCCATCGCCGCTGTCATCTGATGTCTTGGTTCCCCTGCTCCTGTGGGCTCCCAGGCCGGCCCTGCCCTTTGGCCTCTCAGCTCCTGTCTCCCGTCACCCCTACAAGCTGCTGTTGGGCGAACATGGCTCATTTCTTTTATTACTTGGCCCCCACCTGTGGCTCTTACCATGACCTCATGCAAACTTTGAATTGGCCCCTGGGAGGAAGGTGCTGTTGTCACCCCCGCTTTACAGATCGGGGGACTGAGGCCTAGAGATGCCCTGTGAGTGGCGACAGCTGCAGAGCTGGGGTGGGGGCCAAGCGGTGCTTGAACCCGGCCGCTGGTTCTCCGTGATCAGAGCACATCTCTCAAATGAGCAAGAATTAAGAACGTCTTATTTATTTTTTGGCATCTTTGCATAGCCATTGCTCGTTTAATCTCTTGCTTTCTCCGAGGCAGCCTCTGTGCCCGCCATCCTGGGGATGTCCCCTGAGCCCAGGGACACTGGCCTTGACAGCCAGGGCTGAGATTACCCGGGTGTGCAGCCAAACCGGGAGGCTGCTCTCCAGGCGGCAGGCCAGCCAGGGGTGCCTTCTGCACAATGAAATGCAGATTTCGCATTAAAAGGCAAATCTTTATTCCAAAAGGTTGAAAGGGATGTGACTTAAAAAAGATCTCCAGCTGGTTAAATTTAGGGCAGGGGAACGGGGCCAGCGGGAGCTCGCAACTGGCTGCGCGCCCGCCGTGGAGCCTGGGACTGGGGCTCGGGTGCGTTTCTCTCCCAGTGCCTGCCTCTCAGTATTTTTTCTCTCCCCTTCTGAGTCAGGAAAACAAATGTTGATAGCCCTGTTGGCCGGAGTTGTGCTTACTTAAAATAAGCTATTTCAGCTGTGCCGTGGCCAGTTCGAGATGGCCGCGTCCCAGCCAACACCCTCTCTGCCCGGTGAGCCCCTCCTCCCTCCAGGGGCCCTTCCTGCAGCTGTTCCCTGGGACTCCCACCAGCGCTGCACATCTTAGCTGTAGTCACATGCTTCTGTCCCTTTATCCACCCCCATCAGGCCTCCAGGGGCACAGCAGGAGGGGCCCGCTGGGGACCTTGGGCGAGTCCCTCAGCTGCTTGGACCTTGCCGTCCTGGACTGGCAGCAAGAGAGCAGGTCTGACCCATCTCCCAGGTGGCGTCCAGCTGCTACACGCTGAGTGGGCCTCTGTCACGGGGCCAGAGGCCAGCGAGCAGGACCCCCACAGTAGAGGACCAGCTCAGGGGGACCCAGAAGGAGAAACCCTAATTGTGGGATGTGGGGTGGGTGAAGCTGTGGACATGGAAGCTGGGGCAGTGTGCAGGTGTCCATGTGTTGGTAGGCGTTTGTGCATGTGTTTGCATGGGTGTGCCTGAGATTGTGCATGTGTGTGAGCATGCGTGTGTGTGTGTGTGTGCACATATGCAAGACTTGGGGGCTGTGGGTGATGTGTGAAGATTTGCATTTGAGGCTCTCATGGCCCAGAGATCTCAAGGGTGAAGCAGATGAGGAAGGCTGCCCTGGGGGTTGGGAACAAGGAACCCCCTCAGTGCAGCCAGAAGGAGTGGCAGGCAGCCTAGGAGTGGTCTGGCTGCCCCCCTAGCCAGTTTTATCCTCTGTCCCCCACATGGGAGCTCTGGCCTGCATTTTGCAGTGTGTGTTCCCTTGCTTTTCTTCATGGTTTTAATGACTCTATAACCTCTAAACAGCCCATTGTGTAGTCTTGTGTTTCTGAACTGAGTTCTTGTTTTCCTCTTTAACTCTATGATGTCTCTAAGATGCCCATATAAACGCGGGCCTTGCTTCCCGGGGCGGTGGCACTCCACCGTGAGTGCGCAGCCGTCCTCTGGTCCCCAGCCACGGGTGCACTCACTTATCTCAAGCCGCATTGCTGTAACCTTGGGCTCCAGCCAGCCGACCTCTGCGGGCAGCTGCCGGGCAGAGGCTCTGGGTTTGGAGGACACCCCTAGCTCTCTGCTTTCCTGCTGCCCCCTCTCAGGAGAGATGTTCTTAGCAGTCAAGAAGCCCATCCATAGAGCCTGCCTGGCTTCCACCTCCCTGGGGGTCCCCCAGTTGTCCTCGGGAGCAGCTCTCTGGTGGCATCAGGAAGTGTCACCCTGGTGGAACAGTCTGTCCCTCTGGGACCTGATCCTTCCTCCCTCTGGGAAGTTCACTTGTGCCCTAGCTTCTGCCTCCCCCCACCGGGGCCCAGGGCCTGGCACAGGAGGGCTGCATGGAAGGGGCTGAAGGCTTTGCTTATTTATGGAAGGTGACTAATTGGCTTCACTTCTTGGAACTTTCCTGAGTTTCCTGTGTCCCAGGAAAGGCCCCTGGGGTGCTGGTCAGAGCAGGATGGTCGGTCGCCCCATGTTCACCACCTCACAGCGCAAAGAGGCAGTGCTTCAGCCAGCCAGCCAGCCATTCAGCAGACTTTCCTCTGTGCCCACTGTGCACGGACCAGACCCTCAGGCACTTCAGCGGTTGGCTTTATCCTGGCTGCCTCGTGTGCCGCAGCCCGGCAGAGCTGCCACTTAGTTCCGGTGCCTCGGCTCACAGATGCTCTACATGGGACCCATCCAAGCGGTCCCCTAGGACCCCCTTCCCAGATACCCCAGCTAGAGTGGTGAACACTGAGGCAGGGGCCGGGACGGAAGGGTCTCCTGGAGGGGAAATGACAGGCTTGGGATTCTGGGCCTGTGTGTGGCCTGAGCACCCACAGTGGGTGGGAGGGGAGCAAGGAGATGCAACCCCATCATGGCCAGGGTGGAGGGCTGGCTGAGGGCGGGAGGCGGGGAGGAGGCCCCCCTGTGATGACCTTGTGGTCCTGGAGGGGCAGGCTGCCAGGTCGGGGAAGGCTGGGGGTGGCGCATGGTGCGGGGAGGTGTAGTGGGGGCATATGGGGGTGGGGTGGGGGTGTAATGGGAGAGTGTGGGTGTGGTGGGATGGGAATGTAGGGTGGTGGGGGTGGTGGAGTGTATTGGGGGTGGGGGTGCAGTGGGGATGGGGGAGCCGCTTCTTTTACTAAGTTTCTCCAGGCTCATGATCCAACCCGAGCATTTAATCCAACATAAGCAACAACTGACCCTTGAAAAAGCCCCAAACACGAGCAGCGTGTCCCCACCACTGTGTAAATTCCGACTCGCGGACTGTGGCAGAGCCTCAGGAGGCGGCCGCTGCAGGAGGAGGTCTCCTGAACCTTCTGTCCCTCCTGGGCTTCCATCTGCCGGGTCCCCAGGCTGCTGGCCTCTGGCCGTGGCTGCACAAACACCCTGCATGCCCCCTCTTTTGGGGCCTTACTCTTTTAGGGGCTTGGTTTCTGTCTGTGCCGTTGTCTGACGTGCATGTACTACGCACAAGAAGCCTCTGCTGCAACATACAATCTTTAGCAAAAGCTGCAGTGGCAGGAATGCATTGAAGAACGGCATGCTTCTCAGGACAGCCATCCTGGGCCTCAGCAGGGCCTCTAGCCCAAGCCCCTTGCCAAGCTCTTGTCACCAGGTGAGGGCAAAATCTGCCTGGAGGGAGAAAGAGGAAGCAGTTCCTTTCTGCCCTGTCCATGCAAATGTCAGCTGTGGGATCAACAACACCGAATGCATAACAAAACAAGCAATCTCCATGTGGCCTGGACTGGCAGCCTTTTAATCATTATTATCATTATTTGCACCAGTAAACCAGTAATGATCAAAGGCACTTCTAGAAGGTGCCTATGATTTGCATCGCTGACTAGGTCCACCAAGAGGTGCCAGCCGGAGGGCCAGGCATTGCTGGGTTCCCAGTTGGCTCCGGGGCCGAGGCCATGAGGTGAGAAGGGACACAGCAAGGAGGGAGACAGGGCTGGGCAGAAGGGTCCCTGCTACAACACATGCTGTGGATGCCCCACCGAGATCTGAGTCACCCCCCAGCAGCCCCCTGGGTGGGGAATCACCCCCCACAGGGACCAGCCCAGGCACGGGAGGTGCAGAGGCTGGCTCCGGGGAACCAGGCTGAGGCTCAGCCTTTCCTCCGCCCCACGTGGCTCCCCACCAGGAGGAACCCCACCCCTGGGACTACTTCTAGGGCACCCCACTGAGGGAACCTGCAGGTACCTCCCTTAGTCTGCTTGCGAGGTCAGGCCTTGTGAAAGTTCCCAGTCTGGGTGCATATCTCACCCTGACTCCTCCGTGCCAGGTAATGGGTGGGTGATATCGGAAGGAAGTTGATGATGGTAGTAGTAATTCAGGGCTGGATCCGGTAGGTGCAGAGGTAAGTTAGGGTCAGTGCGACGCCCTGCAGGGGTCAGCCCTTGATGGGTGGCCGGCCCGCCTGAAAGCTTTCCTCCTTCAGGGATCCAGGTGGAGAAGCTTGCTTTATTTTCCCACCTGAGCGCAGTTTATTTCATAATAATAAAAAATTGAAGTCAACATAATTTTAGTAGGCACTATCCAGAAAGTTGTATTCAAATTTGATATACAGATGGATTTATTCTGTTGAGGTAAGATTCACATAACATAAAATTTACCATTTTAAATCGAGCAACTCAGTGGCTTACGGTGCGTTCACAAAACGTTTTCATCTCTCAAAGGGAAACCCCAACCCCATTAACAGCCAGTCCCCAGCCCTGTCCCCTAGCCCCTGGCCTCCACAGATCTGCTTTCTGTCCCTGACACCTCCATGCTGGACAGCGCACCTAAGTCACGCACCACATGGTCTTTTGTGTCTGGCTTCTCGCACACGGTATGCTGTGCCCAAGGCCCAGCCATGCTGTGGGGGTGACAGTGCGCCTCCCTTTTCAGGGCTGAGTGGTACTCCCCTGTGTGGGGGGCCCCCAGTCTGCTCACTCATTCATCTGCTGATGGACACCTCAGTTGTTGTCTTTTAACTGTTGTGAGTAGTCACAGCTGCTGTGAACACCTGTGTACAAGCTGTTGTGGGAACACCTCCGGGTGTATCCCTGCGAGTGATTGCTGGTCACATGGCAACTCCGTGTTTCACCTTTTGAGGCCATCAAACTGCTGTCCACAGCAGCTGCCCCGTCTTCCCTTCCCACCAGCAGGGCATGGGGTTTCGGTTTCTCTACATCCTCACACACCTGCAATTTTCTTTTAAAAAAATTTTTGGCGGCTTTAGTGGGTGTGAATCGGCATCTTGCCGCGGTTTGACCTGCAGCTCCCCGGTGACTGTGATGGGCTCATCCCATGTTTGCTGGCCCTTCCCGTGTCCTGGTTCATTGGTTTCTGCTTCCCTCTGTTCCTCTGCCTCCTCTCCTTTCTCAGTGGCTTCTGCTCTCTCCTGACCACAGCGCCTTTGCTTTGAGCCTGCTGGACCCGTTAGCAGCCGCCTCTGCCCTGGGTGCAGCCAGCAGTGACTCAGTTATGTTTCCTGGGGGTGGAGTCTTCTTGCTAATCCCTGGGTCAGACACCCCCCTACTCCTGGCTCATCCATCAGCAGGGCTCAGGGTGGGGCTTTGATAGGGTTCCCTTGGAAGCAGCACTGAGAAAGGGATTTGCACGTGAGTGATTTACTGATTCACAAAGTGAATCGATAGGGGGGCAATGAGGAGAGGAAGGCAGCCCCTGGGGGTGTCCGAGCCAGCTGCAGTGCTTGTGTCCTGGTGACCCCAGTGCCGTGGGGAGGGAGCTGGGGCTCTTACACGCTGGCCCCCGGACTCTGAGGACTGCCCCGGAGGCGTTTACTCCTTGGTACCCCCAGCCTGCTTCCTGGGCTCTGAGGGGGCAGGACAGGGCCCAGCGGCTCTAAGGGCCAAGTGCCAGCTCACACTGTGGTTGCAGGGTGAGGGGATGGGGTGGCGCGCCGACAGCGCCTGCCATGGGGGAGGCAGATTTCAAAGAAAGATTAGAATGAGAGGTGTTTGCTCCACTTGCGGTGTGCCTGACAGGGCACACCTTGTGTGAGTCACTGTGTGCCCAGCCCTGCCCACTGGTGTCCAGGGGCCTTGGGCCTGAGCCCTGCCCAGGCAGGAGCCCCTAAGGGCCAGATGTGGCTTGTCCTCGGGACTGTGCCATGCCAGCCTGTGTGGCCTCACATTCCTTCTGTTGCCCTAAGGCTAATGCCATGCCAGGTGGGTGCTGACCCCCAAGCTGGCCACACTTCCCCTGGGTCACCCATATGCTCTGGGTGGGGGATCCGTGATGGAGCACCTGGCTTCTGAGGACACCCATGCCACCAAGCCTAGAAGAAATGAGCATACAGGAGCCCAGCCTGTCCCGTGGGATCCAGTTTATAGGGTTCTTATTCTCCGCCCACCTTCCACCTTCCACCTGACGTCCACCTGGCCTTCCCCATCGCCTGCTCTGTGGGCCTCAGGCTCTTCACAGAGACAGCTTTTCCAGCTCCCACACTTGTGGTGTGGGGTCACATCCCTGTAAAATAGTATGTGTACATGTGCACACACGAGAGACACATATCTGAACACGAACATATGTATATGTACACCCATGTGCACACACATGAATGTGTATAAGTACTGCATGCACTTCTGTGTGTATAATCGACGTGCATGCACATAACATGTACATGCATGTTTGTGTACATGTGTGTATGTACATCCATGTGTGTTTGTGTACATATACATGCACTGTCCATCCATGTGTATATGTATGTTTGTGTATATATTTATATGTATACTTATATATGCACATGTACACCCATGTGTGCATGTGTATAATCACATGTACATATATGTGTGTGCTTGTGTATAAGCATGTTCACATATGCATGGGTGCATGTGTATGTGTACACACATGTGTATATGTATGTGAAAGATGTGCGTACTTCCATGTGGCTACACGTATATGTATGTGTACATCATATGTGCTTGTGCAGATGCCCGTGAGCCTCCAGGGCTCTGCTCCCCCGGCTGACCCCTGCTGGGTGCCCCTTCCTGTCCCTCAGGCTCACCTCCGCGTCCTCTGACAGGCCTCCAACACCCGCAGATGCCCGCTCACCCCCACCCTTGCCTGCCGCCTCCTACCACGCCATCCTGTCTTCTTCACAGCGCGCAGAGGCGCCTGCAATGACGTTATGGCTTTTCCTGCTGATGTGTTCTTTGTCCCCAAGCGCCACTGTTCAGCGGGAAGCCTGGTGACTGAGCAGGGCCTGGCTTGGGAGGTTTGAGGCCAGCCCCCTGGCTTCCTCCTTGATCGGGCTGGGGAGTTCAGACCCCGTCTCTGACTCACAGTCCAGCGCCCTCAGCCCTGAGTGTCTTGTTAGTCCGCCTGTCCTCTTCAGGGCTGGTGACTCAGGGCCACACCTCTTCCCTGAATAGGGGACACACTCTGGCCTGTCAGTGTCCTCGGAAATGGCTGTCTGGGTGCCTCTGAGACAAGCAATTTCCAGCACCCGATGTGGCCGGCCCTGCTGTCCTGCCCAGGAAACAGTTTCATTTGTGTCTGTTTTATCCTGAGGGAGCACGGCTTTGAGGCTGGCAGGGGAGGGAGCCTGTGGCGCAGGCTGGCCCTTGGTCCCCCACTGTCCCCTGGGGAGTCCCACTGTCCCCTGCGGGCCGCCCGCTCTCCCTCCCGGTGGGTCAAGAAGGTGGCGAACACCATGGGGCAGCTGGGGCCTGCAGGGGGCAGTCAGAGAGGGGGTGCCTTTCCTTCCTGCCCTTCCTGCCAGGAAGACCCCTGGGAGCCCATGGCTCCCACCCCTGGGATAAATGAGGCTCCCAGGGTCTGCTCCTCGGACGCCGCTCTTCTGCCGGGGGTCAGGGTGGACACAGAAGTGAGGCTGGAAGATGACTTGTAGAAAAGCATGAAAGCTGGAATGGGGGCTTCCCTCTCAGCTACTAACAGATTTCAGTTGGTGCAGCAGGAGGACAGCAGCGTGTGCGCCTCTGTGCCGCGTCTGCCTGGGGTTTTCAGGCCCGAGGGGGGCTTTCTTTGGTGGCCAACAAGCAGAGGGGGGGGCGGTGGGCCTGGCCAGGCATTGCCAGACATACCCTCTTGTTCACAGCTCCAGCCTCAGTCGCGGTCCCCGCTGACTGTGTTCCAGGAACCCTCCCCCCACCGCCGGAGTCTCAGTTTGCAGAGCTGGCTGAACACATTGCAAAGCAAGTGGCCGGCAGTGCTGAGCCTGACCGTGACCTGCACCCTGGAAGGAGGCGGCTTCATTCTGAGGCTGTGTTGAAACACACATCAACTCGGCGCTCTGTTCTCCCCAGGAAGAGATTAAGATCCCTAAATGCTTCCTGGCAAGAGGGACAGCTGCTTCTTTATCCTTAAAATGTAGCCAGCAAGCCAGGGGCCCCTCTGCGGGGGGTGGGGTGTCTGGGGATGGAGGAGGGCGGCGCCCTGTGACCTGACCCCTTCGATCTCCCCCAGTCTGCCTCTGATGAGATGTGCTCAGCGATCGATCGATATATCCGCAGCCCTGCAAGTGGGACAGAGGGACGCAGGAGGCAGAGGACCCGCTGGCCAGGGGGTTTGGGGTGTGGGTGGCTTTGCCAGTCAGGCGGCCGTCTGACCAGAGCTGCATCCCAAAGACAGGACAGTGACAAGCAAGGGTCAGCCACACATGGACCACAGGAGCGCAGTGGACTTACAGCGGATGCGATGAATAATTCATGTGGGCAGGGAAGTTGTGCACGGCCCCAGGAGCTGGGCTGGGCGTCTCCCATGCTCTGAATGTGCCGTTCCTGGTGCGGAAGCTGGGGTGAGGAGAGGGCTCACCCTTGCTCCTGGGGCACCTCCAGACTAGCAAATAGCTGCTGTCTTCCTCCTACAGCACGCTGACCCCACCTCACCTGTCCTGCGTCTCCAGCAGCTGCGCCCTGGGGTGTCTGGCCCTCGGCTCTCTGTGTCTCTGCTCAGCCTTGTTCTCCATGCTGGGTTCAGTCTGTGATCTCAGTGCTTCAGGCTCAGCCCTGGGCAGCCAATTAATGTTACTGAGTGACTGAGTGACTTTCTGGTGGGGCTATCCTGTCTCCCTGTGGCTGTCATGGCTCCATTTGCATGTTGTCACCATCGGAGCTTTTCCATCCCTTGTCCTTGGCCCAGGGGCATGTAACTGGGTACTTCCACCCTTTGAAACCCTCCTGCACATCCTTCAGAGCTCCATTCAAATGTCACCTTCTCCAGGAATCCCTCTGCCGCCTCCAGCTAGAAGCGGGCCTTTCCTCCCCAAGCTCCTGAGCCCTGGGGACTTGCTGCTGTTTCATACTTTCCAGGGGCTGGAGGTTCCTCCCTTGAGCCTAGACTCCTCCTGCCTGGAGTGGGGCTCGGCCCCAGGCAGGCTGACGGTAGGCATTTATTTTAAGGGTTAGTTAAAGGAAGACCTAAGGATCTTGTGTTCCTGGCTGGTGCCCTGTGGTTAAGGTGGGCCAGGCCCCGTTTCAGCCTCCTGGAGACCTCCCTGCAGCCTCAGGCCTGAGAAGCACACTGCCGTGCAGCAGGACAGCAAGAGGGCCCCCCATTCCCTGCTTCCCTGCCTGGGCCCCTGCCAACAAATCCCTGACCTGATCATTCTCCCCCGACAAGTCCCATCAGGAATGACGACCGGCTTTCCTGGGGCCCCTGCAGCTGGGAAGATGCCATCTTCCACATGTGCCACGCGGACTCTGGCTTGGGGCTGCACGGTGGCAGGCCCGGGTGCCCCTGAGATCTGGAGGGGAGCTTCCCAGGCCCTGGAAGGGTGAAGGGCTCTGGGGGGCTAGTGGAAGGATGGAACACCCTCCAAACAGCAACAGCTGCCCAGGGACAGTGCGGGAGTAGAACGGGTGGCAAGTCCTGAAGGGCGGGGCTTGCAGGCCGCAGCCCCTCCCTGCCCAGGCCGGCCTTCAGGACCCCAGAGGAGCTCCCTTCCCATGGGGTCGGGTTTTGAGAGCCCCTCGGTTTCTGTGCCTTGGCTGGTGCCGATGCTGCTTTGTCTAAATGGCGAAGCTATGTTTTCAATCTGTCCCAATCTCCTTTCTTCACTGGGCATTTGCTCTTATCTTTGGTACAACCCCCCAAAATGGGGGTGCTTTCCATCTTATCTGGGCCCCAAATAGCTAGAATGACCATGGGGCACATCTCTTCACAGTCTCCCTGCCTCTAGCCTTGCCCCCCGTGAACCCTGCTCCCCTTTGCTGCGAAGGTGACATGTATAGGGTGGGAACCTGCTCACGTCCCACCCCTGCTTAAACCCAGGGGTTGGTGGTCCTGGTTGCCCGGGAATCCCTCTGTGCCACCCGGGCCGGCCTGCACTTCCCTGTGGCCTGCCTGCCCGCCGGCCCCCCAGGTCAGATCAGTACACCCTGCAGATTCGGTACTGGCCCCTCCGTGCTCCTTTGCCCCTGCATCTTTCCTCACGCCGGGAAAGACCCCCCCACTTTCTGCATCCGGGCCCACCTGTGCCCACCCTGCAAAGAAAGCAGAGGAGCTGCCTCGTTCAGGAGATGTTTCCTGAGCATCTGGTTGGGCTGCGTGTCCCGGGGCCTCACCTCACCGCGTTGGCCCTTCCACGCCCTCCGGCTCACCAGCATCCAGGCCAAAGGCTGTGTGTGTCTCCCTCTGGGCCACCAGCTCCTGGCCTGATCCTGGGTGGACCCTGTCCGCGATGGGTGGGCATGACCATGGCCACGCCTTGGGGATTCTTGTTGGGGCGGGGGCTTCCCTCTGAAACGGATGGCTTGGCCCCTGTTAACGAGGCCAGAGGCTGCCCCGGAGCTGGGCCCAGTGCTGCGTGCGGAGGCGTATGCATCAGCCCTGCCGACTGCCGTAACGAGTGGTCCTCAAACCCCGCCGACTTACGTTAACAGGCTGCATGCTTGTCCCCACCCACACACTGCCCAGGGCTGATGAGCCCTGCCAGGGGGTCCTTCCCCCAGAGGCCTCAGGGCCATCTCCCTCTGCCTTGCCAGGCGGCCTTCCTCCAGACGGAAGGGAGGAGGATGTGGGGACAGCCCATCGGGGACCTGGCCTCCCAGTCTGGAAGTGACACCATATTCTTCCAATCCCATTTCTTTGGCCAGAAGCAGACACTGGGCCCCACCTGCATGGGGTGGGGATGCAGCGGTAAGGGCAGTTTCCACTGGACACCAACTCTGGGCTCAGGGAGCCCAAGTCTTTGGGTGCCAGCTTGCTGTCCCCGCCACAGGGCTTTGGGGTCAGCTGTGTGGCTGTGGGCATGTTAGGTGACAGCTCTGTGCCCCAAGTTTCCTGATTTTAAAGCGAGCACAATGAAGCCATTGTGGTGAACGGGGTGGTGCCATCAGGAGGTGTTTCTCACCCCAACCACATTCAGCTCTTGGTGGCTTCTCAGGATTCTGCGGTGATGGGAGTCCCTGGCAGGGGCGGTGGTGACAGCTCGGGCCACTGTCCCTGCACCGCCGGAGCCCCTATCCCTCCTCCCAGAGAGAGCTTCTGTTTACCTCCACTCCTGAAATCTGGGGATGAAGGACAGAAAGCTCCTGCCTGCCGCACCTCCTGCATGGTGCTCGGCCCGGGACCCCCAGCGCAGCTGCCGGTGGCCTCTACGCACGCCTGAGCGACTGTGCAGGGCTCTCAAATAAAGAGCCACTGTACCTGCCAGAGCAGCAGACCCGGGGCGTGGGGCAAAGCCGGGCCCAGAGCCTGTTTTGGCTCCCAGGCCCATCCCCTGGGCTCTGCGCCCAGTCGCCTCCTAGTGAAGAGGCCACGTGTGGCCAGCTGGGGCCTAGTCCCAGTGAGACAATAAATGTTTGTGTAGAGTATGTCCCATGTGCTTGTCTGGCAAAAGCTATTGGAAAGTGACAAGTACAGTCATATAAAAATGCTGGTGTCTCAGGACCACAGCGAACCTTGGGGGTCCTTGTCAATATAATGAGAGAGTAAAGCAGAGGCTTGGGGGTTTTCAGAGTCCTGTCTAGCCTTACCGCTCACCCAAAGACTCAGGTGCCTAAATTTGCAGGCCAGATCAAGAAGTGTGAGCATTCCCCACGACAGCCAAAAGGTGGGAGCAACCCAGGTGCCCGGCAGTGGATGAATGGATAAACAAAAGGTGGCCCATCCACACGGTAGAATAGTATTCAGCCTTGAAGAGGAGAGAAATTCCAGCATCGGGCACAGTGGGGATGAACCTTGCAGTTATTATGCTGAGAGAAAGAGGCCGGTCACACAAGGACACTAAAAATACTTACGATTCCACTTACATGAGGTCCCTGGAGGCGTCCAGTCCATAGAGACAGCAAGGATGGTGGGGGCTGGGGGGCTGGGGGGTGAGTGTTTCGTGGGGACAGCTTCACTTTGGGAAAATGAGGAAGTTCGGGAGGTGGATGGTGGTGGGGCTGCACAACAATATGAATGCGCTTAGTGCTACTGAACTGCGTACTTAAAAATCGTTAAAATGCCAACTTGTAGGTTCTGTATATTTTACTACAATTAAAAAAAAGTCCCCCCCGCTTTCTCCAGCCCTGGCTGGGTGTGGTGCAGGAGTCCCCCGAGGCCCGTGCCGAGCCCCTGGAGGTCGGCGGGCCCTGCTTGTAGGACCGCACCCTGCGCGGCCAGCATCAGCCTCCGGATCCTAAGCCTTCCTGGACTTCAGGTCTCATGCTTCTCTTCTCTTCTGAGCTTTGTGCTCAACACAGGCTTTGAGGGAATTTTGAATTGTTCTGTGTAAACCCAAGCTCACACACAGTGCACCGGGGGTATTAACCAATTTCTTCGTGTCACTGCCCTCTCTGGAGAATGACCATGTGGTTCACTTCTAATAAGTTAAGTACAGGTGCAGTTTGCTCTGTGCTGTGTCCATGGGCAGCAACTCAACTTTTCTTTCTGGCTGAAGGTTTCGGGGAGGCTGTGGGCTTCCTCCACGGAGAGCAAATTACATGGGATGACTCTCTGTCTTCAGGATAGAGCTGTGTCGGCGTTGCAGGAGGTGCGGGTGGCATAGGGCATCCGGTGCTTGTGAGCTCTGGTCTGGGAAGGGCCCTGCCATGCCTGCATCTCGGAGTCCTCGGCAAGGTCTGAGCCCCCCCACTAGGACTTGGGAGGGGGGCCAGCCTCAGCGCAGGATGACTTCATTGTGGAGACAGAAACTAATTCCTCTCTAAGTGGGAAAAGGCTCTTTAGCTGCATTAAGAGGCTGAAATCTGATGAAAAGGCGAAGAGATTCAATCTTCCCTGCATCAGTCACCTGGGACTTCATCAGACTCAAACCGATTAGAAAAATTCACATTGAAAGCATCATTTATACTAGACCAAAATCGTAGAAAACATTTGCCCTGGAGGGAGGGAGAAATAGTATTTCCACCTAAGCCATAATCTTTCATTATCTCTCCTGCCTCCTTTATGGGGTCTGACAGCCCCATCTCCTCCCCAAGACTAATCATTAGATTAATTAGTGGCTAATCTATGTTTAATTAAAACCTTGCCATTAATTACAGGAAATGCTCTGGCAACTTGGGAATAAAATGTGGTTGCAGGAGGAGTCAGGTTTCCTTCGGCATGGCTGGCGACCTAAGCAGAACGCTCCCCTGTGCACCCTTTGGCTGGGGGGTCATCTGGAGGTCCGGAGAGCAGGAGCAGAGAGCAGGATGAATTCGCTGAGCATCTTGGGTCTGGCCAGTTACCCAGATTCCCCACCTATCCCACGGGAGCTCTGCCCACGGTTCTGACATGGCTTTTCCCACATCCAAAATGTAATCAGTTTTTTTCTCTGAAAATCCTTTATTAGGCATCTGTGTGTCACACTTAGACCAAACCTGTTACCATGAGCTGTGAGGTCCTAGATCAGTGGTTCTCAACCCTGGCTGCATGTTAGAATCACCAAGAGAGATTAAAAATGTACT
This sequence comes from Manis javanica, assembly GCF_040802235.1. Lineage (NCBI taxonomy): Eukaryota > Metazoa > Chordata > Mammalia > Pholidota > Manidae > Manis > Manis javanica. The sequence goes on along the minus strand of NC_133159.1, from coordinate 180,803,527 downwards.
AAGAGAAGCATAGGCAAATGATAGACCAATGAACAGAGTAGAGAGCCCAGAAATAGACTCAGCATATGTGGGCACTTGATGTATGAATATGACAGAGGTGGCACTGTCCAGGAGGGGGCAGGGATGGCATTTGCCCTAAGTGGTGCTGTGTCAAATGGATAACCACCTGAGAAAACACAGGAACCTGACCCCTACCTCACACCATACATGAAAAACCTTCTAACGGATAACGCAGAAGAATGCCTGGAATATCTTCATCATACAAGGAGGACTGACTGCAAAGGAAAAGATCGACAAACTGGGTCATATTAAGACTAAGCTTCTGCTCATCTAAGGTACAATTAAGAGACTGAAAAGGCAAGCAGAAATCAGAAGACACTTGCAATGTATGACCAAACAAGGGCTCATAGAAAAACGGGGAAGAGACTTGAACAAGCACTTTACAAAGTGCTTGGTTAGTCACCAGGATGCGGACTGAGGTACCGTGATAAACCCACCAGAATGGCTAGAGTGAACCCCAGGCCTGGGTAAAGATACGGAACAAAGGGAACATTCAGGCATTGCTGGTAGGAGTGTGAACTGAACAGACACTTTGGGAACCTGTTTAGCTGAACACCTGCCTGCCCCAGGACCCACTCACCACTCCTAGATGTCCAACAACAGACATACACGCATGTGTGCACTCAAGCATGTATACTAGAGTGACCATTACCCCATTATTTTTAATAGCTTCAAACTGAAAGCAGCCCAAACGTCTGTCAACAGTAGCATGGCCAGGTGGAACTGTGGGGTGTTCATACAGTGGAATACATAACAGCACGCTGAGCTCAGTGAACCCCACAAAAATAGTGTGGTGAGAAAGGGTCTGGGCACAAAATTGGGCATATACTGTACGATTCTATTCATGTTCATACCTTCAGGAACGGGTGGTCTGGAGGATGATTCTCTTTGGGGAGGAGGCGGGGTACTCACCGGGGGTCTCCTGGGGGCCCGTGGCACTCTGTTTCTTGATCTCAGCGGTGGCTGTGTGGTTTGCCCACTTTGACCTATTCCCTGAGCTCTCATTGTGGTCTGTACACTTTGGGGCATATGCGTCGTCTTCTCTTTAAAGAAGAGCAGCGACAGACAGAAGGCTGGGCTGCAGGCAGAATAACTGGGTCCGGGTCGCAGGAGGGTAGGAAGGGCCGGGCAGCAGGATGGTGTGCAGGCCGTGGGTGGCTGTGATGTGCACCCGCCTGACCTGGCTTCCTGTCCGACCTCACTCACTCCTGCTTGTCACTTTGAACTTGCCGGCGTCTGGCACCTAGGGTTTGACCTGCCTGTGTTCCTTGGGACTGGAATGCTCTCTCCTGGCTGGCTCCCCCGAGTCACCCCCGAAGGGACCTTCCCCGATCCATCGATCTAACAGGCGCCTCACCCCAGCCACTCTCTGCCCCACCTTCCTGTTCCTTTACTATTCTTGCAGTGGAGACAGTGTCCTGTGTCCCCTGAACCCCACTTCACCTCCCTCTTCCTACACTTAGAACAATGTTTTCCAATCCCCCTTACACTTAGGTGGGGCCAGTGGCTTGTGGACAGAAGGGACACATGCCACAGAACCTCTTGAGGGACTGTCCACATTCTCTGTTCCTCTCCTGCAGGGACGACGTGGCTCCTTGTTTAAGGCGGAAGAGCCCCAGGACGTAGGGCCCACGGCGCTCTCAGGCCGGTTTCTGCGGCAGAGCCTGGGCTGTCCTAACTGCCGTCTGAGATCAGCTTGTTGAATCACTCCGCTCCCGGCCTCCTTTCTGTCTCTGCCTAGAGCCTGAGCTTCTGCTCACAGCTGTGGTCCCGGGTCGGTGAGCACCGTGCCTGGCACACAGCGGGAGCCCAGCAGCAGTCTGATGAGGAGCCTAACGGTGCGGCCTGAGCCAACTCTCCAGACAGGTGGCGCTGCCCTGGGGACCGGGGCGGCGGGGCAGGGGGCGTAGAGTAGAGAGCACGGATCTTGGGTTTGAGTCCCAGCTCTGCACGCGCCACATGCCCACCTGTCTGAGCTTCAGTGTCTCCATCTGTGAATCGTGCCTCCTGCATGGGCTTGTGGGCAGGACTGCTTGCCACCACGCTTATGAGCTGCCCGGCACACCGCGCGCTGTTGGGGAATAGTCTCCATCTCCCTAGGAGTTTACGGCCACATGGCGCACATGGGTGCCAGTGCAGAGCGGCAGGAGGCAGACCCTGGGAGTCAGGCTCAAAGTCAGGAGTGGGTAGCCGGCGCCTGTGTGGTCCGTGGCTGGAGGGCGCTATGCTTTCGGGTTGGGGTGGGGGTGGTGCTCACTGCTCGTGGGAGAGGGAGCGGAGAGGAAGGGGGAGGGAGAGGGAGGAGGAGCCGCCGCCCAGGGTTGGTCAGGAAATGGAGAACGGGGACCCCACCCTCCCTCCTGACTCTTCTCATCCCTTCCTCCATGAGCACTGCGACCCCTCCCCATTTATAGTAGCGAATTCTCAGCTAAAACACTCCACGTAAGCCCCACCCCCGCGCTGCCTGTGCGGGGCCACTGCAAGCAAAGGGTCCCTCTATCGTTTCTACAGAACAGAATGTCCCGCTCCTCTAAGGCGGGGCTCATGCAGGCCTGAGGGGCTCTGTCCAGAAGACGCCCCTGTGTCCCTCGGAGGGGGAAATGCTGAGAAGTGCTCTGAGTGAGCAGCCGTGCTAATTGCTTGACACTGGGGGTGCTCATTAGGACCCCTAGTTCTTCCCTCATGGCCCAAGGCTGCCTTGTACAGTGACCCTAGGGTGTTCCATGGTGGAAGGATGTGGGGTCCGGCTCTGTGCCGTATGGCTTCTAGAATCCAGCCCGAGATGGTACGTGGGGCTGCAATGCTGAGAACATGCTAAGAGTATGTGGGGGTGAGTGGGGGCACTGGGAGGTGTAAGGACCCCCAACAGCCTCCCCTGAGCTGCAGAACCACTACTGAGAGCCAGGTGGGAGGAGGTTCCCGGGGCGCAGCGTGCATGCCTCCTCCCCTCCCCCTCACAAATCATCCCCACCCTGCTTGGCACTCCCCGCCAGCCAGGCTCCATGTCAGGAGCGGTTTCCAGACAGATCTGCTCATGTGCTTCTCCAAACCATGAGCCAGAATTTGTTGGGGGTGGGGCGGTGAGGTGTCAAGACTGAAATGGGTCAGCGGGCTGGCGGAGCCCTGCAGAGCGGGAAAGGACCGGGGGCCATTTGGAAGAAAGAAGCCCTTGGCCGTGCCTACACAAGGGCGGGGGAGCTGGCCCTCCTCCAGCTCCGGGTGGCTGTGCTGTTCTGGGGCTCATTTGTCACGTGCCCCTGATGCTCGGTTGGAGGGGGACGGCCTGGGGTCAGAGCCGTGCTCTCGCTGTGTCCCCGGGGTCCTCACTAACGAAGGGCAGTCACAGGAGCACATCCTGGGGCGCACGGGGGCCCCTGCCCATCCTTCTGATTCCCAGGACTGGGTCACAGCTCTCGCGCCTCCCTGCCTCAGCCCGTGGGCACCTGCGCGCCTCAGCTGCCAGCTCCCTAGCTCCCTGGACCGCCGAGCAGAGGTGTCGGGAGGCCAGCCAGCGGCTCCAGCCCCCTCCTCTCCCTTTCCCCTGAGCTCGGACCACTTACGGTCTGGGTCCCTCTGCGTGGAATCTGTTCATCCCACAGACACTTTCCATTGGCAGGATGCTTTTGGTCAGCAGCGCTCACGGGCTCTGAGGGTTGTTTGGTGGCGAAACTTTCCAGGCAGCACCCTCTGGCATGTTCCTAAGTAGGTGGCATTCCCAACTCATCTCTGTGTAGCAGCAAAAACATGCTGTTGTATCATTCTCAAAATTCCATCCTACGGGAATTAAGGATTTTCTCATCCTGTTCGGTGCCAGGCATGGGGCCTACGATGGCGACACAGCAGCCCTGTTCTATTGCACCAGGTGAAGCAGCACGGGACCCCTCCGTACACAGTGGACACTCCAGGCCCTGGTGCTGTGAGCGTGGAAAAGGTGCCAGGTGCTAGAAACGCAGATGGTGGGAGCCAGTGCTGCCTTGGGGAATGTCAGGGGCTCTCTCTGGAGAAGGAGACATCCAGTGAACAGCTGAAGGATGGGAAGGTGTTGGATACAAGAGCAGGAAGCATGTCCCAAGGGACCCAGGGCAGCAGTGGTCCTGGGAGGCCAGCAGGGTGGGGTGGACTGAGACAAAACCAGAGGGTCAGGCAGAAAGGGCTGGTGAGGCCGCAAGCCAAGGTGAGGGGTTCGGGCTCTGCCGGCGGAGGCAGGAGCCACGGCAGGACCTCGAGCTGGTAGTGAAACGAGGGGGTTTGCCTTTTGTAAAGATCCCCCTCTGCCTGCTCTATGGAGACACTACTGGAGAGGGCAGAGGGGATGGGTGAACCAGGACAGGGGGTGGCAAGCTACGGCCAGGGGCCAAATCCGGCCACTGCCTGTTTTTGTCCGTAAAGCTCTATCAACCCGCAGCTGCCCCTGTTAGCTTACGCATTGCCCGTGGCTGTGTTGGACAAATGGCTGTATGGCCCGCAGTGTGACACGGTTACTCTGACATTTCACAGGAAAGGTGCTGACCTCTGTGTTAAAAAGCTGCTTTAGCCTGGTTGTCCTGGAAGCAGAGTGGAGAGAAGGCAGTGGGCGCAGGTATAAGGGCAGGGGTGGGTTCAGAGAGTTGGGAAGCAGACCACGGGACCCAGCTGGGTGGGGTCCGGCAGGTGGGAGGGTGGAGGTGACGAGGACCGGAGACCCGCGTGGAGGGAGGACCTCCAGCCCCTGTCCGGACGCGCCTTGACCGCCCCGCCTCCCCAGAGCCTCCACTTCCTTTCCTCTTGAGATTGTTTTCTAGTGTCTGCAGCTGAATGACGCTCCACAAATCTTTCCCACCAGGGTTTGCTAATAAGACTTAAAAGGCCCTTCGTCTTCCTCTCAAACATGACGTGAAGTGTGGGGAGCCCACACTTCTGGGGGCATCTCCGCAAGCAAAGCATTGATGCCTTCCTTTCTCTCCCCAGTTGGGAAGGCGTCATCTGCCTGCTCCCCAGTTACGCCCCGAAGCCTGCCTGAGAGCGCTGCCCCAGGCCCTGGCATTGCGGGTGACCAGCCGCTGTTTCAATGTGTTTGGCTGTTGCGCAGGCAGAGTGTGTCTGCAGGGAAAATTATACCTCATCTGTCAGGAGCTCGACCGGAAATCCCAAAGCAGGGGGTTGGCCTGGTGTGGGGGGTGGGTTGCTGTTTCTTCCTCAGAAGAGGTCCTGCCGAGGGCTGGGGCTGGGACGTTCCCTTCTCAGCTCAGGACCCCCAGACGGCCTCCGGCTAGAGGAAGTCCTTGGGCGTTTGCTCTCTGAGTTCCCAGCATCCCCTCACCTCTTTTTCTTAAACTGCGTTATTGGGAGAGAATTCTCAGACCGTATGGCTTGTTCCTGGGAAGTGTGCAATTCAGTGGTTTTCAGTATGTTCATAGGGTCATGAAATCACCACCACGAGCAGTTTTGTACCATGTCCCCCCTCCCAATATTGGTGACCAAATCTACCACCCCCTCCCCCCCGGCTCCCAGCAACTTTCTCTTTCTGTAGATGTTCCTGTTCCGGGTATTTCCTGTAAATGTAATCACGGTCTTTTGTGCCGGGCTGCCTTTGCTCAGCGTCACGTGCTCCAGGCCCGCCTGCGCCCGGCACTGCTTCACTCCTTTTTATGGCTGAATGATATTCCATCGAATGGCTGGCTGTCGCTTCTAATGAATGTCACGTAATCTGCAGTGGGCACTGGATGGCTTAAACCAGGGGTTGCAGACATTTTCTGCAAAGGGCCAGGTGGCACACGGTTTTGGCTTTCAGGGTCATAAACCCTCTGTTGCAGCTTCCCCACTGCCCTCCTCGCTCCAAAGCAGCATAGGTGAGGCGTGAATGAGTGGGTGTGGCTGAGTCCCAGTAAGACTTTATTTACAGAAACAGGGTAGCTGGATTTGGCCCTTGGGTCATGGCTTGTGGACCTCTGGCCCAAAGGGGTCTTATGAACCTGCTGGAATTTGGTATCCACAGCATGCACGGCCGCACTCTCCACCTTTGGCTCCCTGGCCCTGCAGAGTGGGCGGCCTCTGTGATGGCAGCGTGGCCTCCTTGGGAGAATTGTCCTCGACCTCCCATAGGCTCCCTTGACCTTTCAAGGAGCCCCGCCTTCTCTGAGTGACTCGGTGCCGTTTAGGGAGGAGGAAGCAGTGTCCTGGGGAGAGGGGTGACTGGCCGGCTCCATCTGGGTCTGGCCAAGACGTTCCTGCTGCCCCTAAGTTCCCAGGCTGGGGGCATGTTCTTGTTTTCCTGCCTCAGGTGGTCACTGGGCAGCTGTTGATGGGCTCTGAGCCCCAGGCCGTTCACTTCTTGCCAGCCCACAGCTGCTCCACCTGAGGGGCTACACCTTCTGGTCCTCCCAGCGCCTGGTGTGGTAGGTCCTGACCTTCACTTGTTGGACAGGAAGCTGAGACTCAGGCGAAGTGTCTCATTCAAGGTCATGTGGTTGCTCGTGAAGGAGGGGGTCTAATCCTGGTTTCCCAAAATAGGGCTTTCTTCACTGCACCCTGACATCTTCCTGAATCTCCTGGACTATTCCCAGAATCCAGAGCAGATTGGAGTGAGTTAGGGGAGGGCCTCTGAAGCAGGTAGGGCCTGTGGCGGGCTGAGGCCTGGTCCCCTGTGGTTTCCTGGTCACAATCCCTGGAACCTGTAAAGGGGACCTTATTTGGAGAAAGGGTTTTGGGCAAGATTAAGGATCTGGAGGTGGGAGCTCATCCTGGATTAACTGGGGGGGCCCTAGGTGCAGGCCGGTGTCCCCTACCGAGAGGAGGACAGAGGGAGATTCGACACACACACAGGACATGGCCATGTGACATGACAGTGGAGCTGAGAGACGCGAGGACACGGCCCTGAAGATGGAGACATGGCTACAAACCACGGAGCTGGAAGCTGCAAGGATTCGCCCAGAGCCCAGCCCAGCTGACCTTGATATTGCACCAGTGATGCTAATTTAGGCCTCCAGAACTGGGAGAGAATTGATTTCTGTTGTTTGAAGCCTCTACTTCAGGGACCTTCATCGTATCCTGGTCATGAACGGTCTCACCTTCTGTGGATAAAATGAAAGTTCCCATGGCCAGGATCCTCACCTGGCCCTGGTCGTCTGGCTCACTACACACGTGTGGGCAATACAGTGCTATTGACTCTATATAAAGAGCTCTGCCCAGTGCTCTGGGTGACACGGTGGCACGGCTGCAAGGCTGCAGGAGAGCAGAGGACAGAGACTGGGACCGCTGTGCAGAGAGGCCCAGAGGATGGCTGTGCGGACAGAGGGACCCAGAGGCAGAGACCAGCTTGCTGCCTGCAGACTCGCTCTGAGTGAACATGATTTTAGTGACTGACCTGCCACCAGGAAATAAAGTTGGGTATAACCCTTTCACCCCAAGAACGTTCTGATGTCATTTTTTTGGTCACACTGAATCCATAGTGAATTGGCCCGGGGCTGAAACCCATTGGCAAGACACCTTCCTGGGGATAACTACTTATTCCTGGAATTTTCATTTTTTTCTTGGTTCTAGGAGGCTCTTTGTTCTGGAGAGTAGCATTGCACCCACCTACACTTCCCTAACTAAGGCCAGAGAGCTCCCCAGGGCTGCTGCCTTTGGGATTTGGGTCGTTTGGATTTTAGGAAGATGATGTGGCGCATCTGTTTCCTATTGCCTGAGGCTCCGCGGGCCTGCTGAGGCCTCTCATCACCAGACACAAGCCCTCCCAAAAGGGAACCACCTGTCTGTGGGAGGTCGCTGAGAGGACAAGCCTTCGGGCTGACCCGCGAGACGCCCCTTCCCTGCGCCTGGGACCCGCGTCCCACCCTCCATTCCCTCTGCAGACACCCGGAGAACGCAGCCTTGGGGATGAAGGTCTCGAGACCCTTTGGACGTGATGGAACATGTGGAGGCCTCTGAGGAAGCTCTTAAGATTCTGGTGGGCAAGTGTGGAGACCTGCCTTGCAGTGCCCAGGATGAGCCCTGAATGTAAGTCCCCTTGTCATCCCACCTGCCGCCTCCCCATCTCTCTCTGCCCCCTGCGCAGGCGCCCGGTTCCAGGTTTCTCCTGGCCCCTAGGTCACCTGGTGGCGGAGCCGAGGAGCTGGGACAGGATCCCAGAGTCTGGCTACACTCAGGACCCTCCTTTTCACTGGGGGCATGGCTCAGGTCAAGGGCAGGGCTGCCTGGGCCCCCGGGCCAGCACCAGGCTGGGTGGCCCTCAGCAGAGGCCCGGAGCTTCCCCCAGCACAGCACAGCTTGGCGCCCCGGGGCCTCTTCCTGCCCTTGGCCTTGCCCTCATCCCACTGTGGAAGGCACTCCTGTTTCAGAGTCTCATTTGGGTTCTCAAGTTCATCCTGGTCCCGCATCCTCGTGTGGATTCTGGGCTTAGTCCTCAGAGGGCCTGCTTTGTGGAAAGTGCCAAGAGGCGCTTGGATGACGTTGCCTGGGCCAGCTGGGGCTGCTGGTGGATCCCAGGCCCCATGCTCCTGCTCTGGCTTTTCGGTGGGCTTTGAAGCTGCCTCTATAAGGAGTGTCCCCTGATGTTTTAGGTAGGTTGCTTTAAACAAAGAAACTGGGTCCCCAGCTGATGATGGGCTCCCGGGCTGGTCTGTGCGTGTGTAAGGTCCTCACGGCCCCAGCAGTGCAGCGGTGGCAGGTGTGCAAATCTCCCTCCAGTGCCTCGCCTGGTCTCCACGTGCACGGTGGGGGCGGTGCGGGGAGGTCCGCGCAGGAGGCGAGCAGGGGGAACTGCCCGCAGCCTCATCTTTTCATCTGACAGCTGCCTTGGGATGCGGCCCTCATGCTGACAGCTCACCCCTCCACGGTGGGCAGTAGCTTTTAGTAAACTCACGAAACTGTGCAAACCAGTAGCGCAGTAGAATTTACAGCGTCTCCATCATCACCAAGAGAAGCCCGTGCCCTTCAGCCACCGCCCCACACTTCCTTTGTCCCGGGCAGCCGCCAGGCCTCTCTGTCTCTGCACTTACCTCTCTGGACCCCTCATGTACACAGAAAGGCCCATCTTGCCTCAATTTCCTGAAAGAAAATTGGGGGTTGTCTCCCCACCTCCCTTGGCCCTGCTATCCTCCCCAAGAACCCCCCCAGGACAGGCTCTGGAGGAGGGAGGCAGGCAGGAGCTGGGGGCAGGGCAGGGCCAGCCAGGTGATTGGCAGGAGGGCAGGAGGGTTGAGGGGGAGACGGAGGCCCTGAGGCCCCTGGGCCCTGGTCTGTGCCAGCTTGTGGCGGCCCCGTTTGGCTCGGGGAGGCAGGGCTGCTGGGCTGGGGTGGTCTGTGTGTCGTGTGCCCACTAGGTGCCCCCAGGGGGTGTTTGCATGACCCGGGGCTTCCGGGCAGGGGAGGCTGCCGAGATCTGACTCTGGCGGGAGACCTGCTAGCATGCGATAGTGACAGCGAGGGGAGAGGCGACTATGTTTAGAAATAATTACTCTGTCATGTGCAGAGGTATTAAGGCAGGCTCCCGGCAGTTGCAGCAATCAACGTGAGGCGTCACCGACAGAGCAGCAGGGACTTCGCCGCCAGGCCGCCTTGTTTTCCTTACAGGCACTTGACGCGCAGCCAGGGAGAGGGGCAGGGGAATTGAAGCCACGGGAGAGAAACCTGCTGGTTCCAGGGAGATGCGTTTTTCTAAGAGTTGTGACCATGGATGTGGGGACTTTCTGCAGGGGAGAGGGGACCCTCCGAGGGGTGCTGCCTGCAGCCATTAGTCCAATAGGTGTTTAATAAAGGCGTCTGATCACTGGGCCGCATTCTAGGTGCCTGGCTGTGGCTCGGCTGTGAGCAGCATCCTTGTTCATCCTGGTGGAAGGGGATGAACACACATGCACACACTCACCACGTGGAAACTGAGCAGGGGTCCTGCTGTGTCACACTGGGCCGATCTCTCTGCTTGGTGACACTGTGCAGAGATCTGAGTGAGGCCAGTGAATGGCCTGTGCACTCGGGGAGGGCTGGGGTGAGGGCGACTGGGAAGGGTGTTCCAGGAAGCTGGACCTGCGTGTGCCAAGGCCCTGTGGCAGGGATGAGGGACAGCCAAGTGTCTGGTGGGGCAGAGGGAAGCCAGATGTTACAGAAGATGTCAGTGGGGAGCCCAAGGCCAGACTGGGTTTGACTTTGGGGACACAGAACCAGCTTCCATTTTCAGTGTTTCTTTTCTTTAAACTGAAGTATGGTTGACAAACAGTAAAGTGCACTGCTCTTAAGTATATAGTTAGGTGAGTTTTGGCACATGTATATGTGTAAACACCTCTAGCCATGTGGTCTCCCTGCTCCCTATCCCAGCTGAGGCCCCCTCCCCCCACCCAGGCAACCTCGGCTCTGATTCCTAGCCCCAGACGTTCCGTGGGCCTGTTCTGGAAGCATGCAAGGGGCAGGCTTCTATGTCTGACTTCTTTCACTCAGTATGATGCACTTGAGGCCCATCCATGTTGCTGTGTGAATCGGAAGTATATTCCCTTTTTATTACTGCATGGTGGCCCTTGGTATGATGGGTGGTCCGTGGTTTGTGTATCCATCTTCCTGCTGTTGGACCCTTGGTTGTTCCTAGTTTCTGGCAATTGTGAGTGAAGCTGCTATGAATGTTCCTGTACATGTGTGCTTGGCCTGTCCTCTGGGTGAGGAGGGGCTGCTGGAGGGTCTGAGCAGAGGACGGAGGTGATTTCACTCTGCTGCTGGGTTGAGAACCGCATGCAGGGTTGGGGGGCAGCTGGGAGGCCCACACAGTACCCCTGCAGGGAGGTGATGTGGTGGGTCTTCCCTCTCAGTCCAGGAAAAGCCATTTCCTCCCATGTGCAGTGGGAGGAGTCCTTCATTTATTCCCAGCGTGGGAGTGAGCACCCTCCTCTGCAGGTCCTTGCCCTGGGGCTCTGCAGGTCCCTGCGATTGTCTCAGGGTGGCTCCAGGGCAGAGCTGTATTCAGGTGGGGTCTGTGATGCACTGGCACACGTGTTCCTTGTTAGCACCTGTAAGGTGATCCCCCTCTGCTATGATCTGAATGTCTGTGTCCCTGCCAAACGCATATGCTGAAATTCTCCTTCCCAACGGGACAGTATTAGGAGGATGGCTGTTTGGGAGCTGATCAGGTCATGAGGGGGAATGGACTTAGCGCCCTATAAATGGGAGAACCCCGTCACCCCTGCTGCCCTGTGACAACACAGCGAGCAGGACACAGTGAACCAGGAAGCCGGCCCCCATCAGACCCCAATCTGCCGGCATCTTGGTCTTAGACTCCAGCCTCCAGAACTGTGAGGAACGGGTGTCTGTGGTGTTCCATCATAGCCTCTGAACAGACCGAGGCACCACCATCACTAAAGAAGTGCAGGCTTCATGTAAGAGGTGGAGACAGAAGGGGTCCACGCTGCTCTTCAGGCCCCCGCTTCCAGAGACAGCACTGAGGCCCACGTGCTGGATGGCGAGGGACACTGTGGGCTGGCTGGGCCTCCCTCGGTGGGCCTGGAGGACAGGGCGTGGGCGCTCTGCTGGAGGTGGGTGTGTTTCCGGAAGAAGCAGCTCGTCTTTGGTTGGAGAAGAAAGGTAGGGATGATGGGCACAGGCAGCCAGCGTTGCCACGTTAGGGACCTGCATTCTCTCCCCAGCGTCCTCAGCAGAGGATGGGGCTCGGGTCCCAGTCCTGCAGCCACCCTGCTTCTGAGGGTCCTTCATGGCTGTTGGTGTCCCTGCAGGAGGGCATAGTGCTCGGGGCCTTAAGAGGCTTGGCGGGGCAGCAGACATGGCCGTAAGGGAGCTTTGCAGGGTAACTGGAGCGGGGTGATGGGCCTCCTGGTGTGTGGCACAGGCCTCCTGTCTGCCACCTGCTGGGGTCCTTCCCTTTGTCTATAGCCTGCTTTGTCTCCCCCTATTGATTCTCTGCTTTGACTCAATATTTAGGCTTTTCTAAATTAGCCCTGGCAGGTGAGAGGGCTTGGAATTTTATGTGATTTTACACTCTCTAAAGGTGAATGACAGGGACTTTTCATCTTGAGTTTCCTGACAACACCTTGCAGTGAGCCATCAATTTCTGTACAACACCTGGAATATGCAAGCTCTGTTTTCAAGTGCATCCTGGGGCCTAGCATGTGTGACAAAGCATGGAGGAGAGTTTCATAGGAAAAAAATTCATTGTGCATTTTGGATACATGAAAGCAGGCCCTGCAGGGGAGGGAGGTGGGGGGGCCAGGGGGAAAGATGCTGACACCCACGGGCCTTGGGAGAGGGGGAAGGGGGAGACCAGGAGATGAAGAGGAGAAATGCAAATGAGAGAGAGTGAGAGAGGGAGGGAGGAGTGGGAGAGGGACTCGGATGAAAGGGGCAGACGTAGAGATAAGCCCTTTCCTGGGAGGCGCAGGGACAGCACTCTAAATGAAGGGCGTCAATGCTGCAGAAGCCTTTGAGGCTGACAATATGCTCATGGGCTCCTGTCTGCACTTGCTCCTTGGTTGTGACGGGCCCTCGCTGCGCCTCTGCCCTGCCCCAGCTGCACCGCAGGGTCCCTCCCCTGTTGTGCCAGTTCCAGCAGGTGTGGTAGCCCCTCTCCCTCACCTCTGCTCTCAGGAAGGCCTCCCCAGCCTCCACTGGGTATTTTGCACAGACCCTAAAGGCTTGTTTGTGAGCTAAACCTCTGGCATCACCTGCCTTTTGCTGACCTCTCTCCAGCCTCATCCTCTCCCCTCCCTGCCTTCCTTCCCAGACTCCAGAGCCCCCTGCTGCTGTAGCCTCTTGGTTTGTGGAGCACCCGTGAGCTCCTCCTGCATCAGAGCCGCTCCCATGCTAGTCTCTTGGGCTCCTTTTCCCACTTTGAGTCTCCCCCAGAATCTGCCTCCCAGGGAAGGCTCAGGGGGCTGAGGGGTCCTGCTGATCCATCACCTCAGCCTTCCCAGCACCCTCTCGGTGTGGACCCCCACACCTGTGCTGTGCCCACTCCCGGTTACTGTCTGCTCGTCCCATCCTGGCCATCTCCCAAAGTCAGGGCCTTGGGTGTTTTACTTGTGGCTGTGGGTGTCTTGCCTCATCTCCAGCCGGGCATGTGCTGACTGCTCGGTGCCTGTGTGGGAGTGATGCGTGTCTTTCCATGGTTGCTTCCATGCAGCTGACCTTCCCACACCACCAGCCGATGGCGCCCCAGCCCCCTTGATTAAACTCCCCAGAATCTGATCCCAAGTGTGCTCTTGCGGGTCCTGGGAGATCTTTGGCTTCCTGGGGGTCTAGTCACTTTCCTTCTGCCTCCCTGGCTGGGGTGTGCCATGACTTAAGCTAGTTATAGGCCGAGTGGCCGTGGTGATAGACAGAGGCAGATCCCGGGTCCAGCACATGTTGTCATGTGGGGGAGAAACCTCTGCATCATCTTCAAGTGGAGGAAAGGGTGGGCTTTGCTATGCATCCATCCTTGATTGTGTGTTTCGTAGGATTTTTGCTGCCTCTGAAGTCTATCACTGCTGTTTTCATTGGTACATGATGCTTTATTCATTGTTTTCTGTTGTCTATGGGGGAGACGAGCACTGGGACCGCCTAGTCCTCTGTCTCGCTGACATCACTTGAGACTTTTTTCCCAGTGGCCCAGCACGTGATCTGTCTTGGCGAATATTCCACATACACTTTAACAGAATGAGTACCTGCAGCTGTTGGATTTAGTGATCTATAAATGTCAGCCAGGTCAAGGAGCTTGACGTTCATTTCTTCTCTTTCCTTACTGAATTTTGGTTGACTTGTTTTATGAATTGCTGAGAGACAGATGTTAGAATCATCAGCTATAACTATGGACCTCTCCCTTTCATTCTTTCAATTTTTGCCCTGTGTACTTTGAAGTTCTCTTATTAGGCCCTACATGCTTGTGAATTTTGTCCTTTCCTAGTAAACTACTCCTTTATCATCATAAAACATCACTCCATTAATACAGTTTGTCTTCAGATCTAGTTACACTGTTATTAATATAAACTTTCTTGTGCTTATTGTTTACATGGTGTCTTTTAACCATCTTTTACTTCCAGTCTACCTGTAGCTAACAACTTCTGCCTTTTAATTGGAGTGTTTAGTCCATTTACATTTAATGTAATTAAGTCCTTCATTTTGCTGTTTATTTTCTGCTTTGTCTCCTGTCTCTTGTGCATTGGTACCTCCTTTCCTGCCTCTATTGTGGTTGCTTTGATATGTTTCAGGGTCATATTTTACACATTGGCTTTGTGGCCTTACCTGTGCCCTTTTTTAGAGGTTGCTCTAGGGATTATGGTAATGATTTTTAAAGCCATGAGACTGAGTGTGAGAAGTGGCGTCTTTCCTATATAGTGGCATCATCCTCCTTGACAGTTTCCCAGAACTGAGCCCTCATGCACTTTGATGTTTGGGGAGATGAGGAAAAACTAGCAAAGGTGACCAAGAAGGTACTTGATTAAAGTGGGAAGTTTTCCAGGAGAGAAAGTGGTGACCCGGAGGCCAAGTAAAGAGAAACTTTCAAGGAGGAAGTGAGTTAATGACTGTGTCTACACTGCCAAAGGGGGAGTGCACTGCAGCTGAGGGACTGGCCAGTGTCTAGCTGTGTTGAGGTGGAGGGTCATTGGTGATCTTGGCAGAAATTTGTTTCTATGGAAGACTGAGAGGAAACTTGTTTATAGTTACTTCAGGACAGGATGGGGAGGGGTGAAGTGGAAACAGCATATAAAGACAACTCTTTTAAGGAATTTTCCTGCAAAGGGGAGCAGAGAAATGGTGTAGTATCTGAAAGGAGATTTGAGTCAAGGGAGATTTTTATTGTTGGGAGATATTAGAGCATGTTTACATTCTAATGAGACTCAGGATATGGTAAAAAAAATATAAATCATAAAACACAAACCACATTTAGACATATACTTATATATGTACATAAACTAAATTTTGATAGATAAGACCTCAAACGTTAATAGAGGCCATATTTCAATTGTAAGATTATGAGTGATTTTTATTATATTTGTCTCTATTTGAAAAATCTATATACTTCTTCCCCCTATAATAAGCACAAGTAGCATTAATAATAAAGTGAAGTGGGAGAGATAATTCCCGAGAAAACCAGAGCATGGCTTTGTCATCTCTCTTAAAGCCATTTTTCTATGAAGACGCTCTGTTTGCTCCTGCAAAAGCATTAAAACAGTATAGAAAAGTGCCAAAGTAGAAACAGAAAGCTCCCTGGCTGGCCCTCTCTGACCTCCTCATTCCCAGGGCCCAGCCATAGAGTTGGGGTGCATTTTTCCAGAAAATTTCTTATACATGTAATATCCTTTTTCCTCCTACATTAACAGGATTTTATGTTGTATTGGAAGTTGCTTATTTTGGTTACTATTTTTCTTGGACATAGTGTCCTATCAGCACATATAACTCTTATTTTTAAAAACATTGCATAATATGCCATCATATGGGTGCCTCATAATTTATTTCCTAGTGGGTGGACACCCCCATGTATGGCAGCTGTAACAATGTTTCACTTAGTATATTGCATGTACAAGTTGGCTTCATGAGGGTGTGTCAGTGGGATCGATTCTTGGAGTGGAATTGTTAGATCAAAGGCATGTGTGTTCAAAATCAACAAATATCACCAAATAGCCCTCCCAAAGGTTTATTTATTTCTTTTATTACCTTAGTCCCATCTACTGTGTATCAGAGGGTGTCTTCTTACTCTTTCTTCGTCCAATACTGGATTTAAAATATTTTTTGCCAGTTTAACAAATAGTATCTTGCTATTAGTTTAATTTCTTTAATTATGAATGGGGTGGAGTATCTTTTCTTATATTACACGACCATTTGTATTTTTCTGTGAAGTGATTGTTTCTCTATTGGTTGTGTGTCTTTTAGTTATTAATTTGCCAGAACTTTTTATTTATGAAGGAAACCATCTTTTGTTGTATATGATATAAATCTCTTTCCCACTGGGTAATTTTTCTTTTAACTCTGTTTATAGTATTTGTTTTTCCTATACAGAAGTTTATCTTTTAGTCAAAAGTCTTTTCCTGTTTTTGGCTTCTATGTTTTATGTAATATTTAATCATTAGCCACTCTAGGATTTTAAGATAATTCATTATGTTATTGTGTCTAGAGAAAGTGACTCTGTTTCCCTAGCTTTATGTTCTGCAATAGCTTGAGAGGATGCAGGGATGGCATGTGTCCAGGGAGGCCCCTATATACCAGGACACGGGTTTCCAGGACTCCAACACCACCGTCTCCAGCTTCTAAGAGGGCAGATCATTTAAGTTGTCATGTGGCACCTTTGAGAAATGGCCCCTCATGCCAGGGCCTGTGTGGGTAGGCCGAGTCTTGGGGACACCAGGAAGCCTTCCTGGAACCCTCCAACCACTAACTGTGCCCCCCTGAGCTCTAGGCCTGTCTCATCATGCCTCTCAGTTAGATCTGAATTACGGAAGCAGAGTTTTGGAGCCAGGAGAGACCCTAGAGATCGCCTCTATCAGTGTCAGTTTTGTAGTTGAGGATAAAATAAAGTCAAGTACATGCAGGATGCCGGTAACCAAATAGTAACTAAAATAAGCGAGCTCCTTGTGCCAGCACTGACACCCCCAGAGGCCCCCCATAGCTCAGGTCCCCTCTGAGTCAGTTAGTCTGTACCCCCTGCTTTTTTTGTCCATGTGGACGGGGCAGAGCAGAGCACAGCGGGCACCTTATGCACCCCTGGGGGTGGGTGTCTGGCTTTGCAGGTTGGGGACCTGTTCAGTGCATCTTGTGGATGTGGGTTTTAGCCTGTCTTGGGGAACAGCAGGGGCAGACGCCTTCAGGTCCCCTGGAGTGGAACGTGGGGTAAGGGAGGGAGTGGGTTTCACTCTGTTACTGGCTCTTGGGGACCTGCAGGGAGGGGAGGGGTGAGGTGGGCAGAGGCTGACCCATTCTCCAGTGCAGGGGGATCTGTAGTTCTTCACTGAAAATGGAGCATGAGGGCAGCTTTTGGGAAAGCAGAGGAGAGGTGTGGCAGTTGTCTGGGCTCTGGGGCTGCAGGCAGTCATAGCTCCTGGTCCCCGAGACCCCGAAGCTGGGGGAGCCGGACAGAAGCAGTGCTGCAGAAGCCAAGCCACTGCAGACAGCAGAGTAAGAGCAACGGCCGGATGGGACTCGGTCCGTGGCTGCCCTACGGCAGCTTTAGGTGCTTGAATGGGGTTTACACACCTGCGTGACGATCAGCTTGAACAGGAAACTCAGTGGGAGAGACAATGAAAACACAAAACACAAACTCGTCTCAGGGCTCTGTTCTTGCGAGGGTGGCACGTCAGGGGACGTCTGCCCTGGGAGGGTCCCAGTGCCCACGTGAAGGGTGGGAAGGATGGGAGAAGGAGCTGCAGCTGAGCCCCCAGAGTGGTTTCTGATGCCCGATGATGGAAAATTCAGCTGACCCACCTGGCGCTCGGTTTACTGACTTTTAATTACGGTCATAAAGCATGCCCACTCTCCAGTCCCTCAGTGTGGAGCACGCAGGGTCACTTACAAAAAAAAAAAATCACAGCTGAAGGCTGGTTGTGCCAGTGCCAGGTCTGGAGTTTGACCAGGTGCCTCCGCACCCCCTGCTCCGTGCTTCCCTGCTGACGGCCTTGGTGCTGGGCGGCGATGGGCAGCTTGCTGTGCATCTAGGACCAGGCGGCTGGGCTGGCGCTGCTGTGCTCCCTGCCCGCTCCCGGTCCACACAGCCTGCATCCTTTACTGTGGCTGCTTTATACGGAGATGGGGGATGGTGCTCTTTGCATCATCAGGGACTGCTCGGCCGAGAGGCTGCAAACCGCAGCCTCCGTGTCTGGGTTCTGCCCTCCACCTTCTGGCCGTGCATGCTGGGCACCCACGTGCGGTAGGGAAGATTAAGCTGACTGGAAGGAAGGATCAGAAAGGGGTGTGTGTGTGTGCGTGCGACACAGGGAGGAAAGGAGGGGGGTAGAGAGCACCATGTCCAGGGCCCGCCCTGCCCCATCAGTGGGCGCTCATGAAGCTGGCGATGTGAGTTTCTGTTCCTCGCTACCTGAGTAGTGACTCGGCCACGTATCTGAAGGCTGGGCTGGGACTCCGCCGGGCCACGGCTAGCCAAGCTCTCACCTGGAGTTTCTGTGCCCCTCCACCCCTTCATTCCCCTGGGGAAATCGTCTTCTACTGGTTGAGGAGTGAGTTGAACTCAGTTCCATCTGCCCCGCCCCTCTCCCCTCCTCTGGGCCGTCAAGGTCAAGGGCCCCCACACCTTGCCTCTGGGATGGTAGAGGCCAGCCCAGCCCCCTCACAGCGACCCAGTGCCCACTCTGCTGTCGCTCCCCGTGACTGCAGCGCATGCAGAATGCCGTGACCCCGAGACTGTGCTTGCTGTGACCGAGGTGACGCCCAGCCTAGTGCCCCATGAGCAGGCCTCCAGGGAGGGGCCCTGGTGGCCAGGTCACAGTGCTGCTAGGGCCTGAGGCCATGTCCTGGTGGCCCTGATGAGCTCTGGCGGGGAGATGGCTCCTGCACTTGCCCAGAGGACCTCGTGGGTGGTCTCCAGCCGGCACCCAGAGGTCGAGGCTGAGTAGGTCTGAAAGGTCCAAACTTGCGTGTTTCAGGGCCTAGGAGAAGTGCCTCTCTTCCTGCATCTCCTATGGGACACAGGGTGTCTGTGGATCATGCATCCCAAGGAATACACTATCTTCCGGACCATCTCATGTGGCCGTGTCCCTTGGCCAGCAATGGCCCTGGGTTACAGAAAGGTGGGGCGAATGCAGGCAGACGTCAGGGGCCCACAGATGTGTGTCCATAGAGACCATGGACATGACTTCCAACTCCCTGTAGGGGTGGCAGCAGGGGCCTACTCGGGGGCCAGAGCAGAGCTGCATGGGTTACAGTGAGGACCTCCCTGTCAGACTGCTCCCAGCTCCCCTTCACCGACTCTAGCTTCCAGGGACGGCACGTGTCTTGTCCACCTCGGTCACCTCCCCCTGCTCGGACATGGATCCTACCCCATGTAAACCCGGACAGCAGAGAGGCCATCCGCAACGAATCAAGGCTGTCCATACTCTCAAATATTAAATCTGTTCAGAATATTAAATAATTTCCTCTTCAGTGATCCCAGTAAATTTAATTAGTGCTTGCTGTCCCAATAGAGTTGTCTCCTGGTTTCTGAAATGCTGCTTTCACGAGGAAAGAGGCTCAGATTCCTTCAGTGTGTATGGCTGGACTGTCTCCTGTTCATTAGCTGCTGGGGTGCCTGTGCCCAGTGGGGGGTGGCCGGGTGACAGAGAGCTCTGCTTCTCTGGGAAGGCAGGGCAGCGAGCACTTACTTTGGGGTCCAAGTGGAGATTGGGTCCCTATGGCCCCCAGTGGCTGTGCGGTCTCTCCATCTGGGGCTCGGTCTCCAGCTCGCTCAGACAGTTTGCTCCAGGGAAGACGGCTGCTAAGTCCCGAGCCAGCCCTGTAGGTCTCTGCTATTAAATTCTCAGGGACTGATTTCCTTATCTGTAAGCTGGGGGATGATAACACTGACCTCACAGCATTATTTGGTAGGTTTGATATGATATGATAGTATAGCAGTACTTAGCCCCATTATAGGGATTCAGTAAATGCTACTTTTTTTTCATCTATCCCTCTCACGAATCATGAGTTTTAGGGATATTTATTTTATAATGATGAAACTTCCAGAACTTCAGCTCAAAATAATAAGCCTGGGCAGGTGCTCTCTCCTGAGGGGGCCCCGAGGGAGGGCTGGCATGTGTCACCGCAGTGGTCCGTGAGCTTTGATGACATGTGGGGAGCTTCTAACGGTGGGATACCAGCAAATCACCTAAAACCTCATCTGGGAAGGAGTGGCAGGACGTTATGGAACATTTCCCCCTGGAATAAAGAAAGCCGCCTCTTGGTTGTCTTGTGCAGTGCATTTTGAGTCTAGCTACTGAGCAACACGTAAAAACAACAGCAGAAACAATGAGTCTTCCTAATTAGCCCGTGATGATTTCGTTGCATCGTCAGCGCTGTGTTGTCAGTGCATTGCGGTGCTGCCCACAGGCGGACCGTGTTCTCCTAGGGTGCTCCCTCGGCTTCTTGGTCAAAGGCCTGAGCACCCTCATACTCCGCCAGTGGGTCCCCACATTAACCAGGAGCTGTCTTCACTTCCCCCATCCCTGCAAGGCGGTGTCATGAAGGATAAACTGCCTCTGGTAACTCTTTGAGTTGAATTTAAAAAATACTCTGTATGTTTTTCCTGATTACAAATACAGTTCAGGTCCAATGTAGAAAGCACAGAATACACAATGAAATTCAAAAAAGGCCAGTGGAAAATCCCCTGTTTCAGGTCCTGGATGTGTACCTGGCATTGCACTGCACATTCTGTTGTATAAGCCTCCTCATGTGATGGTTTCTAAACTCTTCGCAACGCCATTCAATATTCTTCTGCAGTAGGATTTTTAATGAGGGCACAAATTATTTACCAAGCACCATGGGGTTGGACATCTAGTTTGTTTTCAATCTTTTGATGTCGTAAGCAATGCTGCAAATATTCTAGTCCATCAATCTTTTGAGAGAAATCTTTGTGTTTGTTCCTGAGTTTCGCCTTTAGGGTAAATTCCTACTTGTGGAATCGCTGAGCTAAAGGTTAAACACCTTCTGAAAGCTTTTGATCCCAGTGCCAAGCTGCCCTCCAGGAAGATCATGCCTACTTCGGATCTACCAAGCAGGTGCATGGGAGGGTCATTTCCCAGCAACAGCCCTGGACGCCATCAGCGGTTTCACAATCTGACAGGTGGAAACATGGCCGCGTGTTTTTGTGGTTTGCATGCTTTGGTGACTGGTGAGATGAGACGTTTTCCCTACTTGGCGCTCCTTTTTAAGCTGTCTCTTGTGAGTTGCCTCCTCAGGCCCTCACCTGTCGTGGTCTCGTCTGGCATCTGTGTCCCCATCTTTGGGTTTGAAGAAGGCATTGGAGGTGAAGATGGCCATGTCGGCGTGTGGGAGTGTGGCTGCAAACTGATAGAGGGTGGCAGGGCTCCTCTGGGTGGAGTATTTCTTCATGTTTTTCTCAAAGTACTTGCCGTGTGGCATTGGCGGTTTACCCATCTGCTTCTCAGCTCGGCACCCAGCACCCAGCACCCAGCCTGGAGGGCAGGGCTGGATCTTTTTCATGCCTGTGGGCCACTGCCTGACGCAGAGCCGGGCCCTTAGAAGGTGCTAGAGGACTATTTGTTGAATAAATGCATGAATGCAAACCCTGCACTAAGAATTACTGCCTTTGGGCAAATGGCACAGGCAGCTTAGGACTTTCCTGTTCTTTCCTGTGACCCTCTTGGAGGTCCCCTGTGTGTTAATGGGGGTAAGTGGTCAAGCCAAGGGCACGAGACAGCACGATAATCCTATTCAAAAAGCGCTGGTGCTTTGGAGCAAGCATGGCAGGAGCAAATTGCATTTTGCTCATTTAAGATCAGAAAGCATGGGGAGGGGGTGAATAGGGAGGGGCTGCTGGGTGGGTGTGGGGTCTCCTTTTGGGGTGAGGGACATGTTCTGGCGCTAGATAGTGGTGATGCGCAATATCATGGATGTGCTACATGGCACTGAATTGTACACTTTAAAGTGGTTAATTCTATATTATGTGAGTTTCACCTCAATTTACAAAAAGGAAAAAGGTTCTCACTGGCCCCTGCTCCTGGCCACTTCAGTCTGACATGTGTGTCACAACCACGAGGCTCTGCCGCCTTGCCCTGGGGCAGGGAAATGCATCCGTGCACACGGCCCTGGCTTGCTGTGTGAGCTATGAGGTCACAGATGGGATCAGGACCCACAGCCCTGGGGAGTTTCAGGGAGGGAAACGAGAGCACGCGCCGAGAAGAGGGCACTTTTGGGCCAGGGGTCAGTGTGGGGTCCAGCGTGTTCAGTTCGGGTTGTCATCCTTGGTCCGTCTTTTTCTGGCAGAGGAGGACCCTCAGGTGGGCAGGGCGGGGGCAGGGTCCACGGCCTGGCCAAGGAAAGGTCAGCATGTCCATCGGTTTGGAGTTGGGCTCCCCAGGCAGGATGGGGGGCAGTCTGTGGTGGGTGGGTGGCTCCTAAAGGCTCAAGCAAGCCTGTGCGTGGGGATGGGGCTCTCTGAGGACCTGTGGGCAGGGAGCTGCTCTGAGAACAAGGCCCCTCCATGGGCCCAGGGGCTGTCCATTGGGTCTGACCCAGAGGGGAGGGGTTTTCCATGGCTCTTTGTTTGACCTTGAGTTTTTGTAGCTTGAGAGCCACCCTCCCTTTCCCAGCATCCCTGCCCCCTTGCCAGGTGGGGCTTGGGTATCAGAGCTCCCAAAGCAGGGAGCAGAGTCCAGCTGGCAAACTGGGAAGTGAGACAGAGGAGCTATTTTGGAAAAGAATGAGCTTCCTGAGAAGGCGAGAAGGCGGTGGAGGGAGGAATGTCACCATCACCTGGAACAATAAGTGGCTCCCCCTCCCCTCCCCACTGTCCCCACTGCTCCTACACAGCTGTGCCTGGCAGCAGAGAAGCAGGTCTGCACTATGCGGCTCAGCCTGGGCAGCCAGGCTGCTTTGGAGAGGCCTGTAGGATCCCACTCCTGGGTGCTGGGGTCATAAGGTCTGTCCCCAGCCCCCAGCCGAAGAGAAAATGGAGTCCTGAAGGTGCAAACAGTGTGTCCCCATCGTGCGGCGGCCACACTGGGCCGGGCACCCGGGCCCTCTGTCCCTTAGGCTTGGGCAGACCTCTGTCACCAGGGGCGGGTGTCTCCCTGTCTCTTGGGAACTGGCTGTGGGGGCTTGGGCACTTTGCTGTGCTTGGCGAACACCCCTGTGAGTTAGAGTCTCATTTTCAGTGTTCCTTTTTATCAAGATGGAGCTCTGTCAAGGCCCCGAGGGGACCCCAGTCTTGAAGATGCACTTCAGGGGGCACTGGCTGGGGGTGTTGGCCCAAGGAGCCTGGGAGCTCAGGGTCATTTATGGCCACTCTTGGGGATGAAAGAAGAGACCCAGCCCAGCAGTGGTGCCCCCGCCACCCCCCAAAGCAGGCCCTGGTGTGGGGGATCTGCTGGGTGGGGGTGGAAGGCCCACTGACCCAGCTTTGCTGTGTGGCCGCCTAGCAAACCAGGTGACCCGTCCAAGCCGTTCCTTGTCAAACACGATGCCTGCCAGCTGCTCCCGGCTTCATGTGGAGGCTCAGTGCTGGAATGAGACAGAGACAGTTTTAGTTAGGTTACAGATGGGTGAGCAGAGTGGGGACCCAGGACAGGGCCTGTGGGCTGAGGTGGGGCTGCAGCCAGGTTCTGGGCACATCGAGGGGCCTCCAGACATTGTGCAATATCCCAGGGTGGCGGTCAGGGTGGGAGAGGTCATGCGAGAAGCAGCCACGTGCGTGTGTCTCGGCGGGGCGGGAAGGGACCCGGTCACTGTCCCCTCTCTTCCTCATCACTCAGGAGGTGGGTCTCAGCTCCTTGCTGGACGATGGGCACAGCAGGCATGAGGTCAATGTTGGGAAGAGCATTTTCCAGCAGGGCTGGCAGTCCCTGGAGGAGAGGGCTGGCACAGGAGGTGGGGAGCGCCCAGGCAGGGCTGGCCTTGGCCCTGCTGGGCCGGGGTGCTGGTGGCGGTGGCCGCGATGTGGGAGGGGCTCCCTTGGAGGAGCAGGCTGTACTGGGTGCTGACCGGCGCCCTCCTGCTCTGAAGTTCATCTGTGTTCAGTGTCCATCCCCTTGCAGTGGGTGAACTGTGTCTTTCAAAATTCATGTTCACCCAGAACCTCAGAAGGGGGTCTTCCTTGGAAGTGGGGTCTTTGTAGATGTAATTAGGTGAAGTCATGCAGGATTGGGTGGCCTTAAACCCAGTGGCATTTCCTTATAAGAAGGGAAGAGGACACAGAGAGGAGGCTGCGTGGAGGTGGAGGCAGAGGCAGAGAGGTGTTGTCAGAAGCCCAGGACTGCTGGTCGCACTGGCTTCTCGCTAGAGCCCCAGAGACGGCGCAGCCCTGCAGACACTTGGGTTGGGTTCTGGCCGCCAGGACCGAGGCAGCGCATTTCTGTCCTGTTAGCCTTTGCCGCCCCAGGTGGTGCGTCACGCTTGGGAGGACGGATGATTTCTTGGCTTCACCCCTTCGTGTTCTAAAGATCTTAAGGTCTGGTGGAAAATTCTTGTTACTTTTCACGATGCCACATCCCCCGTCTTTTTCTTTTAAAAGTATTTCCCACTCATAGTCAGCGTTTTGACATCTACAAACATTGTTATGTGATTATGGTTTGGATGGAATATGAGAAGAAAGTGTGCGCTTCCACGCAGCCCAGGCGCGGAGCCGGCGTGCCCGCCCTCGGCCCTCGCAGCTCCCGTCTCCCCCCTTCCCTTGCTCTGGCCACACATCCATCTTTCATTTCTCCTCCTCCTCTGTCTCCAGGCTCCTGAGCCAGGTTACATGCACCTCTTGCAGTGGTGATGAAGAAAACCCAGGGAAAAAATCAGTTAAAATCCAGGCATTTTGCCTACACATTCTAAACACCTGGCTCCTGGGAGATGTGGAGAAATCAGATTGATTTTCCAGCGTGCGTTCAGATGTCTCTCATCCTGCGCCACCCCAGCGTCTTCTCTGGACTCCGGCAAGTCCGTCCCCCCTGCGGATGTGCACACCTTCCTCCCGGGCAGCCCGTGTCTCTCCTCTGCTCGGGTCTCTGCTTAGATTCGGCTGAGCACATCCTCACAAAAGGGGCAGGAGAGCTACTTCTGTGGAACAAGCACGGCACAGACCTTCCCACAGGATTGCCCGGGGTTGCCTAGCAATCTGACAGCACTCTGCTGTAGCAGATGCACG
This sequence comes from Manis javanica, assembly GCF_040802235.1. Taxonomy (NCBI): domain Eukaryota; kingdom Metazoa; phylum Chordata; class Mammalia; order Pholidota; family Manidae; genus Manis; species Manis javanica. The sequence goes on along the minus strand of NC_133159.1, from coordinate 180,778,731 downwards.
ACTTGGATGGATTTTTCCTATTTTTAATTTGTTTTCTGGGTGGGTATATTGTGCAATCACAGGCTGAGCTCAAAGCTACAGCGTGGGTCCCACTCAAAACAAGTAGGTCTAAGAAGGAGGGGAAGGAGCCCCCCGGCCCCCTCATGGGCTGTGGCCTCTGCTCTAGCAGGTGTTTGGCTCTGACTGGTGGCCTGGTTGTACAAGTTGGACGGTCTGGTGATCTCACTGTGATTGCCCGCCTCGCGCACCTCTCCGGCCGTTCCAGCCCTCCCAAAGCCGTTGCCTCACCCAGCAGCCCAAAGAGGGTGAGACCCATGCAGTGTGGATGTGGGACTCTGAGCTGCCTGGATCTCCCTCTGACATTTCCGGTCCACGTGGGAGGAGGGATGGGACGATATGCAAGTGGTTCACTCTTCTCTCAAGAAGATAAATGTCAGAACTGAAAGCAACTGAGTGCTGATATGGGGTGGCACACTCTGAAATAGAATCTGGAATCTGGAAGTGTGTTGTGGCATCGCAGAGCGCCTACCTGCTCCCCTGCTTCTGGAATAAGAGGCTAGGGTCGGGGTAGCACCGCTGGCAGAGCCTGAGGCCGGGTTCAAGGTCCCGGGCAGCTGCCCATGTGCCTGGAGACCCTGGCAGGGCACCTGGGTGCTCTGAGCCTCAGTTTCTTCTCCTGCGCTGTGAAGGGACTGTACCGAGTGACCCCTGGAGTTGCTTCTAGTCTGCAATGCCATGATGACTTCTGGGAGGGAACCAGGGGAGGGGGTGAGATCGTGGAGGAAAATAATGTGAAAGGGCTGCCATGGAGCCCTGGGAAGCTGGCATCTGGGGGATGTGCAGGGAGCAAATGGAGGTCCTCAGGCACAGGACAGGGAAGAAGTTTCTAGAAAGGGAGTGGATGGCGGGCCACCTGGTATAAATGACCAGGTGCATGGAGGGCAGAGCCCAGGCTGGTTTGGCGACTTGCACCCCTGCTGACCCCGGGAGAGCCATTTCCAGGGCGTTGGGGGCCTGACCTCTCATTTAGGTGAGAGGGCTGGGCCCCAGGGCAGGAAGGGGAGGTGGGAGGAGGGCATGAGAGCACGGGAGGAGGCGGGAGAGGCCCGTGCAGGGCGTGAAAAGGAGGAAAGCTGCCCTCCATTCTCGATGAGCGGGACCTGTCATCTTCCCAGAAGAGGCTGGGGAGAAAGCGGGCTGGGTGCCATGTGGGAGGGTGCTCAGGTGAGCTACCAAGGGTGGGAGGTGGCCCGGCTGCCACTGTGGATGCTGAGGCTGGGCATGCGAGGGCTGCCTCTCCACCGGCTGGGACTGGCGGCGAGGGCCTCTGGGACAGGGCCTCACTGGTGAGGCTGGTGGCTTGGAGCCTCTGACCTCCAAGGTTTCATTGTGACCTATGTTTCACGGGATCTGGAGGGACCCCCAACCCCGCCCCCACCTTACAGAGTATAAGCTTTTGCGTGTCTGTCCTGCATTTTGCATGCAACATCGGTAGGCTGCTCTAAAAATACGCTCGCTTGGCCCTGTGGGGATCTCCCCACGTGGAGGTCATGAGTATAGGTCATTCTTCCCCACAGTGTCCTACAGTGACTGCAGCCCCAAGGGGAACCCTAATTATCCAACAATGACCAGCAAGCCCGGGCAGGGGTAAGAAAATGGAAATATTTATATAATATAAATATCGGTGCCTGTGCATGTATGACACAGAAAAAGATCCATCCTTAAAAAGATTGTGACTGCGTCAAGTAGCCTTCCAGTTTACTCTATTGGATTAAACGACTAAGAAGAATGCCCAGTAATGGTGAAAATACCCTCTAACAGCACCCCAGCTGGTTATCTGTGGACCTAACAAGATCATGAAACACTGACAAGGAAAAAGAAGTCCCCTTATAACTGGTTTTTCTTAAACATTTTCTTGTCATATCATTTACGTACGTGCAAGGTGATTAATATAAAGATACAGCCATTGTGTCCTTTCTCTCCTTGGCTACTTTGGGCTGCTCCTCTTAGGTGCAGGAGTCTGGGAGAAGCAAGGTGAATAGTCCTGGGGCCACACGCTGGCCTCAGCTGCCCGAGAGTTCACACCGAACCACTTTGTAGGCAGTGAATGAACCTGCTGGCCCTGGATGGACCGTGGTATCTGTTCTAGGAGGCTCTTAGCAAGGTCACGGGGGCTTCCTGGGGAACTGGGGGCCCTGCCCCAGCTAAGGTCTTGCAGGTTGGTGGGGGAGAATATCTGCTTTTTCTGTTTCTTAGCTCACCATGGCTACCCTCCTGTTTCTAAGAGGACAAAGTAGGACAATTCTGCGGGTAGAATGAGTATCTTCAGCTTATACAGGTGGCAATACATGGAAAGGAGAGCAGGAAGTGTCTCAGGCCCTGGCCCAAGCAGGCCAAGTACAGATAAGAACTGGGGCCAGGTTCACCTCGTGGTAAAAGGAAGTCAGTCTGCTGTCAGAAGGCATTTTGGTGGTCACAGCCTCCAACATGTCTGTGTGCTGGGCAGATGGACAGCTGCCTGTCTGTGATCTGCCCTCCCTCCCATCCTGCGCCTTCCCCTCCAGTCTCCCTCTCTTACTTCGTCTACTGTTTCATCTGCTCCTTGTCATCCTCTTTCATGCTTTTTCCCCTTGTTTTGTTGGAGCACATCCTTTAGTAGCTTCCTGAGAAATGGTGCATGGGTAGTAAATTTTTTTGAGACCCTTGCACATACAAATGTCTTTACCTTAATCTCATATTTGATTGTTAATTTGGCTAATAAGAGATTCTAGGCCAGAAAATATTTTCTTTCAGCACCTAGAAGTCACTGCTCCATTAGCTCTTAGCTTCTGCTGTTGCTGATGAGACTTCTGAAGCCCATTCTCCTTCCTACGCTCTCTTACGGGACCTGGAAGCGTGGCTTCAGTATTTTGCTCTTCATGAGAGTATGCCTTGGTGTGGGTCAGTTGCTGTCCATTGTGCTGAGAACTGGGAAACTCATTTCTGGGAAAATTTCTTGAATTAAATAATTGATGATCCCTCTTTCCTCTCTCTCTGCAGGGCCAGATGGAAAGGAGGAGTCTTTTTGTGTGAGCTGTGGATGCCAGGCCTCTTGAACTGGTCATCTTATCCATCATCCTTTCATATTTTCCCTCTCTTTGTCTTTTGTCTTTGCATTCTGGGATGTCCCCTCACTTCTACCTTCCCACCTCACTGTTGAATTTTTTGTTTCCATCCTCATGCTTTTAATTCTCCAGCTTGTTTTTTGCTCTTTTGCAAATGTTCTTAAAATAGCATCCCGCTCTTGGTTCGTGGATATGATTCTTTGCTGTTGTCTTTGAGGATATTAAAAATGGCCGTTTCTGGTATTTTTTTCTTTCCCTGCCTAATGTCTGTTTCCAAAAGTTGGCCCCTCCTACCCCCTGCCTGGGGGGTTTTGGTGGTTCTTTCTCTTAAAAGCTTTCCTCAGACGTGGTAATCCGGGGCTGTGTCCTCCCATTCAGGGGAGGGGCCTGCAGAGCTGGGTGGGAGCTCTGAGGGCTGGTCCCCTGGCCTCCCCTACAGAGAGAGGCCGAGCTCTCTGCTGGGAACCAGCAAAGTGACATCTTTAGGTTTCTCCTAAAACCTACAGGAGAGGAAGAGACTCTTTTAGCATCTTGCCTGGAGAATATTGGTGCTACCTAGGGGGCTGAACAGGGCTCTAAGCCTTCAGAGGGCAGGTTACCCACTGTCACAGTGCCTAGTCTCCCCGAGGCCACAGAGCACCCTAGGCCCAGGGAATGCTCCTCCAGGGTGGCTGGCCATTTGATGATGTGGAGTGGACAGCCACCTAGGGTCTGCAGGATTCTTCAACAGATTTTGGCTGCCCTTAGCTGGCTTCCTACCTCCACAGGTACCCCCTGCCCTCCTCCATGGGTGGGCCTGAGCCTTTGGAGGTTCTGTTTCTCAGCCTCTCCCGCCCGGGATCTGTGCACAGCCCCACTTGCCCATTTGCCTTCTGGCTGCCTGGCCGTTCCTCCTCTCCTGTGGCTGCTGTTGTCTTTTTTCCTGCTCCCCAGCTCCTTGGGGGTTTGTATCTTTAAAACAACTTCTTTTGGTAGTTTTAGTAGCGTTTTCAGAGGGAGCAAAATGGGCTGTGTTCTGTTGTCATTTTAGCCCCTGAGGTAAATCTCCTTTTGTTTCTTTCTCTGATTATTAGTGCAAAGGACCGTCCCCAGTTCCTAGTCCATGTTCTCACTGAAAAAAATAAAAGGTTCTAAAATCAGAGGATTGTAAAATTCTCCTTGATGATATCCCAAGATGGAATACCTCCTGGTCATCCTGATTCCAGGGCATTCAAACTGGCCCTGCGCCCATTTCTGGCCAGACCCCTGTCCTACCGCAGCTGGGGCTGGAAGGACAAATTCTCTGGGGCTTGTCACGAGTCCAACCTCTCAGGGGCCTGTCCCCAGGGGAGGCCCTGCTGTGCACGTCCTGTGGCTGACTGTGCCACAGATGCCAATTTCAACCCACCCACACGGGAGTCAGACCAGGCCTACTGTGTGCTGAGTGCTGGCTGGGCCTGGTGGAGCTTGGGAACAAGATTTGGTGCCATCTTCAGAGAGCTTTTCTGGAATAATCCGGAAAAGCAACTAGTAAGGACCTGAGCTTTGCCTGGGAAGCAAGGGGCCTGCCTATAGGGAGACAGGTGGGTAATGGGGAGTGGGTAGGCCCAGCGATGAGTCGGAGGCTGGGAAAGCCTGGGCCATCTGACAGCAGAGGACAGAGGGAGCCAATTAAGTCTGTTGAGCAGGGATGTGCCATTTCAAATACGGAGGCTGGGGGAAAGTTCAATCAACCAAGCAGCTGCCTTGCTTGTAGACAAGGCATTTATCTGGTGTTTAGCTGTAGGGCCAAGCATACGTGAAATCGTATAGCATGATTCCCACTGGCCAGGACAGATCGATGACCCAGACAGGCTAGAGGGCCAGAAATTAAAAGCATTAAGCTGGTAAGTGGACAGTAGCTTCTTGTGCTGGACACTGTCTATCATTGCTGTGCAGGGAAGGCAGCTGGCACCGGGGAGCCCTGGGCACATAGGAGCTCAGAGTTTGCATCCCCCCTTTTGCTGCCTTTGAACCCTCCAGGCCCTTAACCAACCCCCAGATGCCATGACATGCTTTCTGCCTCACATGGAAGAGCAGGACAGTCAGGTACAAGGAGCAATCTAATTGTTCCAGAAGCAGCTTTGAGAAGTAAAAGCAACCTAGGACCGGGTTTCTATTTGTGTTTAGACTGAGGATGTCTTTGAGGGTGGAGCTCACTTGCCCCGCCGCCCTCCCTTCCCCTCCAGCGCCCCCCAACTCCCCGCCGTCGTTGGAGGAACCACATCCATCCGTCTTTTGCTTGGAGACCCCCGTGAGGCCCTGCACCACCCTGAGGTTCCGTGCAGGACAGCGCAGGCCCTCTGGCCTGCCTGTGGTGCCGACCTCCCTGTCCCCATGGGTTTCATCCTGTCAGCCCAGAGGGGCTGCACTGCACTGCTTCCTTCTGTTTCCCCTCCCAAGGTTAGAGACCCTCCCAGACACAGGGCCCCCTCCCCTAGACTGGGGAGGCTGGTAGTGGGGACCTGTCCTTCTGATTTTAGGCAGAACTTAAGCTGATCTTCCACGTTGACAGCCCCTTTCCTCCCACCAAGGTGGAAATGTTTTAAGTAGGTTGGGTTGGCCAGTCTGGACAAACGCCGCATCAGTGACCCTGGGTGGTCGGCTCACCCCCTCCCCCAGCCTTAGGAAGGCAAGGCACCGAATTTCAGGCCCTGATAAGGGAGTGGGGTATGTGGGGGCAAAGTGGACGGGGAGGCATGGCAGCGCAGACCTGCGGCAGAGGACTGTTGGGGGGCATTCACCCCTGCTGCCGTCGGTTTCTGGGGATCTCCAGCTTAGTGTTTTCTGGGCCGAGGCAAAGGAGACGAGAGGCCAGGAGTCCTGCGAGGGGCTGCCTGCCCTCGCCAGTGCCAGGAGGGGGCCGAGGGCGGCGCTCGCGGGGACCCGGACAGCTCTGGGCTCTGGGGGTGCCCTGCGCCTCGCCCACCTCTCTTGTGCCGGGGCCCCTCCGGGTCGGGGCTGCGCGCCGCTAGGGTGCGTGCGGGCTGCGCTTCCCCGGCCGAGGCCCTCCCGCCCCGCCGCCCTCCCCGCCGCGCGGCCGCCCGAGCCCCTCCCTCGCCGCGCGCTGCGCGCTCCGCCCGAGCCGCCGCCGCCGCCGCGTGCTCCTGCTGTCTCCGCGCTCCAGCCGGGCGAGCGGAGGAGCCGGGAGAGGGAGAGAGGAGGGGAGAGAGGCGGCGGCGAGAGAAGAGCGGGTGCGGAGCCGGCGGAGCCTTCTCGGACAGCGGCCCCGGCCCCAGCCGCTCGGGCGGCCAGAGGAGACGCGCCCGCCGCCCCCGAGCCCGCCCCGCGCGCACCTCGCCGCCCGCTCGCCGGTGCCCGCGCGGCCCCGGGACGCCGGTGCCCGCTCGGCGGCAGAGATGCAGCCGGGGCATGGCCGCCGGGCCCCTGTCACCTGCCGCGGGGAGCGCTGAGCCCGTGAGTAGCCCGGCCTCGTCCCCCGCGCTTCGCCAGGCGGCGGTCATTACCATCGCGTTGAACCAGCTGGGGGCGGGGGATGGCACGGGCCGGGGAGGGGCGCACGGGACCCTTCATTGGGAGGCAAGACTGGCGGGGGCCCGGGGCTGCAGAGCACGGCCGGAGACCGACCCGAGGGCGCTCGGGGAGAGGTGGCACCCTCGGGGTCAGCGGTCTCCGTGCGAGGTCGGGGCTCCTGGGGTGCCTTCCTGGATGGGGTCGGGACACGTGGCCCAGCCGGGGGCCAAAGAGGCGATTTTGTGAATGGGAAGGCCCCAGGGTCGAGCTCCAGGGAATCGCCGGGGAGTCCCGAGCGCTGCGTGGCGGCGGCGGCGGCTCTGGCCCAGTGCCGGGCGCAGGGAACTCCCTGGCCGGGGTAGGTCTGAGGCGCAGGGAGATCCCGGCCCCGCGGGGCACCTCCGGAGAGGCAGCGGAGCCCGCGCGGGTGGGAGCAGGGGTTAGCGACCCCTCGGGGGTGCAGTGCGCTTCCCTCCCTGCACCCGGGCCTCGGCAGCCCTGCCTGGTCCTCTGGGAGGAGGGCTCTCGGGAGGGGGGCATGGCCCAAAGGAGTTGTGGGGAGGAAGGGGCTCCTACGGCTCCCTAAAGAGGGCCGGTTCCGCAGCGCCGCGCCGCGCGCCAGGGTAGAGCTGCAGGAGGCGGGCTGGGGGGCGCCCCCGGCGGAGTCTCAGAGCGGCCTCGGGGAGGCTCCGGCGGGAACCCAGGCTGCGCCGCCCGTGGGCCTCAGTCGGCCCTAGGGGCGGCGCAGCCTGGCTGGGAAAGCCAGCCCCCATGGCGGCCGGGCACGCTCCTGACCCAAACTTTCTAAGGCGGCGGCCCCGGGATGGGGTAGGGCTCGCCTCTGGGGAGCGTTGTCTCCTGCGGCCCCTCGGGGGCGGAACAGGCCGGTGGTCACAGGCTCCCCGGGGCGCAGACGCTCCCCACGCTTGTCTCCCCGCAGTGCCCGGTCTGCCAGGAGCCCTCACCCGGTCCGCGTTGGGACGAGGGCACGGCGCCGGACCTGGAGGGACATTGGGACCCTGTTCCCTCCCAGAACAGCCCTGGGCTCCGGAGTCTCAAGTGGGAAGAGGGTTTCCTGGGAGTCCAGAGCTCGGGCCCACGCCAGCAGGCGCGCGGCCCAGCGGGAGAGAGTAGAAACTCGTCTGTGAAAGAGCTTTCCAGCTTTGGGGAGGGACTAGGTTTATATTTTGATGGTCACTTTTAAAAATTGGATTCCCGCAGTGCTGTTCATCCTGGGTGAGATGCATCCCCCGAGGCAAAGGACAGGGACAGAGGGGTCTCCCCTTCGGCGAGTGTCCCCTCCCTTCCCCCCAGCTAGAGGTCAAGTCGCTTCGGTGCGTTGGGGCGCTAATTCACTGCCTGACACCCGCTGGCCTCTGCTTGGCGACGCCCTCTGTCTGCACTTTGGAGCCCCGGGCACTTAGCGCCGCGCAGGTGTGAGGCTAATGGAGTGGGGTCGCCCGTAATGAGGTCTCTCAGCCGGAGGCCAGCTTCAGTTTTGCTGGTCTGCAACTAAATACGTAAATAAGTAAGTATAAAGATTGCGGCAGACCTGCTCATTAAGTGTGCATCTCGGATTTGGGCGGATGTCTTAATTAGGCTGCGTGGTTAACGGGGATATTACACTAATTAAAACCAGACCCTCCAGGTGAGCGAAATTGTGAGGGGGGAGGTGGAGCACAGTTGCAGTGCGAGTGCCGCCAGATGAGAGTGGGGTGCAAGCGGAGGGGGGCCTCCGAGCACGCTGGGGCGGGCGTGTCGGGGGCCGAGGGGAGCCCTGGGCCCCAGCTGTGCGCGCCCCCGCCCTGCCTGCCTCCTGGCTGAGGACCGAGGCCGCCACCCCCGTTCATCCCCGGAGGCCTTCCTGCGTGGGCAGGGGCTTGCCGCACACTCCCGGCGACGCTTAACCCCTGCCTCCCTGGCGGGAGCTCCGGGAAGGACGACGCGGGGGTGAGGGGGGAAACCCCGAGGGCCCGGGGGCCAGAGGCAGAGCTGGAGGAGTGCGCTCAGGCGAGGCAGCCCGGCCTGGCCAGGCAGCTGCGTGCCGTGGGCGGCGTTTGCCAGCGGGTGTGGGCCGCCTGCACTTGAGCCGCTGGGGTTCTGTTTCTAACAGGGCCTCTCTCCAGTAAAAAGAGGATGTGAAGGATTGCTCTGATCCACGCTCCAGGGGTCTGGGGCTTAGAGAGAACTGTGTCCTACCCTGGGCCCCAGGCCTCCTGAGATGGCCCCACAGGCCCGGCCGCTGACCACGCTAGGTCATCACTGCAAACACCCGTCGCCCTGTGTCCTAGACCTGAGCCACGTAGGGGGGCTGATTGTCTGCCCTTCCGCAGGGACCAGAGGCCTGCGCAGCGGCCAGGGCAGCACCAAGGACAGGGCCAGGGGCCGCGGCCTGCCCTTCCGCCTCCCGGCCTCTGGCGTTGCCCTGGGGCCCCTGGGGGCGCTGCGGGCACTCACCCTTCCCTCCGCTAGGACCCTGGGAGGGCTTTAGGCCAGTGCAGAGCTAGCGCCTGCCAAGAGGCAGATTTTGAAGGAGACCGGTGGGAGGACTCCTGGGGATCATTCCAGAGTGGGCCTTCTGTCGTGTTCCTGCCACTCACGCAACTGAGTGTTGTCAGTGGCTCCTTGGAGACATCATGGAGCTCTTTGATATCTGGGGTCAAACTAGGCATGGTGGTGGCCAGAGAAAATGCCATCCCCAAGTCCTGGATCCTCACCCGCCTGGGGCAGCTCTGGTGTGGCCTCAGCTCTGCAGCCTGCTTTACAGCCCCCCATTCAGCCAGGCCCGAGGCCCCTTGCTTCTGGGATGTGTGGGAGTGGGTCCCTAAAGGCAGGGATCCCGCTTAACTTATCCCCACCTCCTCCTGAACAGGGAGAGTGTTATTTGGTGCTTGCTTGTGGATTTAGGAGCGAAGCAAGCGCCTGTCCTACCCAGATGTCAGGGTGGCAGCGCGTAGGGGGCAGGATAGCAGGCTGGAGGCGCGGCACCCGGGAAACATCTCGGGGAGCACAGAGCAACAGTGCCCAACTAGGATCTGAAATGTTATTTCCCAGAGGCTGCAGTGCGGGGCTTACCTCCTCCAGCCGCCGGTCCCTGTGTGCAATTTCTGTGTTCTGTTGTCTCTCTGTCTTTATTTCCACACTCTTCCTTGATACTCTGTTATAAAGACAAATGGAACCTGACACGCAGCTGACATTTGGTGAGGAATTTTTTATTTTTAAACAAGTGAAGGGGAAAAACTGTCTTGAAACTTTCCCCCCGGAACAGGGATGCTCCTTCTTGGACACCTGCCTGTGAGCAGGGCTTCTCTCCCACATGACGTATTGGCTTTATAAACACATCCCATTTGCACCTACATCTTTTTGATTAGCTGCAGTATCTCCCCAGGTTCTTTTATAAAGCAGCACGCTATTTTCACAGGTTCATGAAACATTCGGGCAACCTAAACACCTTTATTTCCTGCAGCCCCTCTCAAGCAGGCTTCTCTCTGAGCCACTTTCTCTCTTTCCTTATAGCCTTGTGGTTCCATCCCCTTCTCCCCCCAACATTGCCCACCCTCTCCTTCCCTTCCCACATCTTTTCTCCCTATACTTGCAGAGTTCTGGGGCCCCAGTATTTGACTTTCTCCTTGCATTACCTATGAGAGTTGAGGACAGCTCTCAACTCATTGTTGGGTGACGATAATCACTGAGTCTGGTTATTTGTGAGGATCTTCAGGCAGAAAGGTGAGTATCCTCACTGAAAGAAATATCTCACTGAATGGACTGTTTTGATTTACAAAATATACCTTTATTAAGCACAATGCACTAAGTAAATTAATTTGCAATCACAGTTTTTTCAACACATGAGCTGACACCAAAACATGACTTAGAAGGTGACTTGAGATAATAAAGAGCATAAAATCTGTTACTTTATTGGAAAGTGTTTCCTTTAGTAGCCTGGGGCTCACAGTGTATAAATTGTGTTTTAGTTGCCAGGGCCTAGGTGCGCAGCAAACCTCCTTGCTCAGGAGCAGGGGGAGCCACCGAGAGGGATGGCCAGCCAGCAGGGTCCTTGGGCTGCGGACGGGCCGTCATGTTTAGTTTAAATTGGGGGCCTCGAGATGCACTCAGCTGTGTGATGGGCGTCTTTCTGTGGACCTAGTCCCCGCTCTTTCTGGGTTGCTTGGGGCTGGTCCCACTGATCCCACCTGGAATGTATGTTGTGCCTTGGCAATAACTCACGTTAGTTGGGGTGGAATCTTCAGTCTGTGGCCTCTCCTCTGAGGACCAAGAGGAAAGCAGTTCTTGTTGAAGACTTTTTTGTTTAAGGTTTAATTGTTTAAAGTCAGAGCATATTCCCAACAGAAAAAAAGAAGGAGGGAGAATATATGTATTTTTAGCAGAATTTTACCCACTTATTACTTTAGTTAATGACTGTACTAAGAGCTTTCGCCGAAGATTCCAGAAAAACAGAGGTGCGGGGGCAGCAGCTGTGCTGTGCCTGGCCATGCCAGCTCCCTCTCAGATCCACCCTGCCCGCCAGCTCTGTGTGTGCGGGTCTCTGTCCGGTGCCTGCTGAATGCCCAGGGGAGTGAGCCCACCCTCTCGGCCAGCATAGTGCTGGGCTCTGCATGGAAACCAGGAGAGGCAGGTGGTCACGTGTGTCTCTTTCAGCCCTTTTAGAAAACAGCACCACTTGCAGGTGAGGGGACAGACACCTGGTGCCAGCCAGACCCTGCACAGTTTCACCAAATTCCTTCTGGGAGCCAGATGAGATCATAACATATATTTTTGTACAGAAGAGAGGAGGATCCATGTGCCTTTATTCCTCCAAGGCATCTTGTGTTACTTCCTTCTAACACAACAAATAAGCAAAAAGCAATCTCTCCACTCAAAAAAGATCCTCTGTCACGGGGCTGCTGATCGAGTTGTACAGGTGGTGCCCTGCCCAAGGCCAGGGCACATTCAGGCCCTGCCTGTGAATAGCTGGAAAGCTGCAGCCCTGCTCACCACTGCCTTTGGGTGGGACACGCAGTGAGACTGAGGAAGGACAATGGCAGGAACAGGGGACCCCGGGAATCTGGGTACCCCCGCCACCCCTTGCACTTTGTGTCTTTGGGCCCCAGTGATTCCTGGGCTGGAAGTCTTGCCTCAGTATTGTCTTCTTTTAGGCACTGTAATGAAAACGTGGAGAAGCACATTGTTTTCGGCAATGAAGCCTTTTTAGTAATCATGTGAACCTCTATTGGAGCCAAAGAACATAAAGTTTATGTGCATTAAAACAGCAGATGCAATTTGGAGAAAGATTTAAAGAGGTGCAAACCCCAAGGTACATTTAGAAATTTCTTGATAAACCTTAATAGTTTGAAATCCTTATTGAATATAGAGGTTTCTAGTGTATTAATTAGAAAATAACTCCTAAATTTTCTGGAACTTTTAAGGATTGGGTACAGGGCTGTGCTCCAGGGTCTGTACATTAAAGCTCTGGGCTCCTTAAAACACAAGCCCCTCCTGGCAACTTCTCCCCCGCCCCACACCATTTTTTTCTTTTAATGGTAGCAAGAAGGGCTTTGCAACCTTCTGTTTTCAGCAGGAGGTACGAAGATGACTTTTTAATACTTCGAGATCGCTGCACCTTTCCCTGTGTTACCCATCATCCTGAGATCCAAGAAGGAAAAGGAAAATCAGAGTGATGTTTCAGACCTGGGCTGCGCAGGTTTCCCCTGGGCTCTGCCAGCAGGACATGCACTCACATCCCCCCTGCTCCCCACAGTCTTTCTTGTGGGGTCTTCCCCGAGATTGCACATCTTGGCCGTTCCTCTGTCAGCTGAGTCTTGTAAGAACGGTCCTTCACCCCCAGTATGCACACATTTAGATGCACATTTAAATGGAATTCCACTTCTGAACGCAACTGTAAATTAATTACCTTTCTCGAGACCTCAAGCCCATTAGGGGCAGCACCCTGCCTGCTGGCGCATGGGGCAGCCATGGAAAACACCTGCGATGTGATCGGGGGAGGGCGGGCTGTGTGCTGTTGCGGAGGGATGCAGACACCCTAATCCTGTGGCCTGGGGCAAGCTCTTGCACCTCAGTTTTCTCAGCTGAGATGTGGGGAGATAGCACACTATGTGGCACATAGCAGGCACACAGCAGCTGGGAGTGAGTGGGAGCCTTCCCTGGTACCACCCACCTGTCCGAGGTGTGAGCACCTAGTCAGAGTTGAGGAAGTGGATTCTGCACTATTTCCTACAGCCACACGGAGATGAGGCTGTTGTAAAATGGTTCCAGATAAAGTTGCAGGCGCCAAGATGGAAATGAGTCTTAGCATTTCTCTGTAGGTGAGGAGGTCCTTACTCAAGAGGCAGAGCCCGGCAGCTCACAATCTCGGGAACACCCTTGGGCCCAGCAGGAGGATGTGAGTGGGTCCTATCTAAGGGGCTGTCACCTTACTGAGGGCTGCTGGGGAGTGGAGGGGCTCCCGCCTGCCCATGGTCTGTCCCCATAATGGGCCGCTGTCCCCGCCCCATGCCTCCGCTCCCTGGGGTAATGTCCAGAACCACAGGAGAGGGGGCACTGTAGCCGGGCTCTTTGCTTTTGCAAGAGTAGCCTTGGATTCTCTGCGATGGGACCCTAGGTCCATGCCAGCTGGATTTTCCCTCATGGGGAGGAAAGGAAGACGGATCATGACCCCCTCGCACCTCTGAACCTGCAGTTCGCTGCCACGGCACACAGTTGGCAGAGGGATTCCATTCCTACCCCTGCCTTCAGCATGGAGATGGGTCTGGTTCTCAGGACCCAATGCGTGACAAACTGAGACACAGTTCTGCAAAATCCATTAGAAATAAACACAAATTATGTGCGTCTTTCTGGAATATTGACTCTCCCTCATTGAAGGGACCATGGTGATCCCATTAGGCATGGCCGGGGCCCAAGGGGCTTCTTACGCAGGCTCCTCATAGGCTGGGCTTGGGGCCGTGGCTCACCAGCGGCCCTGCTGCACCCGCTGTGCTGCCCACAACGGGACTATGTTGCTTGCTGCCTACCTCTTCTGGGTGCTATCCATGGGCACAGTAGTCAAGTACTTTGGAATCTTAGCAGAAAAGAGAAGTGCCGGAGAAATTTAAGGTGAAAATTATTGTGTTCAGTGGTGTAATATTTTAATCAACACTCCCAGACAGACAATGCTATATCGAATATTATCGTACCAAAAGTCTATTTGACATGGTGACAGCTGTGAACCTTTAACTGATGGCCAGAGAGGGAGAGAGCAGCTGGGCAGTGAATGACCTTGGTTTGATAGGGGAGCCTGTTAGCCTCATCCTAACCCCGAAGTCCTTGTGCTGGTTGGTGTCTGGGACTTGGCAGTGTGACCAAAGGCAACCCACCAGCGAGCTGCATTTTTCTTTCTCACCAGCAGACCTCCCAGGACAATTAAGAAGAAGGCATGTAGAATCTGCTTCCTTCTGACACTTCTGGTACCCTCTGGCCGTGACGGGGGTCTTTCCGCAAGTGTGCTCTTGTGCTGGACAATACACGTCCACCTGTATGTGTGCACTGACAGCCCCCCAGTGCTTAGCGTTTGCTGTCCTGCCTTGTCTGTGTGTCGGCATGTAAAATGAATGCTGCGCGGGTACCTTCCCCCAGCCTGCATTGTTTCTGCAAGTAGAATCAACGGTCTACAGAATGGGTGGGCAGACCTAAGACCAGGTCACTGATAACCGTTTCAGTATGTACGTGTCACAAGGCAGCGTGTGGTCTCTGCACCTCCACTCGGGAAGCCACCACCGAGACTCACTTAGGGAGAACTTCCCTACCCCACGTCCCAGCAGGGATGCAATAAAATGTCCTGCTGAAATCCTAGGAAGAAACTCACTAGACCAAACTTGGAAAATTTTGGCCCCCAAGGCTAATTTTTCAGCAAGTATTGAGCACCACGCAATGGGGGCTGTGAAGTCTTTAGGTAGTAATCCCAGCTACAGGGCTCGCCACTTTGGGATACATTAACGTATACTAAAATTATGGAAAATGCCAAGTCTGTGTCCCGGGGGTCCGGGGAGGTTTGCTTTGGAGGCTGGGTGCCTAGTCTTGCAGACTAGCACTGTATTCGGGGCTCTGGGCTGGTGGCCTGCCCCTGTTCTTACAGAGAGGACCCTGTGCCCGCAGCAGGGGTCCAGTTGCACACACAATGAGGGTTGATGCAGGAATGTTATTATTTCCTGCCCACTGGGGTCCACTCAGCGCTGTGCTGTTTTCCAACAGGGTGAAGGTATGCTGAGCCCCCCTCTCCGGGCTCCGGCCCACTTTGTTGGAGTTAGGCTGCTTGTGAGGTGGGGCCTGGGAGGGTGCGGCCCAGGGCGCCCGGGAACTCTGTGCCACAGCTGCTTCTCCTCCGAGCTGCAGTGAGAAGCCTCCTCTGGGCCCCTGGTTAGAAGCCACTGCAGCGCAAGGCCTTATGAGCTTCCTGCCGCAGCCCTCTCTCCCGCTCTGTGACCCCACCAGCCCTGCGCCTCCCCATTCCCCTGCTTCACCTTCAAAGCTGGAGGACTTCTCCAGAGGGACGCAGGAGAGGGGCTGGCAATGGCAGGTCAAGCACTGAGCTCAGAGCAGCAGGCAGGAAAGATTTATGGTTGCTCCCTGCCCTGCTGGCTGGACAATTAGAGCCGTGCTCAGCTGAAGGGGAGCCGTGTCGTTAAGAGTCAGGATGGTCAGAATAAATCAGTCAGCTCCACTTAGACGCCTGAGCTCGACTGCTTCCCAGCCTGTTAAGGCAGGGGCCGCCCTGGGTGGGGGTTTGGAGGCTCTGGCTGGGTTGCTGAAGGATCTGACATACTCTGAGCGCTATCGGAGTTGGCGGGTGCGAAGCCTGGGGTCCTCTCACAGGTGGGGGATGTGCGCAGAGCTTTGGGGGCAGGTTCCAGATGACACACGGGCAGGGTGTTTTGTCCACTTAGCACACCGGGTACCCATGGGAGCCACCGGTTGGAATGTTTGTGGGCCAGAACGGCAGACTCCGACCTGAGAGTTAAGTGTGGTGTGTGCACACGGCCTAGGTGTACATGCAGGTGCATGTGTGTGTGTGCATGCATGCACGGTGTGTGTTGTGTGTGTTCACCTCTTGGACACTCGCAGGCTCTGCGTGTGTCTTTAAACCGTCATAGCCCTGTGCAGGCTGCCGGGAGGGTGGCCAGGCCCTGCTGTCACACCTCCTCATTTGCTGTGGGTCTCCAGTGCTCCCAGACTCTGGCAGGTTCCTCAGGGAAACTTCGTCTTTGTGAACTGAGATGCCAGGTGCTCCTGGGCCCTCCTACTGGCTAATTGATGACATGATCCCGTGCGGGAGCCTTGTGGATCCTGGAAGTACTCTTCATTTCATGCATTTCCCACCTCCCCCCCGCCCTTCCGCCTCCCCACCGGGGTCTGATTTCCACCACGGTGATGGAACCGCTCCGTGTGAGGTACAGGGCCATGGCATTAGCCGGTATTCAGCCAGCCAGCATGCCAGGCCTTTCATTAACTTGGATACTACAATTATGTGTGTGCAAAGACTGAAAGGGCCATTTAGGATTTTTCTGCCTTTAAAAAATATTCCTTTCTCCACAGCCATGTGCCCAGCGCTCTGGCACCATAGCTGTGACACGGAGCCTGGCGGTGGCCGTCAAGCACTCCTCATGGAGCCCGTTTCGGATCTGTAATAAACAACGTGGGAGCGATAGACAGCGCGGGGGTGGGGCCCCCACCATTGTTCTGCTCCCAGGTGCTTTGCAGACAATCAAGGCAGCGTGTGGTGCAGAGAGCTGCCTGCTGCAGTGACATGACTTTGTGGTCCAGCCTCGAGGGGCCCACAGAACCGGGTGTGCATGTGTGTGTGCATGCCATCCACACGTGAGGATGTCCCTTGGCATCGAAAGCCTGCTTCTGCTGGCTTCGTGGAGAAGGGCCAGTGGCCAGGGTGGCAGCTCCCATTTGCCTCGGGCCGTCTGGGCCCTTTTTGAGTGTGGGTGGGCAGGGAAGTCGTTTCACAGGGATGTGCAGTTTGCACTCTTACATGCTGGCCCTTCCTGCATGTGCATGAGTGTGTTGTATCTCTGCATGTGGGGCTTGGGATTTTGCAGGTCTTGGCTGTCCATCTCCCTGCATCAGGAGATGTGTGAGTGTCTCTTGGGACCTGGTTGGGGTCCTGAGCGGTCTGGCCTGCCAGTTTCGGGACCCCTGGGGCCAGGGAGGCACACTGGCTCAAGGACACCCCGTGGAGAACAGGGCACCCCAAGGACAGAAGAACCCCGATGTGTTGCTCAGATGACACACAGCTCCCCGCCCCACCAGAAGGTGATTAGAAATCTGGAGGCAGCCAGAAACTCATAAAAGTGTTATTTAGGGACCTTGTTACTGTAAAAAAGCAGGAAAGAACCCAACCCACCAAGCACCAAATAACAACCCACAACTCACAAACTTATTTTTTTAAACTTCCTTGAAGTTGCCATGGTTACCCGCATGCGTGGTTTCTGGGTCTCTTGCTCTGGGTAGAGCGGCTCGGAGCAGACATCAAGCCCTCTGTGCGGCCTCCATGCTGTGTTCGCCCATCTGAAGAACCGGTTTGTGCTCCGGTGTGAAGGGAAAGCTGGGAGATTGTAGAGATTTTCCAGGCCCACAGAATGTGATATTCTGGTGCAGTGCTTCTGAGATACTGGAGACAGAATCTGTCTCCCACGCTAAAATAATTATAGCTGGGAGAACAGAGAATACATCACTCCAGGTCCTTAACTGAGAGGAGCGTGTGCGTGTGTGTGCGCGCCTGTGCATCATGCTGGCTTCTTCAAGGGGCGCGTGTTTGTACCCGACCACACGTGTGAGGGCAGCCCCAACCTGCAGCATCCCCACGCCTGTTGGCTGCATAGCGTGTGCCCTGACCACGCTCTTTAGGTGTGCATCCTGCAAGGGTTTTGAGGAGAATCGACAGGGATGGTGGGAAAGGGTGGGTCAGAGCGGGAGAAAGAAGCCAGACCGAGACTCCTTCTGGCCCGACTCCTCAGGGACCTCAGAGTGGAAGACGTGCCGTTCTGCTATCTGGTGGGCTCTTTGGGGTTACCTGGAGTGCCCCTGGGCCAGGCTCAGTCTGTGTGGTCAAGACACCAGCCAAAACAAGAGACCAGCTGCTGCGCCAACTGTCTGCCCCGCCGCCGCCAGCCTCAGGGTGTGACTGCTTTTCTCCCAGGGGATGGACGGCATGGCTGTTTTGGTGTCAGAGGCCTGAGGCCCAGTGACTTGTGGGGTGTCTGCTCCCTGCTAGTGGGGGGCAAAGCTGTTCTCTTCCTCAAGAAGGCAGGAGCCAGTCTGCGCTGTGTGGGGAACTCAGCACGAGACAGCGATGCAGGGACAGAAACTGGGCAGTAAACTCCGGGTGCTGGGGACAGAAGTGACAGATGAGACCTGGTGCTGGATCTCGTGGCCAAGGATTAGCAGTGGGGACCCTAGAGGGTGCATCTCCAGCCAGGGCTCAGGGTTCCTTCTCTCGAGCCACAGGGGCCACTCCTCTCCTGGCCAGTCCTCGCTCCCAGCACATGGAAGCCTGTGCTCTCTGGCACGGCTGGGCAGAAGGACCCGACTCCCCACTCCACACCCGTCTCGTTTTCCACAGATGGGAGGTGATCTCGCACTCTGCATCGCAGTTCTGGCCATTTTGTGGGCCCGTGGTTTAAGGACAGGTGTCTTCTTGGGGAAACTCGTTAGGGGTTGAGTGAGCCAAGCCACCCCCGGGGTCTCCTTGTAAAGCCCTCCATTTGTGGGACTGGCAGCAGGAGTCTGGGGCTAGGGTGACCTGCATTTCTGCTGAGGAACCCCAGGAGCTGCTGGCCAGGTCAGCAGATGGTGAAGGCAAGTGGGGAGGCTCTAGATCTCCCCACAAATGGGGATCAGAGCTGCATCTGTGGCTGTTTCCAAGGCAGGTGGGCATTTGGAACACACTCTCACGCTTTCACACAAAGGATGGGAGAAGCCGTCCTTAGAGGACCCCCACAGGGCTCCCTGGGGGCCTGACGGTCAGCACCCTGTCCTTCACAGCATATTTCTGGGAGTCGTAATTAGCACTGATAAGGAAGAGTGAAAAATGATAGATCCTGGTAGGTGTTAGGACATCCGCCTCTGTAAATGCTTCCAAGGCAGGGGCGCTGTTTTCCCCCAGCACATGTAGGCTGGTTCTCTGCCTGTGGTGGGTTCTCTGTCAGCCTTTGTGGGGATTCTGACAGCTGGCTGGGGCAGGAGGGGAGCAGGCCATTGGCCTGGCAGCCCTGCATCCCAGCTGGGTCAGCCACGAGTGGCCCATGTGGGTTTCTGTGCCCTGGTTCTTTCTGTCACTCGGACGCTGCCGAGTCCTGCTGGTGTGGGAGGGTGTGCAGGAGGCCCAGGCCACTGTGTGCTCCAGGCCTGGGTGGCGGGGAGCTGCCGGAGGGCGGAGCAGCCCACTTCTCCGTAGGAAGGCCATTGTGACTTCTGGCCTGGAGAGGAAACGGGCCCTGCTTCCGTCCCTGTGTTGGCAACAGCAGGGCCGTGCGTCCAGCTGCCTTCCCTTCAGCCTGGAAGTGAGCCGCAGGCTTGTGGCACTGTTTTCCCAGAACCAGGTTCAGCTGCCAAAGAGCGCAGAGTGCCTCTAAAGGGGTGGGGGGCCGGGGGTCTCACGTGTCTCTGAGCCTCCCCTCTTTGCTGGGCCTGGAGTGAGGAGTTGATGAAAGGAACGGAAAGTTCCTAGATGGGAGCTGACTGTTCTAGAAGATGCTGGACTCTTCTGAGAGCAAGCCTGAGGCTCCTCTAGGCACCTGACCCTGGGGCTGGCTGCAGCCTTTGGGGTGCAGTGTAGCCCATCACAGCATGAGGGGGTCGGGGGAGCAGTCAGCTTGTGGTTATTGACGCTAATGGAAAACAAAAGTGAAATGGGTAAGTCAGGATGGCAGGCAAATCAATATTATTTATATTTAGCCTATGAATGTGCCGCATGTTTCTCTGCTGGCAGATTGGCCTTCACAATTGTATTTTGTGAATCCAAGAATCTGCCATCCACAGGCCAAGGGCTGCCACCTCGCTCCCCTTCTCGGAGGGCTGTTGGGACACACGAGCACCTCCTGAGACTTGATGGCCAGCAGGGAGAGCAGCGCCTGGCCTCCTCCCCAGTGCCCACCCTCTCCCCCTGCACGGTGGTTAGCACACCACCTCTCAAAGGCCCCATGTGACTGACAGGCCCCCTGCAGGAGGGGACTGGTTAAAGCTGTTAAAGAGAGAACCGTCCATTCAGACAGCCAGTTTCCTGCAGCTGTTTTAGGTGGACATGGCAAGTTCCCCACCATATGCTGCAATTGGAAAAGGAAGACAGAAGAGCATCTGTGTGTTTTAAAATGGAAACACATGCGTGTAAATGCATTGTCTCATCTTTGTCCAGGGAGCCTTGGACAGTGCTCCGTATACAGTAGGTGCTCACCTCTCATGTGCCAGGTGAGAGACGGGGGCTGGGGCGGGAGGCTCAGGTCAGGGAGTGGGTTCCATGTGGGCAGAGCGGCCCCTGCTTGAGGAGCCCACTTGTCTGTTCTCTGTTTGGCACCTCCAGGATCCTCAGTGGGGCCCCCAGGGGGCTCCCCCCGCCCTCCACATCAGCACCTCATTCTGGACACCACGGCTGTTTGGCACCAAAGTTTAAAAACTGACCTTTGATTTCTAAGGTGCCTTATGTTAGACACTGCATCAATTTAGATTTTAATATTTAAGCAATTGGCTGTGCTCACACCGCTCTTGCGGGAGAACACTGGGGGGTCACGGGGACTCAGGGACAGGAGCAGGGGCTTGGAGGCTGCTGGGTGTGCAGGGCTGCATGTGTCCTGGGGTGCCCTGCTTTAAATGCCCAGCGTGAACCAGTGGCTTCTCAGGTGGACTTCCAGTGGGAGAACAAGGCTTGGAGAGGGGCTGGTTGGTGGCAAGCAGAGGAAGCTCCCAGAGACGGTCTCAGCATCTGGAGACAGCAGTCTCTCTCTTTGTCTTTTCAGTAGCCTGGGTGCTTCTGGAGAGCCCAACCCACAGGTCCACATGCAGCGTCTCTGGAATGAAGGCCTTGTTCCGGGACGCATGCCCCAGTCTCCAAATGCTTCCACAGGTTTCAAGAAGCATTCGGACCCATCTTAGCCCTTAGCTCTTGAATTCCTTCCAGTTTAGATGACAAGCAGGCCTCTTACCTCTCTGCACACAGTCGGTGCTAAAAAATGTTGCAAGAATGCGTGACGGGGGCTGACCTTTTGTCCTGAGAGTGAAGAGAGACAGCTTCCTCCTCCTGGGCCACATCGCCCCTTGGGCCTTCGTGTCACCCAGAAATGGGAGGGTGGAGAAGGGGGAGAGCTTGACTGGCAGGCCCCCCAGTGTCTAGACCTGCCCCTGGACCTGTCTTCCAGGCGGGTCTGGTTCCTGCATTCCCTCTGCCGGCCCCCAGGACGGGAGCAGGCCGACAGCAGGACACGCTTGCGGCCAGAGCGACCGGCCGCCGTCCAGGGCTGGGCCTGACCGTGTGCCTGGCGTGGTCGTCGGGCTATGTTGCCGTCCTTCCCCATCTAGTCACTTAAGAAATCAAGATGCAGAAAGAAAAGTGACGCTGTGAGGAGACACAATCGTATCGTAGATCAGGCCGCTCGGTTCCCAGGAGTTAGGTTATTTTAGAATTCCATGAGCTGAGGAAGGATTCCTCCCCGGCGTGGTCGCCTGCCCCTTCCCCGCACTGTCCCTCTCTCCCCTCCTGCCCCTCCCTGCCCAGGAAAGCTCTCCCGGCAGTGTCACGGCATGTGACCTGCTTCTCTAATATAGAGGAGGCTTATTAGAATTAAGGCCTAACAGCGTTAAAAAAGCAATCTTTGCAAGATTGAGGCCACAGGGGAATTGTAAATTCTCAGCAAAGACCTCACTGAAGGATTGGAATAGAAAGCGGACACGCATGTGCAGGTGCACACACATGAAGGGGTCCTCGCCAAACAAAAGAGGTGCAGTTGAAGGAAAAAGAAGCCAAGGGTTGGGAGGGAGGACTGGGGCAGAAAAGGGCGGTGGGGGCTCTGTCCCGGCCCCTGGGGGGCCCTCCTCGGTGGCCTTTGCCTGCAGGAACAGGCTGTCCTGTGCTGGCTGCTTCTCTGTCTGCATCTGGGCCTGTCCCCAAGCCACTGGCTGCCCACCTCTGTCACCGGAGGGCCAAGGGGGGGGGCTGTGCCCGCAGTTGCCCCTGTGTGTTGGTCTAGACTGGGGATCTGGGGTCCCTCGTCTGTCCTCCAGTCTTCAAGCAGGCTGTGCTTTGGGTCTGCTGGGGCAGGTGTGTGGGGTGGGTGTGCTTGGCTCCTCCGGGTGAGGAGCCCAGCTTGGGGTCACCCCTAAGTGACAGTGGAGGCCTTTCTGGGTGCGCCAAGGTGTGCTTCTGTTCCTCTCAGGCTCGGCTGCTGTAAGGGTGCTGCACAGACTGGTTTATAAGCAGCAGGAGTTCATTCCCCGCGGCCCCTGAGGCTGGCGTCCAAGGTCAAGGTTCTGGCAGGGTCTGGGGAGCTGACTTCCTGGTTATAGACAGACGTCTTGCTGTGTCCTCACAGGGTAGAGACAAGGGGGCACCCAAGGGTCCCCTTTATAAGGCACTAGCGCCATCATGAGGCCCCACCCTCATAACCTGGGCACCTCCCGAGGGGACACCACCCAGTACCACCTTGCTGGGGGTTACGTGTCAACATATGAGTTCTGGGGGGACACAAACACCTACCAAGGGTCACCTCCTGCAGTGACTGGTCACAGTGGGGGATGCTTGAGAGGCTGGCCTCAGGGACGGGCTGGGGGCTGGGGGTGGGTGGAAAGCACATGCTTCCTTGGAAGTTGACGCCGCCTTGGTTCGGGCCTGCTTGGACCACCCTGGGACGCTTGACTGTGGAGACCTCTGGGCTCATTGGTGTGGCTGTGGCACCAGCTCGGGCAGCCACGTTCTCAGCCCCCAGCTTTCTCTGGAGAGAAGGGCATTGCTAACTGAGCTGCCAGAGGTGTGGGGAATTCATGCTCCTGGGGCAGCCCTCCAACCGTGGGGACTGGGTGGGTAGAGGGCCCTGGCCCCGCCCAGCCTCCTCACCTTCCGGGGACAGGGGGCAGTCCACGCCTTTCCCTGGAGGGTTCTCTGTGGACAGAGACCTAGTGTCCGCAGGGTGATCAGTTTGATGAAGACTAGATAGAGAAATGAACATGGCGGGACTCCTCAACCCCAATCCTGGACCTGCATCCCCGACAGGGAGGTGGGGCAGTGGGAATGGCCAGGCCTGGGCAGCACCACAGACCCAGCTGGAGGGGCAGGGGTGGCCCCCTCCTCCGGGATCCCAGCAGCATCGTGGGGGTGCTCTGTCCAGAAGGCCTGTTGCGTGCTCCAGGAAGTGTGACACCTGGGATTTCTGGCAGGTCAGCCCCAGTCTTGAGCCCCTCTCCTCTGAAGAGGCTCATTGAAGATTTCTTTGAGGTTTGGGGCAGGGTCCGCACCGGTCTCCCCCATGAAGTGGGTCACAGTGAGAAGGCTGCTCCAGGGCCATGCCCCCCTTTCCCTTCTGGTGAGACAGGGCCATCTGAGTCCCTGGGGATAGAGATGGGGCATCCAGGTGAGACAGGTGGGCAGGTCCCATCATCTGCCTCGTTGCCTGTGCAGTCGGGATGATGTTCATTGTACCCTTGGCTCCCAGCTTCCTCTCCCGGAGGAGCCGCCTCCTCTCAGGTGAGGTGGGCGTCCTTAGCCCAATGCTCGAGCCCCACAGGGCCATCAGGGAAGGGTGTTTGCGTTTCAGGCCATCGACACAAATCCGAGGGGGCCGGGGAGGAAATAACAGTCCCAGACTTGGCAACACATAGATGGTAACTTCTGGAAACTTATCTGTGTGAAGAATGTGTCTTCAGCTCTGCGGGAATGTTCATCTGCCTCTTAAACAAAGGGCGATTATATGTAATGCCTCGCTTTGCCAGCTTCCCAAGGAGGGTCGCTGGAGGGGGTCCCTCCAACCTCCTACCCCACCCCTCTTAAAACGACAGCACTGGAACATTCCAAAAATATTGCTGGTCGTTTATAGGGTCTGTCGCCCACCAAGACCCGGTCACCCGGGTCCTCGTCCTGGGCGTTGAAAGAGCAGGACAATAAATGAGTGTGTTGGGGGACAGTGCAGGGGAAGAGAAATTGGGGAGCAAGTTGAGGCAAAGCTGAGATAAAAGGAGGGAAGACCACCCCAAATGTGTGGGATTCTCTGGGGGTGCCCATAGGCTGGGGGTGTCGAGCTGCTTCCCTGCCCTTCTCCTCTTTCCTTTTCTTTTTTAAGCTGAGGGCTTCCTTCTCCTGAAGTTGTCATTCCACACAAACCTCTCACTGTGGCGCATCCCTTCTCACTGCCAAAGCTGCCGAATAAAACACGGGTATCCGCCCTGGAGCTGGCAGGCTCCCCAGCTGGCTGCTGGGGTGTAGAGAGGCCTGGAAGGACAGACACCCCCCGGTGGGTCATGCAGGACGGATGGAGTGGGGCGCCCGGTGCATGCAGCCCGTCCGCACTGCTTTCCTGGGGTCTCTCGTGGGGGACCCCTGCTCCTCCCACCCGTCTCTTACAGGAGTAGGAGAGGCACAGGAGCCTGGGGGGCAGGGAAGAATGTGTCTCCCTAAGAAGATACGTTGCAGTCTAACCCCCAGGACCTCAGAATGTGGTTATTTGGAAATAGTGTCTTTACAGGGGGAAGCTGTTTAAAATGAGGTCATTAGGGTGGGCCCTGATCCAGTACAACTGGTCCTTATAAGAAGGGGAAATCAGGCCACAGAGATGCACAGAGGGAAGTCCTGAGAAGACACAGGGAGAAGACAGCCGTGCGACTGACTGGCGTCATGCTTCTGTGAGCCACAGATGCCAGGGGCTGCCAGCAGCACGTGGGCAGGGAGAGACCTGGCACAGACCCTCCCTCAGCGTCTGATGGAACCAGCCCTGCCCGCACCTCCGTCTCGGACGTCTGGCCTCCAGCACTGTGAGGGAATGGATTCCTGTGGTCTGATGCCCCCTCGGCATGTGGGACTTCGTTAGGGCCACCCCAGGACACTCCTGAAGCCACCATGGAGGCACATCCATGCTCAGGCCTGGGCTTTTGGGGCAGGAGTCTTGGCAGAAGGTTCACTTCTTGGAAAAGGAACGTTATGCTGGGGGCACGCCGGGCAGCGCTTACTGGGCCAAACCCTGATCTGGTGTCCTTCCTAATGGGGGGCGATCAATAAATCCATCAGCTATTATTTATTTTCCTGGCTGGAGTGGCCTAAGAGCCTGCCCTGGGGATTATTCTGTCCAGGCGGTGAGATAAGGCCCCAGGGGGCTCCTGCAGTGGGAGTTCCCAGGAGTAACAGGTCAGCTGCCGAGCGGAAGAGAACGCCATGAGGAAGTGCCCAGTCTGGGGCCTGGCACACATTGAGGCTCAGAAGCCTTTGTTCATGAACCTTACTGTGGGCTCCAGTCAGATCTGGACACCCGCCCACCCAACCCTCCCTCCTGCCTGGAAACTCCTGCCTGTGCTTCAAGACCCAACTCGAATGTCCCCTTCTCCCATGAAGCAGGACTGCTCTGATTCCTCCAGGGGCTCCTTCATCTGGTCTCCCATAGTCTCCTCTGCCTCCAGATGGGACCTGTCCCGGGGGTCCCATGATTTCCTGGGGTCATATCCTGTTCTTCCTCTCTTCATGGCTCCATTTCTTAAGGTGTGGTCTCATGAGCCCCCCGTTATCCAAGTCCAAAACACTGTGTTTCTTGAAAAATGCAGGTTTCCAGGCCAGACTCCACCCCAGGCAACAGAGTCAGCAGTCCCCAGCTGTCCAGGAGGTCCTCTCCAGGAGGGTGCGTTGTGGCTGGAGGGCAGGGTTAGGTGGCATCCGGCTCGGCTCCTCAGGTGTCGCGCTTGGCCAGTGCCTGTGGGAGAGGCTTTCGAGCCGGCCCTCTGCTTGACTGGGTGGCTTCTGCAGGCCTGGGCTGGGGCACTTGGCTGGTGGCACTGCTGGCTGGTGGGTAATGCTGGTGTTCTCCTGGTCAGGACACTGGTCACTTCTGTCCACTCTCCTGAGAAGGTGGATTGGCTCATCATGTGGTCTGTACATCAGATGGCTCCAAGTGAGGATTGAAAAGCAGAACCCTTGCAGGAGCCTAAGGTGGAGGTCTTGGGAGCAGGCCATGGCTGACATACTGCGTAGTGTCATTCGCCTCTGGCCCTGCCCCTCTCACAAGAATGATACCGGGATCGCAGATGGTGGTGTGTGCAGAGTGCCGTGTTCCCTTCTCACGCCCTCTCCTTGTACTTGGGGCGGATTGGTGCACCGGACGGTTCCAGGCCTCTGTTGTCCATCTTTCTGCCTTGTGCGCACCTGCCACAGTATTTTTGGGGCTGGCCAGTTGTTGAGCTGATTTCAAACAGCCTTGCCAGGACTAGTTTCTCCATCTGCAGCAGCAAAAGGAAAAAAAAAATTTTTTTCAACCTCTAGTGGGGAATTTTCCTAGTTATTTTAAATAAGTTTCATTTATTTGTGCTTGGCATTCAGATAAGAATTACCAGCCTTGCACAGATGGAAGTTCAGAATCGTACAAGGAATATTGACAGCAATTGCAACCTCGTCACCATCTCATGTGATCAAATGCCCCAGATGCCGTCAGAGGAAAATGTAGCATTTGAAAAGCTGCAAGCGAACATACTCTCCATCAAACAAAACAGGCCTCTCTGGAGAAATCCAGGCAAGGATGCTTTGAGAACTCTGCAGGGATGTTCCACACATCTCCTTACATTTCTGTTTGAATTGTATTAAAGGAAAAATTTAAACCAAAGATCTTGCCAAGTAAATAAACTATAATCCCTGCCAGACTGAATTCAGCTGCATGTCCCCATTGGGCTCTATCCAATATTGAGAAGCAGGGTGAAGTTGTGGAGCATCTTCATGCCTTTAGGGAGAAGAGTGTATCAGTTAGCAGCTGCTGTGCCACAAATAAACCCCACAGCTTGGTACCTTGAAACGACAGTTTTTTCTTCTTGTTTATGAGTCTGTGGGTCAGCTGGGTACTTCTGCTGATCTGGACCGAGCTTGACTAACCTCGGCTGGGTTGACTCATGCACCTGTGGCCGGCTGGTGGACTTGGCACCTGGTGTCAGCTTCATGTGGTTTTCAGCCTCCAGAAGGCTAGCTCAGGCTGGGTTCCGCGGCAGAAGATGGAGTGAGCAAGCCCCACTGAGACCTGGCCTTGGAGCCGGCACACCATCACCTTCAGGGCGTCTTTTGGCCAAAGTGTCAGGAGGCCAGACCCGATTCCAGAGGAGGGAAATAGTCCCTGTCTCTTTGTGGGAAGAGCTCTGAAGTCCCATTACAAAGAGAGTGCTTAGGGTCAGGGGGTGGTGATGCTGGGAATGAGCCCAGTCTTGAAGGCAGGGTCTGAGAGATGGGAAGGCTGCCTTGAGGACACTTGGGCTTGACCACAGGGGTCAGCACTGCCAAGATGCATGGCAATCAGGATTGTGTCCATGTTCATCTCACTTCTGCCTTCCCATGAGCCTGTCCTGACACTAGCTTTCCCTTCCCCGGGCCTACTGCCCTCACCTGTCCACACCAAGTCCACTTCCTGGGCTTGTCCACCCTGCTGGCCCTTCACAGTGGGGTTCCTCGCACCTTGACCCTCTCTCTCTGCTCTCCCTGGGCCGGGGTCTCACCTGCCCCGGGGCTTCAGCCACCACCTGAGTCCTGACTCGCGCAGGCCTCTCCTGTGTTACCTGTCTCCCCTGGGCCTGTTCCTGCATTCTCTTCGGACTTGGCAGGTCCAAATGTATAGGCCTCCCCCTGAATCTGGTCCTCTCCATCTCAGATGATGGGCCCTTTGCCCCCCAGCTGTGCAGGCCAGAGGCCCAGACTCGCGGGCCACCTCCAACTCCTTCCAGTGCTACATGCTTCTTCCCTTTTCCCCAGACACCACCTTCTCTGGCCTTGGCAGTGTCGTGGCCTCCCACCTACCTTGACAGGCTTGGCTGCAGGGCAGAAGATAGATTGGAGGTGGAGTGGTGGAGCATCTTTGAAAAATGCAAATCTGATCATACTGATTCACTGCCTGAAATGCTTTCCATTGTTCTCAGGGTAAAGACAAAAATGCTTAGAAGCTTCCTCCAGCCAACCTCAGTGGGCACCCCTGGAGCCACCCTTCCTCCAGGTCTTTCATTTCCTCAGAAGGCTGAGTCTCTGGGGACCCCAGGGCCTTTGCACAGGCTGTTCCCGCTGCTTGGAGGGCTCACTTCCTCTCCCTCTTGACTTGGTCATCAGTTTGATGTTACCTCTTTTAGGAAGCCTTCCGTGACTGCCCCCACCCGGAGGCCCAGTTATCTTTTCCTGTGCCCCTGTGGGTCTCCTTATAGCTCTGAGCACAGCTGCAGTGCAGTCACTCCAGGGTGTTACTTCACATCCGCCTGCCCTCTGTGAGGCCAGGGGATTTTGGGTCTTAGTTGTTACTGTGTCTCCAGAACCTGTATGGCACCTGCTCTCTGAAAGCTCAACAAATGGTTGAGACCAGTGAATGAACGCATCAGGGACTTACACACAGCAGCTCACTGGGTCCCGAATGCAGCCTGGGGAGGCAGAATCGCTGGCCTCACTTGACAGAGAGGAAACAGGCTCAGGAGGCCAGGGCTGTCGGGAGAGGAGACGTTGTTGCAGCCATGCCCCCTGAGTCCAGAGCGGCTGCCTCGCCACAGCACCAGTGCTGACTGGTGTAGCCCCATTATCCTGTCTTTATGGGTTTCGGTCTTTTGTCCCTGATAGGGACCCTTAGGAATGGGGTCCTGTCTGTCCCCTGCAGTGCCCATGACAGCTCATCCCTGCGAAGCTTGCTTCTGGTGTGGGGGGACCAGTGGCCCGTGGCTCTGGTGGAGGCAGGACTGAAGAGTGACCAGTCCCTCAGAAACTGCGTCTGACCACATCCCATGTGGCAATGTTTTATTGAGAAGAGAAAGATCTTGTTGCCTGGTCCCTGAGTCACTGATGAAGGACAAAGGGAGGCTGTGCAGAAGTGGGAGGACAGCAGGCACAGGGCAGTGGGGCTGCATGCCCACTTTCCAAGGCCAGATGAGCACACAGGCATGTGGCACAGTACACATCCATGCACGGCCATGCACATGTGGGTGCACAGTATACATCCATGCATGCATAGCGTGCACCTGCATACATGTGTACACCCCCATACATTGCATGCTGAACAATATACATCCACACATATGCATATTTCAAGCACACACACAGGAACATGCATATGCATAATAAACACCCATACATATTCACATACATGAGTGCATGACCTGCACACGTGTGCATGCACATACATGCACAATACATATCCATGCACACACCCGCACACACCCTCACACATGTACACCCCACACAGTGTACACACATATGTGTACACATCTGATGCACACACATGCATACTCACACATGTGCATGCAGACTTCTGTGGAAGGCTCTTGTGGAGGGGAAACCTTGCCTCTGGGTCAGAATGATTAAGAGAAGATTCTTCAGAAGTGGCCCTGGCTCTGTGGTAGACAGTATCTGTGGAAACCAAGCCAGGTCTGGCTTCCCAGCTACTTGGAATGGCAAGAGGTCCTTCCCTGCCAGGTGGCACCTGCTGCCCCAGGCTGTGTGGGCACAAGAACAGCCCTTCTCCTTCCCCTAACAGGAAACCAGGTGGAAATCCTATTCCCCATCTTGTATGATGGGAAAGCACCTGCAAGCTGGAGCTCCAATGGGCCAGAGAGCATCTGCGAGGCCTGCGCACTCCTTTAAAGGACTCGTTTTCCTTCCGTTGGTGCACACGCGCGGAGATCAAACAGGAAGCGGTTTGGTGGCTCTGGTCTCCCCTGCTTAGCTGCATCCACTGTCTTCTGCTCCCAGTGTGACCAGCACCTGGAGCCGCGGTTGGCATTGCCTCCTCTGACTGGGGTGGCGGTGATAAAGATGAGGCAGGGACAAGGGTGACCACTGGAAAAATAAAAGATAGACCCAGCGTGGGTATAGGTCTTCCTTCTTGTTTCTGGGAGCCCGGCTGCATCCAGTATGTCCTGGGTGCACTATGTCCTGGGTGCACTAGTGCATCACAGTCTATGTGGGCCTTGGGTTAGTGCTGTTGAGACCGACTCACCTTTGACCACAGGTATTTGACGCCTGCCTCCCTCCCACAACTGCGGCTGTGGAATTCTGTTGTACCATGTGACCTTCTTGGGTCAATGACCAAAGCCATTGATTTGTGACTGGAAGTCACATCTGTCACTTTCAGAGATGGCTTATGGTGGAGTATGTGGTTCACTCGGCTCTCTCCCCTCTCTGCCATGACCACCAGGAATGTTCCAGAGAGAGGCTGCTTTGTCAGCCTGGGTGTGAGGAGCTCAGTGGACTGCTGATGGAATTGTAGCATGAGCAAGAAAAATCTTTGCTACTAAAAGCAACTGGGACTTGGGACCCTTTGTTATAGCAGCAGAAGCTCCACGTGGTGATGGCACAGACACACAGGGCTCCCTGCCCCACCTCAAGGGCACCCTGCCCCTGTGTAGTGTCACACACATGTGCAGGCCCAGACGCCAGGTGGACAGCCCACCACTCCCTGCAGAGCCTGCACAGGAGCGGGCCTCCAATCAGCTGGTTTGCTTCAAGCTCCCCAACACCAAGAGCCCCCGCCCCGTTCTTTGGTCTTCATACTCAAGTGCCAGTTACCTTGGGTATCTGCAGGAAGATACCACCTTGCAGACAGTTTCCGCAGCACGTGACCTTGGGAGCTGTATGGGGCAGGCTGGGGGTCGGGGCCCACGCCGAAATGAGGGGACAGGAACCAAGCTCGGGCTGGGTTTCTTCTCTGAGATATGGGGACGGTCAGGAGCTGGAGGTGGGCTGGCTCTCTGCTGTAGTGGACAGGCCATCAGGAAACCTGGAGGGACTTGGCCAGTCAAGGGCACGAGCTCGGCCTTGCGCATCCCCTGGCATCCGGCCCTGGATGGCCCCCTGCCCGCATTCCTCTTTCTCTTCAGTTGTTCTCTAAAGGGAATTAGGGCCACAGCACTTTTAGTTAAAGGGCAGCCTTGCTCTTATTCCCTTTGGATCTTTGATCCGAACTCACCAGTGCCACACTTGGCATCCTGTTTCCTCGACATCCCCCAGGCCTGGCTCCACATCTTATGTGGTACATCCTACCCAGCGTTTACCTGCACTGCTTGGAAAGGAGCAGGTGCGTTAAAGGCACAGGAAGTGTCCGGGGCACTTGGGATTGTGGGGGTCGGCGGGGTCCTGTGAGTTTCAAATGCAGCCAGCTTCCCTCTAGGCCGCCGCTCTTGGGCTGCTGTAATAAGCCAGGAAGTTTGGAGCCGGAGTAGCCGCAGCTGCGTGAGCTGGGTGTGAGTTGGTGGTGTGCGCCCTGCTGTCAGCCTTGGGTGAAGGTCCTGTGCCGGGAGAACAGTGGAATTCCAGAATGATACACCGTCTGCTCAGAATCCACATGTCAAGCAATCCTACACCCACTACCTGTGCCTCTGGCTTTCTAGAAGAATCTGCATGTAGGTTTACATTTCTGTGTTATTTTGTGATTTTACTTTTTAAAGCCCAGCCAGGGTGCTCCATTACCACAGACATTGTGAATTCAGATGACATCTCAGCAAACAGTCGAGGGTGTGGGAAGGGTGCATCGACGTGCAGGTCCCAGGATGGCCAGTGAGTCCTGGCTTTCACCCCGTGCCTTCAGGGAAAGGGGCAGTCCTGTGCGGGCAGCCCACAGCCGCCTCCCTCACTGTGGCCACGGCGGAGGACAGGCAGGTCCCTCCGCCCACGGGGGTCTCAGGCGGGAGAAGCAAGCACCCAGCCTCCACCTCGCTACGTGCGCTTCGCACGGTCTGCTCTGTGTCTGGCCGCCTGCCTGCTTTGCGTCCCCGACTCACCAGGACTCATTTAAGGCTGGCACTTGTGCCTTGTGCTTCTGAGAGCTGGTATGTTTACAGAGCTTCTGATTCCCCTGGACTCTGTGCTGCCCTGGCACTGGCGGAACCCCTGCTGGGTAGGGGAGATCGGGGTGGGGGTGAGCACCGTGAGCGCCCCTTTCCGTTGGAAAGGGGTTTCTTGATATTTTCAGCCAACTCCGCTCCCCCCTCCACCCATCCGCCTCCTGCTACCAGCAAGCCAGCCAGTTCCCAGGCCAGGAAGCAAGGACACTCTGGGGCCAGGTGGAGAGGCAGCAGGATCCTGAGCCGAACGGATGCTTATTTTTAGGAGCCTGTGGGCACTGCCGCCCATGCTGGGTCCACACAGCGGTCCCCGTTCTCCACCCCCTGTGGCAGTGGTCCAGAGCCACCCTGTGCCAGGGGACCTAGGCTGGCCGTAGGGTGGAGCTTTGACACGCAGGTTCTTGCCCCCATGCTGCTTTGATCCGGAGTCACTGCCCTCTGGCCTCCCTGCTGTCAGCCTCCCCCCAGCCCCCCAGCCCCGCCTCCCCTCCTCCTGGTTTCCAGGGAGGAGGCGGGTTGACCAGCTGCTCCAGGAGCCAGAGCCAATTCTGAAAGAGGCAGAAATGAAGCCACAAGATGCATGTGCCGGAGAGGCGGATCTTAATTGGCAGAGCATGTGCCCATTGCTTTTAACATTTGGAACTTAGAAAACCGCTCCCTCTTCTCAAGGACCTGGGCCCTAGGGACACAGGCGTTGAAGGGCCTCTCTTCTCACAGCCCCTCATTAGGCTGGTTGAGGACCTGAGGTGCCTGGAGCCTCAGGCCACACCTGGGATTTGCATAACCCAGAGGCGGTGTGAGGCCATTTCCAGCAGGGCTCGTGTGCCTTCCCTGACACCCACCTTTCTGAATTGCTGGTCTTGACTTTCTCTCCTTTTTCATCTGTCCCGGGCCCTGAGGAGGTAATTTGGGTGCCTCTGCTTCATTTCCTAGAGTCCTTGCAAAGTTCTGGGAAGGAGGGTGAGTTCCAGGGTGGCCTGGCTTGGCTTTTGGTGGAGAGAGCAACAAGGGATGGAAGGGCCTCAGGCACAAGGGAGAAAGAGCTCATGTATCCTGGGGTGAAGGGCGGCCAGAGAAAATCCAAGACTCCCAGTTAAACTTGAATTTCAGATTAACAATAATTGCTTAGAATAAGTATATCCCAATGTTGGCTCCTAATATTGTATGGACACACACAAAAGGTTTTGTTGTCTCTCTGGAATTCAAGTTTAACGGGCCATGCTGTATTTTTTTTTTTTTTGAGAGGGCATCTCTCATATTTATTGATCAAATGGTTGTTAACAACAATAAAATTCTGTATAGGGGACTCAATGCACAATCATTCATCAACCCCAAGCCTAATTCTCAACAGTCTCCAATCTTCTGAAGCATAACGAACAAGTTCTTATATGGTGAACAAGTTCTTACATGGTGAACAGTACAAGGGCCGTCATCACAGACACTTTTGGTTTTGATCACGCATCATGAACTATAAACAATTAAATCAGATATGATTATTCATTTGATTTTTATACTTGATTTATATGTGGATCCCACATTTCTCCCTTATTTTTTTTTTTAAATAAAATGCTGAAGTGGTAGGTAGATGCAAGATAAAGGTAGAAAACATAATTTAGTGGCCATGCTGTATTTTTATTTGCTGTCTTTGGCAGTCCTGCCTTGGGGTGGGGTGGGGAAGGGCGCTGGGACGGCACCCCTGGTGAGGGAGGAGCCCTGCTTTCTGCATTTTGGTCATTATCCCAGGCCTGAGAGCTTACAGAGGTCTTTGCTGTTTGCCTGCTGAGACGGGTTCCAGAAACATGCCCACGTGAACACTGCTGTAGGTAACAGAGTAATAGGACCGGCTGGCTCCCTTCAGTCTTCCTTTAATACTTAAAAAGTAAGCCGACAGCAGAGCCACCCCCTCCTGAGGAGAGGGGCCCTGGGGTGCAGGGTCTTTGAGCTTGACCTGGCCCTGCACCTGCTGGACCCCACTGCTCCCTGACCCCAGCCCACTGATGTGGCCGAATGCCTTCAGCGTCCGCCAAGAAGGGGTGGTGGGCATGTCGTGGTGGAGGGGCCCCAGCGGGGTGGGCAGTGGGGGAGAAAGCAGCCTCTGCCCCAGGGGGTGTTAGGAGACTTGATTGACTGATGACATCAATTAAGGGATTAGGCCGGGGCTGACATGATCATATTTGATTTTGAAATAAAGCACTCTCTCTGGAGGCGTGAGGGTGGACATCGTCAGCGTCGGCTCTGGGGCCTCTGTCTCAGCTCATACGCGGTGGTGAGCGCAGTGCTGGAAGGAGCCACAGGCCTAAGATGCTTGCTGCTCCCATGGGGGAAGCTGCTCTCTCTCCTGAGGGTTTTAGCCCCAGGCTGGTTCACTATGGATTCAGTGAGACTGAGAAATGACAATGGAATGTTCTTGGGATAAAAGGGTTTATACCCAGCTGTGGATAAAATGAAGGTCCCTGGGGCCAGGATTCTTACCTGGCCCTGGCTGGCTAGCTCACTACACGTGTGGGCAATGCATTGTTACTGACTCTATATAAAGAGCCCTGCCCAGTGCTCTGGGCAACACGGTGGCACGGCTGCAAGGCTGCAGGAGAGCAGAGCAGAGGCTGGAGTGGTGGCAGCGCTGAGGACAGAGGCCCCGAGGACGGCTCTGTGGGTAAACAGGCCCACTGGCTTGCTGCATGTGGATTCGCTCTGAGTGAATGGGATTTTAGTGACTGACCTGCCACCATGGAAATAAAGTTGGGTGTAACCCTTTCACCCCAAGAACGTTCTACTGTCATTTCTTTTGTCACATTGAATCCATAGTGAACTTGCCCGGGGCTGAAACCCACTGGCAACACACCAGCTTTATTCTCCTGGAAGTAGGTCAAGCACTGGAATCACATCTGCACCCAGCAGCCTGCAGGCCTGTGATCCTTCATCTCTGCCTCCACCCAGGGCACTGGGCAGAGCTCTTTATATAGTGACTCAGTCAATAGTAGCTCATTGCCCTTGGGTGTGGAAGCATTAGCCTAGCAGGCAGCCAATTACAGCGTCAAGTAGTCTAGGGTCAGGTGAGGATCCTGGCCATAGGAACTTCCCTTTTCCCCACAGTTGCCAAGCAGGCTTGTTCTGTCCATGGGAGATGGGGCATTGGGAGAAGGGGGCATGGGGTTCCACTGTCCCTGGGGCCCTGTGAATTTCGGTTCCTCTTGGTGGGGCCAGGCAGCCCGGGGAATTAGGGGTCCTTGGGTTAGATGCTCAGAGGAGCAGGGGGAGGAAGCCAGGTCCAGCATAGCAAGTACATGAACATCCATTCTTGGCCATGTTTCCTGCACCCTGATTAACTGGCAGCCTTCGTGTGACCTGAGGCAGTGAGGAAACATGAGATACATTGGAGACTTAAAAGTACACATTGTAGGCTTGGTACAACTGGATACATTTGTTCTGATACACTTCAATTCCAACTGGGGGTTTTGTGATGGAAGAGAGAGCGGTGAAGTCCAAAGTGAGATAAAATCACCCACTATGTTCTAAGTATGAAAGCATCCAACTAGCGGGGGAGACTGCAGGCTGAGAACAAAGAGGAGGTGCCCGGGGGCTGCAGGGGAGGGGTCAGGGCCTGTCCCCAGCTGGGCTCAATGGGACAAAGTCAGGCCTTCGTTTGGGCCCGTTTTACAGCACAGACCATGAAGTGCCTGTTGGCTGAGACAAGAGCCTGCTTGGAGGCCTCCCCTAGCGGGACGGTGTGGACAAAATGAAAGTTCTTATGGTCAGGAATCTCCCCTGACCCAGTCTGCTTGCCCACTGCACACGTGTAGTGCTGGCAGGCGCAGGCTTGCACACGTATGGGTGGTGCATTATTAATTACTGTATCTCAGAGAGCTCCGCCCAGGGCCCTGGGCTGCACGGCTGCAGGAGAGCAGAGGCTGGAGGGGGGGCAGCACGGAGGGCAGAGCCTGAGACATCTGGGCGGGAGGAGAGGCCCAGAGGCGGAGACCGGCTACCTGACTGCAGACTGCCCTGGAGGCGGATGGGATTCCAGCGCTGACCTGTCGCCACGAGAGTGAAGTTTGGTAGGCACTCTTTTACCCACAATGTTCCATTGCTGTGACTCGGTCTCAGTGAACCAGAGGGAACTTGCCCAGGACTGAACCCCCAGCAAGACAGATGCATGCATGGAGACCGCAGTGCCGGCGCCTTTGGAGGACTGAGCGGTGCCAGGGGACCCAGAGATCCCTTAAGGATCTCGATGCCTGATGCCACTAGGTCACATTCCAGAGGGCTAAGACGGGAGTAAGGAGGACATCCCTGTGGGTGAGTTCCTGACGGTCAGGCCGAGGCAGGGGACGCGATGCCACACACTGCCCCTAACCGACCACCCGCATCACCGCTCGAGGGCTCTGTTCCCCACTCCCACCTCTCTGTTTTATAAAAAGTTCCTTCCCCAGGGCCCTCCTCGGCCTGTAGCGCGCATCTCATCTGTGGTTTACGGGTTTCACCAGTGTTCTCAGGATATGACATTCTGTTTTTTTCAAAGCCCCTACAGTACCGCAAGCCTTGCAGGGCACCAGGCCCATGGCCCTTCCCAGGGATCCGTGAGGCCTACGCCAGGGCCCAGCCTGAGTGACCCTCCCAGCCACTGGGGAGCTCAGGGACTTGCTGGCTGCAGGGCCCCATCCCCCTGGGCCTGTGGGGTCAAGGTCTTGGGGTGGGGCCTGCAAAGGGCCCCTTTGAAAATGCTGTCTAGGTGATTCTCACAGGTGGGAGGCTTGGGGGCCACCAGCAGTGGCTGCTGTTGGTGGGAAGCACCACTCATACACAGAAAACTCCTGAGATGCAGGGGGCCTTGTTCCCTCGGGGATTCTTACACTGCTGCTGTGCCTCTCAGGAGGGGGCAGTGAGGGTGGAGGAGTGGGGTGGTGGTGATATCTGCCTGTCTGTGCCTCCCTCTGTCCAGCCATCCAGACACCCTTGGAAGCTCTCCTTGGCCACCAGAATATCTTGCATAGGCAACGGCAGATGGAATAAATGCGGGTTGGTGGGTTAGAGTTAATCTACTGCATTTCCCAAACACCCAGAGGCCGGGTCTGAGACGTGTGCACACCCACATTCACAGCAGCGTTTTTCACAATAGCCAGAGGTGGAAATAAGTGTCCATGTGACCATGAATGGGTGAATGGCAGTGTGTCCACATAATGGGATAGTATTCAGCCAGGAAAAAGGAGTGGGAATTCAACACATGCTACAGCATGGATGGACCTTGAAAACCTTGTGCTGTGGGAAAGAAGCCAGACACAGGGACAGATATTGTCTGATTTTGTTTATATGAAATGTCTGGACAAGGCCGATCCGTAGAGACGAAAGTAGACTAGTGGTTGCCAGGGGCTGGGGGAGGGACTGCAGGGAGTTAGTGCCTGAGGGCCCAGAGTTTCTGTTTGGGACGAAGAAAGTCTCAGAAATAGATGGTAACGTTTGCACAATAGTATATGTGCTTAATGCCACTAAATTGGACACTTAACAGTGGGTAGGATGGCAAATTTCCTGTTACATATATTTTGCTATAGTAAAGATATTTCAAAGAAAGAAGAAATGTGCTTGTGAGGCAGCGAGGGTTCCTTTTTCTCTTTGGAAGCCGGTGGGCGGTGGTGGGTGGGCTGAGAAGCCCACCACACCCTCAGCAGGCCCCCTGCCCACGCCTGAGGCTCAGGGCGGTGGGACCGCAGGGGTGAGCCTGCTCAGCGGCTCCCCGAGGGGTGGGTTTGCCTGCGGTGCTGGTCTATGAGAGGCCCGTGGCTCCGGGTCACGACCTGTCGCCTTCAGACGGAGGGAGTTTGGCGGCAGTGGAGGGATGGTACTGGCTTGTTTCTGCCCAGCGTGAGTGGGCTCCCTGGGCTCCGACGAGCAGGAGCGGCCTCTTCAGAATACAGGGAGTGCGGTGGGAGCAGGGGCGTCAGCGGGAGGAGAGATGCTGGAGACGGGCGGCCCCAGCCCCAGCCTTGCTGTGGCAGCTGCTTGGTCTGAAGGGACAGGGTGCACGTCCTGAGCTCGCACGGCCCTGAGAAGGGTTAGGCCTGGGTCCAGCGCTGCCTTCCTGGCCTTCGTGTCTTGTTTCCAGGACCCGACGTGGCCCTTGTGACCCATGCCTGTGGCATCCATGCTGGGCGCTGGCTCCCGCAGGGCTCAGGTCCCTGGGGACATGGGCTTCCCTCCCCGCCACAGGCCACAGCAGAAGCACATACTATGTGACTGTCACCCAGAGGGTAGGGCCCTAGCTGTCCCAGTGCATCCAGCAGCCTTCTGGGGCTTTTCCATCATGATTTGGTCTGCAAACTATCTTTTAATATAGAGGGCAGAGGGGAGGGTCGGGCAAGTTCTTACCTGTGAATTTCAAATTGATTTTCAAATTCTAAATTCATTGAATTGGAAGAAAAGAGGGCTTTCATTAGTGACTTGACTCGGCCAGCCCCGCCTCGGAGTGACCCCAGAGCCCAGAGAGGACACTGCCAGTGACAGCCACGGCCACCCACAGCAACGGCTTCCTCTGCCAGGGACTTGGTGAATCTGTAGGGCATTCGCAGGAGGTGGGGATGTGGAGCAGCCTTATTTTATAAAGAGTAAGTGGAGGTACAGACAAGCCAGGTAGCTTGCCTAAGAAGCTAAGCAAACTGCAGGCGGCTCTCTCACAGGGGGACTTGCTCCATCCGGCTGCAAGGTACAAGCTGCGAACCCCAGTATGAGCTGCCGTGGGGCTGGAGCAACTGCTGGTGCTTGGTGATCCGTGGAATGGATGAGCATGGACACCACTTCTGGAGGGTCCTCCAGGCCCACAGGCGAGCCAGCATTGTGGCCAGCCCCAGGGCCGGCTCAGCTCCACTTTTGCCAGGTGCTTCTGCCAGTCAGAGAGATGCTCCCTCGGTGTGGTGGCTTCCAAGCAGCAGCGAGGCACGACGTGTGGTGTGGAAGCACTGGGGTCCTGAGGGTTTGGCTTCAGGACCTGTCATGAACCTCAGCCCCGCCTCTCCGCTGCATGTCCGAGAGGCATGGCACAGGAGGCCTGGGGGCTGGGGTCACCACGGCCCCTCCAGTTTCCCTGCATGCGTGGAGTGCAGGGCTGTGGCGTGGGGGGAGGGAGCGACTGAGGAAGATTTTTGGGATCTAGACCCTTCTTTTGGGGGACACGTGGGAGACCCAAGCTATACTGTGGCAAAGCTCAAACATGGACTATGACGGCCTTTTCAAATGTCTTCGTTCCAGACATTCAAACTGGTTAGACAGCAAATGGGAGCTGATCAAAACCAGTGGAGGTTTCTAGAGATGTACCGTGGGACTCGGACATCACCCTCTTCCTGTCCATTTTGGTGGTTGATGCCTCAGACGGGGCCAGGTCACAGAGTTATTAAATTTGGAGGTGACACAAAGCTGGGAGCAATAGTGAGTGGGTTTCATAGATGGCACGGGGATCTAAAGATATCTTAGCAGTCAGAATGAGAGGTTGAATCTAGCAGGGTACAATTTTGTAGGATTGAATTGAAAGTACTTTATTTGGGTCTAAATAACTAAGCTCTCCACACCTGTGATGGATGAGATAGGTGTTGGCAAATAAGATTTAGCAATCCATAGCGTGAGCCACCAGTGTGCTAGGGCTGCACCGAAAATCGGAGCGGTCTTAGGATGAATTAATAGAAGTATTGTTTCTAGAGGAAAGGAGGCGACTCTGCTCTGTGTTTTCTGAGAAAGAGCACTGCTGGGGCTCTGTCTTTAGATCTTTATGCCCTAGTTTAAAAAGGACTTTGAAGACACCGATTAAGCTTCAAAAATGAATTCCACAGCCAAAATAAGCTGAGCTAAATTTGTTCTTTGCTACTTATGAAATATTTTGTATGACTATAGTAAATATTTTCTCTTTGTAAAAAATAGAGAAAGCACAGAAAAATGTAGTGATGGAACAAAAATTAGCCATAACCTTCATCTTCCCACCCAGAGATAACTACTTCAGCATTTTGGTATGTTTCCTACCAGTCTTTAAAAATACATGCATTTAAAAATAAAGTTAGGATGATATTTATATCCGTATCCCGTTTCCATTTAATATTATACTGCGAGCATCACGCTGTTTTAAGTAACCACCCAAACCCCGATCTTCAGTGGTCGCTGGCCAGCTTGCTGCGTGGATGCCCCGCACATTCACGATTTGTTTCTCCCTGCTTGGACTGTCCACTTGTTTCCAGGTTTTTCCACATTATAAATAACTCTGTGATTAATGTCCTTGTACATAAATCTACATAAATCTTGGTCTATGCCTCTGATTATTTCTGTGGGATCAATTCCTAGAAGGAGAATTCTGGGCTCAAGGAATACAAGTATTTGTAAGGTTTCTGAAACATTTTGCTGAGGCGTCCAGGAAGCTCGCTCCCTCCTCCTCCCAGCCGACCAGCTGGGCTATTATCCTTAGAAGCTGTCTTCCCCAGGTCAGAAGGCAGATATGCCATCGCCCTGGTTTTGGTTTGCGTGTCCCTGGTCGCTGTGAAAAGTTGGATCACCTGTTAGCTGCCCTCCCTGTTTGGTTAATGCCCTGTAGTCTGACAGCTCCTCCCAGCACGGTGAACCCATCCTGGGGTTTCCTGACAGTGAGGTCTCTGTCTCCTGCATTTAGCCCCAAGTGCACTGAGAGCGTGGCTTGAGGAGTGAGAAGAAGTCAGGCTGGAGTCACCCAGCCTTAGTCAGAAGGGTTCGGACTTCTGACGGGCAGGTGTGGGTCAGGCTGAGATCCGGAGCAGCCTTCCCCGGCGTTAACACCCTCTCAGGGTGACCTTGGGCAAGTCACCGACCTCAAGGAAGCCCAGGGTCCTCCATTTACACTGGGGCTGGGCGCTGCAGTGGGGTCGCACAAAGACAGAGATGAGACACGGGAGCGTCAAGCAGGGTTGGGCACGTGTTTCGCGTTCATCGAAACTTGGATGAACTTGTTTTCTGCTGTGGGTCATTGGTTCAGTTTCTGTGTCTACGTGAGGGATGACCTTGTGAATTATGAGAGAACCCACTTCCTCAACTCCGTCCTCTGTGTCGCCCAACAAATATTTATTAAACACCTCCTCTGTGATGGAGGGCATGCATGGGACGGGCAAATAGAGAAAAGGCAGGCTCCCCGACCTAAATGGGGGGAGTCAAGCCACTGAAGAAATGTGTCGGTTTAACTCCAGAAGAAAGAAGTGCCAAAGAAGGAGCACACTTTGCAAAGGAAGACATGTTCTGTTTGTCTTCCATGTGGTAAGAAAGTCAGTCTCTCTAGGAATCAAAGTCTTACCGTCAGGCACAACATGATGCCCTTCCTCACGTCACATCGGCAAGGACTTTACAACATGCTCACACGCCATGCTGGTGAGGTTGTGGAGAAGCGAGTACTTCAATCGTGCGGTGCTGCCGTGTCCTCTGCAGTGGGAGGGATGCCGGGGCCAGAGGCAGCTGTCTCGTCCCCGGGAAGGAGGGTGCTGGTGGCCGTGGGGTGCAGGAGCCCTGTTCTCTCCCTGCTGGCAGGCGTGTGGCATTTTGTTCCCTGCCTCCCCGGGCCACAGCGTCTGATGGGGACAGTCTCTCTTCAATAGATGAGTCAGCCTGGCCTGTTCATTCTTGTCCTGCCCTCTGAACATTTCTTAGAGATTTTGATTTTTTCCAAAGGCCCAGGGATGATGTTTCCCACATTTTAAAGCATCTTTGTGTTGTGGTGGTTGCTGTGGGCTATTGATCCTGCTGGCTGGTTTTCTGAGATCTGCTTCATTCCAATGTTCCCTAAAGGCAACTTCAGGACAAGCAAGGGCCTTCTGCCCCACTTCATGGCATCCTGGGCCACCCGTCGGCACCCGCAGAGGCGGTGGGCGTGCACTGACTGGCACAGGGCCACCTACTTCAGGCTCTAATGTGAGCTGTGATTCCCCCCGGGCGGGGGCGCTGCCGTCTGAGGAGCCTTGCCCTGCAGAGGGAAGGATGTGCTGCGCTGGCGGTCTTTCCTGCGGGAATGTGGGTGGCAGTGACCCCGCACCCGGGACCCTTCACCCACTGAGCATGTCCCTGGGGTCCCTCATCCTCTTGTCTGGTGGCTGAGGGGAGTTGGGCAGGCAGGTCCCTAGGGTTTCTGGCCCCCTCCCTCCTCCCCCCTCCCGCCGGCTGGTGGCCCGCTCTCCTGGACTTTACCCAGTGCCCCCAGACGCCGAGCAGCAGCCCTGGCGGTGCTTCGTGCTGTAAGTGTGTTTCCAGAAGCTGCGGGGGTTGTCGTGTGTATAAAATTAGCTTCGCCTTGTTGCCCCTTCCAGACTGATTCGGAGTGAAATGTTTTAGCAGTGGTGGGCTGATCCTATCAGGAGAACAAGAACTAATTAAATTCCCTCTGACCATCAAGCAGTAAATTATTTATATCCAGACAGATGCAATCTCGTCTCCAGCACCCAGCTCAGCCCAACACGCATCCTACTTGATTTTTAAGGGGAGGAAGAAAAAAGTCAAGCGCTCAAGAGGGGAGATAGATGTCGGGGAGCGCTGCAGAGCCGGCCTGAGGGGTGCTGGGCCTCCCGGCTGGAGGGACTCAGGGTGCAGGGGAGGGCTCGGGGCGCCCCGGCTCGGTTCCCAGCAGCAGGGACCTTCATGCCACTCCTTGCGCGTGGGAAGGGAAGGAAAGGCATCAGCAAGTCATTTGACAGGTTTTGGTTTAACACGGTCTCAGCTGTTGGGTGGGGGGAAGGATTAATTTCATTAATGAACTTACCAATGTGCATCATGAAGACCGATCTGGCCCTGGTGGCCTTTGGTCTGCTGAGTGGCCACCAGTTTGCGTCTGGGATGGAGGGATTAGCTTGGCCCCATATGGTGGGCCATGCTGCCCACTGCCCACCCCTGTTGCCCCCCTACACGGGAGCATGTCTAGAATTCAGCTTGGACTTTGCAGGGCAGTGTGCGGAAATGGGCTCCACCTCCCCATACCAGAGGATAGCTTGATGACCGGATGTCCCTGCCTGGCCCACTGGGTGCAGGTGGGGATGGGAGGCTGGCAGACCCTGTGTGGCACTGGGTGCTGTTGCAGACACACAGCACCGTTCAGCTTTGGTGGTGGCGCTGTGGGCCTGGGGACAAGGTCAGCCTCTGCAGCTGTCCCTGGGGACACCCGAGTTTGCGGCCCCTTCCTGTCTGTTGGCGTGTAAATCGGCGGTGGCCGGCTCTGCTTGGCTTGCTTGTTGGGATGTGTGAGGCGGAGAGGGGTCCAGCGCCCCTCCCTGGGAGCTGGGCCTGCTGGGCCCCCTCCCCCGGGAGCCCCTTCCTCCCAGCAGCCCCTCGCCCAGCCCCATCAAGGCAGCTCTGACTCGTCCACTGCCCAGTGCGCACTGGACTGAATTTGAGGCCGAAGGAAGTGATTTTTTAAATGGCAAAAGGGCCCTTTTCATATAGGTACCTTAGGGGTTTCTAACTCAGGTCCCAAATCCCAGAGCATTTCGAGACTTCTTCGGGAGTGACCGTCATGGCCTGAGGCATATTTAATTATGGAAACATCGTCCTTTGAGGGCAGAGCTGATTTGGGGACCAGCCAAGAGGCACCTGGTTCTGTCTGGTGGGGGCCTGGTGTGTAAGAGCCGGCATCAGTCCGAGTCCTGGCTTCCCCCTGGTCAACTCTGTGGCCTTGGGCGGGTTTAACCTCGGTGAGCCTCAGTTTCCCCATCTGTGAAATGGGGTCAACCATCCTTCCCACCTCACAGTTCAGTTGGGTGGAGAAAATGAGCAGATGTGGTAAAGACCCCAGCACAAGTCTGAGCTCAGGGAAGACCCCCTGTGGTCCGTGAGCGGGCAATGGCCCTGTGGGCGTGAAAGGGCGTTACAAATCAACACGATGGAGTGCTCGTGAGCCGGGGGTGCTCTGGGCCGGGCAGGGGTACCGTTGCCATGGATAGCGCTGGATGTCAGGCTCAGGTCTGGGTCTTGGTGCTAAAGCATGAGCCACTGCGTGTCAGGGTCACTTGTCCTAGATATAGCAGGGGCCGGGTGGCCAGTAGCTGCTCCTGAGCTGCCGCTGTCCCTCGTAAACAGACGGACTTTCAGTTTCTCAAGTACCTGTTCTGGCCCTGGTTCCGGGCCT
This sequence comes from Manis javanica, assembly GCF_040802235.1. Taxonomy (NCBI): domain Eukaryota; kingdom Metazoa; phylum Chordata; class Mammalia; order Pholidota; family Manidae; genus Manis; species Manis javanica. Next base: position 180,735,021 of record NC_133159.1, on the reverse strand, counting down.
GCTGTTGGAAGAAAGTAACGGCGACTGTCGTGAAGCAGTCCACCAGTAGCGGCAGGAGGCAGCCGAGAATGAAGCGCGCATATCCCGCTCGGGCTCGCTGCTCCGCGCTGGCCACGTGCCTCCGTGTTATTCCGTGTAATCCTGGAGAGAGCTGGGGAAGGCTCATTCAGCCTCTCGGGCCTCCTTCAGCGTCTCCTGTGCCTCACTTAGGCTCAGAGGACCCCCAGCACACCTTGCAGCCCCAGTCCCTTCTCCATTAGGTTTCTTGGAGCTGGGGTGGGGAGTAGCGGTGGGGGGACAGTCTTCTGGGACCTGATGTTCAAGGAATTGCTGAAGATGCAGCAGGGGCGGCCTCCATCCACCCGCCCATCCACCCATCCATCCTTCCATTTACCCATCTGTTCTCCATCCGTCCATCTATCCACCCCTCCTCCATTCATCTACCATCCACCCATCCATCCACCCATCCTCCCTCCCCCTCTTCCTCTCGCAAATGATTACCAAGCATCTAATATATGCTGGGTAGTATTTTAGGCAGCAGAGACAGCGGTGAAAAAAAAGAAACAGATAAAACTCCCTGTCTTCAAGGAGGTCACTTCAAATAAGGACCTGATCAATTTGGTAGAGAGAGGACAGCATGGGAGGGCCACTTCCCGATTGAGGCTCAGGGCAAACTGTTGGCCCCCAGGCCTGAGCCCAGCCTCACCGGTTCTCCTGAGGGCCTCCCAGAGAAGGGCTCCCGAGAGGTCAGCCGCTCCGCCCCCACCCACCCAGCAAATGCCTGCCGACCTGGGCTGGTTGCTTTTAGGCCTAATGTCTGTGCTGAGCCTATTCAGCCTCTTGGCCTTAGTGTCCTGCTCCCCAGGAAGCTGCCCTCCTGCCCCTCCCCATCCCTGTGTGTCCACCCTGGGTCTGGCCCACTCACCCCTAGACCCTGCCCTTTGCCAGTGCCCTGCCTGTGGACCCGGCCCCAGCCCTGCACCGGCCGTCCTCCCAGGCCACCCCCAGCGGGCCAGGCTGCCTCTGCTGGGGAGGTGGAGCCTGCGGCTAACCAGCTGGCCGACCCAGTCCCCACAGGGCAGCACAAATGGCCGCTCCAGTGAATTTCCAAATGAGTCCTGGCTGACAACTTCTTTTTCCTCCCGAGCAGTGAACACGCCGAGCAGAGGGCCTCAGCAGCTCTGCTCAGCCCAGGTGTCGACCTTCCAGACACGGTCGCGCTGCAGAGGGCCAGCACGGTTCCCACCTGTGGCCTCCCCTGCCGCCCTCCCTTCGTACCCTGCTGGGGCAGCTGCCAGTGTTCCGTCGCCCTCCTAAGCCTGACCATCTGGCTGCAGGGCTGCGGGTCAGCACACATCTGTTTCTAAGGCCCCTGGGGTGCCAGCCTCCCGGATGGCTGAGCCACACGTGCTCCCCACCTCCTCTAAGGATGTCTCTCTCCTGCCCCAAGCCTCCCTCCCGTATGGCGTCCCAGCCTGTCTGGCCGGGACTCTGTGAGTGTCTCATGTGGCTGCTGTCTCTCGTTCCAGGGTTTCCCCAGCTCAGAAAAGACCTGTTTCAGGATGGGTTTATTTTCCACTTAGACTTGAGCATTTGCAAGTTTTCTTCAAGCCGAATCTGTCTTTGCTCATGAGTCCTTTGTTTCCCCCCAGGTCATTTCTGTCACCTCCCTGGTCCCAGCGCATGACTGCAAGCCCCTCTCTTCGGCAGATCTTGCTCCTGACCTATTTATTGCCTCCCAGATGATGAGCTCAGATATTAAACACAACTGGGGCCTGGGGTGACTGGGCAACCACCCACGAGATGCCCCTCCCGTCTGATTTGCTGGCATTTGCCATTAGCTTTGGTTTATGGTTCTCAAACCTCCCTTCGGCCTGCAACTATGTTTATACACAGCCAGTCTAGTCCACTTTTGCAAAGAAAGTATCTTCACGTTCCTTTGAAAATGCTTCCTTGACGGCCACTAATTTGGTGGAGCGTGAGGCAGTGTGCGGGGTGGTCAGCATCCACGGCTTGTTCCAGTGGCCTGCCTACTGGGGGCTCGCACTGCCCCTTGGATGCTGTCTCCTGGGGCATGTCGTGGGCTGGGGCTGGGCTGTGGTCCCCTCGGTCCAGGTAGGGGACAGCAGGCATGCAGAGGGCAGGAGCTTGGGGCTGGGCCACACCGTGGGTTCACATTCCAGCCCTGTAGTATCCAGCTGGGTTCTCAAGGCGACGGAGACGGGCTGGCAGCCCAATGCTCCGGGCTTCACACAGTGAGCCCCAGCGACCAGCAGCCCCCACGGAGGACGAAGCTTTGTTCCAGCCCTTTCCTGTCCTACCCGCTCTGCCGACCTGCGTGTGGAAGGAAATGAATTTCTTAGGAAATCGCCCCCTCCAAGCGTCTCCTGATGTGTGGTGTGCTTTTCAAATATTTCCTTATTTTGCCTTTGTCAGTAAATATTTTACCAGTCTTTCCATATTTTCTCATGCTTACAAACATACTGAATTAGCACGAGTCCTTTAAGTAGCCATTAATTTCATTATCACCCCTAACGTGCACGCTCGATGTCCCCTCCACTCCCTCTGGGTGTTTTTACAACTCCCACTCCTGTCACTCAGTCTCCTTAAAAAAATCCCCTCCTGTGGCCACTGCATTTTCCTCGCAGGCCTGATCTTGGGTGGCCCGCTGCACTCTGCGCCCTGCCAGCATCGCCTCCTGCACAGCCTGGCCTTCCCTTCTGGGCCCTGGGAGCCACACCCTGGGAAGCCAGAGGGGGGCGCCTCCACCCCCTGCACCGAGGGGCATTCCTCTCCTGCGCTGTGTGCAGTGACCCCCCCTTCTGTGTCCATCCCCCTGGGTTCTGAGCTTGGGCCCTGCACAGAGGGAGTGCTTCAGTGGGTCCGAGAGGCCCGCTGGGAAGGGTGGATCAGAAGCGCCAGGTCCGGTCTCAGCCTGGCTCTCAGTGGGTCTGCGCCAAGGGCTGACCACCTGCCGCCCAGGCCCTCGCTTTCCCCTTTCCCCGTCTGCAGAATAGTGTGATTGTGGATGATCTTAACAATCCTTTTTTATTCTGAAATTTCATGATTTTTCCATTACTTCAACTCTGTGGGCATTTATTTGTCTTCCTAATGGGCCTGTTTTCACTGTTATAATGTTGTGTTTTGCTGGCATTGTGGTCACTGAAGTTCTGGACGATATAGTTTTGTCACTGTCATCACCGTCGCCAGCATCACCATCCCTGCTACCACCCCCCATCACCATCTCCCCCCGCCCCATCAGCATCACCCCCCCTCCACCCCCACCATCACCACCACCTCCGGAGTGTTCTTCGTGGGCATGCTGCTGGGCGTTTCTGCCTGTCATCCCATGTAGTTTTTACAGCAGTCCTGTGGGGGATGCATATTTTCTCCCCATTTTAGAGATGAAACAACGAAGGCGCACAGAAGTTCAATGATCGCCTTGCATCCTGCAGCTAGCCGCAGCAGAGCTGACTCCAGGCTCAGGCCTGACGCCAAGCCTGCACGCTAACTGCCCCGCCATGTGAGCGCTCTCTGTTCCACACAGGCCGGTCACCTGCGCTGTTTGTGATCAGCGCTCAGTGAGGCGCACGGCTTCTGGGTTCCTGAGGCTGAGTTCTGTCAGTCAGCAGTGGTGAGATGTGGGCAAGTCCTTGACTTCTCTCAGCCCTGGTCTCCTGCATGGTGAATGGTGGAAAGCAAAACCCACCTTGTGGAGTTGACTGGGGAGCAGAAAAAATGATGCTTCTCGGGCATCTAGCATAGTACCTGCAAGAGACCAATGCTCGAATGTGGGTTCTATAGTCATAATTATATTATCACAATAAAATTATTAGCTACTCTGTAATGTTTTCCATAAATATTTACCAACAACCTTCAGTGTGTCAGGCGCTGTTGGGAGCTAGATGTCCAGAGATGAGGAAGACGCCGTCCCTGACCGAGGAACGCAGGCCGACGGGGAGACAGGCTGGCACCAAACACAGCACCAGAGGGCAGACCAGCTGGGCCTGGTAGGGGGCGAGGGTGAGTGTGGGTGGGTAAAATTCATAGCCTTCAACACGCAGTGAAAGAGAGAATTAAAGATGAATGAATTAAGTATATGACTCAAGCAGAAAAAGGACATGAGAAAAATAAGCTGAAGGAAGGTAATAATGAAGTTCATAGATAATGAGTTACAACACAGAAATGGGACTGATGAATAAAAAGCTTGCTTAAAACAAGGGAATAGCTAGTAGAAGCAAGACTGGATGGAAGGAAGCGTCAGAAACACAATAGGAAAGGAGAGAGAAACATAATTTACCCAAACTGACCAACCGCCACTGCAGACGGGAAGTTTTTAAGTTACTCCTGCACAAAGGAGGAGGCCTGGATGATTCCACAGGGGAATTGAAACCACACCTTTAAAAAGCAGGTACTTGCAGCGCTAATTAAACTGTTTCACAGCAAACAGAGAGAAGAAAAACATCTACCTCATTTTCCTGAAGTGAGAATATTGATATATTTTAATCTGACAAAGACTGTGCCAAAATAAAACTGCAGACCAGCTTCCCTTATGAATACTGATGCCCCATTCTCAATACGATACTAGGGAGTGGGGTTCAAACATCATGCTAATATGTCCTGTGGTGTTTATTTCAGGAAGGTGAGAATGGTTCAGTATGAAGAAATGTACTTATATAATTCATCCTATTAATAAAAAGAGAAAGATCATTTTTTGATACTGAAAAGACATTCCATTCTTGATAAACCCTACATGAAAAAATAAGAACAGATGGGTACGTCCTTAACACGACTCTATGGAATCATGTCCAAAGTCCATTCTTCCTCTTAATGTGGAAACACCGATGCAAGCACAAAGCCAGGAATGCTGTTACCACTGTGTCCTATTGTAGTGGAAGCATTAGCAAATGGAACTCAATGAGAAAAGTAAATATTTGAAAGTGGAGAGTAAAAATATTACTCTTTTGTCTGTGATGTAATTGTGTGCTTGGAAAACCCAGGAGACTCAATGAAAGTAAATATCATATATATCAAAATATTTAGGTACATGTAGTTAAAGTGTGTTTAAATATACATACAGTTGAAATATGTTCTATGTTATATATACTAACAAATATAATGGTACAAAAGTCCTGTCTTTACAACAAAGATAAAAAAAAATACCAAGGAATCACCTTAATAAGAAATATTCAAAATGCATATGTAGAATGTAGAGACTTTTGAAGGGCCTATGATAATTCTTATAGCAAAATATACAGCTGGGGGCGAGGCGGTGTGGCCCACGGAGGGCTTTGCTCCGACGTGACGTTTGAACTGTTATTTTAAATCCTCCACGGTTTGAGTTGTCATGTCTGTTCTGCATCCTAGACTAGCTGGAAGCTCCTGTGTCTCTCAAGCATATAGACCTATAGTAAGAACTCACTGAATTAATCTGTGTCAGTGTTCACATCTGAATAAACTTCAAATGGAGCGAAGATTTAAAGTCCTTTGTTCAGAAAATAATTTTATTTTTTTAATTAAGGTATCATACAATTTTACAAAGGTTTCACATGAGCAACATTGTGGTTACAACATTCACCCATGTTATCAAGTCCCCTCCCAACCCCATTGCAGTCACTGTCCGTCAGTGTAAGACGCTACAGCATCACTACTTGTCTTCTCTGCAGCAAATGTTTCTTGAATGCTTTCCACATACTGGCACTGGCTCAGGCCCTGCAGATAAAGGCGTGAGCAAAACAGATAGAAATCCCTCCTGCATGGAGCTTGCATTCTAAGTGGGGAAGATCCAATAAACAAAATAAATAAGAATATTATATCATATTTTGGGTACTGATAATTCTTTTGTTGTTTGTTTATAGATACTTTTTAAAAATTAAAGTATCATTGATATACTTGAAGGTTTCACATGAACAACATTGTGGTTTCAACATTCACCCATATTATAAAGTCCTCACCCTGCCACCCCACCATTGCAGTCACTGTCTATCAGCGTAGTAAGATGCTATAGAGTCATTACTTGTCTTCTCCGTGCTGGTACTGATAATTCTTATAGCAAAATATACAGCTGGGGGCGAGGCGGTGTGGCCCACGGAGGGCTTTGCTCCGACGTGACGTTTGAACTGTTATTTTAAATCCTCCACGGTTTGAGTTGTCATGTCTATTCTGCATCCTAGACTAGCTGGAAGCTCCTGTGTCTCTCAAGCATATAGACCTATAGTAAGAACTCACTGAATTAATCTGTGTCAGTGTTCACATCTTGAAGATTTGAATATTAGCTTTCATATGCCAGATTCTTTGTATGTAATTGTGACCTTCTTTCCACTCTGTCACCTGCGAAACCTGGTTTCTCTAGAAGGGAGCGCTTCCTAGACTCTTAGTCATCAGAACATCCTTGCACCAGCACCATAAGTGTTTGTTAGAGGTACAAGCATTTGGGTCCCATCCCAGACCTGCTGCATTTTAGTGCTGCATTTTAACAAGATTCTGGGGCTCTGTATGGGCGTCAAAGATGGAAAGCATTTGCCTATTGTCCCAGGCTTGGTGAATTCCCTTAGTATTCAGCAGAGATCGGGGGTTGGAGGAAAGCAGAGCCACCTTGCTGACATTGATCACACTTCCCAACTGCCTACGTGTTGCCCATATTCCGAACAGTCACTCACAGAGGTGTGGTGGAAAACTCTAGAACTGTGCTGTCCAATATGAGCAGGGAGCTGCACGTGACTTTTTAAATAAAGTTAGCCGTTCAGTTGCTCCATTGCACAAGCCCCACTTCAAGCGTACCTGTAGCTAGTGGCTCCCATACTGGATGGCGCAGGTATAGGATATTCCCGCCACCAAAGAAAGTTCTGCTGGGCAGCACAGATCTAGAATATATGAGGTGCTAGATTCTGAGAACTTTTGCAATTGTGAAGTCATATTCTCACTGCTCTAGATTCTGAGCTCCATTTGCTTGCTTTTATGTCAGCGGAGCACCATCCACTTGCGAGTCTGTGGGTCCTTTCATCCATCCATCCATCCGTCCATCTACTTAGTTTTTTAGTCATTCCACAAGGCATCGTGGCAGCCACTTCAGTAAATGTGCACTGACTACCTGTCCTTAGCCCCAGGCTGAGTACTCGCATGTATGTGCCACGCTTTCTTGCCACGGGTGTCTAGACCTGCTTTTGGAACTTTCTGTCCTGACTCTGGGACCCCGTTTTCCTGTATGAGCTTGACTTTCCTTGCACTGTACCCACTATTTCATCCTCCCTCCCGTTTGGCTGCTCAATAAGACGACTCCCATGGGAGAGGTCTGGTTCCGTGAAGCCACCCGTACGAGACTGTCCAACTGTTCGGGCTCCCATGGTGGTCTCCTGCACGTGGGGACTGCCCTCCATCCCTTGGTTTCTAGGGTCCAGCACTCCTCATTCCCAAGCCCCTGTCCTGACCTTTCATACACATGGGGCTGTCCAGGTTTGCACACCTGCTCAGTGACTCAGCTTGGGAAGGCTTGTCTCTGATCCTCTTTTCTGGATAATTTTCCCAATGTAGACCCCAGGAGATAATAGAAGGTCCCAAATGGAAAATGATTTGGTGGTTCAGTGGGAACACGTGAGAGCTCTCTGTGTTTGCCCAGCATGGACATACACGGACAGTTGGTGTGTCCACATTCTGCCCAACGTTGGTTTTCCACAGCGTCATGTGTGTGTGTGTGTGTGTGTGCGCGTGCATGTGAGGTCTTCCCAGGACACAGGGGCTTTTTAGGTAATCTGCTCTATGTGTTATGTCACTGAGCCTGGAGAATTCTTAGTTTTTATGATGACTCAACCCTTGTTATTTAGAGGCAGCTCTGCCCCACACAGGCTGGTGCCCGCAGCCGTGGGCCGCCTCGGCATGATGTTTGGCCACATGGCGAAGGCAGTGTTCACCCCGTCCCCCTCCTTCCCACTCCCGCCGCGCCTCTGTGAGGGACAGCACGAAACAGGGGCAGGGTGGGTTCCCCCTCCCCTCTACCCTCCCCTCTCCATCTCCTTATTCTCCGGGGCTCCTGCACTAGTGCCTGCGCTGCGATGGCCTGTCCTCTTCCTGGGAGCCCCCAAAGCCTCGCTCTGGGTTGGAGGCTGCAGTCCCCACCCCATCTCAGACCACAGACCATTGCTTTGATCTTAAAGATTTTTCTGGTTAATCTAACGCTGGAGTCAGATCGCACTCCAGTCTCCCCAGAAACCCCAGGGCCCGCCTGCGTGCTAGCTGCAGTTGGCTGTAATTACTATCAAGCTGCATCCTCCTCCCCTGTCTGCGGTGGGAAAGGGGAACCGTCTGCATTCCTGGTGTGTGGGACGCGTCCAGTGTTGGGGAGTGGGCCCAGCTGGCTGGTGCTGAGCTTCTGAGTTTGGGCCAAGCCCTGTCCACCTGCACATCCTCCCAGGACCTCCCTTAGGACTTTTTAAGTAAGACAAGCTTGTGCCTGGTGGAAGCCAGACACGCTCGTGAACACCCGAGGCTTTGTTTTCTGCGGCTTGGCCACTGTTCCTTGGCCCTTGTGGACGGCGGGTGAAGGCTGGCCTGGCCGTAATCGGTGTCTGTTCTGGCCTGGAGGTGAGAGACCCCGGGCAGTGTGTCTCGTGTTCTGAGCCTCAGTTTCTCCGTCTGCCAAATGGTGATAATAGCTGCACCCCTTCACTGCCTGGAGGAAAGAAGGAAGCACATAATGCAACCAGAATGCTCCTGCCATTCAGAGGTCTGTCTGTCACGGCACCAATGGTTATTGTCCGCAGGGGGGCTGATGATGGCTCTTGCTAGCTCACGGGGGTTTTAGGAGGATAGAATGAAATGCCATTAGGAAGTACTCACATTTTCATTTCACAATATTTGTTGAGCACTTACAGCATGCCGGGCCCTGACCTAGGCACTGGGGTTGCCTCAGTAAACAGAAGAGGTGACTGAACATGTATGAAACCTGCCCAGGTGTGAGCAAGCTATGCTCAAGTCTGTGGTTCCTGTGGGGAGCAATGCCAGAAGAGGCTGGGTGTCCCCTACTTTACAGAGGAAGCATTGGAGGCCTGGGGAGCCCAAGGGGCCTGTGGGGGGGGCACCCATGCCTGGGTGCTGACCCTAGAGCCCGACTCTCTGGCTGCATCTGTGATGACCTCTGGAGCGAAATCTGCTGTGAGCCGCGTGGTCCCCCCTGGGCTGATTCCTGGGCCCCGGAAGAAGCTGTGCCTATTGGCAGGCAGTGTGGCCACCAGCCCTGATGAAGGCTCTGCCTGGGAATTTGATTTTCTCATAAGATTTGAGGCCATTCTGAGTAGCTCCAGGCAGCACAGGAGGGTGGGCATAGATGAGGGTCCCACACCAGAGCTCCAGTTACTGGCGTGCTGATGGGTGTCTGTGAGTGCAGCCTAGGCACTGGGGCCTTTTCTAGGGAGGGGCCGAGGTGGGGAGCCCGCTGCCCTGTCTGTCCCTTGCTTCCTCTGTTGGCCTGGTGCCTGCAGTCAACACCGGGGCAGCCGCAGGACTGGATAAGCAGGGCTTCGTCCTCTGCCTTCAGGTGCACGTTCTCTGAGAATGAAGCCCACTCCTTCCCTGCCCCTGCTCGGGGAGCCTGCTTGCTGGGCAACGGACCCAGCCCCGATTCTGAGGAAAGAGGAGACTTGAGGAGCTTTTCCAGGACTTGGCTCCTGGGGGTCCCATTCCTGGTTCCCCCTTGGCCCCCTCCCCCAAGCAGCAGATTCTTTAATAGTAAAGGGAATAGGCTGGTGAGATGCCCTCATCTCCAAGCTCCTGGGTTCCGTGTGCTCTGTGTGGTCCTGTATCATAGTAACTGCCTGCTGGTCTCCCTGGCAGGCTCCTGACCCATCCCTTCAGTGCCCAGCGGCCACCTCCCGCTCTCAGGCTAAGCAGGATGTCTGGCACAGAGTGGGCCCAGCCACGGAATGCACGGAAGCACCAGCGGCGGGGAGGGAAGGAGGGGCGCCCTGCCCTTTGTGCACTAGGAGGGCATGGTGGGCAGCAGACAAGCCACCTTCTAACCCTTTTTAGAAAGTCTTGGTGTTTGGGGTGCTGGGAATCGAGGGCTTGGAGCCAATGGAGCTCAGTGTGCAGACAGGCTCTTACTTCAGCAGTTGTGGGACCTTGGTGACGTTTCATCTGATGGAGCCCAGTTGCATGAATATGGGTGGCTCTCTGCATGACTGAAAGGGGCTCTCCGTGAAACACCCAGTAGGGCCTCCATGAATGTGCCCTTCTTTCTTGGAGCTAATGAACCGGATCCCTCCGTTTTGGGGGGGAAGGAAGCCTGGGGCTGGGCTCTCAAACGTGGTCCTTAGAATTGGCCACGATGGGTTCACATGGCTAAGGCTCAGCAGTGGTGGAGGTGGGAACATAGATCCAGGCCGCAGCTGTGACCTCCCGGAACCCACCTCTAGCCACTTGGAAATGATTTGCTTTACATTTGTCATTATGCACGTCTGCAAAAAGTACCCCACGTATTTGGAGTTTATGTAAAACCAGGAGGGTTTTTGCACATAGTGTAGGTGCATGTCCGTGCACACGCGTGTACACATTCGTTACATAGGAATCATCAAAGAGGAGCCCTCCACGCTCCACTGGGAGCCTCCAAAGGCCATGCGGTCGGTGAGTGGGTGGAGGGATGTGTGTCAGCACCCAGATGCCCAGCCGGATTCCGCTGTGCTCAGGACACGGGCAGCTGGGAGCGCACAGCAAAGGGAACTGCAGTCTCAATAGTGGGGCCGAGTTGCATCATAGGAATGGGTTAGAGTACGTCTCAGGGAGGAAGAATTACTATTGTGTCGTGGCAGCATTTGGCAGGGAAGGCAGGCATGGGCAGCGGGCCTCCCGCCCTCAGGCTGGGTGAGCTGAGGTGGGGAGTGGGGTGGAGGGGCGGGGGCCTGGGCAGAGCCTGAGGATGGGGGTCTGGTGCGGCCTGGGCTGTGCGCCCTTGATTCCCTGTCAGGTTGGGGGGGCCAACAGGGTAGATCGTGGCCTCTTGCTCCAAAACTAAACATGGCCCCTCCTTTCCCCTTAGATGTACCCCTCAAGGGGAGGGGAGCAAGGCTGGGGACCCCAGGGCTGAATTCTAGCATGCTCCCTGGAGCGGCCCCCACAACCATGTGGCAACTCTCTTCCCTTTTGAAAAATAAGGAATGTCAAAGATGATGCCAGCCGTGGAGCTCGGAGCTGGGGCAGTGGCCACCTGTTCCTTCCCAGGCACTGCCCCCCAGGAGTGACTGTTCACTGGAGCGAGGAGGGCGTTAGTTGTGGGAGCCTGTCTCCCCCTAAAATGGTGTGGTGGGTGGTGCTGGTAGCATGTCTTCATTTGTGTCGCTTTTTATCCCTTGCTGCCCTGGGGGCGGGTGGCAGCGTTTGGGTCTGGGGGGCGGGTGTGTGTGGGCCGGTGTTCTCTTGGAGAGGAAGGTGTGAGCAGATGTCACACCCGCGTGTCTAGAAGGTGGGGGTACTTGGAGGGTGGCGCCTCTCAGGGGTGAGGAAGGACCGAGTTATGTAATCAAGGGGGACACAGGGAGCCGAGGCTGCTGTGGGTGTGCACCAGGTGTGCGCCCTCGAGGAAGGCGCCAGGGGCAGCGTGCAGGGGGGGCCAGGCTGTAGGGCAGCAGGGTGGGCGGGAGGCGTGCAGGGTGGAGGGGCTCCGGCAGGAGGAGCGGGCACCTGGAGCCTTCAGGGGGACCCTCCTCGCCCCTCCCTCCACTTCTCTCAGGCTCCTCTGGTGCCTCTTCCTCGACATCAGTCCCCCGGCCGCCGAGGGGACAGACCCCAGTTCCCATATTTCCTCCATGCCTGCTTCCACCAGCCCCGGCGATCACCCAGAAATCACAGGTCACCAAGGGAGCAGCCGGCAGTGATGGGGCCCATCCCGAGCCTTCTCACCTTCCAGGGGAGGCTCTGGCTCCTCTGCATGTAGGCAGGGGCCCTGGTCTGACCCACAGGGTCGGACAATAACACCTGCATGTGACACTGAAATGGTCACCGGCAGTGCTGGGTCCAGGGATCTGCTCATAGGGCCCCTGGGAGAAGGACTGAGGACCTGACCTTCTCAGGCTGCTTGGGGCACCCCGTCCTTGCTGGCTCCCCTGTGCCCCATCGTGCAGGTGCCCCTTGGTGCAGGTGGCCTTTTGTGCAGGTGCCCCTTTGTGCGGGTGCCTCTTGGTGCAGGTGCCCCTTCATGCAGTGCCCCTTGGTGCAGGCGCCCCTTTGTGCAGGCGCCCCTTCGTGCAGGTGCCCCTTCATGCAGTGCCCCTTGGTGCAGGCGCCCCTTTGTGCAGGCGCCCCTTCGTGCAGGCGCCCCTTCATGCAGGCGCCTCTTGGTGCAGGTGCCTCTTGGTGCAGGTGCCCCTTGGTGCAGGTGCCCCTTGGTGCAGGCGCCCCTCCTTCATGCAGGTGCCCCTTTGTGCAGGTGCCCCTTCATGCAGGTGCCCCTTGGTGCAGGTGCCCCTTCATGCAGGCGCCCCTTTGTGCAGGCGCCCCTTGGTTCAGGTGCCCCTTCATGCAGGTGCCCCTTGGTGCAGGTGCCCCTGCATGCAAGTGCCCCTTCATGCAAGTGCCCCTTCATGCAGGCACCCCTTGGTGCAGGTGCCCCTTTGTGCAGACACCCCTTGATGCAGGTGCCCCTTTGTGTGGGTGCCCCTTCGTGCAGGTGCCCCTTCATGCAGGCGCCCCTTCATGCAGGCACCCCTTGGTGCAGGTGCCCCTTCATGCAGGCGCCCCTTTGTGCAGGCACCCCTTGGTTCAGGTGCCCCTTCATGCAGGTGCCCCTTGGTGCAGGTGCCCCTTTGTGCAGGTGCCCCTTCGTGCAGGTGCCCCTTCATGCAGACGCCCCTTTGTGCAGGTGCCCCTTCATGCAGGTGCCCCTTCATGCAGACACCCCTTGATGCAGGTGCCCCTTCATGCAGGTGCCCCTTTGTGCGGGTGCCCCTTCGTGCAGGTGCCCCTTCATGCAGGCACCCCTTGGTGCAGGTGCCCCTTCATGCAGGTGCCCCTTCATGCAGTGCCCCTTGGTGCAGGTGCCCCTTTGTGCGGGTGTCCCTTCATGCAGGTGCCCCTTCGTGCAGGCGCCCCTTCGTGCAGGCGCCGGCTGTGCTGGCTGGTCGGCCAGCCGCTGTGAGTTGTCCCTGGGCAGTCACCAAGCACCACGTGGTGCTGTGGAATTCTGGCTCTGCCGGCACTAATGAGCCGATGGGCTTTGTACCGAGTAAGGCCACGGTGCCGGCTGCCCTCGATCCACAGCTCGTCTGTCTTCATTGGCTCGGGCTTATTTTTCTGCTTGTTAATTTTTTTTCCCTCAGAGGCCCTGGTATGGAGGGGGCGTGAAGATGGCCGGAGGGTCATGGTTTTGCTCCAAGTAGAGTAGCCAAAGGCTGCCAAAGCAAAAAGCACAGGAATTGGGCACCTGCTTGGCTCCAAGTGGGCTCTCCTGGTCAGCAGGGGAAATTCTACCCTCGGGTTGATGAGCGTTGCTGTTTCAGGTCCCTGATGGTTGTAGACTTGCTAACGCCTGCTTCAGGGAGCTACGGGCGGGACGTCCAGCACATCCCTGTGAAGTCCTCTGTTCCTGACGCAGAGGATGCTCAGGAAGTCACGGAGGTGATGATGTTTCCTTATGGTCTCATGACGGTTTTAGAAAATCACTATCTAGATGATTGCGAGGATACATGTCTGAGTGCTGGGCGCATTTCCCTGCGCTGGTCAGCCGCCGTGTGCTGGGTGACCTGCAGCCGCATGCTTGTCTTTAGGTTTGCAGTGTTTGTAAATGAGGCAGGAGCTCTGTGCCAGCCTCACCCAAGAGGGTGGCCACTGGCTACGTGTGAGCCCCGAGCGACCAGAATGTGGCTGGTCCAAATGGAGATGCACTGTCTGCATGAGGTGCACATTCGATTTCCAAGACTTGGCACACAAACACGGCTGTGAAATAGCTCACTAATAATTTCTTATGTGGATGACATATTGACATAAGATTGTATATTGGGTTACATTAAATGTATTATTAAAATTAATTTCACTTTTCTTTTCTTTTTTTTTTTTTTTTTTACTTTCCTAATGTGCTTACTAGAAATTTTGAAGTGGCCCATGTGGTTGCTACCCTATTTCTACTGGGCAAGCAGGCATGAGCTCAGCTCCCCTGCCGATGAGCCAGGATCTCTCCTGATCTCTCACCGCCTTGATTTCGTTCTCCATGAAGAGGGAGATCCCTCCTGAGGTGCCCCGGGACTGACGATCCAGTCGGCAGCCTTCTCCATGCTCCTTGGCCACAGCACCAGGGAGCCCCCTGTGGGTCTAGGAAGGGCCTCTTAGGAAGTTGAAGCATCTGCTTTCAAGAGAGGCCCCTAGGTTGTCTGTGTCCAGGTTTGCCCCAGCTAGACACCAATGGAATTTTTGGGAAACACCCTCTAGCTTTGTAACAATCCATTAACAAGAAAATCCATTCTTTTGTCAACGTTCACAACCACTGAGCTTATAAAAAGCCTCTCACATAGAGGTCTGGGAGCATTGCACAACAAACTATACGCTAAAAAAGCCCTATCTCTGCCACGGAGAGTTTGAAGGCAGTAGAAAGCAGGTTTTCCTTTCTGGAAAAAGGAACGCTCAGGTGAAGGCCTGTGGTTGGCAGACGCTGCCCACCAGGGCCCACTGGGCAGGAGGTGCCACTCTGCCCTCGAAGCTGTCACCACGCAGGTGTCAGCAACCCTGACAGAAAAGCCACAGTGAGACCCATGAGCAGCCCCTGGAGAGAAAGGGGGGAGGTTGGTGCAGTGGAGGAGAATCGAGGACTGACCCCAAGTCTCCAAGCAGGGGTGTCAGCTCTGGAAGGTGTTGTGGCTGCTTGGAGGACCTCGCCATTGAGTCTGGGGCCCTGGGGTGGGATTTCTGCTGACTGGGGTGCAGGCTCCTGTGTCCAGGGGAGGACCCGCCTTCCCTGTGCTGCCCCCAGCCTCAGGTCACCCGGATGGTGGAGAGCAGAGTCGCTGCCCACAAGGGCCGGCCACCTGCCACACACACAGAGCAGGTGGCGGCCGTGAGTCCCTCTCCTTTTTATTTTCCCATTTCTGACTTTGTCCTTCAGTCCCTTTTCGATGCTCCCCGTTAAGCTGTTAAATCACTCCATTTATTTAGTGCGAGTGTTTCTGAGAGCTCATTTTTATCTTGGTGCAAACCAGGCTTGCTCATGGGCACATAATGAAATTGCATAAATATACCCTTAGCTTGGAATCTAATTTATTTTTCCTGTTCATTATGGGGTAGAAGGCCATTATGAAATGTATAACTTCTTTTTTCCAGTGCTGGAATTGAAAGGCTGGGGCTTGGGCTCTTTTTATTCTGATGATTTCGTCCTGATTCAATTTAAAGCTGGTTAGAGCTCAAATACTGGAGCGTAATTGACAAAGATCAGTATGGGTTGTAATGCTAATGTCTCGTCTGTGGCTTCCGCAACTCAGCGCGAGAAGATGCAGGTTAAGCAGCAATTCCTGCAGAGGGCAGCTGGGCCCGCAGAGCCACCTGGGCCTCACGGGGTGCACCCAGGGCTTCCCTGCGGCCGATGGGCACGTTCTCCAGTTTCAGGCAAGCGTGGGCCCTGCAGAGTGGGTCCAAGGGGTGCATGCCTGGAACCGGAGGGCCCAAGATTGACCCTGCACTCAGAAAAGCCAGGAACCCCTTCTCCAGCATCCGCCTGGCCTCTGTCCATACAGGTGGGGGCACCGAAGCCCAAGGAGTCTGGGCTTCCAAGGTTGCCCCGGCTCCAGCCTCCCTGTCCTCAGCCCCAGGTCTGCTCACTGCGACAGCAAAACAAATGGATAACGAGGAATGAGATCCAAATATAACCTGCTTCTGGGAGTGATGTCTTGGGCTCTGTATGAGGTTCGGTGCATTGTGTTCAGCGCTGGGAAAGAGGACAGAGGAGCTCCCGGCAGCTGGGGGAGGTCACACGATGCCCGCCTTCCTTAAGAGGTGGGATGTGACCCTGCACAGCAAAAAGACAGGAAGCTGGATGCCACGCGGCTTATAGAGGGGGTGCCGTCTTCCCTCCGTGGTGCAGCTGGTCCTCTGTTAATCGATGTCCCTGAGCACTACCTGGTTCGGACACAGAACCCGAAAGGCCTGGATTCTGCTGTCGGCGCTCACATCCCCCAGGCAGGGAGAGTTTGATGTGACATCCTGACTCTCAAATGGGAACCATGCTGAAATCAGCAGGTGCAAGTCAGAGCTGGATCTGAGTCAAAGAATGTTCTCTCAGAGGGCGATGAGCGATGATCAGGGCGTGTGTGTGCGCGCGCGCATGTGCATGCACGTGGGCAATCACTGGGAGAAAATATATCACTGTGGAGGCGACAGGTTTTCATGGGGAGCAGGGGACGTTGATTTACATTAGAGTCGCAGAGATTCGTAGATTTATTTGTTGTTTCTTCCTTCCTGCGCCCCCTGGAACTAGGGGTGCCAGGTAAAACCAGGGATGCCCAGTTAAATTTGAACTTCAGATGAGCAAATAATTTTTTGTATACCTATATGCCAAATATTGCATAGAACACACTTACATTTTAAAAAGCTGTCGTTCATCTGAAATCAAACTTAACTGGGCATCCTGTGTTTTATTTGCCAAATCTGGCAACCCTACCTGTCACGGCTTTGGGGGTAAAAGGTTTTATTCCGAAATCATTTCCTTAGTCATTTAAAAAATTTAGTGGCGTAAATTATAAAAGTCATCACTTATTCACTGTATTAGTTCTTAGAAGACAGAAGTGTCTAAAAGGAGGTCAACGGTCTCCCTCCTCCCCGAATACAGTGCTCCTGGGATGACCTCTGACCTCTGCTAACAGTGGGCAGTGTGCCTTCCCAGACCTTCCCCTTTGCCACACTGACACACTGGCACACGAATATGTGCCTATTTTGTTCCCGTGCTGTGTGTTTTCCTGGCACTTTCTGCTTTTTTGGAGAAAATCCTGGAAGTAGAATTACTGGGGCAAAGGGTATGTGTATCTTAAATTTTAATAACTACAGCTGGTTTACTTTACAAAATTAAAAGATTTCTATACTATGAGGGGATCCTTTTTCCTTATTACTATTTTTTAATATATTTGTCAGTCTAAGGGTACAAAACATCATTTTAACTGGCATTTCTCCCATTCTAGGGAAGATGAGTATCTATTTTCTGTGTTTTTTGATCATTTGCATTTTGACTTCTGTGAACTACCTGTTCATGTATGTTGTCTGTGTTTCCATGGTGTCTTTTTCTTATTCATTTCAGGGTGCTCTTTACGTATGGGCCATATGCATGCTTTGACCATTACGTACAATCTTGGAGTTGCTTCTGGGCCAGCTGTGGTCAAAGCATGACCTGATCTCAGGGGCTTAGATGTGAGCCTTTCAGGGTGGTGGCCTTCTGGGTCTCATGGCAGTTATAGACCTCCAAGCCCATGTGGGCACCTAGCACCTGTTGATTGTCTTGTCTTGAAATTCTGAGGTTTAAAGGAACCACCTGGGGCTTGCGAGCCTCCATCAGCACTTCACTGCTCTGGTGCTGCCCCAAAGACAGGAGACTAGTCTCGATGGCATTCAAACCTCCGCCCACCACCCACCTTTATTATCTTGCTTTCTCTGCAGCCAGGAAGCTCTGCTCCAGAGGAGGGGACTGCACCTTGGGAAGGAAGCAGAACCGAGGGTGTCCTGCTCTGATGGAGGTCATCCCCCGAACAGGGCCAAATTCTTGTTGCGAGGTGGAAGGGGGAGAGAAGGGAAGTCCCTAGGTCCCCTACACCACTTAGTGATTCATTCACTCATTCCTAAACCATTCACTCAATAACACTTTGTCAAGCTCCTACTATGTGCCAGGCACACAAATTAGGCCTGGCCACCACCATCAGGGAGATGTCAGTCTCTGGGAGGGGAGAAGTCATCCCAGGATCGCACAGATCTAATGATTTCCTGGGATGGGAGCAGCTCCCCTTCTTATCTGTTTTAAATGTTGGGGGCCTTGTGTTTGCAGCAGCTTAGCCTGGCTTGGGGGAGGGACTGTTGCTGCTTTGTCCTACCCACCAGTCAGGATCCAGAGTCTGGGGACCCCGCCCCATGCCCACCCGCTCCAGCACCCCCCACTGTTGGGCCCACAAACTAGTGCCTGTTCGGGAAGAGCCTCTCCTGGGGGGCTCTAGATGGGCCTCAGGCCCCACCCCCACCAGGCCATCTCTTCGGGGCACTTGTGGTCAGTTCTATGTCTTGCTTTAGGAGAGACAGTGGCCAGTGAGGGTCAAAAGACTCACCCTAGAGGGTGAGGAAAAGTGGAAGCCCTGCCTCTGGGGCCTCATTCACCAGGGGGAAGCCTGTGGCCAGGGTGCCCGCAGCTCCAGGGGAGCCCAGCTTGCCCATCTGGCCATCCGGGCATCAAGTGGCTTTGGCAGAATTGGTGTGGCCAAGAATTTATGCTTACTGGGTGATACTTAAGCAGGGCCTGTGGCTGGCAGAGTTATAGGACACGGTGGCATGTTGGACTGGACATGTGTATCTTACTGGGTTGCAGGGACAGCCTGGCACCAGGCAAGGGTGTGAGCTGGATGGTGGATGTCATACGGGGGTTCGGGGTCTAACTGCTGGGCCAAGGGGATAGAATGTCCCTTCCCCGTTCCCCTGTGGGGTCAGCTTAATTCTGGCAATGAGTGGAAGTTGGGAGGATGAGGACAGAGAGGGGCCCCTGGAGCCTAAGAAGCTGTGGAGGGAGGCCCCATGAGGAGGGCTGGGCAGAGTCCTTTTGGCGGGGCTGTCCCTGTCCCCAGAGGCTGGCTGGTGACTGAAGGGTCAGCAGCTCCCCACAGAAGAGGGTCCCTTCCCACTGCCTGGGGCACCCCTTCTCTGTGCTGTGGCTCCCCTGCAGCCATCCTGCTCCAGGCCCAAAGGGAGGGGACGGAACAGAGCTGGCAGGGGGCAGAGCCTGAGTTCTGGTGACACAGAGGTGCTGAATCAACCAGTCCCGCTGTGGCCCTGACCTGGACTTCCTGCCATGTGCCGGGCTTGCTGCCCGCGGCTGCAGCTGCTTCCGTGCATTTCTGATGGTGGCATCTTAACAGATTAGGTGGGGTCCCTCTAGATGCCCAGGATACCTGCACATCAGCCCCTAAAGCTGTGACTCTTGGAGAGAGCCCTCGCTTGAGTTCCTGAACCCCATTCTTCCCGGGCCCAGCCTCTGGGGCCCCCACTGAAATGACTTCCACATGGGAAGAGATCCTCTGCTTCATTGTGCATGAGGCAGGTTGGCATTTTCCTAAAGAGCTTTCTCACGACACACAGGGTATAGGAGGAAGTACGCCGGAGGACGCAGGTGCTCGGGAGCAGAGATGCTCTACAGGCATGGACGTCTCCCAGGGTCACTGCTGTGGGGGCACAGTGGGTACAGGGCTGGCACAGCTATGGCAGTCACCTTTGGTCTGTCGTGGGACACTCTCATCCTGGGGTTTCCCAACAAGCTTCGGAGCAGAGGTGTGGGGCAGCCACTGGCCCGTTCCCGGACGGGACCTGGGCGGGTTCTCGGCCCCTGCAGGACCTGGGCTTGTCCCTGAGTCTGTGTGGAACTGCTTTCAGGACCTGACCCCCTTGCTCCCCAAGAGGAGCCACTTGTTTTCGGCCCAGAATTTCTCTGGGGTCCTCTCTGGCCCGGCAGGCGCCCCTTGTCTTCTTGGAGTCGGCTCTGACCCCTTCTGTCCCCTTGTGTTCTCCATTCATTTCCCCCATGGGACAAGGCTGCAAACGCTGACAGGTCAGTGCAGGAGGGGCCTCCGGGGCATCTGCCTGGCCTCGTCCCATGAGCAGCCCGGGGCCCTTCTCCAGGGACTTGGCTCTCCATGGCATTGTCATCGGGAAAGCAAGAGAAAGCCCCTGCCTTCCAGCAGCCCCCAGCCCAGCTCTTGTTTCATGGCCGAGGGACACGCCTCATTCTTGGCCGAGCAGATGGGACTCCGGCAGGACGCTCTCTGGGTTCAGGCCCCTGACTCCCCCCACCTCCATTCGGGCGCCTCTGTGCGTCTCTCCCTGGGGAATGGCTTGCAAAGTTCAGACAACTGCACTATTAGGTGTCCAGCCTACCTCAGACATCTCACCTGAGGCCGTAGCCTGCTGGGACTGTCATGACGGTGCCACAGACGGGGGCTCAAACAGCAGGCACTGATGGATCCCAGTCGTGGAGGCTGGAAGTCCCAGACCGGGGCGGGCATGACCGGGTTCTGCGGACAGCTCCCTTCTTGGCTTGTAGACGGGCGCCTTCGCTGTGTCCTTATGTGGACAGAGAACTCTGCTCTCTCCTCTCACAGGGACCCAAATCCCGTCACGCAGCCTCTACCCTTACGACCACATGACCTCCTAAAGGCCCCCCTTCCATATACCATCACACGGGGGGTTAGGGCTTCAACATCTGAATTTGGGGGGATGCAAACATTCAGTCCATCGCACCCTTGCGGGGAGAAAGTCAGTCCTTCAGAACTCTGTTTCCTTCTGAAGACCTCCCCGGCCGAGGGGAGCTCCCTGTTGAGTGACATGTCCTCAAGTCGGATGATATCCTTGGTTTCTTGATATTGTAGAATTTGGGTTAAAGAGAAAAAAGGTTTTTTAAAAATCATGGTTTCTGTGATCAGGTACCTGATTTGTTTACAAAGGGCATTTACAACATAATGCTTAATTACAATGCTCCATGTTGCAAAATTTTCCTCTCCTGTCCTTAGTCACTCTTTTAATATTCTATGGCTAATTCAGCCATTAAAAAATGATGGTATAGAAGAACTTAGTGATTTGGTATGAGACATAGTTAAGAGGAATAAAGTTACAAGATGGAATGTACAGTATGATCCCACTTGGTACCAAAAATATATATTCTTTGCATAGGAAAGTCTGGGAGGGTATGTATGCTCAAAATGTTAACAGGAGTTATTTCAGGTTAGTGGGATTATGGGTTATTTTTACTTTTCTTCTTTCTGCATATGTGTAGTTTCTAAATTTTCTGCAGTAAATATGTATTACTTTTATAATAAGGACAAAATTATAACTATTGAACTTTCCCAGGGCTGCTTGGATTCCTTGACCAAAGGGGTCCCAGGGGGCCCCTCCCATACAGTGCAGCTCAGCAGGCAGGGGTCCCCAGCCAACACTCCCCCAACACTCCCCCCACACACACCGGGCTGGGCAGAGCTGATGCTGGTGTTCCCCAGAATTGAAGTGACCTGAAGACCTCTCCTGACAAGGTGTTTATCACCACCCTCCGTGACTGAACCTCCTCTACTCTACCCGTGCAGGCCAGTGGGTGTGCGGGGGGGCATGCCAGGTGTGTTAGGGGTGTGTCTGGGGGTCTGAATGTGTCCAGGGCATGGCCTCGGGTAGGTTTCTGCAGCCTGGACCTCATTGTGGAGGAGGGCTTGGCTCCCAGTGCCCCCTGCCATTAGGGGGCACGAGGACCTGTCCCATCTCTGGGGCTGTCCTGCAACGGGACAGGGCAGAGGCTGCAGGGAGCAGAACAGCACAGTGGGGTCGAGCCCGAGCTCCTCCCAACTAGCTCTTTGTGCCTCCCTGAGCCTCAGCGTCCTGCGTCTGGGAAACAGTGGTGATGCCCTGAAGAGGAAATGAAGTCAGGAGGGTCAGGTTCTTTGTGTGGGGCTTGAACCAGAGCAGATGTTGAGCACGTGCCACCCTCTTCCCTTGAAGGAATGTGTAACCCAGGTGGGGAGACTGCTGACCCTGGAGTGAATCCATGGATACAGCTTCTGCATATCAGTTGACTTCCACTCTGGACAGTGCAGAGCTATTAAAGTAGGAGCCACTGTCTCTGGTGTGTGCATGTGTGTGTGTGTGCACACATGCACACATGGCCTTAAAGGTCACCTGATAAAAGAAAGCCATAGAGTAGGAATTTGTCCCAAGCCTTGCTTCTGTCCCAGGATTCCACAAGGTTGCCGTGCAGTGATTTGATGGTGGCAACCCCTGGACAGGGCAACAGGGCCTGACTGTGCCCTGACCATCCCGTGTGCCTGTCTCCAGCACCATCATGGTCAAGCACAGAGGCCAGTCAGGGCCCCATGAATTCCCCTGGCTGGCCTGTCCTGGGGAGCATTTATAACGGCAGGGGAGGCTCCCCACCCTCCTGAGTATGTGGGCTACCACCACGAACCTCCGTCACCTTCTACTCTGACCTCCCAAATGTCATGTATTTCCCAGCGCATTGGCCTTGGACCTTGGCTCTGCCCACTTCTCCCCATCCCTCAACCAGCAGCAGCCGCCACCCTGCCTGCAGCCTGTGTCTGTCCCATGTAGAGAAGTGCTTCCCACCTGCAGGTCTGCTAACCAAGAGCTCTGTGTGGCCAGCCTGGCTTTGCTGCAGGGCACCCCACCTGGGCTTTGGACCAGCTCTTGACAGATGTTACAGCAGAGAAACTGAGCCTGCCCCCCGCCCCTGCTCTGTTCACCCAGCTGCCTTGCTGGCAGAGGACCACTTTGTGATGGACTTGGGCAGGCAGGTGGGAGGCGAGGGGCAGCTCTGGCGGTCCCTCCTGGACAGCAGAACCCCGGCACTAGTGGTCAGGGACCCCTCTGCATCAGTGTCTGCTGAAGCCCACCACTAGCGGGCATGTCTGAGCGTGGCGGGGGCTGGTCAGGCAAGCAGCCGGCCAGGAGGGAAGCGTCTTGAGAGGAAGGCGGATCTTTGAGGACATGATTGGATTTATGAAAATTGGTTTGACACACATTTTCAGGAATCCATCTGGGCTCCTGAGAGGTAGAGCTGTCCCCTTTTCTAGACTCCCAGGAAGCTTATGTTCTGGAGAAACTGGTGTATTTGCTGCCAAAAGGGGCTTTATTTTTAGCCGAATGTGAGAAAGGAAGGCGGGCCCGGGGTGGGATCCAGCCTCAGAGGACCCGCTGCCTTTTACTTTTGGGACCCGCGTTCCGTTCTGCAAGCGCCCACGCGGTCCCCCCCGGTGATGGTGCGGCCGGCCGCCTCCCCCCCAACCCGTGCGCTGAGATGAATACCAAAAGCAGCCAGCCATCACGCGTTCTAAATTTACAGGGCGCTTGTCCTTCACTGGTTGCTTAAAAGCGAAGCTGCCTTAGATGACAAGAATATTAAAGCTGGGAGAGCCTGGCAGGCGCCAGCCTCCAAGCCCACCTGCCTGCCTGCGCCTCTCAACTGCGCATGCGCGCAGCCTCCTGGCCCACCTGGGGCCCCGGGGCGGGCAGCGAGCAGAGGCCCCCAGACAAGGGTAGGGCTTGCAGCAGGAGCCCCCTTCTCCAAGCCGCGTCTGCCAGGAAGGACACTGCTGGTTCTTTTTTCACTCTCTGCAAGCAGCCGTGAAGGCCTGGGTCTGGTGGAGCCTGGGGACTGCACGGGCAATGCCCCATGACCCCTTTTTAAAGTGCAAACGCCCTTGGAGTGCAGCCCTAGCCTCCGTGCGCCCTCTGCACTGTGTGCGCACCGCAGCAGCACGCCACACTGTTCCGTGATAACGGTCCTTCTGGGCTTTGCTGCGGCTCCCCCAGCCCTGCCATGCCCAGCCCGAGGGTGGGACCAGCATGCAGTGATGGCGTGAATCAGCGGACCCTGGGACAGACCGCTGCCCACCCTGGCCCCCCTGCTCTGGGTTGCGCGGCTGTTTTGCCTCTTGGTGCAGAATTTCACAGATGGATTCCATCACAACCTCAAAATAAAATACCGGCAACCCAGCCCCAGGTGAGCAATTGCTGGGCACCAGACTAAGACATGAAGATGGGGCATGGCAGGCCCGGGTGGCCCCCAGGCCATTTGCACCTCAGACTGGGCTAGGGCTGGACACCTGCCTGGTGGGGTGGGGAGGGCCGGTGTTCGCTCACAGAACGCTGAGGCATTGTGGGTTGTCACCTCCCCCCACATCTGAAACACAACAGCAGAACAATGGCCCATCTCAACGCCTGATGGCTGGAAGGCGCTACTGGCGTGGGCGGGCAGGGTCTGAGGGCAGAGGCGTGCCAGGCCAGGATGCTGGACCCTCGCAGTCAGAGGACTGTGAGCAGGACAATGGATCCAGGGGGGCTCAGAGGGTGGGACCACGGGACCACCCCCCAGGGCCAGGAGGCCCTAGGAGCAAGGTCCCCCGCTGGCTGTTGGCCAGTCACTCCTGTTAGCCGGCTGGACAATCAATTGTAGGTGTGAGTCTCTCCCTACCATTGATTTTGCCTTAAGCATGTTTTGGCCACTTGGAATTTTTTATCTTTATTCTGAAATTCCCTTAGTTTGGGCTTCCTGTCCTGAGTCACACCAGGAACATTTTACTTCCCCATGGCACAGTCCCTCCTCTGAAAATAGAGCCTTAAGTCCAGTTAACTGGCAGTGCCCCACCCTCTCTTGGCCTCCTCACAGTTCACTGAGTGCCCGCCCGCACATGGTCTGTGAGGCTGTCCTCCAGCACAGGTAAGGACAACACTGCTGGCTGGCCCCTCCTCGCCCTGGGGGGACACTCAGGGTCCCCGCATTCCACTGAAAGATCCCCCCACCCAGGCTTTGTGTCTGTTGGAACTAACTTCCACAGGGATGAGCTGTGCAGAGCAGGGCTCCGCAAACTCGCTCTGTCCAGGGCCAGGTGCTCATGTCTTGGGGCCAGCAAGTCACTATTGCAATGACTCAACTCGGTGGTCAGCACGAAAGCCACCACAGGGAGCACACGGAAGGCTGAGCACGGCTGCGTCCCAGGAACACTTGGTGCACAAAACAAGTGGTGAGCTGGGCTTGCAGACCTCTTCTAGAGCCTCCAGGGATGCTGGGAAGCTGTCACGCCCGACTCCCTCCCGCAGGAGCTGTGCTGGCTGTCCATCCTTTTCTCCCTCCTTCCTGGTCCCTGGCTCCCTTACTGGGACCATCCCCGGACTGGCGCCAGCACTCCCTCTCGGGGGTGTCTGCAGGCCTGGCTCACCAGCTTCTTTGCAAAGCCCCTCCTTGCGCACAGACTTGGGCCCTCAACCTGGGTCTGTAGCCAGCTGCTTCCCCTGACCCTACACCAAGCCCTCTCCTCCTTTTCTTGGGCCACCTTGGTGCCCACCGCCCTCTGCACTTTGGGATGGGCCACCTCCTGCACTGGGCACTGGCTGGTGGCCTGCTTCTCCCCTGCTCCAGCTCCCTCCCTCCTTTGTGGGCGTTCCGCAGGGCACTCCTGAGCCCCGACACCCTCTCTCTTCTGCAAGTCCTAGAGCAGGTTCTACAGCGTTTGCCAAGGTAGGTTCTAAGTGACAACTCTCTTGCTAGAATGCCTCTCTTAACCTCTTCCAGTCAGGCTTTGCTTCCTGGCTCAGGCCCCAAGCCCACCTGCAGGCCAGGTGATGTACCTGGGAATGAATTTCCCCCCCCCCACAGCTTTTTTAATTTTGAAATACCTATAGGATCCCAGAAGGGAAAAATCATGCTTGGAGTCCTAGGTACCCTTCACCAGCTCTGTGCTTCGATGCTTGGAGCTTTGATGGCAGCAGTGTCCTCTGGGTGCTAAACGAGGTCTGAGAAAACACAGTCTGGAGCTGACAGCGGGGGATATTTCCATGCCCACTTCTACTGCTCACAGTTGCTCTGAGCATCTGCCTATGTCCCACCAGCTGTGTTTTGAGCACTGACCCCTGGGCCCCGAGGCAGGGGCCGAGGGCACAGTGGGAGGCGAGAATAGGCACTGTCCCAGTTACCCCAACGCCGGTGAGGTCACAGGTGGAACGAGGGTTCTGGGAGGCCTTGAGGGAGGGGCTTCGGGCACCAGCCTGTGGGTGGCCAGGGAAGGGACTGTGACAGGAGGTGTCGGCAGGGTCCTGCACCTCCCGAGATCTCCAGGAAAGGTGCCCTTCTTGCCTCCCCTGCTCCCCATGGTGGCTGGCAGCCCTTGGTGTCCCCAGGCTGATGACTTCATCCCTGCTGCCTCTGCCCCTGCTGTCACATGGCCTCTCCCTGTGTGTCTCTGTGGGTCCTCCAATATGACCTCATCTTAACACCTTCATTATATCTGCAAAGACCCCGTTTCCAGGTAAGATCACATTCAGAGGTATCAGAGGCTAGGACTTCCACATGTCTTTCTTGGTGGGGAGCGCAATTCAACCCGTGGCAGACACTGGGCAGGGAGAAAGAAGGGGGCAGGATCCCGAGAGCATCTCTGCTGGGACCCCACTGCATCCCCTTTCTTCTCGGAGCCCCCACCCGCGGCTTATGTGAATGAGGTGCTGCCTGACAGCAGGCTCTCGGGGAGGCAGTAACAGGCATGCTGCTCTATTATTGTGGCTGCCAGCACTCCAGGACCAACTGGGTTCACAAAAATAAAGTCGTATCATCTGCTGCATGTACCGCATCCCCTGAAACAGGTTATTAAGGGGAAGTGGGGAATATTGGGAGCAGATGGAGGGACGCTTGATTTGCATAAGGTGCCATTTGCATGGCTCAGAAACCTCCGTGGGGGGACTAGGGTGTAGAAATGCCCACACGTAAGCCCTTGGTTGGAAAACAGACGCACGTGGATCAACCACAAAAGCAGATCTGAGAGACCAGGCTGGGGGTGGGGCTGGGGGTGAGAATGGAAAGCAAATCTTGTGGCCCAGTGCAGCACCACCAGCTCAAGTGCAGGGCTGCCCGCTGGCAGCTTCTCCTTTAGTGTTGTGGTTTGGGGGCTGACGGTTTTTCCATGTGCAATGGTAAGATGGGTGCTTCTAAAAGGCTTGGCTTTGCTTCTCTCCCCCAGAAGGGCATTTGGGGAAAAAAAGAAGGAAAAGAAAAACAAGCTGGCTTGAAGATCCTGGTAGGAAGGAGGTGATGTGAGCTCTCTGCATCCCCAGGTGCAGACAGGCGTCTAAGAGGAGGGGCTGTCGGTGCGCAGAAGCAGCCGAGAGTGAAGGATGGTTCAAAGTTGCACCCGCAGGGAGAGGACAAGGGGGACTCTGTGCATGTGGTGGTGGTGGTGGGGATACCTGACTGTGGGACTGACCACCAGTGGTGGGGTGGGCAGGTACCCTGTGAGTCTGTCTCGGGAGTCCTTCTGTGTCCTGCCCGCTGGCAGCCCTCAGGCCTGCCAGCTGCAGTGCTAAGACCAGGAGGGGCCGGGGCACATGGTGGGCTTGTTCCAATCCTCCTCATCTGCCCTGTCCGCTCATCAACACAGGTGTAAGGGGAAGGCGGGCGGGGAGACCCTGTCCATACAAAGTCCTCTGCTGAGAGCAAGACATGCTTGGTTCATCTGGGCCGTGACCCTTTAAGTTGTATGTGCTGGGGCAGCAGAATCGGGAGTCAGTGTCCATTCATGTTCAGCCGCCAGGACCTGGTTTAGCCAGGCCAGAACCTTCGCCTCATTTCCATTCACCAATCCCGGCGTCCTCTGCTCTGACCGGCCTGTGCTCTCTGCCAGTCAGATGCTTCCCATTTTACAACCTGGTTCAGTAGTGGGGCTGGGGGCCCTCCTTGACTGGGTCACCATCCTGCCGTCACTCTCTGTCAGTGCCTGTCGATGAGGGAGACAGTGCCCTGTGTTCCTCCCTGGGACTTAATACCATGGGAAAGGTGACAAAAACCTTTGTATGGACGGTGGTCCTGGGGTCGCCTCTCCTCTGGGACGGAAGCCTCTCTGGCTCAGCACCTAGTCTAGTTTCATGGACGAGACTGCCCTGTGTGCTGCCCATCGCCCACTGACACAGCCGGCTGGTGGCCACCGGCGGGCTGTGCTCCATCCATGGTGCCGAGTTGTTGCTGGAAAGAGGCTGCCCAGAGGGGCTGCCCTCCCCAGCACCCCCACTCGTAGGGGCATGTGACTCCTTCTCTCTGATGGACTCGAGTGGACGTGATGCATGTCCCAGGCAGTTCTGAGAGTCTAGATCAGAGTGCCAGCAGAGCTCCTCCTGGCTTGCCGATGTCTTTCTGTGTTGTCACGTGGCAGAGAAGCATCTCATAGGGTGGGCCTCCAAACACCATCTCCTGTGGATTTTGGGGGCACACACATTCAATCTGTAGCAGGGGTGGCCCCACAGGGCTCCCAGCCTCGTGTCTGTCTGGAACTTGTAGCTTCGATGGGAGGGCTTTGTGGAGGGAGAACCTCCGGGGACTGTGGGACCCGGGCACATCGATGCCTTCAGCTACGTGGGCTGACCCCTGAGCCGTTTCCAGAGCCGGTGTCAGTGAGCAAACTCCTTGAAGGCGAAGACCTGGGGGGTGGTGAGTGGCGTGGAGGAAAAGCCCATTTTCCCACTTAGGGGTGGTGCAGACATCCAGGTGTTTTCCTGGGCCTCCCTCCGTGGCGTGGTTGAGCCGCCTGGCCTCCCTCCCCGTGGCTGAGGTCGGCCGCTCCTGCAGTGCTGACACGGGGACTTCCTTCTCTGGGCTCGGAGCAGTGACTTCATGGAAAAACGCTGCGTCTCCTTCACCGGAAATGGGGGTTTGTCAGTCTACACAATTAAAGATGAAACCATATAGGATTTTTAATAACCTGAAATAATTCAACTATTTATATTAGCAAAAAAGTAAACTAAGGATGTATAGCTGTTTAGTCCCAGCAGGACTGTATAGGAACAGTCATTGCCCAAGGTGCTCTGTCTATAGGGGACTCAGCCTATACGTAACGAGTTATAAAATAGATAATGCTCATCCATCCTGTAAGGCCACTTCAGGAACGTGGAGCTCAGCAAGTGCAGAAGACGCTCAGGCTCACTGGTGGGACGATGCCTGTGCCTGCGCTGATGGTGGGGATCCTGGGACTCGAACAAACTCCGATGCTGTGTCATCGAGAATGACAAATACTCTGATGATGCATTTACACAGAATAATCTAGTGAAATGATGTCAAATTAAAGCCATGTGATGTAAAACAGATTCCCAACAACTGCAAACACAGGCTGATGGAGGAACCATGTGGTTCTCCACTCATCCAGCAGTTTCTGTCTGAGCGGCTGCTCCAGTCCAGGCCCCGCAAGGCTGGGACAGGCTGTGCTGTGCCCGGCGGCCCGTGCCCGAAGGGCCTGCTGAGTAATGGGGACAAAGTCAGCTAAGTCAGAGTCCCAGCACCAGTGACCAGAGCTCGGCAGGGTGAGGACAAGGGATGCTG
Source organism: Manis javanica (assembly GCF_040802235.1). Lineage (NCBI taxonomy): Eukaryota > Metazoa > Chordata > Mammalia > Pholidota > Manidae > Manis > Manis javanica. Next base: position 180,705,968 of record NC_133159.1, on the reverse strand, counting down.
GCACCCCAGGAAGAGCCCCAACCCCGTCTGGGGCTTCTTTCTGGAGGGTGGAAGGTACGGCTGGCCCTGAGAGAAGTTCAGGAGACTCTCGGAGGAGGGTGAGGGCATGTGCTTCGGGGTGGGCCAGGTCGGCTGCACAGAGGCCAGCATGACTGCTGACCTGCTGGGGGTTGTGTGGCAGAGCACAGAGTGGGAGACAGGCAGCAAGTCATGGGAACCGAGGCAGGCTGGCACCCACAGCAGCCGTGGGTACCTGCTATGTTCCATTAGTTTGGTTAACTCTCTTTAAACATTTTTTTGGCTAATAAGCTTTAATGAGATATAATTCACACGCGATGCAATCCACCCATTAAAGGGCACCAGTCAGTGGTTTTGAGTCTATTCAGTTGAGCAGCCATCTCCACAGTCCGGGTTAGAGCATGGCATTGCCCCAGAGGAAACCTGCACCTTCAGCTGTCACCTGCTGGTCCCCTCACCCCATGCCCTGGGCAGCCACTAGTCCACTTTCTGTCCCTCCAGACCTGTCTGCTCTGGACATCTCATACAAATGGAATCGTGGAATAAGGGGTCTTTCATGACTGGCTTCTTGCACTCAGAGTAATGTTCTTATATGTTCTTTATTTTTTAATCGGCATGCAAATATTTCTAAGAGAAAAATAATCTGAGTTCTTTCTAGTTGGAAAAGGAAATTCAGCTTTCTTTAAAAAAGTAGCCCTGTATTAGACAGGGGCTGGGAAAGCTGCTGAGAGTGGGACTATGTTCTCTGCCTTCAGTGTCTGTCAAAAACGGGCCCAGCCCAGTCCAGTGCTGGGGACAGGTGGTGGCAGGAGGGGTACTGGAACCCTGGCCTGGGTCCCCGGAGGTCACAAGTGGGGAAGGGGAGGAAAATTCCTGGGTGAGGGGAGCAGACTGCTCCCTGGGGACTGGCGGCCTCAGGGCTTGGCCACCCTGCGGGGCACAGGGAGGGAGGAGCCAGGGAAAGGGTGTGCAGGTGTGCCCAGCTGCCCTGGGCTGCCTTTTGAATATGTGTCTCTCCTCCATGTGCTTCGCTCGCTCCCCTCGGCTGTAGGGGAACCACAGCCCAACCCCTAGCTGCCCCTACCTGCCTTCCTTTACCCAACCACCTGCTCCTCCACCCCAGGAGGAAGAGACTAGTGTCCACCCGTTTCCCAGTCCGGACACCTGAGGCAGAGTGGGGAAATGACCTGCTTGGAGCTCGCAGATTCTGGTAACGGACCCTGGGCCAGAGCCCAGCCCCTGCGGCCTGGAGTCTCCGAGTTACCGTCGCCCTGTCTGTTCCCAGCCTAGCCCTGACTCAGTTCTTTTATCCCTGTCCCTTTCAGTGTACTTGTGTGAAAAATAAAGTCCCTACTTTCATAGTTTTTTTTCCCTATTATGACCTTGGTACAGGCTTACTATAGAAAAATGGAAAAATACCAAAGATCAGAGAGAAGAAAACCTCCGGTAGCTGGTTTTTAAGTTTCTGCCGCGGGAGGCCAGTGTGCACTGTTTGCACGTGGTGGGCCCACGGGGGCCGCGGTCTCAGGCTTGGAAGGCCCTGCCCAGCCCAGTCACTCCCCAGCTGTGTCACCGGCCGGCTGTGAGCCCTCCCTAGTGTCTTGGGAAGCAAGACAGTGAGTCCTGTCCTGCGCCCAGCTCAGGACCAGGGCACGCTGCCCAGCTGTGAGGTCTCCCCTCCCACAGGGGTGGGCAGGCAGGTCTGCCATCCGCCAGACCGTCCGCACCGGCCCTCCCTGGAGGGGAGTGCAGGTGGCCCGGCTGAGGTGCTCCGTCCAGCCCACTGGTTTCCCAGCTGGGGGGAGGCTGGCGGGCCCCCTGGCTGCTGGGGGGAATCAGACTATCTAGTCCCCTGGCACCTCCCACCTCCCGGGCTCTCCTGTTCTGGGCAGTGGGCGGAGCCGACCGCTTGTCTACTTTCTGGAGAATTGTCCCCTGGGCTCTGCCCAGGGCAGCCCCTCCCTGATGCCAGCTGTTCTGTCATTTCATCCAAGTGTCACCTGGGCTCAGTGCTTCCCAGCTGTCAAAGCAGGGGCTCTGAGTGCACACGCTGCCTGTCTGTGCGTGTGTCTGTGTGTGTCTGTGTCCGGGTGCACATGTGTGGGGGGCAGGTGGGCTGGGAGAGCCCCTGGTTTGGGGGCCCAAGCTGAGTATCACCCTTCTCTGTGTCCCGAGGTTTCCCTGATGACAAGAGAGGCTCTGATGGTGGGGACAGGGCCAGCTCCACCCACGTGCCACCTGCAGAGCTAGAGGGGCCTCTGCTCAGAGGGCTTGTACTTGATCTAACGCTCACTGTCGCTGTCTTGAAATTTGAATGAGGGCCTCGTGGGATCATTTTGGTCTGAGGCCTGCAGCTCATGGGGCTGGTCCTTGTGGGGACCCCCATCCACACAGGGTGACTCTTCAAGTAGGAGCTGTGTCTGGAAGAGGCCCTGCCATTTCCCTGCAGCCTCGTGGGGGGCCAAGCACTGACCCCACCCTCACGGCTGGTCAGCTGAGCCCAAGTGGCAGGTGCTGGCCTCTTCACGGCGAGGAGCTGGCTGCCCCCAGGCCCAGATGCCAAGCTCAAATGGCAGAGGACCATGTGTTCTCCATGGCAAGGCCGCTCCCGTCCCCACGGCCGTCCCTGCAGATGGATGGCCTTCCGGCCCCCTGCTGCCCCCAGGCTCCGGCTCATGGGGGCTGCCTCAGCACCCACCTTCGCACCATCGACCTGGGGCACAGCCTGCCTGTCATGCCTGTTGACACGTGGGTGGGTCGGGGAGCCCCTTTCCCAGGGGAGGAGGTGAGAAGGGAGGCTGGGAGGGGTGGGGCCTGCCCTGGGGAGGGGATCCTGGTCCACACAACCCTGGGAAGCTTCCTGAGCTCTGCTCTTGTCTTCCTCAGTTGCATAGGAGAGACTTAGGGCCGATGGCTTCTACTATGCCTTGTGGACCGCTGTAGTCCAGGGGTCCCGAGGCCACCCTCAGGGCCCTTGACCCACAGCAGGGACTCGGCACATGAGGACAGCCTGTTGCGGCAAAAGGACCCCAGCCATGGGAGAGCACGTGGGCTGAGGGCGGGAGAGACCAGGTGGGAGCTGCCAGGTGCCTCTCCTCCTGGCAGGCAACACGCAAGGGGCACGCCAGCCAGGGGCGCTCACCTGGGCCTTGGTGTCCAGGGTGTCCACTGGTCCCAGGCGTGACTGACCACCCACGGGGCCGACCTTAGTGTGCAGCCCCCCTAGAGGGCCCAGGGCCCAGCCCGAAATCCCGCACTGGCACAGACCATCCAGCTGGCCCAAGGTCCCTGGGCGAGAAACACACTCATACCAGGCAGGACCTTCCAGGGGCTCAGAGACGACCTCCCGGGAGGAGGGCCAAGGGCCAGGCCTCTCTGGGCAAGGCTAACCCCTTACTGCACTGGCCGAGGAAGATTCCGACAGCATGGGCAGGGATGTGAGAGGGAAGACGATCCGGGAGAGAAGCCCACCCCCCAAGCTCGGCAGCGGGGGCAGCAGGCAGCGGTGGCAGCCAGGTGCAGGAGAAGGGGCTGAGCCCCGTGGGACTGGCCCTTCTGCATCCCTTCCCCTGTGTTTCCCGGGTGTATGCTGGATAAGGGCTGGGCTCTGGGCAGCTGGGCTGTGCGGTCAGGGCCACTCTGTGGTGAGTAGGCTTAAGAACTGCTCGACACGCCTCTCCTTTCGGCCACCTGCCTCACCTCTCCTGCTCTGCTTTCCTCTTCTGGCCAGCCGCTGGCACCTGCCTGAGCACATGGCAGCGGGCCCTGGGGCAGCAGTGGGGTGCATGGGCTCCCAGGGCCAGCCCATCTGCCGAGCGCCGCCTGCCCTTCAGGAGAGGAGTGGAACGGAGGTCGCCTTCCTGTCTCTCTTTGATGCCGCGTTCAGAGCCCCACCTTCCCGCAGCTCCCCAGCTCCTTGGTTTACCTCTGGAGCCTCTGCTTCAGGGGCTGGGGCCCCAGGCCATTGGGGTTCCAGGCGTCCAGCCCTTCCTGGCACATCCTGAAAGCGCCTCTCCTGAGCCCAGCCTCCTCCCTCCCCACGCGTCTGCTCTCTGCTCCCACGTTGTTTGGAGGAAATGCTCCCTTTGTGCCGTCTGGACCCTCCACCCGGTGGGAAAACGATTTTCCAAATTATTTCTCTTGAAGCAGGAAACGAGGAGCACAGCCCCTTGGGACGGGGACAGCCCGGCTTCCGGGGCACTTTCTCCATCATTCGCTGGTTGGATCCTCAGGTGGTTCTGGGAGGGGAGGCAGGGCAGGTGGGGTCACCCAGGTGGGGTGCAGGTGGGGAGACTGAGGCCGTTCTGCTTCTTGCAGGTCATCCCTCCGGGGGCTTTTCCTCCCACGCCTTCCCTTTGGCTATTGGGAGAAAACAGCAAAAATCAAGCATATTCCCCCACAGACCAGCAGGTCCAGGCCCACTGGCCTTTGGGGGTGCTTGTCATGCCCTCCCTGCCTGGGCATGAGCCTCGTGGCCGAGATACCTGGGCAAGCCTGGGGGATCGAAGGACCCCTCTTCCCGATCGATGACCCCGTCGGACGGAGGAAGCGGGCCCCTGGCCGCCGTCATGCGACCTGGGCTAGGCGCCCCTCTTTCCCTGGCCTCTCCCTTCTCCCAGACAGCATCACCTCTAAGTTTTCCAGTGGCCCTAAAAGATTTTATATAGTCCGCAGGTGCGCTTTACTGAGTGACAGATCGCTGTCACCGCGCGGCCTCGTGGTTAATTCCCTGTGGTAGCCCCTCTAACACCAAGGCAGGAAGAGGAGAGAGAGGAGAAACCGGCGCAACCCACTTTGTGCTCTGAGTATAAATGAATTAGATTTAATTTCTGTTTAATTGTTTCCATAGCTCAACCTCTGCTGCCTTCACAGGATCATTTATTTTGCCGTCTTGGGGAAAAGGAGGGAAAGGAGAGAACGAAGCCGCAGCCGAGTGGTCTGACTGTGGATACTGCAGTCACACCCAGTGGTCTTCTCTCCTTGTCATCTCCTGGGGCTCCTCGGGTGCCTCCGCTGCCCTTGGGCACCAGGATGGGTTCCCAGTCAGACCCGGGCCAGCTGCTTGTGGGACTGCCAGCTCTCTGCAGGAGCGAGGTTGAGTCAAGGACCGCAGAGCTTCCTGGAGTGGCTGGTGGGAAGGAAGGACAGAGGATGTGTGTCCTCAGAAGCGGAAATTTCCTGATTGGCTGTTGAGTCACCAAAGTGAGCCACCCCCAGTGCTGACACCATGGGCTTTGCCAACCCCCCTCCTCGGGGCCGGAGGGCACTCCCTGCCCCTCTTGGGAAGGCGGTTAGTAGAGACGTGTGGATGGCAGTCCGTCCATGCTGAGTCACAGAGTGCCCTGCCAGTGCGAGTGGCCTGCCTGCACCCACCCTCCCCTCCCAAGTCCAGAGTATTTTCTTTCTTTCTTTTCTGTGGTTTACTGTGGTAAAACACACAGGACATAAAATTTACTGTTTTTGGCATTTTAAAGAGTGCAGTGCTGTGGCATTAAGCTCATTCATAGTACTGTGCAGCCCCACCGTCCCCATCCATAGCTATTTCATCTTCCCTGAAACCGAAACTCTGTCCCCAATAAACACAAACCCCAGCCCCATCTCCCGCACCCACCACCCGACTGTCTGCTGTGGATCCGACTTCTCTGGGGACCTCACAGGAGTGGAGTCGTGCAGCCTTTGTCCCTCAGTGGCTGTTGCCGTTCATGGAGCATCATGTCCTCCAGCGCACCCTCCTTTTGAAGGCTGAGTGCTATTCTGTTGTGTGGCTAGAGCGTGGTCTGCGTGTCCTCTTGTGGGTGACAGACACCTGGGTTGTTCAAGCTTGTCTTTTGAGAATGCGTTTGGAGGGGTCCAGAGCCTGTGACGAGGGGCTGGGGACTCGGGGGAGGGGAGGATGCTGGCGGAGGGATGGCCTGGTTGGAGACTGGGATTCTCCTCAATTCAGTGCCTGTCCTTCCTTTTGTGTCTTCAACCCTGTGGGAATTGGAGTATTTTAGGCAATGGAAATAGTCCATTTTTCTTCATTTGTCGTGTTGAACGTCTGTCGTGCCCAGGGGATGCTGTGACAGCGGCTGACCCTCCTGGCTGGCCAGAGCTCACTCACTCTGTTGTCCCGGAAAGTATTCTTGGCTGTGGGTGCACAGCACCCTGGGCTCAGGGCTGGTCCAGGGAGGAGACTTTGGCTTAGGTTCTGAACGAGCATCTCAGTGAGAGTTGGGTTTCTGGGAGGAAGAGGTGGGGTGTGGAGCTGGTGACCCTGAGCACCAGTACTATGTGTGGGGCTGGGCAAACGGGGCTGCCTGGTCTGGGCCCTCCCTCGGGACCCGTGTGTGGGCTCAGTGACCTGACAGGTGCACGCTGGTGCGAACAGTGCCTGGCACAGCGAGAGGCCATCTGGGTGCTTTGTGTGCATGCTGTCCATTTCAGATGCCCGCCTCTGATAGCTTGTGCTGTTGGGAAGGTGGGTGAACCTGGCTTCGGGGCACCTGGCTGTGGGGACTCAGTGGGGTGACCAGGGCCCAGTGTGTTGGCCACGTCCTGACGGCTGCTGAGGGCTTCCCTTGCCCAATTCAGGTGGGAGGTGGAGGGCGCATGTCCTCGGAAGGTCTCCGTCCACTTCATCCCAGTCCAGGGACTCCAGGCGGTGGAGGGCCTCTCCCACCCCTCAGTAAGTAACACTACCAGGGGGGATGCTGGCTGGTCTGGGTGGGGTCACAGACCCTCCCGTGGACCAGTCACGGTGCCACAGGGTTGGCAAGCATGTTGGTTAGAATGGGTGGCCTGGTTAGCAGGTGAGGACGCACCAGCCACAGAGGCCCTCTGGCGCGTGCCTGGGACACGGAGGAAACATGCCCATGGGAGGAACGCTCTGGGTGCTGGCCCCTGGGAGACTTGTGAAGGGCCTGGCTTGTGTGCTGTGCTCTTTCTACAAGTGGGAGCCCCGTTATCCCTATGGACAGTGGGGAAACAAGCTCAGATCACATGACCTCCTCTGAGGCCACACAGCGGGTAAGGGGCGGCGCTGGGATGTGAACTCAGGCAGCCTGGCCCCGAGGCCCGCCCCTCGCCCACCCACCCTGCTCTGCCATTTCATGTGAGGACTGGGTCCATGGAGATGGAGCATGGCCACGGGAGCTATGTCTGAGGGTGACGTGTGTCAAGGTATGTGCTGCCTGGCCTTGGCAGTGGTGCCCGCAAAGATGGCACAACTGCCTGACAGGCAAACCCCAGCTGCCTTCACCTCTTCTATCGTGCCCTTCCTGCCCCACCCCAGGCCACACGGGCAGACCTGGTGGCTCCGTGGGCCTCCCTGTGCATGCCTTGCCCTGCAGCCCTCGAGCATTTTTCTAGTTTCTGTGACCATCCACCTTTGCGAGGCCGACGGCCTCCTGGGCAGGGCTTTGCCCCTAAATTCTCTTTGTGTCCCCGCACCCGGCGTGAGGTGTCTTAACACGTGAATAGATAGGTGGCTTGTTGCACTGTGAGTCAGCCCACAGCACACGCATGTGCCAGTTCATTGCACGGGTGTCGGAACACCCATGTGCCTGCACACACTGCATTCTCCGGGGGCCCCTTTCCCCTGCATCCTCAGGGGGTGCCCCCAGCCCAGGCTCCTCTGCTCCCTCTGCCACCCGAGTAGGTGTTCTGCTTGACCTTGAGCCCTTGCTTGGACGGCAGAAGGCCTGGGAGCAGTCTCTCTTGCCGGCGGCCCAAGTGTGGCCTGGGTGGGGTGGCGAGGGGAGCACAGATGCCACCCGGTTCGCTGAAGGGGTTAGTCTCTCAGCTCCTGGTGCATGTGCCCATGTGCACTTGGCCTTCTTCTGCCTCTCCCTCTCCATGGGCAACCTATGCCCGCGGGTCCACTTGGCCTGGCAGGGGGAGTGAGGCCGGCCCCTCCCCTGGGCTCTCAGCTGCTCTGCCTCAAGTCCTGGCCGCCCTCCCTTCCCGCACGCCTGGCCAGCACAGTGACCGCCAAGAGGAAATAGCTCGGTGACGGGTGCCAGGGAAACGTCCCCAGTCTCAGCCCCTCCATTAATCACTAGCTACTGGGGCGCCGGGCCCCTGTTTAAGACGCACCGGTGGTTCCGAGGTGAATGCAGGCACTCCCAACCTCGGCTGTTAATCTGCTCCCTCTGAGACAGGCTACCTCGGCCTGTTAATCACTTGCTGTAATTACAGCCCCAACTTTGCACAGGGAATGTTAATTGATGCGTTGGATGGAGGGCTGTGCACTCACGGTGTCCTTCTCTGGTGGCCCCCAAATGCCAAGGTCATGGGATTTGGCAGGATGGATGGTGCATAGAAACGAGCTTGTCGTAGAGGGTGGGGTGGCCAGCTGCCAGCAGTGGCTGTACTCCATGCCCCCTCCCACGTGTCCCATATGATTGCAGTGCCAGGCGGTGGGTCAGGTGGGCTGCCATGGAGAGCGAGGGTGGGGGCTTGGCAAGCTGGGGCCCCCTGGGGTTGGGGCTGAGTCCCCCAGTGGGGGGGGGGTAACAGTGGGGAGGACTGCCCAGCCTGCCTGTGGTGCGGCCATGGTCATGCTGCCCATGGGGCAAGCTCGGTGGCTTGTCTGTGGTTCTGTCCACACCAGGCACTTCTGCTGCTCTGTCCATTGCTGACCAGCAAGGCTGACTGCTGGCTGTTCCCTGAGCCAGGGGGGCCATTCAGGCCACTACTTGAGGACACTCCTTCATTTATTCCTGTCGTAAGTTTTTCTCTAATTATAAAAGTAATATATGCTTTTTAGAAGACATCTGGAAAATTCCTCCTTTTTCCAGGTTTTTGTATCCAGCAGTATGATGGGGAGGGGCTTTGCTAATTAGGCAGTAGAGGGCCTATTCTGGCAACTGGGGCGACTGAGGCTCAGAGAGGAATGGAGTGGTCAGTCCAGGGTCCCTGGACCAGTGGAAGCACAGACTGGGACCCAGACCCCTGCTTCTGACCAGGACCCTCCCCACACTGCCTGGAGCCCCCCGCCGCCTTGGCCCTGACACGGGATTCTGGCTGAAGTGGTCTGGGAGGGCCTGGAGGAATTCCGGACTGACAGAGAGGCCTGGAGGGGAGGAAGAGGCTGGCCGCTGGCCTCCTGCTGACCACGTGGCGGGGACGAGGCCCTGCGAGGTGTGGTGGCTGATTGCACACTTGGGCCTCACCTGGGACTCAGCCCAGATGCTTTTAAAAATACCACTGCCTGCTCCCCAGGATTCTACATCAGGTGGTCTCAGGAAGACCCAGGCACAGGTGGTTTTCAAGGCACCCCAGGTGTTTCCAGTGAGCAGGCAGGGCCTGGATGTGGAGATTTGGAGCGAGAAGGTGGGACCAGAGGCCACTGTTGAGGTGCTGAGGGAAAGTCAGGGATATTGGCATGCTCTGCAGGAGTGGGGGGACACACCTGGGGTTGGGGAGCCACTGGCAGAGGCCTGCCACCCACAGGCCTGCTGTGTTTGCCGTGGGGTCTGAGGCTGTGCACTGAGGTGGGCTGGGTGGTTGGGGGTAGGGGAGCCAGCTTCCACCCCAGGTGGGGTCATTAGAGCCTCAGGCAGCTTCCCCCGCGCCAGGGCGGTGGTGAGGCCCACAGAGGCGGGCAGCAGGGCTGAGACAGCAGTGAGGGGCAGGGAGGAAAGGTGGGAGCTGGGAACAGCAGAGAAGGAGCTGAGGAGAGGGTGTGGAGGGCAGGGCGGCCTCCTCCCGTCCCAAGAGCCCACAGAGGGACAGCCGCAGTGGGGCAGGGGCTCTGACAGTGGGCCCTGAGTGGGGAACCTCTGCGAGGGCTGTGATAAGCCAGTGGATAAGCCAGTGCGGTGGGTCCTATTGCGGTGCCTCCTGGGGACGGGCCAAAGGCCAGTGTCCACCAGCAGCAGAAGGGAGCAGGAAGCTCGGGCTCTCGGCCTGTGCTGCCGGGAGGGGCCTGGCCGCGTGCACAGGGAAGCTGCCTGTCCCGGCTGAATGCCTGTGAGTGACAGGCAGTGCGGGCGTGCAGAGCGCCGACAGCAGGGGCCTGGAAAGGTCCAGCACCCGTGCCCCCTGCTGCCATCTTCAGGGAGGGCAATGGGTGCCTCTCGCAGGGCCGGCTGGTCTGAAATAAGAGCCGAGACCCTGGAAGTCACAGCATCTGACTCCAGACGTGGGGAGGCAGCAGGCAGGGCAGTCACCTGCAAAGGCCCTGGGCTGCTCCTGTCCCACCGTTGCTCCTGACCCCTCACCACCGCATTCCCACCGAGGGGCGCTGGCCGCCTCCTGCGTGGGGTGGCTTCTTAAAGTTCTCAGGCATCTGCTTGACACCCAGTGACCGCCCGGAATGCCAGTCACAGGCCGAGCCCTCGCAACTGGCCTGCATGAGCGCATGGCTAGCGGAAAGGTCTGGAGACTGGCTCTCTAGCTCCCGGGGCCCTGGGGAAGGGGTCCACCCGCCGGCCAGCCAGCATCAGGAATGGGCGCGTGGGGCACTGTCACTGTGCTGCTCTGCGTCCCTTCCTGATCCATCGCTCCTCTGTGACCTGCCAAGACCCGTTCGCCATCAGATGCCGCTGCCCCAGCTTCCCCACCCAGGACCGATGGGACGGAGTGGTGGGCGGGGTCCAGCTCAACGCCTCCATCCTCTCTGTGGTTTGGGGCTCAGATCCTTGGTTTCTGGCTGAAATGCTCCAGGGAGGTGCTGCTGGGATGTGGGGCTGACTGGCTCTCTGCTTGAGAAGTTTGCCAACACTTGGAACCCAGGGACAGGCCAGGATGTGGCGGTCACCCAGGCCAGCTTCCTGCCCAGCGGGTACCTGCTTCCCAGCTCCCCGTGACAGATGGCCACACAGTGGCTCCTTGAACATCCCCATGATTCGTGATTTAGTGACCACAGGCGCCAGATGACAGCTCCGAGTCCTGCGCCTCCTCCACGTCCTCAGAAGGTCCTGTGACCCACCGGGCAGGCAATGGGCACCCCTGGGTCCCTCCCACCTCCTGACCTCCCCCCCTCCGCGTCCTCTTCCCTGCCCCTGCTCTGCTCTGGCAGAAGGCGGCAGCCTCCATGCGCGATGCTCACACTCGCTGAGCCGGAGCTCCGTGTTCCACGTCCGGGTTTCTTTTCCTCCTTGAGTAGCTGCTTGCTCAGTTATCTTCATCTGTAGCCCAGGAACTGAAGAAAGTCTGCTGTGAGCACGAGGCCAGGGGCGCCGGGATTGAGTCACCCTGTGCTTCCTCCCAGTGGGCGGCCTTCACCCAGTTTTGTTCTCAGTCATTAAATGGGGACGATGGCAGAGTCTCCCTCGGCCGTCCGGATTCAGTGGCCCTCGCAGGTACGGCATTCGGCGTCTCTCTTTGTGTTCAGGAAGGACTCGCTGGACTCAGTGGTGCAGATCGCCACCACCGTCCGTCTCACCGTCAGAGTGCTCAGGTCCTCTGCGCCACACATGCTGCCCGCAGTGCCTCCCGCCCACTTAGTCCCACTTGCCTCGGGCTAGCTCACCCCTGCTTCCCAGGTTCTGAGCCATGGAGTCCTGGCAGCGCCCGTGTCTCAGCCTGGACTCCCCGAGAGAAGTATTCAAGGACAGGCACTGATGGGGGCAGGGCTGGTGGGCAGCAGGACCGGGAGCTGCAGCCCGTGGCACTGAGGGCCCCCGAGCTTATCCACTGGGACTCGGGGGGCCAGTGTGCACGTGCCCCCCAGGGTCTTCCCACCAAGGGGCGGAGGGGGCTTGGGTATTTGTACCCCGCCTCTGCCACTGGTAGGGTGCTCTGGGGGGTATGATTCCCAGGGGATTTCAGGCCTTGGCAGACAGACATTGATCCCAGCAGGTGCTGGCCCTGCGGATTGGGCCAGTGGTAAGTGTCAAGAGCAGGGAACGTGGTGGCACCTGGAAAGGGCCTTCTGCAGACCTTCCACGGAAGGGGTGCTGACGGCTGAAAATACCGGGCTCCCTGGTGGTGCCCCCCTCAGACAACTTTGGGGTGGCTCTCCACATATAAATTGAACCTCCCTGCCCACCCTGGTCTCAGCTGCCTGAGCTGTGGGCACGCTGGGCAGCAGCTGCCTGGCCGGTGGTGCCTCCCCTTTGGGGGCCGCCCTCACCGGGCGGTGCTGGCCTTATCCTTGTGGCAAATTGGCCAGCCTTGTCACCAGGGAATGAAACTGTCTAATCCAATCTAGTCTGATCTGACCTAGCCCACTGACCACATGCATCTGAGTATGTTTCAGGGGTTTGTGTGTGGTTGGCTGAATGCTGGGCCCTAAAGGCTTCCCAGGGCCTAACCTCTAGAATCTGTGAATGTCGGTTTCTGTGGCAAAAACAGACCCCGGAGATAAGATTAAGGGTTTCACTAGGTGCACCCAAAATACAGTCACAGAACTCTACTCCTGCTGTGTCACATCCACAGCAGAAGTGGAGGCCCCATGATGACAGAGGCAGAGACTGGAGAGATGAGGCACGCCTGGAGCCCCCAGGAGCTGGGAGAAGTAGGCAATGGACCCCTGCCTGGAACCTCGGGGGGGAGCATGGTCCCTCCATGCCTGGACCCCAGCCCCGCGAAGCTGCCTTTGGACTTCTGGCCTCTGTGAGAGAACAGGCGCTGCTGTTTTGAGCCACCCCGCTTGTGGTCATTTGTGGGTCCAGCCACAGGAAACCAGTGTGCGAGTAACGTGCACCACATTGTGCACCACATTGACAGCAGGAGGTCTGCACTTGCTCTGGGGATCCTCTCCGGTGGCTGCTCTGTCTCAGCAAGGGAAGAGCCTGGACTTTTACATGTACGCTGGAAGTGGCTCAGCATGGTATGGTTTCCTCTTGTGTCCCCCCTGCAGGTTCTGCTATTGGCCATGTGCTGCCATGAAATCTCAAGTGACCTAGCCGTTATTACACACGCAGGCAGCCCTGATGGGGTGGCTGCAGGTGAGTGCAGGGTTGGTCACCTTCCCCAGCACCCAGTTCTAGGAGTGCTGTCAGAGGCACTCAGGGGCTCACGGTGAGGGGCCCGGGTGGGGGGGGTTCCTTTCCTCTTTGAAGTCATGCAGGCGGGTGTGTGTGAGTGGGCATGGTGAGCAAAGAGCCCTGCTGGACCCTTTCTCTGGGTTTTGAGTCCCTGTCCTGGTCCAGAAGCCTCCTCTTGAACCCCATGCCTCTCTGGATCCCATAAATGTGGCTATTGGGCCCTGGAAATGTGGTGGGTTCCAGCTGAGGTGTGCTGTCCATGTAAAATGCACACTGGGTCCCAGCACTGAATGCAGGACAAGAATGCAAAATCCCTCACCGATCATTTTTATAGGCTTGCGCGTTGAAACAATACTAGTTTGAATATATTGTGTTAAATGAAAAATCATAAAAATCTCTTGTGCTCGTTTCTTGTTAATTTTTTTAAACAGGGCTATTGTGCATGAGGCTCACATGGTATTTCATCAGACCCACAGCTGGAGTTGGCAGACTCACTCACGGGCCTATGCCAGCTCACAGGCAAGGGGGCCTGGTTCGTTTGCTCTTTACTGGAAGGACTTTCAAAGAAATCGCTGTGAAACGCCTGCGGGGGTGGGGGCGGCCAGGTTTCCTTTCTCGGAGGCCTGCCTGGATCCGAGTGGACAGGGAGCTAGATGGACTGGCCCCGTCAGCGTTCCTTGCAAGGGAGCAGAAACCCATGTTTTTCAGGCACCAGCCAGTCGTGGCAGAGGCAGGAATAAGCACAAAAGAACACAGTTTTGTTTTTCTCCAGTTCAAAGTCAAGATTTGAGCTGTTTGGGCAGCAGAGACCCCATGGCCCAAGCAGCTGTTAGGTGGAAGGGTGGAAGCGTGAGATGAATGTTCATAAAAAATGACTTTCTTTTCGGGGCTACAGATGGATCATTATAATATCACTTTGTGTTTTCATAGTAGTTAAACATTATTGTGGCAGAATGCACGTAACAGAATTTACCTTCTTAACCATTGTAAATGTCCAGTTTGGTGGCATTAGGCACAGTCACACTGTTGTGCAGCCACCCCACCGTCCGTCTCCAGGACTTCGCTGTCCCAGGCTGAAGCTCTGCCCCATTAAACGCTATCCCCTCCTCCTCCCCCAGCCTGTGGCACCACCCTTCTTTCTGTCTGAATCTGGTGGCTCTAGGTCCTCACCTAAGTGGAGTCCTGCAGGCTTTGTCCTTTTGTGACGGGCTTACTTCACTGGTTCAGCTGTGGTGCAGCAGCTGTCAGAATGCAGTCTTATGTTTTTGGAGCCCTTTCCTGTGGCCAACCTCACTCCATTCTCCCTTATCCTGGAGACGGGCTCTATTAGCTCCATTTCACAGATGGAGACCCCAAGGCTAATCATCCAGGCTCACTGGGCATGCCTGGTGGTCACAGGGCCCGTGGATGGAGGCGATCACCCTGGGTCTCTGACCTCTCCCGGCCCTGCCCACTTCACCCCCACTCGGTGACACTGGCTCATGCACAGCTTTGCCAGCAACCCACCCAGCATTTTAATAATGACCATCACATAAGCAGGAAACAAGATAGTTGAGGAAGAAAACCTTTCTGTAAGTGTCTCTCTGTGTTTCCTCTCCCCGTCCCTTGAGATGAGGCAGGGTGGTTTCTAAGAATAACTCCACGTGACGGGACAGGTCAGTTTATAAATACTGTATGGCCTGAGTTGATGGGTCCAATTTGAAGCCTGTTGACAGTGGGGCATTGAAGGATGGGTTCCAGGCGGGCTGTGTGCGTGTGCATGGAATACCAATCGATAATTTACAAGGAGAGGGGCATGTTATGCAAATTCATGGTATTGGTATTGTGTCTACGACAGCTAAATGCTAGGATTCCATGGAGGGAGGGGGCTGAGCTGCAGCGAATCCTTAGCACGTAGAGGTTCAAACTCGCAGCTGTCTGTGATGACCAGGAGAAGTCGGCCCGGAGGGGCTCTGTAGTAAGAGCCGCCTTCCGGAGAGGGTCTAGTTCCCGGAGCTGCCGGGCAACTCTATTCTTCGGTAGCTGTGAGCGTTCCACCAGCAAGAAGAAGGTTCCAAGCGCTTCAGATGTGCAGGCAGTGTGGCCAGAATCTTCCAGAACCAGCCAGATGTGGAGCCAGGTGGAGGCGTGGCAGTGGCCTGAGCCCTCCCACCTCCTGGCACCTCTGTCCGCAGAGTAGCTCAGGGGCCCGGGTCTACTGCCTACCCAGCCTCACTGCACCTGTGCAGCTCCGAGGAAGATAATACCTTTTAGGTTTGACCCGATTTTAGTTTCTGTTGTTATAACTGGAAAATCGACCTTTGAGCCCCTAGCAGCGGGGCTGAATGGGAAGTGATTGACGGGCGAGGGCGCTGCGGGAATCCCTAATGCGCCTGCGGGGAGGAGGAGCCGCAGCCTCCGCCAGTCTCATCGCCGCCCAGCAGCTGCTTCCAGGGCACATCTGAGGCTTCCTCACTCCCTGGGGATTCTGAAAATTGCTTACCCTGATTTAAGAGCACACAGACAGACAGATATAGATCGGTAGACAGACAGAAGGACAAATCCCTGCCTCGGCACCCGCGTTTCCAGGCTGCGGACTGCCTGCTGGACTTCCCTCTGTGGTCGTTCCTCCTGGGCTGTGATGTCACCTCCTGTTTCTGAGAAGGAAGCAGGCAGGGGCTGTAGGCTGGGGGCTGAGGCTTTGTGTCATCTGCTTGCCAAGTCTGTCCTTTTCTGGTTTTGTCTGGAGATCACATGGTGTCTTTTGCTCTAAAGGAGAAGGGGGATCGGGAAATTGAAGGGGAAAAGTATATCATTTAGCTATTGTGGTGTAACCAACTGCCTCCACAATCAGGTACTTAAAACAGCACTCATTTCCCTTCTTGCTCACAAGTCTGGTCAGCTGGGAGTCAGCTGATCTGGCTGGACTTTGGGTCTGCAGATTGGCTCAGTGGCTCTGCCCCCGGCTGGACTGGGCTGGGGCAGCCCTGCTCCGTGTGTCTTTCATCCCCATCCTGGGACCAGGGCCCAACCATGGAGAGGCAGGGGCATGGGACACATGGAAACATGCAAGGCTTCCTGCGGCCTAGGCTTGGGAAGGCCTCACATCTTTGCACCTCGTTCTACTGCCCAGATGAGTCCTGTGACTGAGCCCAGCCTAACATGGGGTGGAGAAAAGACTCCGCCTCTTCAGTAGGAAGCACTGCAAAGTCACAAAGGGTGCGAGGCTAGGGGGGAATAGAGCCCCTGGTGTGCGCCAGCCCAGCTGGTGAGGAGGGCCGTCCACTTGGTGTTTACCAGGGACCAGTCACTGAGAAGGCATTCTGCACACGAGATTATTTGTTTTTATAGTGACTCAGTGAGAGAGTTATTATCCCACTTCATAGATGAGCCCACTGAGGCTGAGAGAGGGTAAGTAATCGCCCAACTGACAGGGCGGCCGGGATGTCGGTCCATCTTCATCTGACTCCCAAGCCCCACCTCTCCGTCTTTGCGGTCCTGCCCCCGCCCTGCTCTGGGCCTGCTCCTCCCCTCACTGGGTTACTCTGTGGGTGGATGGATGGGTGGGTGGATGGACGGGTGGTTGGATGGAAGGAAGGAAGGAAGGAAGGAAGGAAGGAAGGAAGGAAGGGAGGGAGGGAGGGAGGAAGGAAGGAAGGAAGGAAGGAAGGAAGGAAGGAAGGAAGGAAGGAAGGGTGGGTGGATGTGGGTGGGTGGGTGGTTGGATGGATGGATCGATGGATGGATGGATGGGTGGGTGGGTGGATGGGTGGTTGGATGGATGGATGGGTGGTTGGATGGATGGATGGATGGGTGGATGGGTGGATGGATGGTGGTTGGATGGATGGATGGGTGGTCAGGTGTGTGGGTGGGTGGAAGAATGGATGGGTGGAGGGACAGATAGACGGCTGGATGGCAGATGGATGGACGGGGAGACAGGTACAGCCCATGCCCCCAGTGCCCCTGGCCCCCTGGTGGTGTGCACTCCTGGGTCCACCAAGCCCTGGTGCTGCCCCTGGCCTGCTGGCTTCTCCCCTTCTTTGCAGAGCTCCACCTAAGCCAAAACTCATCTGCTGGATCGTGAGAATGCCACTCCCAGGGGCTCAGAAGGGAAATGAGGTCCCAGAAGGCAGGGGTCATAGCCAGGGTCTCTCAGGGACAGCAGATGGAGGCCATAGTGGGCTGCCAGTCACCTGAGCTTTTGTACAGAGGTTTCCTCTTTGACAGGCGTGGGCGTGTTTCCCACCCAGAAGACAGGGCAGGTGTGGGCAGAAGAGCCTCTTGCCAGGGAAGCGAATTGGGAGGGAGAAGGCGGCTTGGGTGGCCCTTGCTTCCCATCATGCCCCTCAGCACGGACAGCTGCTCTGACTGGGGCCCCCCAAGCCCTCTTGCACATCAGCCACCCCGTCTGCTGCCTCCAGGGAGGCCTGTCTGAGACCAGGGCCTTGTTGCTGCCAGAAGGAGAGGGGAGACCTCTGCAGCCCTGCAGCTGCCTCTAGACCTGGGGAGATCTTGGGCAGACTCTGGGTGTTTGCCTGGTTGCTGATGGGGTGCCCATTGTGCTCTGGAGGAGAGGGGGAGCTGCTGAAGTCATGCCCCCAGAATTATTCCATAAGCTGCACCTCTCAGCACCCCCAACCCTGGGTGTAGGGTGTCTGCCCCTCCTGGTGCTGACCTGTGTGCCGTGGGGCCGTCCCTGGCTGGTACTGACCAGAAGAGGCCAGGTGGGGATTCTGGGCCCAGTTCCATGTGGCAAGGTGGCTAGTGTGGGGCCTTGGCTGAGGACACTTTCCTGTGTGGCCACATCTCTTCCCTTCTCTTCTCATGGCAAGATTGCTGGTGAGCAAAGGTCCAGCCTGAAGCGTTGACGCTGGCGGCACCGCCTTCCTGCTGCTGCTGGTGGAAGTCCCTGGGGCAGGTCTCAGCCCCACGCGTAGGGCAGCTGCACTCTCGTCACGTTGATTATTGCCTCTTCCCAGACGCACGGATCAGCTCCTGTCTCTGACTGGATAGTCACGAGGCTCTGCAGCCCGTCATAGCCTCAGGGGTCTGGGAGAGTGGCTTTGACTCAAGATCCAGGGTTGGTCCGCAGGTGATATTTTAAAAATTAAAAATGAGAGCAGTTCCCATACTATGAAATGTATTGGTCTTGGTACAGTAGAGGGGGTTCTGACGAGTGTGTACACCTATATAAACATCATCTAAATGGAGACAGGGCACCTCCATCTCTCCAGAAAGTTCCTTGGTTCGGCAGGGGCTGGGGCGTTACAATGCAGGCAGGCGAGTCCAGCCTTAGCAGGGCTCTCAGGATGGCCTCAGCCAGTGCAGGCCCACGACGGCCCAGCTACTTCGAGAGGGCGGAGGGGCTGGAGGGGGCAGCAATGGGGCAGCCAGCCAGGGAGGAGTCAGAGACTGGCATGACCATTGGCTCATCCCCTGCCTCCATGCAGGTCGCCCTCAGGTCCCACAGTAAATGTCCATGTCCTTCTTGTGGCAGGTGCTGTCTTCAATAGTTCCCAGACCCGAGCAGGGCAGGTAGGCATTCAGCATTCAGGTGACAGTCTTGTGAACACTTGAGACCGTACATGGGAGCTCAGAGGTGGGCATCTCTGTGCCCTGGGTTGTCAAGAAAAGACAGACAGGACACCTTGCCCTGGGCAGGATTACTAGCACATCCGGTGAGAAATCCCCCTGTGCGCTGCTTCTGTCTCAGCCCCTTCGCTGTGTTCGGTCCCTGTTAGCCTCCTGTGCTCAGGGAGGTAGGCACAGGGGTGGGGACAGCTGAGGACGGGTGCCCATGCCAGGGATGGGGCAGCTTTCTTCTGGCATGGGAATTCTCCCAGAGCAGGGCCTCTGTGGAATTCTCTTGGAATGTTTGTGCCAAGCAGGTGTTGTTACAGAAGCTGGAATATGTATTTTAAAAGCGTGTCACTGTGCCCTGTGCCCAGGGTAGAAGACGCAGCCAGCCCCAGGAGGGCAGCATTTGAAAAGCCTTCCAGGAGATACGTCAGCTGTGGGCAGACCTGTGAGTGTGCAGCAGAGGTGGAGGTCTTGGGCCCGGCCCAGGCCTGGGGACTCCAGGTCCAAAAGGGGCCTTGCAGGGAGGCGGCCATTCATGTCTTTGCAAAGTGAGGCAGGGGATTGTGTTTCCACCCAGGACCACTGGCTTTTATGAGCAGAGGCGACAGCGCCCCCTCTGGGCTCCCCTGGCCCCATCAGCGCGCCAGCCCTGGCCGCCGCCTAGGCAGGTGCTGCAGGCTCTGGGGAGAAGGACTCAGGCTCTCTGTTCACACCCTCTCCATTTCTCTCCACTGTCCAAATGTTAGACTCCTGTTAAGGTCACAGTCCTTTCCATTTGTAATGTAAAGCCAGTCTTGAAGAAAACGTTGGCTGTTCAACATCAAAATCTTGTTACCGGATGCCATGTTTCCACCGCGCGGATACCTGGCGGGGCTGAGATAAGTGGAAAGAGCTTCCGAGCCGACGTGCTGTGCTATCTGCCCAGGCCAGGCTGCGTGGCCTGGAAGCGCCAGGGGCCCAGCCCCCCACACCCCCACCCTCCTGCCCCTCCCTCAACCCCCTGCACCGTCTGCAGGTGTCTCAGCCCTTGTGTCCCTCCCCCACCTCCTTGCCCATCCCTGTGTCCTCCCTTCTTCCCATGTCTCCAGCGCCTGCTTCTGTACCTCCCTGCACCCCTCATCCCTGAGACTCCTGAGGCCCCTGCATTCCCATGGCCTCCTTGTGTCCCGCCTCCACGTCTCTGTGCCTCCCTGCCAGCCGGTGCCCATGTCCCCCTCCCATCACACCTTCAGGGTGGGCTTCACCATGGCCTTGCTATGCCAGCAGAGAAAACCAACTAGGAGTCCTTGTCCCCAACCCCAACCCTGACCCGGAGTAGCTCTTCTCCCCGGCCTTGCCCAAGGGCACCTCTCTGAGCTGGTGTCGCAGGCCAGCAAGGATACCCACAGAAGGAAGGGAGTGGAGTGTGAGGAGGGGGCTTCAACTCCTTCCTGGGCGTGGGGCCGTGCATGATGCCCAGGGAAGCAAGTGTGGGGATGAACCGGGGGACCGTGCTGGCCCCTGCTGTAGGCAGAGCTCATTCTGTGGACAGCCAGCCGGGGCCTGGGCAGCGGGGCTGCTGCGCCGGCCGGCCTCGTTTCACGGTGCTCTGCATCATCGCACTTTGCTGGCACTGTGATCTTACAGATGGGGGGGGTTTGTGGCCCCCAGCGCTGAACACGTCCATCAGCGCCCTTTCCCAGCGGCATTTGCTCCCTTGGTTGTCTGTGTCACATTTTGGCGGTTCCTGTAATATTTCCCTTTTTCATTATTATATTTGGCATGGTGATCTGTGGTCAGTGATTGTGACTTTCTGGAAGCTCTGGCAATTAGCATTTTGTAACAATCAAATATTTTAAATTAAGGTGTGTATGCTGTGTTTAGACCCAAGGCCGCTGCAGCCTTAACAGATTATAGAACAGCGGAAACGTAATTTCCGTGGAGAGGCTGCCCTGGGAAACCAAAGCATTCATCTGACCCCCCTATTGGGAGACTTCATCGTGCCGGCCTGGAGTACCCCTGGGGGGTGCCTGTGTGTCAGGCACTGGGTTTGCAGTGCGGAACAGGGGTGTCTCCCCGCCCTGCAGACCGTGGATGAGTAAATAAACAACTTAAAATATAATTACAATTAGCAACAGGTGCTACAAAGGAGGCCTTGGGAAGCAATGATGGAGAGCCACCAAGGAAGCGGGGTGCTTGGGGGGTGCCCGGCATCAGATCCCCATTTGAGGTGGAGGGGAGCTGGGTCTGGTGGTCCCACAGGAAGCAGCAAGGGGCAGGGGCAGGGGACAACCGGGTCCCTTCGAAGTTTGGTCCTGCTGGGCCTCTTCGAGGCATATGATGCCCCTCTTCTTATTTGGTGTTTCATCCCTGCCTGTGGATTCAGCCACTGTGTATATTTATATTTTTGATATCCCTGTATTAGTTATCTGTTGTCCTGTAATAGCCAAATTTCATCAAATTTTACACCAAAACTCAGTGGCTTCCAACAACAGTCGTTTATTAGCTCATAGTACCTTGGGGCCGGGAGCCGGGAGTGGCTCTGCTGGTTGTTTTTAGCTCAGGGTCTCCTGTGAGGCTGCAGTTAGTATGTCGGCTGCTGGGGGAAGGTCCCAGTCCTAGGATGTGGGTCTCTCTGCACGGCCGCTTGATGGTCGTGTCCCCCTGACGTGACGGCCAGCTTCCCACGTGAGTGAGGCAGAGCCACCGTCTCTTTCATGACCTGATCTCAGATTTATTTGATGTGCCGTCACTTCTGCTGCGTTCTGGTCACAGACCAGCCCTGGAACAATGTGGGGCTGTGGGGGGTGGGGGCAGGTTCAGGACACGAGCGTGTGCTGCAAACCCCTTGTGACACGTCCATGGGGTAGTCTTCTCTGTGTCCCCAGCACCTAGTGCAGAACTTGAGGGACATTCAGTGCAGGAATGGTGCTTTCTGGAACGGCCAGGACGCGGCAACTAGATGGCCTGAGTTCCCTGAGTGTCTGAAGCAGGCCTGGTTGGCCATTCCAGAGTCCCGCTCATTGCTTCCTGGAAGCGGGGAGCCGGGATGATTCGGTCGGGGAAGCGGGGAAGTGGCGGAAAGCCTCACAAGTCGCTTTGGATTATGTGCTTGGCAGCTCTGTCTCATCATGCCGTGGAGCCCACGCACAGCCCACCCAGCCGTGGATGGCTGGAGTTCTCTTGTATCTTGGGAACATTTCTGTTCCACAGCTTTGGGGCCTGGAGCCCCTTGGCCATGGTCCCAGCCTCATGTCAGGAGTTCTGGGCCCCTAGTTTGAGCCCGGCTGTCACGAGGGTCACACAGCTTTTCCTCCAGAAGCTGCTTTCCCCGACCTTGGGGAAAATTGCTTCCCAAATTACATCCCTCCATTTCACAAGCTTTAACCACAGAGCTGAGGACACATAAATTACATAAGGCCCCTCCCATCCCCGTTGGGTCTGTTGAATAGTGTAACCTTTCAACAATACCTGAAGGTGTACTGTGTCATTAAAACACACTGGTATTAAAAAAAGCCCCAGCCACAGCCCCAGCCGCGCTGCTGCAGTGAAATTGTCACAGACTCCCACTGGATGCCAGAATAATAAAACCCAAATCATTTTTGCTGGAGACAAGACTCATAAGGCACGGGGGGAGTCAGGAACGAAGCTGGTTTCACAAGAGTGGTTTAAAAATGGGAGGAGGAGGCTCGTTTATTCAGCAGATTACATATTCCCTGAAATCTTTACTACTGAACCGAAGTGGCACATGCTGTTCTTTCCTTGGTTAAAGAAACAGCGAGTTTTGCTGGCTTCACTTGAGTTGCATGTTAGGCTCTGGCTTAGACCCTTTGCTTCAGTTTGGGGGGAAGCATGGACTGAGAAGGAACTGGGGAGATGAGAAGTGGTGGGAACACCAGCATCCTGAGGTGGGGTCGGGGGGACTGGTGAGACACGTGGGAAGGGGCTGTTTCAGAGAAAAATAAGGAAAGGAGACAGCGCCTCGCTGAACCTCGAAGTGGGCAAGTTGCTGAGGGCTCCGTGTCCCAGGGATCTGGTGTGGGTGGGTGAACAGCTCCATGCAACCTGGACACTTTGATGGTTTTTAAAAGGAGGTTTTTAAAAGAGTAATGCCAAATCCTTGGCATTACTCTTTCCCCAGTGTTTCTGAGCTCTAATCGACGTGTAACTTTGCATTAGTTTAAGGTGCACACCCGATTAACACACGTGTATACTGTGCCATAACTTTAGCTAACATAGTTACACTCACATAACTACATTCCTTTTTTCTTGGTGACAAGAACTTTCAACGTCTCTTCCCTTACCAACCTGCCAGTATACAACACAGAAGTGTTACCTATGGTCAGCAGGCTGTACAGAACGGTCCCAGGACTTACTCTGGAACCCTGATACTGCCTTGCAGGGCAGCATCTGCCCAGAGGGGGCGCCATTTAGCCCCCAAACCTCGTGGGAGCATCAGGCCCTGGGGAAGGGGGCAAAATGAGGGCTCCTTCAACCCTATAAACAGAGCCACTTCCACAGATGACCCTTAATTTATAAAGGACCACGGCCTTCCGCTTGCCTTCAGGTTCTGAGATTCAAGAGTGCCTTTTCTTTGGAGATTTGGAAAACAATCCACAAAGTTGCTTTGCTGCTGGGCCTCTCCCTGCGTGAGGAGCTGTGGTGTGAGGGGCCCTCGGTGGGCTCACGGGGGAATGTGAAGGCCATCCTACCTCACTCCCACCTCTGGGCATCAGGGATCATCCTGCTGACAGACCCAAATGAATGACAGCTGATTCCACCTGCTGGTTTTCAGGGTGGCCAGGAGCTTTCATAAAAACATTGCTCAGCTGCATTCTGCTCCCCAGACCTGCCTGCTGCTGCTTTTCATTGTTCATGGGCGCTGGAGGAGCCCCCGCTATGTGCCAGCCCTGTGCCGGGCGCTGGTAGCACGAGGGGGAGCGGAGACCATCACAGGTGTGCCCCCAGGACTATGTGCAGTCCCGTCTCCATGATAACTGGGCCAGACTTTCCGCCTCACCCTTCCCCTCTCCTTCATCTCTCTCCTCCCTCCGGGACCCACACCTCTGTGCAGCTCAGAGGCAGCAGAGGCCACCCCCTAGTGGGCAGGGTACCCGGCCCTTGGTGGCGTGCAGGGGCTGCCTGCCTATGGCTCTCAGGCTGTGAGGGTGGCCAGAGGACCTTTTCACTCACACGGGTCTGATCTAGCAGGGGCCTCCGCTGGATTGTGCCCGTTTGTGTCGGTGTATTTTTTGCAGAGGATATTTTAGAGGTCTAGGCGTTTGTTTTCATCTCCTGCCTGACGGCGAGAATCCAACAGGAGGCCTTCTGGGGCCAGGGCACCAAAGGCAGCCCCCAGCCTGCAGGCCCCATGGGGGGAGAGCCTGGCGCTCAGCAGCAGGCAGGGGTGGCCTGCCTGGGCCAGGGGCCATGGGACTGACTTGGCAGCTGAGTTCTGGGGGCGGAGGGGGGGACCCCTTCCAGGTCTCAGCAGCAGGCACCGCACTGCCCAGCAAAGAGAACAGCTCTCCTGGGGGAGCATGGCTCCCGGGATGCTGAGCAGAGTCAGGGCCCAGGCTTGCCCTCTGGGTGGGGGGGGTGCCGAGGCATTTGCCCCGGAGTGGATGGCCTGTGTTTCAGGATGAGAGGCATTCTGGGGCATCTCTCGGATCCCTGGAGTGCCCTCTCCCTCCTGTCTTTGCCCATTACTTTGTCACTGTTTTGGGGCTTAGGTACCGGGACGCTGGACTCAGTGCCTGGATGGGCAGCACCCACATGACCACCTTGCTCCTGTTGCAACAGGTCTGGTGCACAAGGAATTGCAGCCCTTGCCCTTTGGTGCTGGCTGCTGAGGATCAAGCATTCAATCAAGACTCAAACCTGCTGTCTTCCCCACCCCAGGTCACACCCTGGAGCCTCCTTCTCCAGGCCCCCTCGTCTCCCCAGCACCACCACCCCCAGCATATGGCCGCTGCCCTGGGAGAATCAGAGCACACACCCGCTTTTCCCTGCAGTGGGAGGGATTCATCAAGGGAGTGGCGCCACCCAAGGGATCTTTTAAAAAGAGAGGGACAAGGGAGTTTTGGGAGTGGGTGCAGCAATGAGTTCTGGGATCTAAACTGGGTGAGGCCGGAAGTGACAGCTTGGGGTGAGACAAGAGGGGGTGAGACCAGCACAGTGGGGTCACAGCACCACAGTGGGGTCAGGCCAGCACCGCAAGGGGGCTGGGGAGAGCGGCAGAGGGGTGGCCCTGGGGGCAGCCGGGCAGCCTGCGTGCCGTTTGGCAGTAGGGGTCTGCGGGCTTGTTTTCCATAGGGTTCCCTTCGTTCCCCAGGAGCTGGCCCTGGTGGTGACCAACTGGCTCTGAAGCTGCCCTCTCTTCTCTTGGCTATTAACACCAAGCTTGTTTTATGTCCAAAAATGGATATTTGCTTCTAAAACACCAAATATGTTTCCTTTTCCTCCAGGTTGAAAGTCTGTGTCTGAGGCCCTGAGGCTTTTTTCCTGCTGGTGTTTGCTGTCTCCTCCACCCCAGGGAAGTTCCAGGAAGAACGCCTGGGGCCTGCCGACTACAGCCCCGCAGACCCACCCACCGCTACCAGGTAAGAATGCCTTCGCCTGCCACACCGTCCCCGAGCTTGCGTCTGTGGTGGAGAAACATCTGAATGCTGTGTTTTTATTCTACATGAGGAGCTTGCAGGGCAGGGATGTCCCACTGGCTCTGGTTTCTGCAGGTCGTGGTGTCTTTTGTGGCTCCAGGGAGTAAGATGGGGAGAAGCAGCAGGTGTGTGGACATGGTGGGACTCAGGAGGGGCGACTGCTCGCTCGGAAATCCACCAGCCTGCCTGCAGAATTGTTATCCTAGGAAGGAGGGTGGACAGACTATGGTGTCCACTGTCTGCTGCCAGGACAGCATGCTGCAGAGGCCAAGGTCAAGTTCTGACCCTCCCTGTGTGGTTCTGTGTTCTGCCCAGATTTCTTGCAACCCCGTGAGCGGCTCCAGGGCCTTCACCTGAATCCAGAAGGGACCCAGTGATCACCCTGCTTCCCCCTCTAGCACGTGTGCCAGCTTCAACTCTGGCACTCATCACCTGGAGTTAGCAGAGGACCCCACAGGCTTAGGGCCCATCCTACCTAAGGCTGCCCACTTCAGATGCCAGATGCAAGTGTCAGGGGCCACCTGAATTTCTGACTGACTGGCTACAAGTTCAGGGCTCCTACAGCCCTTAGTTTCGATGATTTGCCAGAACGACCCTCAGAACTTAAAAGAGTGCTATACTGCAGTATGTTTTTATTATAAGGGGTATGCAAAGGACCAGGTCTGGGAAAGTCCTGGCTGTGATTATCCGACCCTGGAGCGTTAGGATGGGTCACCCTCCCAGCACATCCATTTGTTCACTAACTTTAAGGCTCTCTGACCTCTGGGTGTCCAGAGTTTTATTGGTCACATGACTGAGCTCAGCTTCCTCCCCTCCCCTGAGGTGGGAGGGAAAATTTGGACCCTCTGATCAGTGCCCCTCCACTGAAACCATCTGAGGACCCCCCATGAGCCTCCTGGTCAGCATAAACTCAGGTGCAGCCAGGAGGGACTCATTATAAATAATAAAAGACATTATCACCTTTGGGAGTTCCATGGATTTTAGAGGGTACCTCCTAGGAACCAGGGACAAAACCAGCTTCCCTATTACACCAGGGAGAAGTCGGGTGCGGCCTCGCTTCCTGCTGGGAAGCTGCATGAAGGTGGTCCATGCCAGTCAAAGCAGGGCAGGAGCGACCCGGGTCCCCAGCACCGCAGTCGGCTTGTGTGCTGACTGACCCTGCTCTGGGCTGAGCACACGGTTCCCATGGATCCCACACAAGGTGCCGGCCATCTCCAGGCAGGCTGCGCCTACTGTCTTTTCACAATGGAACAGGGTCTTGACTCTGCCCCAGGGCATTTGGGCTTCCTTCTTGCAGCGAGGTGGTCCGTCCAGTGACTGGGCTGTGTTCAGTCATCCAGCTGTACCTGGGCATGGCCACTCAGTGGGGACAAGACAGTGCTTGCCCTGGTGGAGCGTGTATTCCAGCGGGCACATGGAGGGAATGGACACATCTTTAGAACGATGTTGGGTAGCAACATGCCATGAGGAGAATGAAACAGGCAGAGGTGACCCGGAGCATGGAGCCTGTTCGCACCGGGTGGTCGTGCAGGCCCTGGACACTGATCTGTGAGTGATGGGAGTGATCCGGCAAGTGCAAAGGCCCTGAGGCAGTGATTCATAGGCGTGTTCGCGGAGTAGCGAGAGGGCCGTCTGCCAGGGTTGAGTGCGGAGTCAGGGCGGAGGGAGGTGCGGTGTGACCTCTCAGAATTCAGAAGCCTTAGGACAGGGTAAGGATTTTGGATTTGGCTTAAGGACGGTGGGAGCCACTGGAGGTGCTCAGCAAGGGACTGAATGACCCAGTGTGAGTTGTATGATGATGGCATTGCCTTGAATGGGGAATAGACAGAACCTGGAGGTCAGGGAAGAAGCAGGGACTGGGGAGGGGGTTGCTTTTGTCCAGAGAGAGGCAGCCATGCGGTGGGCCCAGGATGAGGAAGGGGTGGGGGCACGTTTGAGACAAGCATTTTAGATGACTACCCTCCCACTGGAAATGACTCACCCCATTCACCAAGGGGACCCCTTAGAGCGCCTGGAAGGAAGACCTTAACCCAGACTGCACTGGGATGGCAGCAGGGCCACGGGACCGTCCAGAAGGTCTCAGTCCCACCGACCTTCTGAGCCTCCCTCGCAGGGCTCCCGACAGCCCATGGGGCTGCCATAAATCCAGTACAGGGTGCTGTCCTCTGAAGCCCCTTTATTGTGGCACGTGCCAAGATTGCCAGCCTCGCCAGGTCTCTAAAACACCCTAACTGGATGTGTGGTTTGGGGCTGACCTGTGGTCACGCACTGTCCCCTGAGTCTTGGGTCCTGGTTCCAAGTGATGCCCGTGGCTCTGCCCCTGGGGGAAGGGCAGCAGAGCGTTGACATCCTGAGAGCAGGTGACAGTAGGTCATCTCTGTGACCTCTCAGAACGTGTTTTACCTTGAGGGAGGTTGTGGGGCCCAGCCTGGGCTTTCTGTGAGGCCATGAATATGTATCCTCCGCAAAAGGTAAATTCTTAGGGTTGTAAAAGCTGAGAGCACCAGACCAGCTGGTCCCTGCTGGTGAGCCGGGAAATCTGGGATTCAGCAGATCCGGTGCAAGCTCCTTCCGTCCTGGAGCCCTTTCTCGTGCTCTCTCTAGCCCCTTGTTGGTTCTGAGGAAGTGCTCTGAAACTGGGGGACAGGGAATTTCCTTTTGAGTCGTCTTCTTTCCAGTGGGGCGGAGTGAAGGGGAGAGAGAAGCCAGGGGACCCCAGCTTCCCCGTCACCCTGGGCAGCCTGAAGCCTGCAGAGGAAGCCCAGCTCAGTTGCCTGTTCATCAACTTCAGGCAGCTGGTGGTGGCGGGTCTCAGAAGGGAGACAGCTCAGTGGTCAGGTGTGCCAGCCCCCGGCCGCCTGAGCCACCCCTGCCCAGCGGCCCCTCCCCACTCTTCTCCAGGGGACCCAGGTGCAGGCTTCAGAGGGGGCTGCCAAATCCTCTCTGCAGCGCTCCGGGCTCAGACTTCTGGAAAGATGGGAAGAGTCTGGGAGAGGCAGCATGCTTGCCTGTCAGCTTCGCCTTGTCCATGACTGACTGAGTGGTGTGCAGGGGGAGGGCTCTGCTGGCAGGCTCTCAGAGGAGCTGGCGGGGTGGAAGTTTGTGGGGTGACGGTGGGGGGCAGAGGGCGTGCTGGGGCTCCCGTCGGGCACCCTTCATTGCCCCGCATGCAGTGCAATGTCCCTGGGAGTAGGAGGGCTTCGGGATCCGTGAGAGAACCCGCCCGAGGGCCCTGCTCTGGTGGGAGCGGGGCTCTGTCCCCTTGGCACGCAGGACTAGTTGGGGTAGCTCCCTGTCACTGCAGAAGCGACCTGGCTGGGAGGGGGGGCAGCTGGAGGTGGGGACGCGGGGGAAAAGCTGTTTCTCCCCAGGCGGTTGCCCCAGCCCAGCCCCAGCCCCCTCCCTCCGCCTTGGAAGGGTCCCGTAAACCAGACCCCATTCTGAAGCTCTCCCTCTAAATATGGATTCAGTTTGGATTTTACTGTATAGTAAATTCTGAGTCATTATTAAAAACATGGATGGAAAGGAATCTGCTGCAAAACCACATGCAGTGGTGGGGGTCTGGGGTAGGGCGGTGGAGGGACCCACCCACCGGCCTCGGCCTTTCCCCACCTGCCCCTTCCTCTCTCCCCTGCCCCTTGCCACCCCCACGGAACAGTCAGAGTCCTTCCGAACCACGCCGCTGGGTTCGGGGTCAGATGGAGCAGAGGGCGCAGCCGGCTGTTCCTTCCCCAGGTGTTCATAGCGGCGGGCAGCGCCTTGGTTCTGGAGCTGAGAGATAAGCAAAGTGTTCTAGCCTGACCCCTGGCTCCTCAGTGGGTGCCCCCAAAACCTGCAGGGGAGGAGGAAGTCCATGGGAGGTTACTGTTCTTGCCCAAGAAGAATGGCTCTGGGCTGGGCCCAGAGGCACTTTTCCAACTACTTTAATAATGTCCAGGTACAGGCAGTAGCAGGCCACTGAAGCTGGGCTGGGTGTGAGCATGTTACAGCTGTGCAGCTGCCCCCCAACTCCAACATGAGAACCTGTCCAGCTACCCCGGCCTCCACCCTTGGGGACGGACCCATGGGCGGCAACACGAGACTTCCCATAAATCATCCCCGAACAAGCGTGCATCCTGCCCCATCCATCACGCCCTGTCTCTTGTCTGCTTGTTTTTAAAAGCTGTTAAACTGGAATCCATCACATGGCATCCTCGGGGGGCACAGCCAAAGCAAAGGCTGCCCGCGTCAGCAATATTAATACACAGAGAGCTTCCTAGAGCATCGAGGTAAATGTTTCCCCTGTGGTGGGGAGAGGGAGAGCGTGGCTTTATCTAGTTACCCCAGAAGCTAATGGGATGTTCCCTGACACTTGCAGTCAGTACATTCCTGCCACGCATGAGGAAGCCCTGGCTGCTGCTGTGGGGGGGATGGGGGGGGACAGGCTGCTGGCGCCTCTTCCTTCTCGGGGGTGGGGGGCTCTTCTTCTTGCACCTGGTATTTTAATTTGAAGACTTTAGCCTGAGCCAGTCTTTGGAAACACAGATCCTTCTAGGAACACCTGAGATTCCTCTCCTATGGCTAGATGTATTTGGGAAAGAAGAAGGTGGTTGAGATCAGCTTTAGTCCGTCCTTCAGGTTCTGGGGACGTGCCCCTGAGGAAACGGAGGGAGACCTGGGGCGCTCCTGATACCGCTCCCCTCTGCTTTCCTCTGCGAGGACCCCGTTTCACTGTGGCTGGAATCTTCCAGGGTGTCCTTAACACTCACCTGACCGACTACTGCTGTGTTTGCCTCCAAGGGCCCTCTGTCCATCCCAAACGGATGCCATAAACCTCGGGGGCACTGGGGATGTTTCGGCCCATCTGCTTTTGGCTTCTCCGCTATCCTTTGCCGCCTATTTGTTGGTTGAACGATAAAACTGCTTACTGGCATTAGTAGGACAGCTTCCAAAAAATGAAGCCCTCCCTGCTGGGAACCCCCTCCCCAGTGAGCACCCCCTCCCGGCTGGGCACCCCTCCCTGTGGGGCACCCCCTCCCAGCTGGAGCTGTCCAACTAGAGCCCATTCAGCTCTCTGTGCTAAAGCACTTGGAAAATTAAAGGTGAGGAGAGTTTCACTAAAGGCGAGCACTGGGGCAGAAGGAAGCTCTGCTGGCCGTGCCCAGATGGAAACAGTCTGAGAAGGGAGTGGTGGGAGCCAGCGGCCATCTCATCAGCGCGGGGCCCGGTCTCTGGGCAGTCAGAGGCCCCAGAGCCCAGGGCGTCGGGATGGTGAGCCGTACGGGGGTCTGAAACTCCGTGCTCTGTATGGGGGTCCTGGGCAGTCGTGGCAAAGGGCTGTGGCCGGGGCATTAACACAGCAGAGTCATTCTCTCACAGTTCTGGAGGCCGGAAGTCTGGGACCAAAGGGTCCCAGGGCCTTGCCCCCTGTCCCGGATTCTGGCGGCCCCAGCAGTCCTTGGTGTTCCTTGACTTGCAGACGTGTGATTTCAATGTCTGCCTCCGTCATTGCATGGCTGCCTCCCTCTGTGTGTCTGTCCCTGTGTCTTCACATGGTGTCCCCTCTGTGTGCATGCATATGTCCAGATTTGCTGCACCTTATAAGGACACCAGCCATTGGATCGGGGCTACCAGGAGGACCTCATCTTAACCTGATCGCTTCTGCCAAGACCCTAAGTCCAACTAAGGTCACAGTCACAGGTTCTGGGGGTTAGGACTTCAACTTATCCATTGTGGGGACGCAGTTCTACCCACCCACAGTTCCTCTATCTTCTAGCATGTCTGGGGAGGAAGGTGAGCCCAGGCACTGTGACCCCTGCATGTCCCCCTGCATGACCAGGTGCTGACTTCACCTGGTCACTGGGATGCTCATGACTATTGTTGGCCATTTTTTAAGACAATGGTGAGGATGTGTCCACAGGCCCCTCAGGAAGTGGAGCTGTCAGGGGGACAAGTTGGGAAGCCTCTGACCCACAGTCAAAGGTCCTCAAGGTCAAGGGTCCCCAAAGTCAAGGGTCCTCAGGGTCACGCTCCTCCATACACCAAGAGGCGGCAGAGGTGGCTGGTGTTCGCTGAGGTCCCTTCTTGTGACCAGGGTTTGCTCTTCTCCACCTGCTTCCTACCTTCCTACTGTTGAGATCGGTTCTGATAGCAAATTAAGAACTAAACAGACCCCAAATCCGAACCTAAATATAAATGGTTCGTGCTGCAAGTGTGGAGCGCACGCTTTTGTTCCACCCTGGGGAGAGGAAGGTGTTTTAGCACCCGTGGGTGGGTGGGCCAGCAAGGTCTCCCTGCAGGGCTCGAGAGGCCCAGAAGGAATGGAAAGGAAGGGAAGTAAGGTTGGGGCTGAGAAGGTGAGGGAGACAGAGACCCCCGGGAAGGGGTGGGGCTGAGTACGGGGAGGGCGAGGGGCGCTGGAAGTCAGAACCGTGCAAGAGAAAGGGGCCAGCAGTATCCAGGAGGGCGGGCACGATGACGGCTCAAGAGGGAGAGTCGGGAGCCACGGAGGCTAGAGGGGCAGATGGCACCAGGGACAAGGGGGGCCTGGGGCAGAAACCAGAGCCTGCGTACGAGCTGCTGAGGTTTGCAGACGCAGAAGTCCAGTGCGGGCAAGCTGGCTGTCCGGGGAAGCTGCGTTCCCAACCCTTACACGCATGCGATCCTTCTTCCTGTGAGACTGTGAGCTGCTGCGCATGACAGGCTGTGCCTTCTGCCTGGGCTGGCCGGTGACTGTCACCGTCGCCAGCAGCTCAGGTGCAGGAGGTGGGGGAAGGGGGCCATCATCCCCCCTCAGGGCACATCGTGTGTGCACCCGTGATCCCAGCAGGCCCCCAGTCATATACAGTCACTGTGTGGAGTTTGGGACTCCACGGAGATGTTTTGGGCAGAGACACAAGCAGATTCCACGTGGATTTGTGCAAATTCCTTAATTCTAGATTCAGAGTGGGTTGTTATCACAGGGTCTTGAGGATCCATGACCCAGCCGTCTCGCAGGGGTCACGCTGTTCTGGCTGGTCTCACTGCCAGATGGGTCCCAGGCCAAGGCCCCTCGATCCGATTCCCCAGAATCCACACTGTGGCCATCTGCCTCCACACGTGTGCCGGCACTGAACTCAAAGGGCAAATGGGCGAGCAAGGATTTTTATGGACGGGGCCAAAATGATTTCTTTATCCAATTTGCAAGGATACATTAAGTATTCCCAGGTTTTCAAAGACATCTGTGTTCTGTGGGGCAAAGAACAGAAAAAGCATGTCAGCAAATGCCTCAGGAGGAAAAATTAATTTAGAAGTAGAGGCTGAGACGAGCCTAGCTCTAGCTGTGTGCGTGCATAGGAGAGGAAACAACCATTTTTCTCTCTTTCTTTGGGCAGGGAGCAGAGGTGGAGTTTGGACAGGTGGCACGTTTGAGTGACCTCGTGTCACCCACCGAGTGTTGCTGAGAAATGGCTTGAAAGGCAGGAAGTGCTCAGGGTGTGGTCACCTGCAGCTACCAGGGGGTCTGATCCATATGTCAGCATTACAGGAGGGGCTGGAAGTAACCAGTTCAGCAAAGATCCGGGAACATACTCATACAACCACTTCACGCTGGAGGTCGCCCTGTGCCTGGGGTGCCACATACACAAAGCTTGTCTTAAGGTTCTGGTCTCGGGGTTGCCATGGACCATCCCTGTTGGTCCTCATGACAACCCTGTGCGCTGGACTCCATGAGGAAACCGGGCCGGATAGTGAGTAGCACAGGGCCATCCAGAATTTGAACCCACAGGTGGCTCTCTGGGGACAACACAGACTCAGGACATGTCTCATGACCCGCACAGAGCTACTCAAAGCAAGGTCTGGGGACTGGCGTCTGTCCTTGTACAGCTGCCACCATTCACTGTAGCCCGGGTGCAGAAGCCGACAGGAAGCCCTCTGTGTCTTCTGTGGCATTTTATGACTATTGATCTCATATGAAGGAATTGGGCTTTGTATTTCCTGTCTTTTTTAATCCATTTTCCCAGCAATTCCTTTTGTATAGTTTAAAAACATACAAAACAAAAATACAGGCCTGCAGTGAGTCGGAAATAGAACAATGAGGCCTTCACCACCCTGAGGAGCGTCACAGGGCAGATGCGGGGTCAGATCGCGAAGCCGCTGGAGTCTCAGTGACCTCGGTGGTCGACTGGCGTGCTGGCGCGGTGTCCTGGCGTGGAAATGTGCCACAGCAATGAGCCGTGGGCGGGTGCGCCAGGCGGAGTGCCAGCCTGGGTGCTGAGCGCAGTCCCTCTCCTGGTCCAGGGCTGGCCAGGCTGCGTCCCCTGAGGCCTCCTCCCCGTGTCCTCACGTCATCATCCCTCAGTGCGTGTCTGTACCCTCATCTCCTCAGGACACCAGCCATGTGGGACTGGGCCCAGCCATGACCTCCTTTAACCTCACCTCTTTGAAACCCTCTCCCCAAATACACACACATTCTGGGGAGTGGGGGCTAGGGCTTCAATACACAAATGCCGAGGGGGCACCACTCAGCCCACAGCAGAGGCACACAGGAAGGCTCTGCACTACTTTTGCGATTTCTTGTGAATCTCACATGATTTCAAAGGTGTTTTTTTTAAAGGATGACACCCCCTCCCCCACAACAGCATGGCCACTGTGGTTCATCTTAGAGGGGTCCTGGCAGGCACTCCCACCATCCCGGGTTTGGGGGAACTACTCTCTGGGGTGGATGCCGGCTTGGCATGGCCCAGACTCCCCCTCTCTGTTTTCTGGCCTCTCTTCTGTCCCAAGTCTGCAGATGGCAGCTGGAAGGTGCCCTGTCCTTTCCTCTCCCGGGTTTCTGAAGGGCACAGACTTCCGCCTCTTCCACAGCTCTGCACACAGTAGGTTTCCACAAAAGGCTTTCCCACCTGTGGTGCAATGCTGTAGACCTGGGTCTGCATGTCCGCACTCCGCAGCAGACCCTGTCCAGGAAGCTGGGACCGGTATTACCCATAGGAGGGCATTTACAGAGCATGTTTCCTCTCAAGAGAACATGTTAGTGTGCAAATAACTTGGAGACAATGACTATCCTTTAGGCAGTATGTTTGGTTGAGCAGTACAGGGTTGTGTGTCTTCTCCATTTCCATGGTAGCCGAGGAGAGGCAGACACCTGCGTGCCCAAGGGCTAGGTGCCCTCCTCGGCCACGAGCACAAGTGTTGCCCTCAGTAGGCATGATGAGAGGTGGCGTTTGAACATTTGGTTTGTGAGCCAAAATGTTGTTGGGTCAGTCACTATTCTAGACCATTCTGCTGCTCAAAATGTTCCCAAGGCAAGGACATAATGATTTTTAAATTATTTAGTATTTCTTGCAGCCACATGCACCCTTTGCAGAATGCTTTGCTCCCGAGTCCTGGCACATAGTCTAAGCATTGCACTTGGACCAGAACTCATGAAGTTTACACTCTCCAGGAGCTCGGATGTGCTGTAGGCCACTGCCACGGGGAGCTGTTCATCCTCCCAGCCTCCACAGCAAGGGCTGCAGGGACCCAAGACCCACCTCCAGTTTGCAAACAGGAACGCTAAGGCATTTTCAGAGGCAGGCAGAGGCTTGTTCTCTGTCCGCAGAGAGATTCATTCTGGCAAGTCTTTCTCCTTTTCTGAGTCTGAAGGAAGGGCTGATTCTCATTTTCTTTACGTGATGGCTCATCCCAGAGCTTGAACATCACCTGTATGCAGTAGGCTGTGCTCAGGCCCAAGGAGATTAAATGGCTTGTTTTGGGTGGCAGAGAGGCACACAGCATTCCACTGGAGGAATGAATTTTTCCTCCAAAGACTCCAAAGACTCCAAAAGATTCTCCAAAAGAGAATCTTAAACCTGCATCCCTGAAAGACTGGGTGTCTACTGCCAGAAGGGGTCCAGAGAAAGCATGACATTTCTTTGAAGTCTTGTTGTCTTAAAAATTCATACAAATCTTACATCTAATCCACACCATGCTTGTGCTGGTTGTGACATAACAGTTCTATTTCCCCCTGGTACTAAATGCTTTAGAAAGAGGCATGTGCTTAGCACCGGCCCCATCTTAACACTGTGTGTCCTTGGGTGACTGAAGGGGGGCGGGACGGGTGGGTTCCCTGGTTTGAGGTCTGGAGGAAGGGGATTTAACATGAAGTGCACATGTGTGTTGGAGAGAAGTTTGGATTGGATGAATTTTAATACCGTCCTCTGTAAACTTTGATGAGATTCTTTGTACAACACTGATATTTCACCTCAGGGCCCAAGAGCTTAAGTATGAGCCGTTGAGTGAGGATATCCCAATCCCCCCCCACCCCCACCCCCAGAAGCCTGCCAGATTTGCTGGTGGCCATTTCCCCTGTTCCGTTTCTGTCCAGCAGGGTGGGTATGTGCACTTCGGCCCTTGGGGTGGTGTCTCTGGCTGGGACATCCTGAGTTAGGACGAAATCTGAACACGTTTCCATTCAGTCTCCAGCATTGTGGGGCCCCGCCGGGGGCACCAGTCCGGGCCTGGTGCTCTGAGTCCTGATCTAAGCATACACAGGATGGTGCTTAGATGGGTAAAATGCCGTCTGGGGTCTGCAGGGGAACCAACGTATGTGTGCGACATGCTACGCTGGGCTCTTATTTAATCCATGGATCAAGATCGCCCTGTGAGGTGTGCATTTCCGTGGGTGGAGCCACGATCAGGAGACACGCCTCAGTGAGCAGGGGGCCTTGAACCTGACCTCCCACCTTCACGCATGCCGTCCTGACTCCCACGCAGCACGCTGCCTACCCCTGACATGTAACTAGGGGTCCTGTCATTCCTTGGCCCACGTCACTCCATCCCACTGGGACTAGGAGAAGCCCACCAGTGGGGGCTGGGACCTGGACATGAATCTGCTTCCTGGGGTCACCGGTCTAGCTGTGTTCAAGTGTGGGCAGAGGGAGGAAGTCCCCTCTGGTAGGTTCAGTGCAGCCCCTAAAGGGTGGTCAGGGCACCTGGTGGAGGGTCAGACCCAAAGGCTGGGCGTGTGCGGCAGAGATCTGGAGAGCCCAGCAGCCGCCGGCCCCCCTCCCAGGGAGGGCTGAGAGCAGGCGGCCAGGTCCTTATTGGATGGGCCCTGAGGCCGGAATGCCGGGCACATCATCCAGGCCGGGGGATGAGGCAGGACCAGGAGTGGGGAGCGTGGGCACCCCTCTGCAAGGCCCGTCTCAGGCCAGGCCTCGTCCCAGGAGCTGGAGGGGCTTGCCGGGCCACCTGCCTGAGGTCCTGGCAGAGCCGGGAGGGCATGGGCAGAGAGCTGGGCTGCAGCCTGCCCACACAGGTTCAGACCACTCCACCTCTGCCCAGCGGGAGTTAGGCTGGGCTTGGACCCTTGGCTTCTTAGCCACTACTTGGCATCAGGGCCCTGGACTAACCTCTCTGAAATGAACCGTAAAGGAGAAGGTATAGAGGAAAAATACTGGATTTTTTCTGTATCTATATCCATCTATCTGTATTCTCTATCATCTGTCCATCTGTCCATCCATTCATCCATCACCCACTAATCTGTCATTATCCATCCATCTGTTTTCTGTCCCTCTAGAAGTTATTTCTTACCTCCATTGCTTATACACCCCCTTTGGATGGTATTGGGGGGGGGGCGCATGTGATCACAGTCGTGTCCCCTTGCCAGGCCGCCTCCCGGGCCCACCTGGGGCCTCTGTCCGCTCTGAGGCCTCAGCAGAGCCTCGAACAGAAGTACCATGCGGGGGGCAGGGAGAGGGGAGAGAGCAAGGTGGCGGAAGGGGCGTGGACCTACATGGGGGGGTCTCCTGGGGTTGGCTGTCAGGACTGGTGTGTGACATGTGACATCCAAGCTCCGGCGGACTGGTCCTGCCGCTCCCTCCGCCCCGCCCTCACTGCTACCTCTCTGGGGGCTTCACTCTCGCCCTCGCTCCCCCTTCACCCCTCACCCCCCTCACCCCTCCTTGCCCCTCCCCACAGGTCGTAGATGTCCACCTCCTCCTTCCAGGCTAAGTGCAGCTGCCATCCCCTCTGGGAGGCTCCCAGGCCTCCCCAACCCCAGCTCAGGCTGCGTGCCCTCCCATTGTGCCCCCACCCTTGTCCACTCCGTGGCGAGCCCCCAGCGTGGTCACAGCTGTGCAGCTTTCCAGTTAGAGCCCTGGTTTTGGCTGGGGGGGGGCTGTGCCTCCAGGGGACATTGGCCATGTCTGTGACACTTCTGATTGTTATGACTGGGAGATGCTGCTGGTCTCTAGTGGGTGGAGGCCACAGGAACTGCTTGGTATCCTATGTGCAAGGCCAGCCCTTACCAGCAGGGAATGACCTGCCCCAAGTGTCTGCAGTGCCGTTGGGATTTTGATGACGCTCTGGCTTTGGGCGGAGGACTTGGCTCTCAGGCTTGGGGTGTGGTGGTGGTCCCTGGTCTCCAGTGTCCTGTGGGCACCCGTCCAGGGGGTGTCCTGTGTCTCCAGCAGGGACGCAGACTGCCAGCCATTGGTGCTGTGGTGGACGCTGCAGGGCTGAGCAGGGAGGCCACCCCATGCCCTGTCCCTGGGCTGGAGGAGGCCCTCCTCTAGGTCCCTGAGCCCTAGCTCCTGGGTGGGGAGACAGGCCACACACGGGGACTTCAGGAGAAAGCAGAGGCTCAGAGGGCAGGATGGGAGGGGCGGAGCCAGAGGAGGTCAGCACCCCAAGACCTTGGTTGAGGCCTCCGCGCGAGCATCACAGACCTTGGCAGAGAGGGACCTTGAATCCTGAACAAAGACAACAATGAGCCCAGTTAAAGAGGAACAGAAGCAGTAAATGTAGCCACCCCTGGAGCCTGGCGAGCAGCAGGGCTGGGACAGTGTTCCACACGGTGCTGATGACTTCCAGCCACAGAGCCGGGCCCAAGGGACGGCCTGACCCGGTATCACTGCCCTTCTGCATGGCCGGGGAGCCGGCGGGAGCAGAGGCTGCTTGTCAGGGTTTCTAAGCCTGGGTTTTTCAGGCAGGCAGGGCTGGGGGTGGGGACAGGCGTGCTGGCCACAGGTGTCCAGTTGGGACACGCTGCAGCCTGTGGACGTGTCCTAGCACTCTGCATACAGTCTCCAGGAACCAAGGACAGGGCCCTTCTTAGAAGAATTAAATGAAAAGGACTCGGCAGCTATGAGTTTCTCTACCCTCATTCCCTCCTCCTTCTGCCCAGCGCCTCGTTTTCCTGTTATCACCCGAAATCTCAGAGAAAGACACTTAGCTTTGGAGAACTAAAGTAGGTGGGGAAATGTGTGGCCCGCCAGCCGTGCGTAGCCACGTGCATGGTGGACCCACTCTGTACCATGCCCAGCCGTGTGCTTCCAGCACATGTGGAGTGCAAGTGGCCCTGTGCCGGGCTCACAGCAGTCACTGCTAAAATACCGCTACCTCTGTGCCTGCATGAGTTGCGACATCACCTGCCAGCTTGGGAGTCCAGTGGTCCCTGCTTCCCACCTGCTAGCATTGATCCCCAGGGGAGGGGGACCTGGGGCCTTGCTCATTGGCCGTATGGACACCTATCCTTGAATTGTCCCATGTGACCACATAAGCCTTTCTCCAGGCCCTATGTCAACAATGATGGCAAAGGTGTCTGTCACCCAGGAGAAGAATGAGTGAAATCACTTGCTTTCTTTGGGTTGTGCTTGGAGGCGGTGGGGAAGGACTCTCAGGAAAACCCTCGTTTCTCATTATAAAATGGCTGGTACTTCAAGCCCACCTGCCGGAATCACCAGGGCCCCTCAGACTGCACATGATGGCTGGGGCTCATCTGTGCTGTGTTGTCAGTATCTCGACCTACTGCAGACACCCTCCTCCGCCCTTGGGGTACGGCCTCCCCCATGGGGGGAGCAGCCTGGTCTGTGCCCCTTTGGAGGGGGTGAGCCTTTGCAGAAAGTGCGGTGGGAAGCACCGTGCCCCTCAGTCTCCCAGGACTGTTCCAGATCCCTGGGGTCCGGGGAAGTGCACGACTTGTCAACCAAACGGTAGCCCAAGGATCTAGTGAAGCCTGAGGACCCAGGGCTGGGGGGTGGAGGGCAGTACCAGGGCGCAGTCCCACCTGACACCTGACGTGCACAGAAGGTCCTCCCTGCACCATGGGCTAGGACATGACCTGGAGAGACCAGCCCGGGGCTGGGAGCAGTGCTGCAGAGCCTCTCCCCACAAGCACTGCAGGCAGAAAAACTGGGGCCATGCTTCGGATTTGGATAATGGAGCTGGAAGGGCTGGCGGGGCCCAGGTTGGGGCCTTCTGGATGGGGTGCTGCCCACCGGCTGCTCCTCACATGGCAAAGGCACAGACCTGCCTAGTTAACATGCAGGGCGTATTGTGCCTGGAGAAATCTAGATGTATTTTGTGTGTGTGTGTGCGTGCTTGCATGTAAATGTGGGTAGGTGCTGTCCTGATTGATGGCAATTAGCATTTTCTAACGGGAACAGGTGTTGGGATTGCCCGGAAGCTGGTACCGAACGCCCACGCCGCCATCTGCTCACCAGGCAGGGCAGAAAGACTTGCCCCCACCCCGGCCTGGGCCCTCTGCTCCCCCACCGTGTGTACTTAGGACTGTGTGAGGCTGTTTCTGGAAGATTGAAAAATAATAATAAAATGTTCTCAGGGTTATAAATAGTTCGTGCTGCTTGTGATGGGCTGGCGTGCACTCTGGCCAGCAGCCCTGGTTTCTGTGTGGCATGGACAGTGGGAGCGGGAAGGGAGCGTAGGTTGCAGCCCCAGCGTCGGGGTGGGGGTGGCCTGAGGAGGCAGCCCTCATGGTGGCTTGAATCAGTTCCTGGTTGGGAAGGATGGAGGTGACAGGGAAGGAGGGTGCAGGAGATGGAGGCGGGGAGGGCTCTCCCCAAGGCTCGCTCACGAGCAGGAGACCTCGGACCCTCCACGGCTTCCCACTTTCTGGCCTTGGCCTGTGGCCCTGGGGCAGCCATCGCCAGACCTCCTGGGCTGCTCCCACTGGGGGGCGGGGTGGGGGAGGTGGGCGCGGGGCTGGCCTGTGTCCTGCGCCCAGCCGGGGGCCGACTGGCCGGCCGCCTTGCCCTGGTGTCCAGGGGGGCTGCAGAAGGCAGCCCGGCCTCAGTGCGCCTGGCTCCACACCTCTCTCCCCACGGCCAGGCAAGACGGCTCTTAGTACCTTCCAGTAGCCGCAGAGACGTGTTCTCTTTGTGTCTTTCTCTTTCCTTTTTGGCTTTAAGCAAAACAGTTTGTTTGCTTGCTTGCTATGAAAAGAGCTCCCCCCGCCCCGGGCGCAGCAACCGGCTTACCGTGGCCTCCCCAGCCTGGCGTCTGCGCGGCAGGTGCTCCCCCTGCAGGCAGGCAGGTGTCTGCAGGGGAATCTGCCGCCTGTCCTCCGGCCGCCCGACACATGTGCCCGCATTTAATTGAGGCCTGGTGGCTGCCTCCCTGCACTGAAGCTGCTGCTCTGCAGCCCCTTTGTGCCGCTACTCCTGTGACCATTCCCTGTCTAGGAGGGCGCCTTCCCCAAACCGGGGGGCACTGTGCAGCCACCCTGGGCCACGCGGAGGCCCACCCAGTTCTGACGTGGCCGACATTCCCTCCTCCAGGCCAGCGCTGATATTTCCCTGGCGGGGCGCCCGCTGCCACGGAGGAGAAGCCATAGACAGTCCCCTGAGGGGTGGGTGCGAAGGCCCGCGATGTGGGCGGTGTCCCAGCTCTCCCGCCCTGTCTCCTGGGCGGGGTCCAGCAAAGCAGCAGCAAACTTCCCATTCGGGGGCGGCCAGGACCTCGGGGTGAACCCAGGGGACTGTTTCTGCAGTGGCCCCAGGAAAACTTGTCCCCGGGGTGGGGTGGAGGGTGGGGACGGTGCTGATGTGGTCGCATGGCAGTGGTGAGAGCATAGCAAAGAAATAGGGGCTTCTGCCTGCCTTCTTCCCCCACCCAGAAGAGGCAGAGGCCAGACGCCCCTCGCCCAGGCTGGAGCAGTGCTCGGGACTGTGGCAGGCGGCCAGCGGGTCAGGTTTTGGGCCCCGGCCTAGAAACAGAGCCTCTGATGGTCACCACTCCAGGGTGGCTTTCCCTCTGCATGGCTGTCCTGCTTTTCCCACTCCAGAAACCTCTTTGGATTTGACCTCAGGCACTGCTGGCATTCGGGCTGTGGTAAATTCTTTGGTGGGTGCCGTCCTGGGTATTGCAGGATGCGGCACAGCTTCCCTGGCCTCTGCCCCTGTACCCAGAGGTGCTGAGGACCCCTGCCATGAGCTGTGACAGCAGCCGTGTCTCCAGATGTGGCCTCAGGAGGCACAGACTGCTCCCAGATGAGAACCACTGCCAATTTATTTCGAGTGACTCCACTTCTGTCTAACATCTGAGAGCTTTCTGTGTGTTGGACGCTTTCTAAGCTCTTATGCCTGTGGCAGCAGCATGAGGGAGTGGCTGGTATTATTTGAACACCACAGAAGAGAAACACGAGGTTCAGAGAGGTCTGGGAACTTGCCAAAGTCACACTACTGGTAAATGGTGGGGCTGGGGGTCAGAACTGGACAGGCTGACCCGGAGCCCGTGATTCCATCATTAATGTCATCCATTCGTCTGCTGTTATTGATCATTCGTTTCACTGGGGGCACCATTCAAGAAGCTTGGGACCCACTGGTGGACAAAGAGGCAGAAGTCTCTGTCCCCCCGGAATGTACATTCTAGGAGGGGCTGCAGATAACAAGTTACCACAGCTTGGCGACTGAACACAGCAGAAATTTGCTGCGTCACAGCCCTCGGGGCCAGAGTCCCAGATGAACATGTGGGCGGGGCTGGCTCCCTGGGGGGCTCTGAAGGAGGGTCTGTCTGCTGCAGGCCTCGCCCCAGCTTCCAGGGGTTCCAGGCACCCCTCAGTGTGTACTTCATCATTCCCTTCTGGTCCGTCTCCACGTGGCCTTCATTCCTGTCTCGGCGTCCAAGCCCCTCTCCCTTCTCTTATGAACACACCAGCCATTGCCTTCAGAGCTCATTCTAAATCCGGGTGCCTTCGTCCCAAGATCCATAACAGATCACATCTGCACAGACCTGTCTCCAAACCAGGTCACAGTCTGAGGTTCTGCGTCCATGTGAGTTTTGCGGGGACACTATTCCACCCACTGCAGCAAGTGATGCTTGCCGTGGGTGTGCCCAGACCGTGTGCTCACGGAGGTGGAGGTGTGAGGTGTTGAAGTGGCCTGTGATTCTGAATGGTGGTGTTCCACCTAGAAATGCTGTCAGAGTTCAGAGAAGGGGGTGCTGGTGGGAAGGGTGGCCTCTCCTCATGCTCCCCCTTCCCAGCTGAGCCCCCACTCCTCAGGAGGTTGGAGGACCTGGTGTTTTGAAGCCAGACAGGAAGAATCTGAATGAGAAGAGAATTTTCCCCTGCAGCTGCCCTGGGATGAGAGGATGCTCTGACTCTCCCCAAATATGAAAGCCCCCAGGATCCTTGCAGGGGAGGGTGCCAGGGACCCGTGAGCACAGCCTCCCAGGAGGAGCTCTGGAAATGTGAAAATGGATGTAAAGGCCATTAGAAGGAGCTAGCGGCCACATGCCTTGGCTGGGTGACTTCACAGACCTCTGGAAGTCAGCGACACTTGCAGAAATTAGGCTGTCCCCCTGCTCATGAGCCGTCTTAAGGCAGCCCCTCCCCCTGGACCCGCCTGCAAAGACACAGCCCCTAATGCGGGAGTGGCACCTACCGGGCCAGTGGGAGCTGTCAGGTCCCATCACTGCCCCTCTGGCCATCCTTTCCCACTGCTGTCTGAGGCTGGAAGGGCCTCCCCCACCCATCCACTCAGTAAACACAATGAGGGCCCGACATGTGCCAGCACAGTGCTGGGGAAAGTGTACAGGGGAGCTGAGAGGCGGTACGGACTGTGTCCCCAGGAGGCAGACAATCTGCTAAGGAAGGCAGCCATAGCCAAGCGGGCCCACGTCCATGTCATCTATTATCTGTGCCCACACCTACGTCATCAGTGTGTCGGTATCTGTGCTCTGTATGTGTGGCATCAGCACCCACACCTACATCTACATCATCTATACTTTTACCCACACCTCCCTTATCTGCATACAGGTCCGTACCTCTCCACACCTATACCCAATCTATACCATCGTTAGTACCTGTAATTACCAGATCTGTCACACATGCAATTACAAATGATTGTGAGGACACTGAAGGAAACAGACGGGGTGTCGTGCACAAAGAGTGATGGGAGGAGCACTTAGAATGGGAGGTGGCCCCGTGCCGAGGGGTGCGCAGGGGGGAAGTGCAGGGTGGGGACC
Organism: Manis javanica; assembly: GCF_040802235.1. Classification (NCBI taxonomy): domain Eukaryota; kingdom Metazoa; phylum Chordata; class Mammalia; order Pholidota; family Manidae; genus Manis; species Manis javanica. The sequence continues at coordinate 180,662,629 of NC_133159.1, read as the reverse complement.
CATCCATGCAGAGCCTGCTTGGGCAAGCAGCTTGAGCTGGAGCGACCGAGGAGGGTGTGGCATGCCCGGGGGGTGGACCCTGGCTGCGAAGGGCTGAGGAGATGCCGGTGAGGGTCCGGCTCCAGGAAGTACAGAGGGGGTTCAGCGGGGGCCGTGCAGCATGCGAGCTGCTGTCAGTAGGGTGGGGGCTTCTTACAAATGTGCCAGTATGTATGTAGCTTGGATTCCTGGACAGGGTGTCCTGTCTTTATAAAATAATGGCATCTCTGAAATGGACTGATTAACGTTTTAATCAAATTGGAAGAAGCAGGGTCAGAGACAGAGGGACCAGTCAGGAACATGCAGTGGTCCAGCATCCGGGTGAGAGGATCTGGGGCTTGGGGAGCCGGTTGTCCCCCTGGGATGGGTGCCAATGTCTGGGGTTGCCACGCCTGGGTGGGGGTTGCTACAGGCATCCAGTGGGCAGAGAACAGGGCTGCTGCCAACCCCCTCCAGTGCCCAGGACAGCAGCCAGCACAGAGGGTGACACGGCCCCAGATGTTGGTGGCACTGAGGCGGAGAGCCCGGTGGTGAAGTGGAGCAGGGTCAGCGGCCGGAGGCCGAGGCACAGCGAGCCTGGCTGCAGGGTCTCCAGCCAGCCGGACTGTCTGAACCGGAAGGCGTCTGCGCTGGGAGCAGGCTTGGGGAGAAGATTAGGAATTGACTGGGGTGGAAGACTGCCCGCGAGAGGCAGGCGTCGGGCCAGAGGCTGGGTGCCCGGCCGTGAAGCACAGGTGCACCTGCAGGAACGCCAGCCTCTGTGTGCCTGTGTCTTGTGTGTGTGATCGTGTGAGCCAGTGTGTGCTGCGTGTGAGCTGCAGGTGGGGGGCATCAGGGGAGACCCTGGCGCAGTCGAGTCGGGATGCTGCTATGAGCTCCAGGGTGGGCCTTGGGAGTCCTGGGGTGGGGTGTCTGCTGCTGGTGAGCTGTATGACTCCAGGAAGATCGTTTGCCCTCTCTGGGCCTCTGATTCCTTGCCCAGTTCCCCTTATTCCCTGTGTGGTGATGCATAGGGTCGGACTGTTCTGGAATAATTCTTCCCGTGGGCTTCCTTGGGCATTTTTCGCTTGAGGGAAGCTGGGGAGCAGGATCCAAGCAGCCTTGGCTCTGTGGGGGTGCCGGGGGCAAGCTGGGGAGGGCAGTATTCTCAGACCCCAGGGAAGGAGGGGGAATGCACAGGAGAGGAGGGAGGGCTGGGAGGCAGGGGCAGCAGGGGAGGGAGAGAGCTGCCCGGACTGGGGGTAGGGCAAAGCCTCCCCTTGCCAGCTGGCTCTCTGAGCACTGGAGACCAAGACCATGGGTGCCCTGGCCTGGGCTAAGTGGATTCAGCCTCCTGGGGTCAGGAAGGCATTTCCTGCACTGCACATCACACCCCAAGACCAGGGCTCACTCTGACCCCAGGGCATGAGGTCTACTGTCCACTCAGGACCCAGAGACGGCCTGGGGGATGGTGGAAATGAGCCCCTTGGAACCGACTTGGGGCATCATCCCTGTTCTCGGTCAGCCAAGCAGTTTGGTGTCTCCCGCACAGCTATTTATTAAGCTGCTGTTTTGTGCAGAGGTGCCAAGGGAACTGGCAGGAGGGCATCCAATGAGGGGAGAAGGTCCCTGCTCACCAGGCATCAAGATGTCTGGAGGCCACTGCCCAAAGTCTGGTCCCAAGACTCGTTTGGGAGGGTGTGGGTTTGGGGCAGGGAGAGGTTCTTGGAGCCTGGCTGTGTCGGGTGCACACACACACCTGAACACGCCTGCACATGTCTGCACGTGTCCTTGTGGCGCTTCTGTAGGTTCTCTGTGACTATCACACAAGTGCTGTCTCCTGGGGCCACAGGGCCACGTGGGCAGCCTTCCAACTCTCGTTAGTTCTCCTGCGGCCCATCAGCTTTCTTTGGACTCTCCCAAGAAGGGCAGGGAGGGGCAGCCCTTGCTGTTACTGTGAACGGCTGAGTGGCCCTCAGGGCCAGCGGCCTGCCTACTGCCAGGATGAGGGAGCAGCCCTGCACTCATCCTGCTGGCCCCAGGGTTCCCTGTCCTGAACAAGGCGCAGCCCTCCTGAGGATGCCCCAGGATTGGTTTGCTCTCTGTACATCCTGCAGAGTGTGGCCAGCAGGGCCTTGGGGACTGGCCACAGCCAGGCTGTCTCTTGAGCTCCAGGGCCACATGCCTACTAGCTTTCCACCCCACCTTCTGTACTGTTAGCAGGTAACACGTGGCTCTGACTGTGGGCTGGGGGCTGCTGCCAAAACCCACTCATTGGCTCCTTACCCCCATTTTTCAGAAGGCAAACCTGAGACCCAGAGGATGAAGTGACTTGCTCAAAGCAGCACATCTCTCGGTTGGGCCATTCGGGTAGGAAGGTGCCCCAGGTAGTCGGGAGGCCAGGCGCAGCGAGGGGCGGGGGATCGTCTCCCCAGGCAGGCAGACCGTGAGCCCTGCCCAAGCCTGTGTCCGTCGGTCCTGAGGCCGCTGAGCGGCCACGGCTCGCTGGCCTCCACCTTCCAAGCCCCCATCCCGGGGCAGCCTCTTGCCTGTTGCCGATGCCGCGGTGCGGACCCTCATACCTCCCACCCCGAGCACCACGTTCCTCTCCGGCAAACACTGCGGCAGAACGTGGGCCTCTTCCTGCTTCCCATTGCCTGGCACATGCAGAGCCTTGCTCCCTGAAATGTCAAGTCCCCCCTCTTGAGATACATGGACTCAAATTTGTCTGCACCCTGGTTTCCCACCCCTCAAATGTCCCCTGCTCCCACTGAAACACATCATTTGCCCGGTTCTGCGTCCAGGTTTTTGTCCAATGCCCTTCTTCCAACAAGTGCTCCTGAATTTCCACCAGGCAGGTTCTACCCTCCACGAGAGGCCCATGGCCCCAGGGGATGTAACAGGGCCCACCCAGCTCCATGGGACTAAGAAGGGTGGCCCCGTGCCTCCCTTTAATTTGTGCAGAGGACATGGCTCCTCCTGGGTGGAGGGACATTCTAGGCACGGGGGGCTGTGTCCTGCAGAAGTAGCTGCATTTATATTAGGCCCTTATCATGTGTCAGGCATGGTGCCCAGGCTTACACATCAAGGCACACTGTCCTTTGACCCTCATGACAAGCTGATAATGCAGGCACCCCTCATGGCACCATTTCTCAGGCGGGAGACTGGAAGGGCTGGGACATCAGACGGCCTGCCCGCGGTCTCATGGCCTGTGAGCAGCAGAGCTGGCCCTGGAACCCAGGCCCCGTGGACGCCTCCTGAGTGCAGCACGCCTCCCTGGGATGGTTCTGTGGGTCCTGTTGAATGGCGGATGGCTTCTCTCTCACTGGCTGTGACCCAAGCACGTGCCTCACCCTGTGATTTGGATTGAATGGTTGAGTGGTGCCAAGGTGATGGTTTATCTCCTGGGAGGATCTGAACACACTTTTCCAACTTCCGCCCTGTCCCCAGAACGGTGCTTCTGTGACAGTGGCAGGCTTGTCTCCTCTCCTCAGAGCACAATGAAGGCGACAACTTCTTCCCAGGCTGTCTCTCCTGCGATGGTTACCCACCCTGCCGGTCCCTGGGGTTCACTGACTACACTCAGCTGAGCTGAATAAATTAGTACAAAACACTTAAAACCAAATTTCCTAATATCCTTTCCTCTCATTTACTACCCAGGTGTTTAGATTTAATTTCTCACAAATGATAAACCTAAACATCATTACATCCCCTAAAAACTGCATTTCGATAGCAAATAGTCCTAATGAAGCCAGGCAGGCAGAATGGTGGGTTTAGCGTATTGGTGGGTGGGAATGTTGGGGCACAAAACATGGCTTTGAATGAGCAATTGGGGCCCCTCCAGCTGGGGTCCGTGGGGAAGGTGGCGTCCCACCGGCGTCTAACTGAGGCTGCCAGCCCTTGTTTAGCAAAGGCTGCTCTGTGCCTTTCTAAAAGTGGGTTTTACTTCTCAGATTTGTTTCTTTAGCAAGGGTTTTGCTTTTCCTCTCCCCTTAGGATCTGTTTTCTTGGACAGACATGTTTGGGACTGGTCTTGGTTACACATAACAGCAGAACCTTATCTAAAGCTGCTTTCCCAGTGGGGCTCTGTCCCTGGTGAGCTCTTTCCCTGGGGCTCTGTCGCTCTTGCGTGGGAAAAAGGGTACTGTTCTTTCTAACATAGTGCCTGGGTCCCAATAAGTTGCTCATAGTTTTTCCTCCATCCTCTTTTTCCTTGGGCCACAGATTGGGGTGAGCTTGCAGTTCCTCTCAGAATTCTGGGGTGATTCATTTTCCTGGAGGCATTGTCCCAGGATCTGCATCCCAGACAGGCTATGATGGGCGCATCAGTGTGACTGTCCTGGGGTGTCGTCTCCCTATGTGTATAGACAGTCTGCAGTTTCCCTAGGTTCATTTTTAATGTTCTGATGCCCAGAGTCACTCTTGTTCTGAGTCCAGGCCTCCGTTCCCAGTCTGAAAAAGGAACTGGTTTAGCGGGTGGGAATTGGGACCAGATGATCCGGGACAGGGAGAGCGGCTGCATGGCTGCGCACCAGGTGGGCTTTCGGCTCCTCGAGACAGGGTTCTTGTACCTTCTGTTTTACTGTGGGATTTTGGAAACTTCCCATCAGTTTGCTTTCTCTCTTCCTGTCTCCCAGCAGCCCATTTGCTGCGTGGCGGGCAGGGCCTTCTGCTGCGTGACACCTTCCCCTGGTGGGAAGCGCGAGAGCCACGGTCAATCAGCTGGCAGGCTGGCTGGATGGAGGAAATGTGCCGACCCTTCTGAGCAGCGGCAGGGACGGTGCAGCCCACGGGGACCCGCACCCTTGAGTCCCTGCCTGTCCAGCCACACTCGCTGTCTGTAAGCACACGTGGGAGGCTGTGTGTGCATGTGTGTGCACACGTCATCACAGGGCTGGGGCTGGCTGCCTATCCAACGTCCAGAAAGGGTGCCCGCCAAGGGAGATGCTCCGTGGTCTGTAGTGGCCGGATCCAAAGGGCGTGTGTGTTTGTGTGCGCACGTTCCCGATAAGCATGCAGGAATGCTCATCCATAACTGAATGATGAGCTCATCTTAACTGGCAATTATGCAAAGTTTTGAAATATCTCTGGGTAGAAGAGGTCAGAGGTTTCTGAATGGTTTTGTTTCATAAACTGGGCTGGGGTGGGGTCTGGGGAGGGCCCGGGGAATTCTTGCTGACTGTCTTGATGTGCGTTGAGCATTGCTGGTGATTGGGAGGGGTCTGGCTAGGCAGAAGGCATGGGGTGGCTCAGCTCTGCGTAGGACCGTGAGTGGAAGGAAGGAGAGAGGGAGACAGGAGGTGGGTGACAAGTCCCCACAGCCTTCCCCAGGATGCATCCTGCTCGGCTCCTCCTGTAATTAAATGGGAGCTGGAGGAAGCTCATCGCCGGAAGATGATCCTAGGCCTCCTCCCCTGCCTCCCAGCGTGGGTGCGGCACTGGGAGCTCTTCTGTGCCCCCCCCCCACTCACTTGGAAGGCTGGTAGAGGGGCCCCGGCTTCTGAGTAAGCCCCCAGTCCCACCGTCTGGCAGAGCTCTCCCAACCCAGCGGCTTAGGACACGGAAGTGACCGCGGTGGGTGTGTGGCTGGCAGAGCAGCCCTGCCAGCGCCCAGCATGTCAACCTGGGCAAATTTTCCGGCAGAGTCCCACCACCTGAGGCTTCTTTTCCATTGGGCAGCCCCTGTGACGCAGTCCAGGGGCGGCTGTCCCTCAGGCAGGGGCTGCCGGCCAGCCAGGGAGGGTGGGCTGGGCCTCTTCCCAGCCTGCGGCAAGACCAGGCTCCCAGTGCTACCCCTCCCTGGGGCTGCTTCTAGTGTTCTTCACCCCCAGTGTTTGAAAATGTCTGTAGGGGTGTCCTGGGGCTGCTGGAAAATGACCACAAGTGGGAGGCTTAAAACAATGGAACTCTATTCTGTGGCAGTCTGGAGGCCGGGGGTCTGCAGGCACGGGGCGGTGGGCTGCGCTCCCTCGGAGGCCCCAGGGGAGGCCCATCCTGCCGTCTGGCTCCTGGGAGCCCAGGTGCTCCTGGCTGTGGCTGCATCCCCCTGCCTCTGCCTCCCCATCCCCGGCCTCCTGTGTGCATCTTTCTCCTTTTCTGTTTCCTGCAGAGACCCTGGTCACTGGGTTTCAGGTCCACTCTGGTGCTGGGGATCCATCCCTTTAATACACCTTTAAAGACCCTTGTTCCAAATGAGGTCACGGTGCGAGTCCAGGGGTGGTCTCAGACACATCCTTTTGGGGGATGGGATCCAGCCGTCTGCACCGCCCACAGCTTTCAGTTCAGTTTCCTCTGTCCTGGTGGTGCCCTCTGCCCCCAACTCCAGCAGCACCTGACCCACGACAGCGTGGGTCATCGTGGCTGCCCCTCAACGTGGCCACAGCCAGCTTTGCCCAGAAGCCCTGAAGGGAGCAGCAGAGAGCTGAAGAGAGCGGACCCTCCAGGTCCTTTTTCGCTGCCTGCGGGAAGGTCACCATGTGTTAGAGGTGGCTAAGCCAGGCTGGGGCACACGGTCCTGTGTTTGAGTTCTTCACACCCATGCTGGCTCATGGGCAACTTCTCCACTTCTCTGCACCTCAGCTGGTCCTTCTTTAAGTTGGTGACATGCATCAGCACCTGCCTTGCTGCAACAGACGGGGTAGTAACAGTGCAGATGCCATCTTTGCACTTCTGCCAGCAAACAGCCTTGTGCGGGGGCAGTGGCAGCTTGCCGGACATTTGTGCAGTGGGGCTGCAGGAGGAGGCTGTACATTTAGTTTCCCTGTGGCTCAGAGTTTGAGCCCTGAGATTTGCTCAAGGGCCTCTCAGAGGTTGACTTAGGCTGGCTGTGTCCCCTGACAGAGGCTCCGATAGATCGAGAAAAGGAACACTCAGAAAGCAGGTTGCAAAAACTGAGCTACGTTTTAAGTGTTTGCTGCTAACAAAGTCACACTCCTGCCACACACGAGGAAGGCCATGACTTTACACCCAAGCTTGATGAGTGATAATGTCAAGAGATGGGACGGAGGTGCGTGTGGGGAGACCCAGGCCAAAATGGCACTGCCCTCATCCTGTGGGGCCTCTGGCCTTGGGCACTGGAGGTGCGATGAGTTTGGGAGGAGCCCAGGTGAGACCATACACCCTTTTCCTCCCAGTCCCTGATCCACCCCCCAGGAGCCTGGAAGGGGAACAGGAGACCTGTGCTGGGCTTGGAGCTGGGAGAGGAGCCTCGGAACTTTCTGGAACTGTGGAATTCTGTGTCCTCAGGACCGGGATGGCTGAGGCAGCCTGTCGTGGCCCTGCAGGCGCTGGCGGGTGAGGTGCTCTGCTCCACCAGCCCAGGTGGTTGAGGGCCTCCGGGAGCTGCCGCCTCTGAGACCTGCCTCCAGTGTAGGGTTTATAAACCTCTGTACTAATGATGCTTGGAGCTGGACAACAGCTCTTCTTTCCTGGGGGCTGTCCTGTGCGTGATAAGTTGTTGGACAGCAACCTGGCCTCTACCAGATACCAGGAGTACCCCCTAATTGTGACTACTAGAAATGCCTCTGACCCTTACCAAGCCTCCCCTGGGGCAAAGCCGGCCCTGGAACCCACCACGAGTGGCATTCAGATCTGCCACCCAGACTTTGCTGTGGCCTGGACTGTGTATCCACTGAGGCAGGCTGAGCTACACTGGACCCCAAGCTCACACAGATGGGGAGGAAATCATGGGGGGAGGTGGGCCCGGAGGAGGCAGCCCTGGAAGGCGGTGTCAGCGATATCCCAACTCTGGGAGCCGCTCTACCTTGTGCCGTGGGCCAGGACGTGGAGGTGGCCTGCAGGCTGTGGCGGGGGGGTGACAGGAAAATGGGCTGGAGTTCTGCAGCACGTCTCCCAAGGCAACCCTCCACCCACGTGCTTCCATTTAGAAGATGTGTGTCGGACCCTTTGCTCAAGGGTCCTGAGCTTACTTGGCTCGCCCTCTGGGGAGCAGGACCTCTTTATAAGAAAATGCATTTGCTAAGAGTCCCAGGAGCCATGAAAACACCTCCACACCAACAATTGATGATGTTCAGCCATACTGCTCACAATCGCCAAAAAGTGGGAACAGCCCAGGGTGTCCATCAGCAGGTGAGCGGAAAAACAAGTGTGACAGGGCTGCACAGTGGGATGTTTCCCAGCCAGAAAAAGGAATGAAGCCTGACACCTGCTTCAACAAAGACTTTGAGGACGTTGTGCTCTGTGAAAGAAGCCAGACACAGGCCACGTAGGGGTCAGGTGGTGGGGCATGACTGTGGGCGAGCACAGGGCTTCTTGTTGGGGTGGTGAAATATTATTTCTGATAGGTTTAGATACTCTAGTATCTGCAGATCCTGTTTGGTCTGGGGGCAAATACAAGCTTGTAAAATACAGACCCAGACACAGGGCTTGTGAAGGTCTGAGTAGCGCTCTAAGGGAGGGCTCAGGTCACATTAGGGGACAGTGGGGGGCCCCGGTGGCCTTGGGTGGCTGTGGGGGGTTGCGGGGGCTGTGGTTGGACCCAGAGGGCCTCGGTCACACTCCTCAGGACATCCAGGGCACTGCCCTCAGCCCACCACACCATGGTGTGCACTTCTTGTCCCAAGGAAGAGCCTACAGCTGGTGACACATGCCCACCAATTGCTGGCCTCATGGAGCTGGGAGAGTGTCCCGCCAGTGGGTCTGAGTGAGCAGGGGCTGCTCAGCATCAGGATGACACAGCCTGAGGGGGGAGGTGACAGGGTGGGCATGTCCTGGCTGGTCCCCTCACCAGGGCCCCTGGTCCCTCTGCAAGGTCACAGAAATTGGCTAGGGCTGCAGGCTGAATTCCACAGGGCAGCCTGAAGGGGGTCTTCCCACAGCCTCCCACTCCCTGCGATCCGTCTTCCCGCCATCCTGCCTCCGTCTGCCCCTCCCTCCTCCCACCTCCTGAGTGGGGTCCTCCCGATGCAGCCCCCACCCTGACTATATCTGTGTGTGCGTGAGGCAGTTTGCAGGGGGCTGAGTGGGGCCTGCTGGGGTTCGAGCCCCGACTTAGCTGCATGCCTGCCCCCTCCTCTGAGGAGTGAGGAGAGCGGTGGCCGCGTCTGCCTCAGAGGGAGGCTGTGAGGGTCAAAGTGCGTGCAATGCGCTCCGAGCCGCCCCGATGCTCAGCCAAGTGCTCCCCTCCTGGCAGCGGGCACCGTCAGATCTCCGGTGCCTGGGCGGGAGGCTGCTCTCCAGCCTCACCAGCGGGCCACCCCAGGGCCCAGCCTCCCACTGCGGGGCGGGGCCTCCCTGTCCCCACTTGAAGGAAGATGAGCTGGAGGTTCAGTGCTCTGCCAACACAAAGTGCCACGTAGCGTGGCTGGACAGATAGGCCTGTGGTTCCAGGTGTGCAGTGAATGGGTGAGTGTGTGCATGTGTGTGTGTGTGGGAGAGGTGAGTGTGTAGGAATCCGGGGGTGTGAGTCCCGCACAGTCCCTCCTCATGCCCTGCACTCTGGGCACGTCTGCCTCCGGCTTGGCAGCCCTTTCCCCATGATGCCTCTCTCTCCACAAATCCTTCCCCCACGTCCTTTCCCAGGGTCCTGGTCCCATCTACCCTGCCGTGCCCCTGTGACCTGCCCCATGTTACCTACTCAGAAGCTGCACAGGGGGGCTGAAGCCAGCTGTGGGAACACTCTGAGCCTTGGAATCAGTCTCAGCCACGGGGCCTCCTGTGGGTGGGTGCAGGAGGCCCCCAGGCAGCACACGTGTCTGAAGGATGGCTGAGTGGACGCATGGATTAGGATGTGGGTGGTGGCAGTGGGGTCGGCCCTTTCCCATCCGCAGAGATGGGGTCCAGGGTGGAGAGGCCCCCACAGTGCCTGTGCAGCAGGGCCAGCACCCCCGCCCTGACACCGCATCGATGGACAGGTGTGGGGGAACATGGCCCGGGGATCAGATGAGAGTTGGCTGCAGATCCCTTGACTGAAAACGAAGCGCCCTGGGGAAGGCCGGGTGGAAGCACGAGGAGCCAGCCACACTGCTGGAAGGCGGAGGGTGTTGCAGAGCTTCCTGCCCTGACCCGGCTCGGGGCCCAGGTGGAAGTTCCAGGTGTGGCAGGTGGGGCCTGCTGGCAGGGTGGCCAGGCCAGAAGTGGGGTCTGCCCCGCTGGGGTGCCCTCATTTATGAGAAGCGGACCGTGGCTCTTGCCTCTCCAGAGCTGCGGGGGCAGGGCACGTGTCCCTCAAGGGAGGTACTGCTTGTGAAAACGCTCTGCAGCACGAAGCTCACCCTTGGCTTGCTATGCCTGCAGCTTAGAAGGATGCTCTTACCTCATGGCTACAGGTACACAGCATGCCCCGCTCCCACCATAAATTAGGCAGAGCTCTAGCGACGCTCAGGAATTCTGGCCACGCTGATGGAGACCCACCTGGGAGGCCTGGTTCTGGGCTGGTGAGCTGCATCCTCTTTGCTGCCGTTCAGCTGGGTGCTTGGGTGTGCAAGCCTGGCTCCTCACCAGCTGACGGGGACACACTCCCCAGTTCCCAGCGCCTTCTCTTTGTTCCCCTTGCTGACGCTGCTCCAGCCTGCCAGTCCTCATACACATGCCTTTTTCTGGAACGTTTGCCTTATTCATGTCAGACTCAAGGTCACCAGAGACAGAAGGGCTGGATTGGGAGGGAGCCCAGGCTTGGTTTGTACCTCCTCAGTGGCGTGCATATGTGTGTGTGTGTGCATGCATGTGTGCACAAGTGGATGTGCATACATGTATGTATGCATATGTGTGGATGTGCCTGCAGGCAGGCACACTTGTGCACATGCACCTGTGCATGCAGTGTGTGTGCACATGTATACACGTACCTATGTGCATCGTGTGTTTCTGCCTGTTTGTATAAATAGGGTAAATAGGGGAGAGAGTCCAGATCTCCTGGACACCTCTCAAAATCCAGGGCCCGTCCCCCGCCAGGCAACAATCCTTGGCACTGCCCTGGGATGGAGCCCGTGGGAGAAGTTACTGGACTTTGGGGCAAAGGAGAGGAGAAATGAAATAGCAGCGAGATTTGTAGCGTGTTACCTGTTTTTATTAAAAATCAATGACACAGTAGAACGATTCCACTCTATCTTACTTAAACAATATCCACTGCATGGGAGCCAGGAGGTGGGGGGCCTTAGGGCCAGAGAGGGAGGGGCGCTGTGGGGGCCACGGGCCCCGGGAGCTCTCTGCTTCCAGCCGCGCCCCTCCATAAAATAACCAGCTCATCTCGGGCCCATCAGAGCCGGGATTTACGGCCAGGCCTGCGATTGCCTGCCGCCCGCCTCTCTCGGTTTTATTCCTGCTGTTTATCACACCGGGCCCTGCCTCAGTGCCAGAGGGACAGTTAATCAAGGCAGACTTTCTACCTTGTCATCCCAGGAGTCTGCTGAGAGAAAATGTGAACCGGAAAATTAAAAATCATGGGAACTCTGAAATTTGTGAAGAAGCCAGGGGCTTGGGGAGGAGAGAAAGTAAGAGATTTCCCCTGCTCCCTGCCCCACGTCTGGACACAGCCAACCACAGCGGAGCCACACGCCCGGCAGTCCTCTCCCCTCGTTCCCGCAGGCGAGTTTCTGCAGGCAAGCCTTCCAAAGTGCCCCCACACCCGCGTCCACCCCTGCTTTGCCCCCCTGCTCGTGTCTCCGCTATCTTCCCTTCTGGAGGGAATATAGATGACAGTCATGTCTGAGAAAAAGAGGGAGACAGGAAGTAGCACCCTAGGGGTTAGTGGTGGTGTCTGCCCAGAATCGGTAGGAAGAAGGTCTAGGTCCCACTGAATGAGCAGCCTCTCCCCGCACCTGGGTGACCATCTGGCTAGCCTGGCCCCCACTCTGCCCGGCCTGGGGCAGGCTCTGGGAGATGGAACGCCCGGGCGAGGGGAGGAGAAGGGAGGGACCCCAGAGAAGGGAGGGAGGGCTCCACACCTGTGTAGCCTGGCTGTGTGGACATGTGGTCGGGGCGGGGAGTGGGTGGGGGGGGCGGCAAATTTTCCAGCTGTTTCCGGAGATGCGGGAGAACTTCATTAGCATTTAAAGCTAGGCCAGCAGAGCACCTCTGCTTTGTGAGGCTAGCGCCATACCCAGGGGGCTGTGGCGCATCATTTAATCTTGGAGAGCAGAGGAATGGATTGCTTCCAGATCCTTCTAGACCCTTCTATGAAAAACAAGATGGATTTCATTTACTGTCTAATTTTACTTTGTGGAGGAGCCAGTTGGGGCCGGGGAAAGGAAAGAGGGAGACGGGAAATGCAAACCCAGGGCTTGGCTCCTGCTGGCCGGCCCTACTCACCAGCAGCGCAGAAGAGGGGCATTTACTTTTAAATTTCAAGCCCCCCTTCAGCTCCAGGTGCAGCCCCAGGAGGGGTGTGTGTGTGTGTCTCCCCAGGCCTGGTCACTGAAGAAGGTTGCAGGCACTGAACAAATGTTTTTCCATATCCCAGGGGCAAGGCAATCAGGCCAGTGCCTTCTGACGATCTCAGGGGGGGCAGCCTGATGCCTGCCTGGGCTGGGGGTGTTTGGGGAGCCTGGTCCTGGGAAGGGGGTCTCCTGACCCTGGCCTGCCCTGGACTCGGGAGAGCCCGGGGCCTGGTGTCAGGGCCGCATGATGGAGGGCGATGGCGGTTGGCAGCTTCATCTCAGGGCACCCTGGGCTGCCCTGCTCGGGGGCTGCTCCCACCTCATTACTTATTTAACCATCTCTTTATGATTCTGGAGGAGCCACGGGAAAAAAGGAACTGCAGGGGGCTGGGCTGAGTGACTGTCCCCAGCAGAGCTCTGAATGAAGGACATTGGCACGGGCAGCTGTCAGTCAAGGCCTCCCATCTCCCAGGCCCTAGGAACCTGCAGAGGTCACATCAGACTCTCAGGGCCAGGGACACGAGGGTGGTCTGCGGGGGCAGGGCGCAACAGGGGCATCCGGGGTGTGGGGCTGGGCTCAGCTGCGAAGGTCCCAGTTAAAGAGGGGAGTCAGGGTAGCCTGGGGGTGGGGTCACAAATGACACAGGCACAGAGATGAAAAACCAACTTCGATTTAGACTCGGCCATCGGGGCCTCCATTTCTACCAGAGTTGGTCCTCAGGGCAGCAGAGGGTGGGAACTTCCCTTCCTCTGACCCTCTGCACCCCCAGGAGGCAAAGCACCACCCAGGGCCCTGGATGGGCATGGAGCAGAAGCTGCTGGTGTAGTTGAACTTCACAAATGGGCACCAGCTCTGAGCCAGGACAGGTGGGCTGAAGAGCCCCCCTGGGGCTTCCGTCCTCTTCCTGCACTGGGGCAGGAGTCAGCTCTGACGTTTCCATGGAGACCTCACCCTCTGTGTGCCTCTCTGGACCTTGGCTTCCTCCCTGCTTGGCAGACATGACCCAGCCCCGTCTCATGTGACCTCAGCTCTGGCCACACAGAGATGGACCTCAGGGGGTGCACTAGGCCCCCAGGCCTCTTCCTCTGCCTGGCTCCCTCTTCAACCCTATTCCTCCTCTAGACATGTACAAGGACCCCCACCCCCATGTGTAGCTGCACACACTGTGCACAAAAGGCCCCCCATGCACAGCTGTTAACACCATGCATGCAAGACTCCTCATCCCCTGAGCAGCTGCTCACACCACGCATGCAAATTTCCTCCCATGCACAGCTGCTTATACTGTGCATGCATGCAGTGCACCTCATGCATAGCTACACACACCGTGTATGCACATGCACATTTCAAAATAATTCCCACCTCCCCTGCCTGTCATGCATGGCCTTAGGGTAGCTGCTGCTGAATCTGCTGCCTTGCCCAAACTGGTCGTCCTGGGGTAGCACCCTGCCCCATGCATCTCCACAGTGCCAGCACATGGCAGATGCCTATCAGCTGCCTGCTGAGTGAGCGATTGCCAACATTTCTAGAAGAGCCTGTCTGCTGTGTGTATCTGTGCAGCATGGAGAACTCTGCGTGGGCCCCAGGGAAGCCAGGAGCTGGTTCTGCTCTTGTGCAGGCTGCTGGGGAGGGCATGGGAAGGGGGAACAGCCAGGGGAAAATGTGGCCGTCACTTCCGTGCTTAGAGCACCCAGGCCCCTGAGACGTCCCCTGGTGACGTTTCCACGATGCGTTATGTGAGTTAGCTGTTGTTACAGATTTACCTTCCTAATTATGTTTGGCTTAGAACAATGTTAAAATTGTTTTGCATTCCCTGGGCACACAGAGCCAGGGTGTGGGAGGAGGTGGCTGGAGATGTGTGAGGTGGCAGAGAGAAGATATTTGGAATTTAAAGGCTGTCAAGGATAAGCCACGTGCCGGTAATAAAGAATTGCCCGTGCAGAGAGAACCTGTAAACAGTCACAAGCTAATGTGGACGCTGATACCCAGCAGAGCCCGAGGGGCCTGGGAACAAGCTTGGGGGACCTGGGGCCTGAACCTAGAGGGCCAGTATTAGTCGGCCTCCTGTGTGCTGGGCCCTGCTCTGAGCACTTGCCTTGGTTTGAGTCACCTGACCCACAGCCACTGGGGTGAGTGTGCTCTGGTGTGTTCTTTAGCAGAGGGGTAAAGTAAGGCGCAGAGGAGGACATCACTGGCTCGAGGTCACAAAGCTGATGGGCGGGAGAGGCAAGCTCGAATGCTCCGTGTAATGCCACTTCCAGCAAGACGGGGTTCTGAACTAAGAGCCCATTTCCTCTGTTGGCCGGAGGAGAAGGTCCGAGGCACAGGGCCTGTCTTCCCCGCACAGGGCGCCCAGAAAAGGTTTTTCACTTTCCCACTCCACCTGCCTGGATGCAGGGACGTCCCCCTTCCAGAAATCAGTTGTTTTCAAGAACTCACTCTGCACCTTGTTGGGGTGGGCCATGCTGGTGCATACGAAGCACCAGGGGGGGTCCTGGTTCAGATAAAACGCCAGGGAGCCTTTTGGGGCCGCGAAGGACACGCCCTTTCCTGTTACAGAGGAGACGCTTACATTCACAGAGGTGTCGCCTCCCTCGGCAGTGCTGGATGGAGACGTGTGCGCTTTTTGGCTTCAAACTTGGATTTCTAACTTACGTGGCCACCTGTGGGCCGGGAGTGGCTACAGTTCTTTGAGAGTTTCACTGCTCGCGCCAGCGCGATTGGCTGTTACTGAGCCCCACAGCCCCACAGCCTGTCTCTGAGGAAGCTGTTCCCTCCCACCAACGTTTGTAAGCACGGCACAGTGCTCCCTAAAGTTCAGATTAATATGGATTTGCTGCCACATGGATTTAAACCGCTCTTTCCT
The DNA here is from genome assembly GCF_040802235.1 of Manis javanica. Taxonomy (NCBI): domain Eukaryota; kingdom Metazoa; phylum Chordata; class Mammalia; order Pholidota; family Manidae; genus Manis; species Manis javanica. Next base: position 180,647,415 of record NC_133159.1, on the reverse strand, counting down.
GAGGAAGATGCAGATTGTGTCCGGACCCCTTTGGCCTCTTGGCTAATCGCCTGCACAAAGTCAGGCAGCCAGAACCACGCATGCCACAGAGCCAGGAGCGCCGCTCCCTGCTGCAGGCAGTCTGGGTATTCCCGAGAGCATCAGACGGGGGCAGTGCCCACAGCGATGGAGGTGAGCTGTCCATCTCGGGGGCGCCTCTGCCCAGCTGCAGACTTCACCTCCTTCGTCTCCTAGCTCTGACCAGGTTGGTGTTTCTCAGTGGGCAGGGCTGCTTAGTGCCCTCTGGTTCCACACTGCCCCAAAATAATATGGTTTCCCTGTCAGCCTGGTTCCCTGCGACAAGAAACCTTATCCGAGTCTCCCTCAGCACTGAAGTATTTGTGTTTTGCAGGCAAATATGGTCCTGCAGTAATAAGGGGCTTGGTCCAGCTTGTTTTAAGAGGGCCTGGCAGGGTTATCAGTGTTTCTCCCAGTCCTGACCCCTCAACTCCCAAAACCTGCACATGACACCCCAGCCGATGGGGAGGAGAGTGGCCACCAAGATTCTCCTCTCCAGTTGTCAAAGCAACACTGAGGATATGGAAGCCCCACAAGGCCAGGAGCATGTTTCTTGTTCTCTCCCTGCGCTGGGGTCTACACAGGATCCATGGACATATGTGATCCGACTGAAGTGTTCAGGTGCTGGGAGAGGCTGCCTGGAGGAAGCGCCGTGGACTTCTATTTCCTGCTGTGATGTAAACGCTGGAATTTTACCCTGTTGTAGAATCAGCAGGTCCCCGATTTGTTTTGTGGATTTCAGCCTGTCCTACGTTTTCAACACTTCAAGATTTTTCCACTGTGGAAGTTGAGGGCATGGGTCCCCCTGTTTCCGATCATTTGTAACAGTCGGTTCTTGCTGCACAACCAACTACCCCACGAGTCAGCAGCTTCAAACATTAATGCAGTCGATCCTCGTTATTTGTGGATTCTATATTTGCAAATCTGCCTGCTCGCTGCCATTTATTTGCGAGCCCAAAATCAATACTAGCAGCCCGTTCATGGTCATTCGTGGACATGCACAGAACAGAGAAAACCTTGAGCCCTCTGATGCAGGTGTTTCCAACACAAGGTGACGCTGCCTCCTTCTGCCCCCCTCACACTGCAGACGAGCGGTCTATTGCCTGCTATAGTTTTTGCATTTTTGGCTTTTTGATGGTGATTTTACTGTTTTAAAATGGCCCCAAGCACTGCGCTGCAAGCTGTCTGGTGTTCCTAAGCACCACACAGTGGCGATGAGGCCCACGGAGGAAAACATCTGAGTTAGATAAGCTTCATTCAGGCATGCGTTACAGTTCTGTTGGCTGTGAGCTCAATGTTAAATCAACATACATTAAATAACACATCATTAAACAGAAACAGAGAATAGGTTAATGTGTTGATGGGTTGATGAAAATGTGTCCAGGGTCCTGTATTTCCCCTAGGAGCAATGGGTCAGTATTTGCTGGCTCAAGGTTAGCAATGACTTTCTATACCACAACTCCTCAGTTCACGGGAACCAACGGTACTGTGCAGGGGTCTGCAGTCGGTGGGTGCCAACTGGGGTAGGCTGGGCTCAGCTGGGTGCTTCTGCTTCAGGCTGAGGTTGGCCAAGCATGGCTCCTTGCTCTGAAGTGGGCTCAGGTCAGCTCATGTGGGTCTGCTCTGGGTTCCGGCTGCAGGGCAGCCACTCCCGGGGTTGCTGTTCTGCTGGCCATGCCAGAGGCACACACCTAACACACAAGCACCTTTAGAGGGCTTGCTGCATACCTGCTGACTTCCCACTGGCCAGAGCAAGTCCACGGACAAGCCCTGTGTCCAGGAGTGATGGAGTGCACTCTGTTTCACTGAAGGGGTTGCAAAGTCACATGGCAAAGGGTCGTGACACGGGGCATGAACACCTGGGGCCCACCCTGGACGATGTGCCTAGGAGGATCTCCCGGGGAATTGACCCGAGACCTGGGTAGCCGGTGTGGGGTGGGATGCGGCCGAGGAGTCCTGGCCCAGAAGCGGGGGAGCAGAGGGGCAGGGTGGGGACCTGGTGGTGGGGTCAGTGGCTCACCATCTCCCCGGTTGCCCCAAGTGTCCTCCTGTCTGCCCCAAGTGTCCTCCTGTCTCTCTGCAGAAGCACCGCTCCGTCAGGCAGGCTTGCTGACCTTGCCGGTGCCAGCAGGTCGATGTGCCTCGGGTGTGGTGACCTGGAGCTTGCTGGGAGGGAGGGGGAACGAAGGAAGCTGGTTAATGAATGAGGGGGAGGGGAGGGGCCAGGGGAGGAGGAGAGGAGACCCTAAGAGCTGCCATGTTCTCAGTGTTTTACTTAACGACATCTTTTATGCAATTACCAAGTCTGGTGTGAAGAACAGATCTGCAGGGACCCAGCCTCACAAGTTGTGGGGCTTGTCCTACAGACCCACATGTCTTACTAAGAAGAGGAGCCGGGTAGGATTTCTAGGATCATTCCACCTAGGCCTGCTTTTGAAATCTTGTACCACATTTGCTCTTGTATTTTTTTCCTTCCCCTGCCTAAGGGCATCTGCCTGGTTCCTCATCAGTAAAAGAATCTGTTCCATTCACATCTGGGATGGAGGGCCTTTGATACCAACATGCATGGGAAAGAGGGAAGAATAATTAACAAATTAACTAATTGCCCTTTATTTCCACTTCAAACAAATAAGGTAATTTTTTTTTAGCTGAACAAGTTGCACATGAATAAAGGGCCATTGCCGACCACTTAAAAATGAACATGTGAACACACACAGACTCCCCCACATCCTTAAAGTCCGACACGTGCATGGATCGCTCCTCTGTGAGCCAAGCTGGCTTCAGCAGCCTGGCCCAGTAGTGAAGCTCCGTGTGGATGTATATATCCATGGAGAGAAAAAACACCCATCAGCAATCCCACTCCTGCAAAAGAACAGCAAGCAGGGTCTTGAGGAGATATCTGCACACCCATGTTCCCAGCAGTATGATTCACAACGACCAAGAGGTCAAAGCATCCCACATGCCCATCCACAGAAGAGCAGATGAGCAAAATGTGCTCTGTCCACACGGTGGAATATTATTCTGCTGTGAACAGGAAGGGAGTCCTGACACCTGCTACATGTGGATGAATAAACCTGGAGGGCATGATGCTCCGGAAATCAGCCAGTCACAGAAAGACAAAGACTGGGATTCCACTCATACGAGGCCCCTGGAGGAACCAATTCCTTGGAGGCAGAAAGTAGGATGGTGCTGGGTGCAGGGGCTGGGGGAGGGGATGGGAGTAAGCACTCAGTGGGCACAGAGATTCCGTTTTCCAAGATGAAAGCACTCTGGAGATGCCGGGGGTGGCTGTACAACAGTGCGAAAGTGCCTAATGCCACTGAGCTGCCCCTTCGATGGTCATGTGTTGATGAACTGACAAAAATGTCATGACCAGAGGCTGTGGGAACCTGGCCTTATATTCCCCCAGCAGCAATGGTTCCATGTTCACTAATTCAGGCTTTGTGGCCGCTTTATGGAGCATGAGTACCGTGAACGATGAGGATCGACCGTATGTTTAAACACGTTCCATTTCATCCTGCTTGGCACCTGGGTCCTGACTTCCTCCACCATTTCTGTGGTGATACTTGCGGTCACGGGCTCAGGCCTGACCTAAAGAGTGACATTGCTGTGAAGGACGATTCTCTGATTTGATCTAGGAAATTTCAAGCTGTCCTGGCCGCAAATATCAGCTCCTTTCCATCCTTGACACCTCCCCGCCCTGTGTGAGTGGGTAGGCTGCTGTGCACAGGCAGCCATCCGAGCCGGGGGCTCTGTGCGCGGGTCGGCCCGCCGGCACGGACCTCATGCCCCGTGTTCTTAGTAGCGAGTCTGTCGGCAGATGAAAATAATATTTGCTGAGCCTCGTATAGAGTAAATCGTATTTATACTTTCCTCTAGGAACAAAAGTACTTTCAAAAGCATATTTGATTTTGAAATCACCTTTCTGATGAAGAGTCCCTTAAAAAGGACAGTTAGTTGAACTGTGGGTTGGAGAGAATCCTTAAGTGTAGACATGGCTTTTCCATCTATCAGTGTGTTGAAAGATTTTAGGCGTGATATGTTTGAGTTGTTATTTTCCCCTTTCTCCTTATCTGTTTTTTGTTTTTTTCCTGGAAGACGTTGCAGATGGGTTCATGCCTCTGAGTCTTCCCCGCTACTGTGAAAACAGTGGCTCTCCCGGCAACGGGGCTTGTCGACATCAAACCTTCTCCAAAGCCAGAGGCCGCACCTGCCATCCCAGAACAGCACTGGGGGGCCCAGTTGGGGGATGTGTCTCCGGGGAGCTGGGGTGAAGTGCCAGCATCCCAGCACAGGCCATCTGGGGGGCACAGAGGCCCACAGCCTTGTGGGGTCACAGAGCCTGGCTCCCAGACAAGGTTAAGCATCCATGCCCAGGGCCTGGGGTGAGCAGAAGTGGTACATAGATTAAAGGCCAGGTTAATTTTCAAACCCTCCCTTTCCTAAAATGCAGGGGTCACGGGCTCTGGGGCCCCCACTGATGAAGCATGTTACCCCAATGGGACCCTGACTCCTGCCCGGCCTCAGTTTTGTCATCTGTGAGATGCAGCCCCCGGCTGCCTTGCAGCTGGACTTTTGGAATGAGAGCCAGCATCCCACCTGACTCGGAGCAGGTGCTGGGAAGGCTTCTGTCATGGGGAGTGGGTGCAGCTAATGATGCCATGGGGGCCCCAGGGAGGCTGTCTCTGTTCACTGGTCCAGTGGGCACCTCAGGCCCTGCTCATGCGGATGCAGCCTCAGCCACGGGCAGCCTGCAGCACATGGAGCTTTGTGGCATTGCTGCCTACGTGAGCAGACAAGAAACAACCATAGTGTGAGCGTGCGTGCGTGCACACGTGTACAGGCACACCCTGTGGCTGCTTCCTGCAGAGGTGGGGTTGGCATCCACAGCAGGAGGGGACAGCCACTGCAGTGGACAGTGTCTGAGAGGCGGGAGGCGGAGGATGGAGGAAATTGCGTGGGGTCTGTCGACATCTGAGGATTTCCTGGCTCTGGGAAAGCGAGCTGGGGTGGGCAGGAAGGGCCACCTTCCCCATGGAGCCGACATGTGTGCACTGCAGCCCCGGGGCACCTTAGGGCTCTTGAGGAGGACGTGGTCCCTGACTGAGGGACCATCAGGGAAGGCTTTTGTGAGCTGGTCTTTTTGGAAAGAAGAGAGGCTTAGAGACACAGAGGAAAGCAGACGGGCCTCTTGGCAGGAGAGCGGTGTGGGCGGCATTGGGGGTGGGGCCCCGCATGAAGGACAAGTGGCAGCCGAGACCAGCCTGGGACGGCCCTGGGCCCTGGCTGAGGAGCTGCACGCGAGAGGGGGGCCATGGGCAGCCACGGGCCCGGAGGCAGCCCACCAGGTGGTGCTGGGGGGAGCTCCACCATGGCACATGCCCCTCCCACTGCACAGACAGATACGAGTGTCCCCCAGTGCCCCCTCCAGCCTGGCAGGGGCTCCCGTGTAGATCACGGCTCCCAGGAGTGCCTGTGGGGAGGAGCAGGCACCTACAGTGGTGTGGGGGTGCAGAGGGCACTTCGGGGGCAGGCATTGAAAGGTGCTTGTGGCCGCCTTTCACTCTCGGCGGGGGGGCACTGGCCACCAGAGGTCGTGCAAGATGCAGTGGTTTTGTGGCCACATCAGGTGAAGTGTCAGCCATGCCCAGCGGGCTCGGCATCCTGTCCCGGGCACATGGCCCTGCCCATAGCCACCGTTGTGAAAAGAGCATTAGGGAGGCAGAGCAGCCCCAAGAATGCATGCATGTGTGTGCCACGTGTGCACATGCATGTGTGAGTGAGCACGTCCACCTGAGGCAGCTGCACGTCCTCCTGCTCTCCTGGGGTGGGTGTCCAGGGCCGTCTGGAAGCTCACCCTGCGAGGACACCTGTCCTGCGGCATCAGGGCCCGTCCTTATGGCCTCCTCTAACCTTCATCACTCTTAAAGGCCCATCTCCAAATAGTCACCCTGGGGGTGGGACTTCCTCTTGGAGCTTTGGGGGGACACTGTCCAGTCCCCAGGAGATGGTGATGGAGGGGGAGGAGCCAGAGAGAGCTCTGGTCCCCAGCCCAGGCCCCAGATGGGGGCAGACAGCCGGGTGCAAATGTGCAGTTCTGAAACAGGCACCCTCCAGCCACCCCCTACTTGATGGGCTCCCCCGATGCCGAGTCCTGCCTCCGCCTGGAACGAAGCATGCTCCAAAGTGAGAACAAGGCCCCTTCACACCTCCTCCCTCCTTCCCGGCTCCCTCCCTGGGCACCCCGTCCCACACAATCCCCCCCCAGGCCGTTTAACAGACAGCCAGCAGCCAGCACGCTCCCCCAACCTCATCTGGGTGGGATTTTAATAAAGCCCTTGGACACGGCTGGCTCCGTATATCACTCAGGCCCTGAAGTGGCCTTTGATGGATGCATGACAAGCACCTCCCTTGGCAAAAATGACATCTTGACAGCCTACTCCCCCCAACAAGGCCCCGGTAGGTGGGGGAGCCTCAGAGGCGAGAGCCTCAGAGGGGAGGGTGGGGCCGGGGGACAGCAAAATACCTGGGGTTCGGGGCAACAAGACCTGATGGAGCGAGATTATCTGGCCCAGTGCTGATGCATCATTTTGAGAAACGGGACATTTTTCTTCTGCTGCTTTTATTTGTCATTATTCCGGTCCTGCCTGAGGGGGAATTGCTCTGTGATCGGGTGAGAGGAGCTGAAACTGTAAGAGGAGGCATGTGTGGCTGGGGCTGCGGAGGGCCGGTGGGGGCCGCGGGGCGTGGGTGGGAGAGTCGCTGAGAGCTGGCGTGGCTCCGGCCGCCTCCCCTGGACACCTTCTTGCATCCCCCAATTCCCTCTCCCTCCACCCACTCCTCAGTCGGCCCCAAGGGACCCCAGAAGGAGGATAAGGCATTGTTGGTGCTGCCTGGGCCACGCGGTCTTGCTGGGTCCTTTGGGGTCTGGGGCAATAAGCCCACATTCCCTGTGTCCTCAACCTCGTGTGGCCTCGCTGCCCCATTTCCCAGTGCCGGCCATGCGAGGTTAGAGAGGCCCTTCGCAGGGCTGGGGAGACTGCGCACAGGGACGGGGAGGCCGCGTGCAGGGTTAGCGGGGCCGCTCACTTTCCGTTTTGGCTGTTGCCATTGTTCTTTCCTCAGTGCTAGGGTCTTGGTGGTGATGTCATGTGATGGGTGTGGCAAGTGGGCCTGGAGCCGTCCCTGTGTCTTGGCCAGCGGGTGGGGTCCTTCCGGCGAGCCTCAGTCCTTGCCCGCAGGAGCCGAGGGGCAGCAGCCCACACTACACCACACCCCCTTCTGACACCCATTCCAAGTTCAGGGGTCCAAAACCACTCCCAGGTTCACTCATTGGCTACAAGGACTCACAGAACTCAGGAAAGTTGTAATACTCAGGATTTATTACAGCTGAAAAATACAGATTACATTCAGCCATTAGAGGAGGTGCGTGGGGCAGAGTCTGGGAAAGAGGAACCGTGGGCCTTCTGTGTCCTCTCCTGGGCGTCAGGACGTGGCTGCTTTCCTGGCTGCTGTGCCCACGGAGACCTCCCGGGAGGCCTTCAGGAGACCCTGGGCCTCTACTCCAGGGGTGGGGATAGGCTTAGGCCCCCATCCTGGAGAGGCAGGAGGGGGCTGGACCGGGCCTGGGGTCGTGAAGTCCAGGGGAGCTCTCTGCATGTGCCGGGGGACCCCTGCCAGGGCGTCCCCAGCCTGTCACGTCCCTTCCCACGGCCCCCTCTCTGGACGGGGGCATTCTGATGGGGAGACCCTGACTCAGGGCTGCACATAGATTCTGAAAAAGCTGTAGATAAATAGGTATTTTAAAAATGGCAGTATAGTTAAAATATGCTCAGGGTCTTTCCATTTCCACATTAAGGAAACCCTTTGTGAACCAGCAGCCAGTTTGTGTTTTTTACGCATCAGATTTGCCTAAAAGGAGACACACCTGCTAACCTTGTATCATTAATGATTCTACTGGAGATAAGACAGGATGCTGGGGTGTCCGAACTCACACAAAGATAGCCCTGCCTTCGGATTCCCTGGTGCTTTTTCCCCAAAATGCTTTCGTGTTTGTCACCACCCCTGAGCCTCAGAATCACTCTGTCAGGGGGCTTGCAGGTGGGGGGGTAAGTTGCTCTTCCTCACAGGGAGATGGAGACACCAAGGGTCAGAGATAGGGGGCTTCCTCAAGATCTCCTTGTTTGTGCACATGCAGAGCTGTGTGCATTGTGTGCTAAGAGGTATTAGGGGGCCTCTGAGTTTTGTATACACACACACATACATATGCCCATGCATTCACACACATGCACACGTGCACACACTTGCACATGCACCCATTATCCATAGCTGACAAGCGCTTGTTACTTGCTATGCATTTCTGAAGTTCTTGTTTGATCTCCTACATCTGCATGAAACCTGCAAATACACAGGTCTTGGGCGTGGTGGGGCTCTGGTGTGTCCTCAGCTTTCCAGAAATCCCCCCAATGGCCATTCACAGTAGGAAGATCTGCAGAGGCGGCAGACAGGTGGTGGTGTCCCGCACACTCGGAGGCGTCTGCCGTGTTTGCTCTCGGTATGGGTGGTGCAAGAGGTAGACAGTCACATCCTGACACTGGGATTAGCCTCCCAGGGGAAACGATGATCTTAGGGAGCAGCTGAGGTGACAGAAGAGCATTCACAGCAGCATCGGTCTGACACACAGGTGCGTGCACACAGACACACGTGTGCACATGCGTGGCAGAGCAGCTCACAGAAGCAGGGAGGTGGTGTGAGGAAGGAGGAGACCGTGGGCAATTGCTCAGCTGCCATGGAGTGCTGACGATGGGTTTGGAGGACTCAGGTTGCTGTCCTTCCTTCCCAACCTGGGGCATCCAGTCCCTCGCCCCCGTGGCCAGATTATCACGTTGAACCGAGGGCTTGTGAGGTCTGTTTGTCTAGCAGAATGTGAGTATAATTGCTCTAAAGTGAAGAAGGATGCATTTGCAGCTGGGTAGTGACCTGATCTGAGTTAGCAAAGAGAAAGCCTCCATTGCCTTTGACCCTGCCGCCCTGGCCCTGCTAAAGCCCCAGCCAGTCCTGCTGGTCTGCCTCCCCAGTGAGCAGGTCCCCGCCGCCGCCCGCCTTGCAACCCCTTGTTCACTCTGTGGGCAGGGACTCCTCTCCCACGCCTCTTTCTCAAGCAGCAGGTCTGAGCAGACCTATGGGGATGCTGCAGGCACTCGGCCCAGCCCCTCCTGTCTCCTTCTGTCTTGGTCCTGGTCTGTCCCTCTCTGATGTTCCCTCTTTTTAAATGAAATGTTTTTCCAATTGAAGTATAGTTGACAATACTAATTTCAGGTGTACAACATAGTGATTTGACAATTATATACATTATGAAATGCTCACCACGATATACACAGTTACCATCTGCTACCATACAAAGTTATTAAAATACTGTTGACTATATTCCCTATGCTGTACTTTTAGTTCCTGTGGCTTATTTATTTTATAACCGGAAGTTTGTAGCTCTTTATCTCCTTCACGCATTTTGCCCACCCCCCCATGGCAACCACCAGTTTGTTCTTTGTATCTGTGAGTCTATTTCTGTTTTGTTTGTTTTGTTTTTTAGATTCCACATGTAAGTGAAATCATATGGTATTTGTGTTTCTCCACCTGGTTTATTTCACTTAGCATAATACCCTCTAGAGCCATCCATGTTATTCCAAATGACAAGATTTTGTTATTTTTTACGGCTGAGGAACATCCCATTGTGTGTATGTACCACATCTTCTTTAACCATTCATCTATCAATGGACAGTTGGGTTTTTTCCGTATCTTGGCTGCTGTAAATAATGCTGCAATAAACATAGTGCATTTATCCTTTTGAATTCGTGCTTTTGCTTTCTTTGGGTAAATATCTAGAAGTGGAATTACTGGGTCATATGGTATTTCTTTAAAAAGTTTTTAAGGAACCTCCATACCACTTTCTATAGTGGCCGCACCAATGTACAGTCCCACCAGCAGTGGACCACAGTTGCCTTTTCTTCACATCCTTGCCAACATTTGTTATTTCTTAATCTTGTTTCTGTTAGCTTTTCTGACAGGTATGAGGCAATATCTCAGTGCGGTTCTGATTTGCATTCCCTGATGCTTAGTGACGCGGAGCATCTTTTCATGGGCCTGTTGGCCATCTGTATGTTTTCTTTGGAAAAATGTCTATTCGGTTCCTCTGCCCATTTTTCTATTGGATTATTTGTGTTTTCTGGTGTTGAATTGTATCAGTTCTTTACATGTTTTGGATATTAGCCCCTTATCAGATATATCATTTGCAAATATCTTCTCCCATTCCCTCGGTTGCCTTTGTATTTTGTTGACGGTGTCCTTTGCTGTGCAGAAGTTTTTAGTTTGATGTGGTCCTACCTGTTGATTTTTGCTTTTGTTTCCCTTGCCTGGGGAGACAGATCCAGAAAAAAATTACTAATGGTGATGTTCAAGAGTGTGCTGCCTATGTTTTCTTTTAGGAGTTTTATGGTTTCAGGTCTTCTGTTTAGGTCTTTAGCCCATTTCCAGTTTATTTTTGGTGCATGGTGTCAGAAAGTGGTTGAATTTCATTCTTCTGCATATAGCTGTCCAGTTTTCATAGCACCACTTATTACTGTCTTTTTCTCATTTATATTTTTGCCTCCTTTGTTATAAATTAATTACCATAAAGCATGGGTTTATCTAGGCCCTCTCTTCTTTTCCATTGATCTGTGTACCTATTTTTGTGCCAGAACCATACTGTTTTGAGTACTGTAGTTTTGTTGTATAATTTGAAATCAGAGAGCATGACACCTGCCACTTTGTTCTTCTTTCTCAAGATTTTTTTGGCTACTTGGGGTCTTTTGTGGTTCCAAACAAATTTTAGGATAATTTATTCTAGTTCTGTGAAAAATGCTATTAGTATTTTGGTAGGAATTTAATCTATTGACAATTTTAGGTATTATGGACCTTTTAACAAGATTAATTCTTTCTATCCGTGAACACAGAATATCTTTCCACTTGTGTCGCCTTCAATTTCTCTCATCAGATGCTTAGAGTTTTCAGTGTACAGGTATTTCACCTCCTTGGTTAGATTTATCCCAATGTATTATATTCTTTTTGATGCAATTGTAAATGGGATAATTTTCTTAATTTCTCTTTCTGCTAGTTTGTTATTAGCATATAGAGATGGAACAGAATTCTGTATATTGATTTTGTATCCTGTGACTATACTGAATTCATTTATTAGTTCTAATTAGTGGAGTCTTTAGGGTTTTCTGTGTATAGTGTCATGTTATCTGCAAATAGTGACAGTTTAACTTCTTCCTACCAATTTGGATGACTTTTATCTCTTTATCTTGTCTGATTGCTGTGGCTAGGACCTCCAGTACTATGTTGAGTGGATGTGGTGAGAGTAGGCACCCTTTTCTTGTTCCCAATCTAGAGGAAAAGCTTTCAGCTTTTTGCCATTGAGTATGATGTTAGCTGTGGGTTTGTCATAAATTGTCATAAACATGGGACTTTATTCTGCTGAGATATGTTCCCTTTAAACCCACTTTGTAGAGAGATTTTATTATGAATGGATGTTGAATTTTGTCAAATGATTTTTCTGCATCTACTGAGACAATCATATGATTCTCATGCTCTTTGTGCATGTGGTTTATCATGTTGATTGATTTATAGATTTTGAACCATTCTTGCATCCCTGGAATAAATCCCAATCCCACTTGGTTGTAGTGAATGATCTTTTTAATGTATTTTTGAATTTGGTTTGCTAATATTTTGTTGAGGAATTTTGCATCTATGTTCATCAAGGTATTGGTCTCTGATTTTTCTTTTTTTATGGTGTCTTTGCCTGGTTTTGGTATTGGGTGATGCTCACCTTGTACAATGACTTTGGAAACATTCTTCCCTTTTATATTTTTGGAATAGTTGGAGAAGGTTAGGTATTAACTCTTCTTTCAGTGTTTGCTAGAATTCCCCTGTTAAGCCATCTGGTCCTGAACTTTTGTTTGTGGGACTTTGTGATTACTGATTCAATTTTATTACTAATAATCAGTATGGTCAGATTTTCTGTTTCCTTGTGGTTCAGTCCTAGAAGATTGTATGTTTCCAGGAATTTATCAATTTCTTCTGTGTTGGCCAATTCATTGCCATATAATTTTTCATCCAGATCTCTTATAGTCCTTCGTGTTTCTGTTGTGTTGGTTGTAATTTCTCCTCTTCCATTTCTGATTTTATTTGAGTCCTTCCTGTTGATGAGTCTAGCTAAAATTTTATCAATTTTGTTTATCTTTTCAAAGAACTAGCTCTTAGTTACTTTGATCTTTTGTATGGTTTTTAGTCTCTATTTCGTTTATTTCCACTCTGATCTTTTTTGTTTATTTCCTTCTACTAACTTTGGGCCTTGTTTGTTCTTTTCCTAGTTCCTTTAAAGTTGGATCGTTTGAGATTTTCCATGTTTCTTGAGGAAGATTATCACTTTAAACTTCTCTCCTAGAACTGCTATGTTCCAAAAACTTTGAACTATTTTCTGTTTTCATTTGTCTCCAGTTATTTTTTCATTTTCACCCTGATTTCTTCATTGACCCACTGGCTATTTAGTTCCACATGTTTGTTTTTCCCAGTTCTTTTTTTTTTTTTCTTGAAATTTATTTCTAGTTTCATACTGCTGAGGTCGGAAAAGATGTTTGGTATGATTTTGGTCTTACATTCATTGAGTCTTGTTTTGTGGCCTAAGGCTGATCTATGCTGAAGATGTTCCATGCGCACTGGAAAAGAATGTGTATCCTGCTGTTTGGTGTGGAATGTTCTGTATGTATCTGGTGAGTCTATCTGGTGCAATGTGTGGTTCAAGGCCACTGTTTCTGCAGATACTGGTGGCTACTCACAGGTGGCACCAGCTGCCCCTTGGCCCTCCCAGGAGTGCTAGGAGCTGTCCTTGCAGGTGGCAGCCCTTGGTCTTGGTGGGTACCTGGCAGTGGCCCCATCCTGCCTGGGGTGGCTTGGCAGGACTCTGTTGCTGGCACTGTATGGGTCCCAGAGAATAGGGCAAGGAAGGGAGAGGGGACAGAAGGAGGCACAGGTACTGGCATTTCCCACACCCCTCTAGGAGCCTTGGGGAGCAGGGTTGGGGGGTAGGGTATCTGCGCTTGGGGAGGTGGGAGGAGCTGGCCCCAGAGTGTTAGAGAGCTCTTCTTGGGGTCTCCAGCATGCTCAGAGAGACCCCCATGGTCCCCTTCTCCTTCCCCCGGCACACACATACTGCCCTACAAGGAGACCCCTCTTTGTCACCCACACCAAACTCTGCATCCTGCCCCCCACCCCCATCCTAGGTAGAATTCTGCCCACTAGAGGTTTGCGTCTTTGAAATAACGTAAAGGTTCTGTCCTCCTTGGCAGGCTTCAGCACAGAGACAGTGGCTGGGCAGTCCTTGCGGGTGACATGGTGTGGCCTGAGTTTCTGAGTGCTCCCAGAAGTCACTTGAGTGCCCCGGGCTCAGATCCCTGCTGGTGAAATTGCAGCTTGGCGGCCACGATCGCCACGTGGGTCTTGTTCACTGGCCTAGCTGGTGGTGGGCTGCAGTGGCTGCCTGTGTGTGTTGGCAGCTGGGGAAATCAGTGGCTTGGAAGCCCCTTGGGGACAGAGGGTGGGACTGTTCCAGCCTCTCCTGCCACCCTAGCTTCATACCAGACCCATGCCCTTGGTTGCCTAATGGCTCCTCCTAGCCATAGGTATTTGGGAGCCACTTGGACAAAATGAACAGACATCACACCCACCCATGCACTTGTGAGCTGAGAGCACAAGCCTGGGGGTCTCTGGGAAGAGAGAACCTATGGTGTATGGTGCCCCCCACCCTGGGGCACACCGCTTCTGTCACGCCTGCCCTCTCTGGGGCTGCTTCCCCCAGCAGCAGTGGCTTAGCCATGCCAGGCCAGGCTTCCTGTCTTTGCCGTCTCAGAATCCACAGCAAGACCCCAAAGGATTTAGGGAGGCAGACAGACGGACGGGAGACCATGTGGGACAGAAGCGGTTAACTGTGACCTGAACAGGCAGGGCAGGCCTGCATCATCTACAGATGGCAGCGCATCCTACTGCAGGCTTCATTTGGAAAGTTCTGTGCATGAATCCATCTTCCTATGGAAAGGAGAAAATTATTCATAATTAAAAAGTAATAATAATGTGATGTGAAGGAACTCAGCTGTACATTACCCAGAAAGAAGGGGGTAGGGTGTGCAAGCTATTTTTAATGGTCTCCATGGTGACATAGATTTTGTTTACAGTGATTTCTTGTCTCTCTTCAGCAAGGCAATTGCGGATTTGTGTTCTACTAGAAAATACTGCTGGTAAGTCCCCTGTGTGGACAGGAGTGGCATCCTGAGGGGGCTTGGGGAGGGGGTCTGAGCATTGGTGGGGTTGAGCAGGCATTGGGTGGAAATGCATGGCTGAGGCAGGACCTCCACACATCCTTCCAGTGACTCGGACCCAGCCCGTGTTACCTCTGTGCCCTTCGCCTTGGCTGCCCTGTCGCACAGCTCCAGAGTGAGCCTGCGTGCCCACCATACCCACTGCCAAAGCTCCTGGCCACCCGCTCAGGGTGGCTGGGCCCACACCCAGCCCGTGGGGGCCGCCCCAATAGGGCACAGGCCCTGGGCTGCTGGCTCTGCCGCAGGTGTGTGGCAGCCGTGCGCCCTGGGGAAGCCAGAGCGGAGCCCTGGCGGCCCCAGCTGTCCAGCTAAGAGGGTGCACCGCAGGGACGGGCCCTGCCCTGGGAGCTGGCAGCAGTCTCCTGCAGCACGGTCTGGGCTGACTCTGGCCTCTGTTTTGGTCCCTCCCCACCTTTAAATCCCATCTGCAGGTGGTATTTCCAGGCAGTTCCTCCTTTATTTTTAGAAAATCAGCAGAGCCTTTTGGGAAAATGCCCAATTTCCTTCTTCCTGGGAGGAGCAGGGGTGGCTTGTTTCCCCTGCCTGTGGCCGCAGGTGATGGTGAGGTCCAGCTGCGGGGGGAGGTCCACTGGACTGTCAGCAGGAATCGCACATCCAATGCACATCCCACATGTATACACACACTCAAATATACCCACTGTACGTACACTCACATCATAGAAACACAAATCCTCACACACATTAAAATATATAGCACATGTGCTCATGTGAACACATACGGACACACACTCCCCAATACAGACACACCTCCTTCACATATGCACACACATTCCTACACAATGTAAATATAAATACACACCACGCACATATATACACACTCACCACTACAGACACATGCAAATATGCATGCAGACACACATATCACACTCATGCATGCACAGGTATATATGTACACTCACCACTATATATACATGCACACACCCACATTTCTCACATAATTGGCTCCATTCTGAGCGTTGTTCACTCATCCATTCCGTGAACATACCCTGAGTGCGCCCACTATGTGCCGGGCCCATGGGTAAGCAAACCCCCACCTCATGAAGCCTGGCACCTAGTAGGTGCTCAGGAACTACATGTTGGGTAAATATGTGAGTGAGTGGATGAATGATGTCTGTCAGGTGCCATGGAGGGTGGGAAACACAGAAGATAACCCACTCAGGTCCTGCCCTCGGGTTCACAGCCTCATCGGGTGGACAGGCACGGGGGCGCTACAGGCGTGCAAACAAGCAGGCAGGTGATAACAAGACAGGAAGAAGGCTAGAGGAAGGGGGAGCCTGGGGCTGAGGAGTCCTAAGGAGGGGCTCCTAGTCCAGGCCTGGCCGCGAGGTCAGAGAGACCCCCGAGCTGGGACGTGCAGGCTGAACTGACTCCACCGAGGAATGTTCTGCGCCGAGGAAGCAGTGCCCAGCCTGGGCCTGAGAGAGCCTGGCTTTTGGGGTTTGGTGTGTCTGGCATCCCGACCCCATCCTGGCCTCCTGGGCACTTGGCTGCAGTTCAGAAGCTGGGACACGCACCCTTAAAGCAATTAGAAACATAAGCATAAGCATCCCAAGAGTGTGGCTAAGCCCCCTCCTGAGCACTAACTGCCTCTTGGTGGTTATTTCTACCCCTCTTTTTGGGCAGAACTGGGTCAGTGTGACAGCGTGGTGGCCTAGACCACACAATAGGAAGTACTGGCTCTCAGCTCCTCCCAGGTCCGCTGCACGTCATAGCCCTTCATTCCCGCAGAGAACAGGGAGGCGGTGACAAGGGGCTGGCGCGTCCGTTCAGCCAAAAATGAGGGAGCACCTGCCCAGAGCTAGAGGGGTAGGAGCCAGTGGTGATGCCCTGCCTGCAGGAGCTGCAGAGGGGTCTCCACAGACCCACCTGCCCCTTCCAAGGACAGCACCCGAGCCCTGGCTGCCAACTCAGGTCTCAGGCTCACCTGCCCTAGGGTTTTAGACACATCACCTCCCAACTGCCTGCCTTTATACATCAGATCCTGCTTAGGATTTTCTGTGTGAGCAAGAGGCATCGTGCAGGTGACCCCCTGCATATCCCTTGTATATTTCGGAAGGTCAAGGATGTGAAGAACTAGTTGGCAGCCACTTTATATGCCACTAGAATAAAAACAAACAGGTAGTAACAAGGATATGAGGATGGGGAGAAATTGGAATCCTTGTGCACTGTGGGTGGGAACGTGAGACGGGGCAGCTGCTGCGGGAGACAGGGCGGCGGCCCCTCAGGGGTTACACGGAAACACCCATGACCCGGGCCATCTCACTCCTAGGTACATACCCCCTCACAGCTGTAAACAGGCATCACATGTGGTGCACACATGTTCATAGCAGCCAAAAGGTGGAACCCACCCAAGTGTCCAACAACAGAGGACTGGATAAACAAGCTGCAGCCCCTCCATACAACGGCCTGTTATGCAGCCAGAAAAAGGAAAGATGTTCTTGGTACTCCCCACACCATGGGAGAGCCTCGAAAACACTACACTGAGCGAAAGAAGCCAGACACGGAAGACCACATATCGTAGGATCCCATTCATATATGTCCACGGTAATCAAGTCCACAGACATAGAAATCCAGCCATCAGTGGTTGCCAAGGGCTGAGGGCTAGAGGACAGGGGAGGAAATGGGGAAAACTGGTCAGAAGTTAAGGCTTTTATTTTGGGGTGATGGAAATATCTCGGAACTACACAGAGGTGGCGGCTGCACGGCATTGTGAGGGCATAAATGCCACTACACTATGACTTTGAAATGGTTCATTTTGTGTTGTATGAATTTCACCTCCAGACATTAAAAAAAAGAATGACTTGACAGGGAGACCATTAACTCAAGAAAAATGATGGTGATTATTTGATCAGCTCAGGTGCATCTTGTTACTATTATTATTCAGGTGAATTTGGTGTTTATTCAGCCAAACAACATGGGCCTCAGGGGGCCCAATGCCTCCTAATCATCTGTGTCCCAGAGCAGGGTCCCCAGCTGGTGCCAGGGAGCACCATGTCCAGGAGCCCTCCGTGTGGGAGCCTGAGCAGGGCACAGAGGGGCCTGAAGCTCTTGCGAAATGGGTCTGGAGTCTGGGCCGGAGCCCAGGGCTCCCAATCCTGCTCAGGGTCCCTGGCTGCTCGGCCGGCACCTCCTGGGTCGGAGCGGGACTCCAGCCTTTGCTGAGCAGCTTCCAGCGCCTCCCCCAGGGGCACTAGCCCCGTGGCCCTCCTGGGCTGCCGTCAGTTGGCACGCTCAGCCCAGCTGGCACAGCTATTTCCCAGCAGCCCTGCTCTGCGGCCCCCCGGCCAGGCGCTCTGCTCGGCATGCAGCACGCACAGCAGTTAATCCCCGCAGTGGCCTCAAGACGTGGGGGCTCCCAGCACCCCACTTCACATGTGAAACCAAGAAAAAGTCCCTGATGATACACACGCCTTGCTAAGGTGGCAGAGCAGCCGGCTGGAGGTGGGCGGGAGCATGCTGGTGGCAGAGCCCTGCCATAAACACACCCCTACCCACATCCCCCAGCGGCCAAGCTCCCAGACCAGCAACTGTGGTCTGGCCTTTGTGTTCCAACCCCCTTGCCCAGGGCCTGGCACGGAGCGGTGTTGCGTAATGTCGATGAATAAAGGACCGATTCCCCACTGTTTCTATCCTTGTCGAATAAACTCCTCTACAAGCCCTCTTGGAGGCCTCCCCCCCCAACTGTTCCTGCACCCAGGCCCCATGCACCGGGGTTCCCACCGGCCCCCACCCCCAGCCTCCTTCGCTATTCTGATGAAGTCCTCTCCTCTGTGCGTGCCCCGGAGTCAGGGGAACCTCCTGCTCTCCAGACAACCCTTGCCTTCTGGTTTGAATCTAAGCCAGCGTGGGGCCTGACTGACGTCTTGCATTGTGGGGGATTGTGTGTTTCTGTCCATCTTTCCAGCGGAATCACATACGTCTTTGAAAGATGGCAGGGCCTGCTCTCTGAACGCATCAACAGTGCGGGAGCGTGTCTAGTAAAAAGCGAAGCCCCTCTATTTGCTGCCCCTTTCAGGGGAGCCTCTTCTAACAACAGGGTGGATACCTCGGCCCTTTATTCTATTGCTGAGTAATTTTTGTGTTCAAGAGGTTTGTGGTGTTAACTGAACACATGTGCATGTATGTGGACATAGGTCAATGGCGGGGGCCTGTGGCCCACCCTGCCAGCCAAGCTCGTGCTGACCTCCTCCAGCTTGTTGGTGGCTGGGAAACAGAGCCTGCATCTTGCACGGCTCTGTGTCCCTCGCAGTGCCAGGGATGTTGCCCCGCACGCAGCAGGTACTCGGGAAGCATCCAAAACTGTTCGGTTGTCTCTGTCTGCTCAGGTCGCCATAACGAAATACCAGTGTCTTAAACAGCAGGCGTTGATTCCTCACGGCTCTGGAGGCGGGAGGCCCGCAGGGTGCTGGCTAATCTGGCTGCCGGGGGGATTCTGCTCCCGGGCCTGTAATCAGCTGCCTTCTCGCTGTGTGCTCACGCGGCAGAGAGCTCTGCTGTGTCCTCAAGAGGGACTCTGATCCCGCCACCGGGGCACCACCCTCGTGACCTTATCTAACCCTCACCACCTCCCGGGGCCACCACATCAGGGCTTCAGCATTCACACTGTGGAGCAAAAAAAATGTGCGTACCCTCAGTCCATTGCACTGGTGTCACCCTTCCACAGAGGGGGCGAGCCACTCAAACAGGCACACGCACGGTGGCCCCAGGGACCTAGACCCGAACCTCGTCCCCTG
Organism: Manis javanica; assembly: GCF_040802235.1. Taxonomy (NCBI): domain Eukaryota; kingdom Metazoa; phylum Chordata; class Mammalia; order Pholidota; family Manidae; genus Manis; species Manis javanica. The sequence goes on along the minus strand of NC_133159.1, from coordinate 180,628,196 downwards.
GTGGGGCTCATTCTCCGCAGCTGGTCCTGGCCTCCAGAAGACAGGGAGCTGGAAGGTGACGGCCATTATCACTGTGCTGCGGGCAGGAAGGGAGAGGAGGGGCCCCTGCCGACTGCTCCCGTCCTCCTGTGGACCCCGAGACGGCTCTCCCTCCACGTTTCCCAGAGACTGGAGGGAAAGTAGGTTTCCTGGTGGGAGAAATGAGGCTGTTGAGAGGCGCGGTCCTCACGGGCCCCAGGAAGAAGTGGGTGGCTGTCCTCCCTGGGTGCACAAAGAAGGGGCTTGGCAGGAAGAACGATCAGAAGCGGCTGGCTCGAGGCAGTGGAGCATGAGGAGGCGCAGCCCTGGGGCCCCACCGCGGAGCCGTTGCGTGGGACCTGGATGCTGACCCCATTCCCAGGGCCATCAGCAGCTGGGAGGAGAGGTGGGGGCTGGGGAGAGCCTAGCTTTTCTCCACCTGGTTTATATCTGCTAAAGAAACACAGATTGCAAGGAGGAAATGAGAAAATTATTTCTCAAAAAAACTGTAACTAAGGATGTTCATAGTAACTCCACCCAGGACCCCGTAGTTGAAACAACCCAAGTGTCCATCAGCAGGGTCATGGATAAATAAACCATGGGACATTCAGGGAATATTATGCAGCAGCAAAAAAGGAGCAAATGTCTTCTTAAGATGCATAAGAACAGGATGAGCCTCAGAATCAACTTCTAGAATGAGAAGCCAGATGCAAAGGAATGTAATTTCACTGATATGAAGTTCTAAAACAGGCAAAACTAATCAACAGTGGAGAAAAGTTAAAACAGCATTTTGCCCTGGGGGCAGGGGTGGAAGTGACTGGGAAGGAGTGAGGAGACTTCCTGGGGGGAGGGTCATGGCAGCATCTTGGCAGGCGAGGGTTGCACAGGTGGGTGCATTTGCCAGACTCATCCAATGGCACGCTTAAGATTTGCATATTTCATTGCATGTAGATTTTTATCTGGAAAGAAAGAGTATTTAAACAAATATTGCATGGTAGTTAGTGATAAACATGCCAAAATGTCTGGGTAGCATACAGGTGTCTGCAGCTCACTTTCAAAGGCATCAAAAATAACAAAACAGGTTGATGGGTGGGCGGAGGGGTGGAGAGCTGGACGATGAATATGATGAACAAGTAGGATGCTAGCGAGCAATTCAGGTGGTGGGCGCACAGGTGTCACGGCCAGACTCCTCCAGCTTTTCTCTGTGTTTGTAAATGTTTATGATAAGATGTTGGAGAAAAAATCAACTGTAAAATAAGTGTATGAAGGGCTAATTTTGGAGACATCGGGGGAAATTTGCTGCATGGTGATAAGCAGGAGGTGGCGAGCACCTGAATATACATGTGTTTGTGGAGTCCTGGTGCCATGCCAAGGGCTGGGAAGATCCTTGCAGGTCCCCAATTTTCTGAGCAAAATCCTACTGTAAATCTATGGTCTAGACCAGGTGTCAGGTCCTGACGGCGGGGTGGGGTGAGACTCTCTGCTTCTTTGAATACCCATGATTCTTGTCTTCTAGGATTTTACAGACTAGGTGGGAAGTCAAAATACTCATACAAGAAAAAGCTAATTGCCCAAAATGTGGTGTTTGGTGGGAATGTTGCTAGGCTCCTGAGATGGACAAGTGAATGGGGGCTGGACAAGCCCCATGAGGCTTTTGGAAGTTGTGGGACTGGGGGAGGTGTGTCCCTGCACAGGGACTATAGGAAGGGGGCCGTGGGTGTGTTGGGGGGTGGCCAGGGCTGGGCTGGGTAAAGTTGAGGTGGGAACACGATTCCTGCAGTGTCTGTGCATCCTCGGGCCAGCTGTGTGACGTGGTGCAGAGGGCTCTGTGGCAAGAGGGGGAGGGCCTGGCACCTGAAGAGGCCCTGTCCTGGGATGGGATGGGGCACTAGGGTTCCCCCACATTTCCATGGTCCAGCCTCAGCATTCCTGCCACCCAAGCAGAGTCGGCTCCTGGAACCGGGTCCCCACCCAGCCTCGGCACCGCGGCTTCCTTCTCTGCCGTCGCCCTTCCTAAGCCAAATGTGCTCCTTCATGAGGGTGGGGCCTTGCTCATTGGCAGGAGTGTCAGAGGAGAAGATTCTGGAAATAGTAACACCCTGTAGCATATGCCCAAGAAATGCTGAAGAGCAAAGGCATTTTGGCAATTTCTGCCCCTACAACGATGCCAGAGGGCAGGGGAGACAAATAGGAGGTGGTTGGACAGGCCCTGCCCAGGAGTCAAAAAGAGAGAAGCCCGGGAACATTAGAGTTCTTGCCGAGGGGTTTCCGCCACAGTGCGGGCAGGCCTCTCATCGGCTGGGGACTGTGGGACTGGGTGACGTGGGGGCAGCCAGGAAGTGGGGCTGAGTGACTGGCAGGTGTGGGGGTGACCAGCTCGGTGGGCAGTTCCGGCGCTGGCAGAGGGCCCCAGACAGTGGGCACCTGGAGGTTGGGCACCAATCCTGAACCCCTGGAAGGGCCACTCCTCTGATTTGCACAGGCCTGAAGTGCTGGGGGTGGCCCTGCTTGGGGACCTGCTGCACCTGCAGCAGACAGGTGCAGGGAGTGGTATGGGCCTTGCCAGCTGAGGGCACAGGATGGTCTGGCCTCCAGGGGACGGCCGCCAGGTCGTCGGAGCAGGGAACCCATAGGATCTCAGGGTGGGGGTCCTGCATCCTACCAGACCAAAGCGGGGACCAAGGAGGTGCCTGGGGCCCCAGCCCCCTCTTTCCTGACCCCTCAGCGAGGCCTCTGTCCCCCTGCCCCTCACTGGGACAAGACCAGTCAAGATGGGGAACACTGCAGGACATCGGCCCTTCAAGCAGCAGAGTCACTGGAGGCCTCGCCTTCTGGAACGCCACCCTGGCAGGGGCCCCTCAGGCCCTCAGCTGACACGTGCCAGGGTGGCGGCCTCTGCTGAGAGCTTTGCCAGTGTTAGCTCACGGCAGCCCCAAGACACCTGGGGGCAGGTGCGGCTGTGTCCCCCACCTCTATGTGAGGAAACCAAGGCTCCAAGGGGCAGAGTACACTGGGCCCAGGTAAGCACCGTTGGGTGTACCGGTCCAGTTCAGGCCATTCCCAGCCCAGGCCCTGGCTCTGCCCCGCCTGCCAGACTTAGCTACCCATCCAGCCATCCAGCTCCCATTGTACAGACAGGAAACTGAGCCAAAGGCAACCACCATTGATGGCCAGAACACCGCCAGAGCCGGCGTGGGGGCCCTAGGCCCCCTTTCCTGGGCAGCCCGCCCGGCCCGGCCCAGCTCCTCCTGCATCGGCGCCCCGACGCCCACTCCTCCAGGATCCCTCACGGCCTCTCCAGGGATCGTTAATACCCGTCAGCAGCAGGCAAACAAACTCCCCACCCCATTTATTTCACAGGCTCCGATTTAATTAGGTTTTCCAGTTTTCTGCCTGTCCTGGGCCAATCACTCCTTAAAACAGTGGAGAATTCATTTGCACCTGCTGTCAGAAAGCGGCTCTCCCCAGTTAGAAAAATAATTAAGCCATCATCACACATCAGGGGTAATGAATCACCATTTCCCACTCAGTTCTCAGGTCGTTTGTTTTCCTCTGCACTGGCAAAGGAGCTGTAAACTAAATTTGAGCAGCTGCCGAGTGGACCTGCTTCCCTTTCCCACCCCTTCCCTCTCAGCCCTCCGCAGGGACCCTGCTCACTCCGTAAGGGGTGCTCTGGGCTTGGGGCTCTCTTCCGGGCCCTACCCTGGGCTCCCGTGGGTGGCCACGGGAGTCACTGCTTCTCTTTTGCAAGTATCTGACTCCCAGGTGGCCACTATCCAGGTAACGTGGAAGGTGTCACCTGAAGGAGGCCTCTGTGAGGGTCCTGGGCCTGCCATAGCAAATGACCCAGACAGGGTAACTTAAAACAACGAAAACCTGCCATCTCATAGTCTGGAGGCCAGAATTCTGAAGTCAAGGTGTCAGCAGTGCTGTGACCCCTCCGAAGGCCTTCGCGGAGGGTCCTGCTTGCCTCTTCCGGCTTCTGGGCCCTGCCGGCGGTCCTCGGAGTTCCTCGGCCTGCAGACCCAACACCCTTCTCTGCCTGCATCATCACAGGGCCTCTGTGTGCCATATATCCCTTTCCTTTCTCTGTCCTTGTCGTTGGCTGTAGGGTGCACCCCCACCCAGGATGGCCTCATCTGGAGCTCCTTACCTTCCTTACATCTGGGAAGACTGCTTTTCCAAATAGGATCCATCCACAGGGCCCAGGGCTCAGGACATGGACATATCTTCCCTTGTGGGGGTCTAGCCCTCTGTGGATGCTGATCTTTACCCTTCAGGGGGTTGTGTTCACCAGGCACTCCAGCCCTGGACCCGCCCAGGTCCCAGGACACCCACCCTTCATCTGCACATACCCGGCAATCCGACCCCTTTCTGCAGACCACCCCGTCTCTGGTAGGCAGGCCGGCAGTTTAGGGGCCTGGAGCTGGCATGTCAGCCACTGCACTGGGGGCTGTGCTCAGTCCCACAATGACGTCTGGGTGGGCACTGCCCATAATCCTCTGGGCCAGGTGCAGTGGGGCTCACAGACCCGCCTTGTGGCAGGCTGGGCAGTGTACACACAGGGCACATGGCGTCTTCCCACACTGGGACGTGGGACTAAGACAGGAGGAGGAGCTGGGGACCGGGTGGGGTGCCCTCCCCTTCAAAAGGGACAGAAAAGGAACCTAGGTCCCCCCCTTCTGCCCCTTCCTACCCCCAAGAATAGGGTCTTTGATGGGAACACACGAGGTGCTCCAGGGGCACTTCTGAGCAGCTGCAAGCCAGGGACTCTCCGGGCAGCCCCGAGCCGCGCTCCCGCAGGAAGGTGGGCTGGCGGGAGGGTGGGGACACCGCCAGGAAGGAGGGCTCTGCCAGCTGCCCTCTGCAGGCACAGAGCCTCCGAATCACACCGTGATTTGCAGAAAGCATTAGCGTTTTGTTGACTCTCAAGGTGGTGTGCCTGCCTGATGGAGTGATCGGATCGCAGGTGGTTCGCAAGCCAGTCTCTTCCTTTCTCCCTTTTTTGATCCCAACTACCTGTTTAGGGCTGTCGTACCCAGTTCTGCCACGTGGTGGCGCAGGCCAGCCGCCGGCCGGGAGGACGCGTTCCGGGTTTCATCTTCCCCCAGAACCCCGGCGCGTGAATTCATCCGTCTGCGGAATCCTTGCCCTTCTAGAACCGCCCCCGGGGAGCCCGACCCGGCTGACTGCTGGGAAGGCATTTCGAGAGGCTTCCCAGCTGCAGATGTAAAAGCACGCGCACCCAGATCGCTCTTTTTTAAACACCTTGTTCTGTTTGGTGTTTGGAGCAGGTTTTCTTGGCGTGGAGGGGACTGTGCCCTCTCCACACGGCAGCTTTTGGGGCGGCTTTTAGAGGGTCAGACCCAGCTCAGAAGAGTGTGGGGCCTTCTGTTTTGGCTTCAGGGGCGACCTGGCTCTGACGCAGAGGCCCCCCAGCTCAGGGTGGGATGGTGCTGGCAGGCGTCTGGGAGAGGCTCTGTCCCCCAGGCCAGTGGGCGCTGCCCGTGAAATGACCAGGCGGGGTGTCGCTCCGCGGCGTGGGGGCAGGGAGCACGGGGACACGCCGCCTCCCACGGTGGCTGCCTGGCCCCCGGGGAGCTCTCTGCCCCTGGCGGCCACCCCAGCCCGCCGGCTCCCTTACCCTTCCTTCCTTCCTGGTGCCACCCACTAGCCTCCAGCCACACCGGAGGGAGCCCCACAGTCCACCAGCCCAAGATTCATCTCTTCCCTGTGTCCCCTCCAGGCCCCGTTGGGAGACTCCAGCTTCAGTCCTGACCCCCCTCACACTGGGGCCCCGTAATCCACAGCTGTTCCCTATCCCTTACAGGACTCAGCCCAGGGTCTGTGGGTCAGCACGAGGGGTGGGTGACACTGGAGGCCTTCGGACTATTCTGGGTGCTGGGGGACTGTGTGTCCTTGAAGCCAGAGTGGGATGGTCCAGCCTTAGAGGGGAGAACCTCACAGTTCAGGGGGTGCCAAGGCGCCATGTGCCTGAGAGAAAAAGCAGGGCGAGAGCCGAGCCCCAGAGACCAGGCTGTCCTCCGTCCTGGCTGCTGCTCAGCGCTTTTCCCACCGAAGTGAAGGTCTGTCTCTTCCGCCCTCTTACTGTTCCCTGGGATCACCAGGCACTCCAGCCCTGGACCCGCCGAGGTCCCAGGACACCCACCCTTCATCTGCACATACCCGGCAATCCGGCCCCTTTCTGCAGAACACCCCATCTCCGGTAGGCAGGCCAGCAGTTTAGGGGCCTGGGGCTGGCATGTCAGCCACTGCACTAGGGGCTGTGCTCAGTCCCACAATGACGTCTGGGTGGGCACTGCCCATAACCCTCTGGGCCAGGTGCAGTGGGGCTCACAGACCTGCCATGCGGCAGGCTGGGCAGTGTACACACAGGGCACATGGCATCTTCCCACACTGGGACGTGGGACTAAGGAGGAGGAGCTGGGGACCGGGTGGGGTGCCAGCTGAGGCCACCATGGGGGGATTTTGCCCAGCTGAGTGACCCCCACTGCTGGAGGCTTCTCCCCGAGCCACTGCAGTGAAAAGGTCAGAGCCCACACGAGTAGAGATACTAGGAAAGGAAATCCTATCTGTCCACTGAGCCAGCTGCCACGTGTCTCCTGGAGGCATTTTTGCCACAAAGTAAGAAAATTATGCTCCTTTAAGCTCTTCCAGAATCCCCCCCTTCAGACGGGTCTCCCTGCAGCCAGGGAGCGTTTCCAAGATCCAGGCTCTGCCGCCTCAGCCTGGGCACCCCCCCCCATGGGGAAGCGGTTTGTTCCCCCCCAGACCTCCCCAGTTGTGGGTGACAGCTCACACCTGGGGCCTGCACCCCGTGTAGACACACCAGGCCTGCGCTCAGAAGGGGCTTAATGTTTGATTGTCTGTCTTGAAATTCCCAAAAATTTTTAAAAAGGGCGCTGCCTTTTTCTTTGGCACTGGGTCCCTCTGATTCTGTAGCTAGTCCTGCCCCTGGCCTGGGGTCCAGGGGCCAGAGGAGAGACGCCTCCCAGGCTTCTGAGCGCAAAGGGTGCCCGCCCCTGGGCCGCCATCCAGCACGTCCTCCGCAGAAAGCGGCAGATGCGCGTCCATCAGATGCACGTCTGTTTCTAGCGTCTGTGAGAAGGGATGGCTCTGCTCAGAGAGTGGCTGGGGATGGGAGAGGGGGTGCTGGCCTGGAGAGGGGGTGCTGGCCTGGAGAGGGGGTGCTGGCCTGGAGAGGGGCCTGCAGCAACAGGATCAGCTTGCATGAAGGAAACTGCCCTCATGTTTTCCTCCTGTTCTGGAAGAAACCCTTAATGGGTCTGCAATATCCCCATCCTCTGCTGGGGAAGATGGGGGTTCCTGGTGAGGGGCTTGCGGGTGCCTCCGTTCCAGGGGATGTGGCATAAAGAGCATGGCCAGGAAAGCCATGGAGGCAGTAGCAAGGGACAGTGTGGGAGGCCAAGCAGCAGACGGGGGCTGGCCGTTCAAGCTCAGCCAGGTCGCTCCCACCTGGCCAGCGCAGCCCAGCCTCCACTTACCCAGAGAGGGTCTCTACTTCCCATGGGCAGTCTAGGCAGCTGGCGGCCATACCCAGAAACGGGAGGTGGAGGAAGAAGCCCCCTTGATCCTGGGTGGAGATGAGGCTCTGCTCCCTGCCCGGTTTCTGGTTTCTCCTGAGGGTTCATGGTGCCGGGGACAAGCTGGGGTATGAGCTCACTCTCCGGACCCCAGAGGGTCTGGCTGGCCTGCACATCCTCATCTCATTGATCCTGGACCCTGATGCTTCAGCAGGAAGCCAGTGGCCAGCAAAGGTCAAGTCTGATGGTGAGAGGAGCTCCCCACAACTGGGCCTCAGCCTGGGCTGGCAGGATCCAGCAGCCAGAAGAGGGCTTGTGCTCCCTGGGTCTCCCCTTAGAGAGGCAGCCAAGGCCCAGGCACCTGCTCTCCCAGGCTGGCCACTTACTGCTGTTGCCCTGGGCAAGCCCTTCCCCCTGGGCCTTGGTGCCCCCTCTGTGAACTGGGGCCATAGCCACACACCCCTTGGGATGTGAACCCTTGAGCAGTGCTTGGACCAGCGCCTGGCTCACACCAAATACTGTGTCCGCTGCAAAGGGCCCGGCTGCCGACTGTAAACCGTGGCCCTGGGCTCTTGTTGGGGTGACAAGCTTGGCCCAGGAGAGTGGGTCTCAAGGATGCAGCTCACGTGGAAAAATGGGATTTGCTGTACTGCTCCCAGACGTGTCTGTGTGTGAATGGAGTGCTGGGTATGACACCAGGCACACAGTGGGCTCCTGGGAAGCAGGGGTCCTACAGGGGTGCGTTGGCTCCATCCTGCTCCTTCTGGGCGTGGAGTGACCTGTCCCCTAGGAGTAAGTGGCCTTTAAGGCAGGGAGCCAAGCGGTTTCCCCAAGACAGAGGTCACCACACACCCTCCCCTCAGCCAGATACAGCCAGAACCTCACAGCACCCTTGGTGTGGCCGGTCCTGGGGTGGATGGTGGAGGGGAGGCCTGCCCTGCCCGGGGGCCCCATCCCTTCTCGGCCCAGCCCAGAGGGGGCAGCCTGGGGCAGGCATCCCACCAGTAGGCTATGCTTCCAGGTGACCAGAGTGCCTGGAACGCAGTGGGCCCGTGAGCCCCCATCCCAGTGGTGCAGATGGGCTTGGCTGCACTTCAGCCTCGGGGTCCCCTCTGCATTGCAGGGGTGTCCAGGTGGCTCGTCATTGGCAGAAGCAGATCTCCTCCCTGGGCCCAGGCGTGGTGCTGTCCTCTGGCCACCAAGTGATTTTCCACCCTATACCTTTCACCTTTTCCCCTTGGTGCTCGGGTACCCTGGGCCCACAGGCTGCGGAGGCAGATTTACATGGTGACTCATGTCCCACACATTCTGGCCTTGACAGGCGCAGATGGCGGCGAGAGGGGGCTGCGAGCAGTGCCGGCCAGCGCCTCGAGGTGGCGCCAGGGACCGCGGCAAACAGGGTCTTCCAGGATGTCCGCCCGGTTTATTCCCCGATACTCTGCAACCTCAGACCATTAGCCTTCTAATAAACAAGCGGGCGGGTGCTGGGGGGAGAGGCGTCCCCAGCCTTGGCCTCCGCTGTTGGCCGGTGGCCTCCTCTGCGGGGCTGGGACTGGACCGTGAAACCCAAAATCAGCGTCCGGGAGGCTTTTTGGGCTTGTGAGAGAACAGAAGCTGTGGAACTCTCTGCCTCCCCTTTGCTCATGGCGCCGCTCATGACGTACTTTGAATTGCAAATCTCACTAGCACTATTGCTTGGTGGTCTTCATTTTGGGAAAGGAATGTGTGTGTTCGTTAATTCATATTTATTCATATTTAATGAGCGTATGTTAAGGTAAATGAGGAAGAATAGTTTCTTTTCAGAAATAATACTGTTATGAGTCAACATAAGCTGGGTTGTGCCCAGTAAGAAGCCGAAATCCAAGTTCTGTAACAAGTACAGGTTTAACCCCGACTCACGCCATATGGTGGGGCAGCGGGGGCAGCGCTGCATTGCTGTCACCAAGACCAGGCTTGGGCGCCGACCACCTGCTGGCTGCCATTTGGAGGGAGAAGGAAGCGTGGCACAATGCACGCTGGGTCTGAAAACTGCCACCAGCAACGACACACCTCACTCCCGTGTCATTAGTAAGCAAGTCACGTGATGGCGTGGGGCGCGCAGTCCTGCCCGGGGGCCCAGCAGGAGGGGGGCCAGAGGACGGTGAACAGCCCCGGCGCCCACCGGGGAGCGGCAGCACGCTGGCTTCCCCAGGCACCGGTGCCTCGCCAGGCCCTGTTCTCAGCACTCACAAGAGTCAGGCCACGAGCCGCCGTGGTCACAGCCCCGCGTCAAGGCACAGAGCGCCAAGCAACCTGCTGGGGGTCGGCAGCCGGCGGGTGGCGGGGCCGGAATTTCAGGCCGCCTGGCCAGTCTGTGCGCCCGCCGAGGAGAATGGCGAGCTGCCCCGGGGCCTCCGGTTACACACCCGGGCACCTCCCTCGCTCCCGCGGGGGTTCTGGTGACGACGTCGATGACTGGTGCAGAGCAAGGGTGCAAATCACGCGGAGGAGGAACGAAAAGAGGAAGAGGAGGGAGGCAGTGCGCAGATGACGCCGCTGAGGCTGGCCCGGCTACGGGCCTGACGCGCCCTCTCTGTTCCGCTCCTGGAAGCCCCAGAACAGTCGTCACGCACTGATGTTCACTGCAGGCCCCGTGGCACCTGTGCTTCTCATGTGTCACCTCATCCCACCAGCAAAACAGCCCTCCAAGATGCACTTGATTAACCCCAGTTCACAGGCAAGGGGCTGAGGCTGAGGAGTGGGGTCTGCAGGGGCACTTAGGAGCCCTGGTGCTTGGGGAACCCCTGGGGGGACGCGGCTGGATGGGGAGCATGCCAGGCAAACTCCTCCCACCAGGTGGCAGCACATGTCCTCCCGGAAGCCACCTGCACCTGCCAAGTGAGTGTGAGATCCAGGAAGCGGGCCCCTTCTCTACAAAGAAACTGAGGTCCACTAAGGAGGTGTACCACCCCAAACACATGCACTCTGGTTGCCACAGGGCCCAGTGGTCCCCCAGCCCCCAGTCCCAACACGGACACAGACACACTTGCACACACACATGCATCTCTGTGTGGGCCTCATTCCTGGATCCGTCCCACCCTTGCGGTCCCAGGGTGGATGGTGGAGGGTGTCCTGCCCTGCCCGGGGCCCCATCCCTTCTCGGCCCAGCCCAGAGGGGGCAGCCTGGGGCGAGCATCCCACCAGTAGGCTATGCTTCCAGGTGACAGGAGAGCATCAGCCCAGTTAAAGAGGTGGCATTGCTCTAGCTGGACAGACGCACCTGGCATTTTAGTAACAATGCAAGGGAGGTATTAGAGTACCCACTGCCAAGACAGGGAAACTGAGGTGCAGAGGAGTTACTCCTGCCCGTGTTCTCCTCAGTCAGGTGAGGGAGAACTGGGACATCAGCTGGGCATGCTGCATTACAACCTTCTGCCCCTCCCTCAGGTGTTGCGTGTCAGCAGGGGTCAGGTGAGAGGTGCTGGGGGGAGAGGTGCTGGGGGCAGAGGTGGGCAGCCTCTGCTGCCGGCCTGAGGGGTGTGGGTTTCCTCTGGCGGTGGCTGTGGGAAGCCCCTGAAGGCAGATGAGATAATGTGGTGACGGTGACATTTTAAGGAAAGGAACCAGGGCTTGCTGAGAAAGGAGAGCAGGTGTGGGGACCTGCGTGGAGGGGGTACAGACACTCAGTTCGGGGTGTGATGGCTCTGATGGAGGAAGGGGGGCGAAAGTTTGAAGAGGAACCATGAGATACTTTTGGGGAGGAACCTGCAGACTTAGGGAATGTGGAGACAGGAACGGGCAGGAGGAGGGAGGAGGCGGAGATGGCCTGGGGTCCCGGAAGACTGGAAGTTTCCATCACCACTGCACTGGGCTAAGAGATGGCTCAGGCCACTTGGTTGCCCAACTGCCCCCTCTCCGAACCACCTTCCGCTGGAGCAGCGTGGGCCTGAGCCAAGAGCGCCTGCCCAACCTGCCCGGATGCAGAAGGGAACAGGATGGGCAGGCAGGCGGCCCTTAGATTCTTGGGCTGAACCCCAAGCGAGACCCGCCCCGGCGCCTGGCTGTGTTGGGCCCTCACGCTGACGACGACACTGGCGAGGATTCTTGGCAAAGCCAAGAATGGCATTTTAAGAAAACCACCGCGATGCTGGTGTTGGTGGCACTGGAGGGACCTCTGGGCCCTTTCCAGGGGTTGAAAGTTGGCACAGAATCTCGCAGGCTGAATGAGCCTTGAAACTCTCTAGATTCACCCTTCTCCCCACCCCTGGATCGGTCCTACAGCCACCAGCCCCTTGGTGGGTCCCCTCGGGAGCTTGACGGTCTGCTGCAGCCCAGGCGCGGAGGGCTGCTCCTCACTGCTTGGCCTTCTCCGAAGCTCAGATCTGCTTTGCTTTGGAAACCTGTAGAGAATGTGTTTCCAGCCTGGCAGCCCCCCATGCCCCCGCTCCTTCAGAGCTGTTTTCTTTTGTGCCATTGAGTAAATGAATCCACACTGATGAGTTCGAGCAGCCATTCCCAAGGTGCGCTTCTGCGACCAGCAGCACCAGCGCCTCCCAGGAGCGTAATGGAACTCAAGTCTCGCCCCAGCCCAGTTCTCCAGAACCCCGTGCTCCCGGTGGGGGCCCGGCGGCCTCTTCCGTCTGAGCACTGAGGATGCTCGTCTGTGTCTAACCGCCTTCCGGTGACCCATGACGGGTCAAGGTGAGACCCGCCGAGTCAGAGGCAGTGGTGTGATGGTAAGTGTGCAACAGCAGGCCCTCCCAAAGGGGAGCGAAGAGCGGCATGATGCGCGGCATTCACCAGTTCCCGTGGTGCAAATACTCCCAGCACAGCTGATTGAGTTCAGCGTCAACTGGCTGGCAAAGCTCCTGGGAAGTGTGAACCAGCCCCCAGCACACCTGACAGGGGGTGAGGGGAACCCGACTAAAAGTGCCCCAGCGATGATCAAGGGGAGCTTCTGGGCCTCGGTGCAGCCTGGGGAAGGGCTTGGGGTCAGGGGCTGTGCCCTGGAGGACACCTGGACACATTTATTTATTTGGGCACCTCCTCCAGGGGTTCCTCAAACCTCATGTTTGCACCCCAAATCTTTCCATTTGTTAAGTACTCACTGACTCTTGAGTTGAACTAAGGGTCTCTCTCCTATTGTTCATGCTTCAGGCACACTTATGCACCCACACACATGTGTGCACCTGTACACAACATACACTCCTACACGCACAGTGCACACACCATGCACACACACAGCCAGTCAGGGCCTGCCTCTGGGGGTGGGTGTTAGGAAGGGTGAGGCTCATTCTTCAGTCCAGGTGCTGGGCCCCCTGAGGGTGCTTGTGTGTTTTCAGGAGCACACGCAGAAGAGCTTTGGGACCCGTTGGTGTCAGGAGGCCTGTCCTCTGTGGGCTCAGCATCTTGTCCAGTGCTGAGGGCTGCCTGACCTGAGCTGTCCAGCCCAGCGGGGCCTCTGTGGCCCAGGCAGCATTCACGCCAGGCCCTGTTTGGGAGGACGTTGCTTTCAGAAGTCCTGCGACTGGTTTTCAGGACTCCAGTGGGGCTGCTTCCCAGAATTCACACCATGTCTGTGATTGTTAGTACAGCACGATTGGCCTTTTTTAAAAAGATGCTGGGGTTTTTGTGATGAACAGATACACAAACCCTTTTATGGACTGTGTAAAACCCATGGCTGTGAACGAGGCTTGTCCTGACAATGGTGCGCATAAGCACGGGCGTGACCGGAGCTGGCTTGGACAGCTGGACCCACAAACAACCTTCTGGAACTCAAGGGGGGCCCTTGGGAACCCAGGATCCACTTCCCCAGGGGACCCTTGGAGCTCCTGAATCCTAGAGGCACCAGGGGTGGGGAAAATAGTTTTAGAAATTGTGAAAATGAGGTGAAAGCAGAATTTCTGCCTGTAGGCATCAACCTTGTCATCCAGGTCCCTGCCACTTCCCCTGGGAATACTTGCCTTCCCCAGTGGGCAGCCAGGGCACAAACAGGATTCTGCCCTATCCCCTGGTTGCAAGCAGGTGCCGGCGGCCCTCTGCCCCAGCAGGGCTGCTAGAGGCAGCTGTGTGGCCTCCTCGTTGGGGGGTGAGCAGGGGTCCTGTGGGGCTGGGAGGTCGCCTGGGTGGCCTCTACGGGCCGTGCCCTGCCTCGGGGCTCATGCCTCCCCCCAGTCAGGTCTTGGCGACGCATGAGGGCTCTGACGCTGGACAGACCCCAGCTGGGAGCTTCGCTCTGTCTTCGCTGGGTGTTGACTGAGCGAGTAACTTTCTGTCTCATAATCCGCCTCCCCACCTGTACCTGGAAGGCTGTGGCCCACCCTGGAGTGTGCCAGATAGGTTGGGGAGGAAGTGCTTATGGTGTCTGGTGTTTGGTGTGATGTGCGAACCTCCCCAGGGGTGGAGCCCTGAGTTTTCGGATGGGGGTGGCGGGCCAGGTCCTGCCTACAGCACGAACCCCCCGGTAGGCAGAGGTCCCCTCACCCTGTCTCCTTGGGGGCTTGGTGACTGCCTCTGCCCTGGGACCTTCCCGAGATGGCTCTGGGTACCTTCACTGGCATCTTCACACACGTCCATTCTCTTCTCCCAGTGACCTTTGCGAGTCACGCCTGAGTGCAAACTGGCTGGCAGCAGACCCTGGGCCCGAGCACCCCAGTCACCTTCCCCTGCTGGGCACCGTTGCTTGATCTGCCCAGGGCGCAAAGCTGGGCCACATGCCACGGCTGCCAGCTTCCATCTGCCCTATCCCACCCCAAGAGAGCTCCTGCTGCGGGCTCTGTCCTCTTCCACATCTTGCTTTCCTGGACAGGCTGCTGATGTGCCAGGAAGGTGGACGGGGAAGGACTGGGCTTTCCTGGGACTCTGGGAGTTTGCAGTGCCCTGGCAGGGAGCAGGGAGGGGTTGCCCTACTGCAAGGCTCCCCAGCCACTGGATGGGCCCTGAAAAGGGACCGAGGGGTGGGGTTCTTGGGCCCTGCTCCAGCTTCAGGCCGCCTGTTGGGAATTTGAGTGGAGCTACTCCCTTCCCAGCTCACTTTGGAATAGTCCCCAGGAAAAGCTTTTTGCCACTGAGCTCTTGGCCAACAACATCTGGCCAGTGTCCAGATGTGCTGTGGCCAGAGGCCGGGTGCGGGTGGGTGTCAGCAGCCGGCGTTGACAGCTCGAATGCCGCAGTCCGTCTTTCCACAGTGGGGTGGCCCGGCTGGGGGCCTTGTCTGCGAGCCTCTGTTGGGTGCGTGGGGCCGTGGCCTGCTGGGCCCTGGATCCTGACCATCCATGGCCCTCCTACGGCATCTGGGCATATGGTTTCCTTCATCCCTAGGTGGGCAGGCCAAGCTGGGCTGAGTCGGGCACTGGCAGGGCCCCCCGGCCTCGGAGACCTGCTCATGCTCTCCTGCATGGGCCTGGAAGCTGGCCCTGCAGATGCCATGGAGGAGAGCGTCCTGAGGGCAGACTGGGCCTCCTGGCCATGCTGTCCAATCGCTCCTACCCCTGAGAACTCCCCCCAAGCACTCCCCAAGCACTCGCTGGCACGAACACTTGCCATGCCAGGAAACCTGGCCCCGGCAAGGCAGAATACCTGCTTTTAAGACCTGAGGCTGTGTGGGTCCGACAGGGCAGTGTGGCCACGTGTCCCATCAGTGGGCTCACCCCCGTCCTTAGGAACTTCCCACTAAACAGACCCACAGGGAGGACCTAGAGATGCTGCTTCCTGGGAGAATTCACTTCCTCCCTCCCTCACCTTGCTTGGGAGTCCCACGAGCAAGGGAGCCCTGCCTCCCCTTCCCCACACTGGCTTAGCTTGACCTCTGCCCTCTGGCCAAGACGGCTTTGCAAGGTGTCCTCTCCTGGGTCCCGCCCTCACCTTCCTGACCTTTCAAAGACTGGCTTCCAACCCCTTGTCCTTCTTTTGGTCCAAGGCCTGAATCTTGCTGTCCATCAGTGGCTGTGGTCTCTCATCCCACTGTGGCCCTGATTTCTCCCAGCTCCCAGCACTACATGCCTCGCATGGGGGTCCCAGGACAGAGGCACTGCCCTCTGAAATCACAGCCAGGAATGCCAAAGCCCAGGGGTGGCCAACAAGCCCTCCATGTCCTTCTGGCAGCTTCTCCCGGCCACGTGCACTGTTCTCAGGATGAAGGGGCAGGTGGTGCTGAGCCCCTGGGCCCTGCAGCAGACAGAGGCTCTCAGCACCTGTCTGATTCTGAACCATGTATTCTAGTCCTTTCCTGGTGGGCTGCCCGCAAAGTCCCCAGGAGCCCCGGGGTTGTCCTCTGATTCCACGAGGAGCTCTTTTCCAAGTTGGGGCAGGAACCAGCCATCTGGGTGAGATCCCTCGAGGGAAGTGTGTTCCTTCAGTGGTGAAATTTCATCAGCAGCAATTAATTCTGTCAGGAAAGCCCACAATTTTAGGCTGGAAGTGGGAGAGAAAGAGACTGAATCTTTGATCAAACAAGTCTGTGCTGAAAGCTGTACAGTTTACCTTCTACTGTGCGTGGCTGCCGGCCGAGGTGGAGGGCACCCGGGCTCTGTCCCCAGCCCCTTGGGAGGGCAGTGGCCGTGTGGCCAGAGAAGTTGAGACGTTTGGTGAGGTGCTGATGTGGCTGGGCTTTAGGAGTGGGAGCTGGGAGCCCCTGGGAGGCTCTGTGGCTTAGTGCTGCCCTTAGGGCAGGCACACGTCCTGCTGCCCACCTCTCCTGTGCAGTAGTCTCAGGACAGACAGTAATGGGGTCCTGGAGCCTGGCTCTGGTGGGAATTATGGTATTGATTCTACAGAGAGAGAGAGAGAGAGAGTGTGTGTGTGTTCGTGTTCGAGAGGGAGAGACTTATTTAGAAATGTGCCTGCACAGCTACCAAATACAGTCCCAAAAGTTAAAGTCAATCATTAGGATAATTTGAACCAGCCATTCGGATTAGCCACACTGGCCTGTCCACCTCCAAACCACAGTACGAGCTCAGAAAGCTCTGAAAACGCCCTGCCAGGGCTCCCCTGCTGCCTCCTACCTGGCACCTGGCATCCACCAGCAAACATTTGGGGAGCCTGTGGCAGGGTGTCAGGTGCCCATGTTCCTTTTGCAAGGAGCTTGGGGAAGCTGCGCATGGCAAAGCCTGCCCGGGGTCTGCTTCCAGGAGGTGGGTTTTGGAAGCTGTTTGTAAGGATGCCCGCTCTGGAGCCTCAGAATGCGTGTGTGCTTGTGGTCTGAGCTAGATGGGAGAGGTCTTGGGTGAGGAGAAGGAGATGCTCACGGCTGCACGGGGCTCGCTTCCCCAGCAAGAAGTCTGGGAATAGCAGGCCCAGCGAGTCTGCGTGCCCTTGGGAAAGTATGTGATTTTGCCATTCTCATGGCAGGAGTCAGGCTGTTCTGTAGCTTGACTAGGAGAACACAGACAGGAAGGGATGAGCCCCGGCCTGTGCAGTCTAAAGCGCCACCCCCAGAGCACATGGGAAAGCCTAGAGGGAGGAGGCCATCACCTGGACGGCTGGTTTCTGTCAGCAGCAAATATTTGAATGTCTGTGTAGTTTGCCCCCATCGATGGTACCGAACAGCTGCTCCTGTCACTGCAGCGCCACCCCGTGGAGAAACCGGACCTGGTTGGGCAGTGTGTCAGACCAACCAGGGGGATGTATTAAGCCCCAGTGAGGTCCCATGTGGTTGAATCCCAAGGTGTGCACATAGTGATCTTTCTGGATCCTTCTGGGGCACTTGGGGAGGATGTGTGGTGGGCAGCCACCTTGCATTCCCGTAGGGCGATGACAGCATGGCTGGGGAGAAGCAGGCACGTCGTTCGTTCCTCTGCTCACATCCGCTCTGGGGACGACGAGGTCGGTTCGGGTGCGTTTCCTGGGTGAGCTCTCAGGCTGCCTTCCGAGTCCTGTCCTTCCCATTTCCAAATAATGTCCTCCTGTCTTGGTCAGTCCAGGGAAGGAGAAGGAAGGTGTGAGACCTGCCTGCGAGAGTCCTGGGTGCTGGGAGGCCCCAGGTTTAGAAAGTGGGCAAGGGGGGTAATAATTCCTGTGGAAGGAGAGTCCTTCCCCTGCTGGACCCCTGCTCCACTGACGAGCCAGATCTGTGGAGGACGCTCAGTTGGTCACGCAACAAGCACTTATGATGCCCTGGGCTGCGATCAAGAGCCTGAGGCCAAAGGTGGCCTTCCTGACCCACCTCCAGGACTCCCTGTCCCAGGACGCACTGTGCCGTATGGTGGCTGTGAGCCGGTGTGGCTGCTGGGCACTATAGGTGCGGCCGAAGGGAACCAAGGGGGCTGGGTGGCGGGCAAAATGCATGCAGGATTTTAAAGACTTAGTACAAAGGAAAGAACTGAACCTCTCATCAATAGCTTTTATATTGACTGCGTGCTGAAGAGATCATGCTTAGGATATCTCATGCTAAATGAAATAGATTATTAACTTAAATCCACCTGTCTCTTTTCACCTTTTTAACATGACTACAAGAAAATTGAGTTACATGGCTCGCCTTATGTTTCTGTTGGTCAGTGCTGGCCTGGACGATAATACAGGGGATGCAGTGCTGATGGGGGCACAGAGGATCGGAGGGTACCGTGGTGCTGGGGGCACAGGGGCATGGCTGCAGCTCCAGCTTCTGCTGAAAGCATGCTGGAGAATGCTGTCCATCACTGGCATAATGCACCCCAAATTCCCAGCTCAACGAATTCGAGCCTCCTTCCCCTGTGTGCCCCACCCTGCCCAGTTCTCTCCCATTTCAAAAGGACGGATCTCCCTCTCAGCACCCCTTGCTGCGCCCTGCCCAGGGCAGCCCCCATCCCAGGCTGGACCTCACTGGAAGGCCCCCAGGTGGCCCAGGGGGCTCTGAGCAGCCCTGGGGGTGGAGCAGTTCCCTCCCAGGTGGCGGAGGGGACAGCTCCGGGCCAGGGTCAGTGTGTCTGGGAGAGGGGTCCTCCTTGTGAATGCACAGTTTGTTCACGCCTTCTTGGGGGCCTAGGATAAAGTGTGCCCGTGAAGGAGATAATTGAAAATGAAAAAAGACTTTGCTAATTTGATTAGGCAGAGCCGTAGTTGAATTGTTCTTCATCAAAAGAGATTTAATTTTGACATCCAATTAAATCCTTGTGCTGTGAGCTCTGGTGTGCTGGAGGAGGGCTCGGCGGCTGGGGGCGGGGCATGGGGGCGGGGTGGCAAGGACGGGTGGGGTGCAGGCGCACAAACGCTGGGGATTTGGGGGAAGACAGAACCGATGGCGGCAGAGTCAAGGAAGAGGAGAGGAAGGGGCTGTGGTGGGTGCGGGCAGCTGAAATGGCCCAAGAACTCAAATGAGGGGCATAGAGCTGGGGCCCAGGGAAGGAGAGGGGAGACCCCTTTAGGGGAGTTCCGGGATGTGTGCACGGCTACACATTGTCTTGAAGAACTTCTCTGTAATTCTTAGGGGGTTTGGTCACATGTGGGAACCAGGGTAGCTTCTTGGCGCCTCAAGTCAAGAAATGTCCTGTGTGCCTGTGTGCGGTGCTGGGGGCTGACGTGGGGAAGGTGGTTGGCATGGATGCTGGTGAGAAGTGCCCCCATCCCTGGAGTTCAGTGGCCCAGGAGCAGGCCCCCCGAGCCAGACTCAGGGCTCTTTCCAAGGCTGGGGCAACCTGGACAGGGCCCTTTGCCCGGGAAGCAGGTGACAGGGCCAACAGCTTGTGAGGGTGACCTGCCGCCCCCATGGACACCCAGCTGCTGGGGGAGAGGGTCTACCCTGCCATGTGGGGTTACCTCCAACAGGAATCAAAACCACGTCATTGGCAAATGTTCCCTGCTAGGCCTCAGCTCTGAGCAACGTGGGTAATTGTGTCAAAGATGCATTAGCACACAGCTCGGCCTGGGGCGGGAGGGACTGCTGCGGAGGAGTGGGCGCTGCAGGAGGGGCCTTCTCTTTCCGTTCCTGACTCCATGCCACCCAGCACCAGTCTCGGGAAGCTGGGTTGGGCGTCAGCCCCAAGCATGGAAAGCACTAGGCAGGTGCCCTCGCCATCCTGAAGGTGTGGCCGCAGGCTATGTCTCTGCATGCCCAATGCCTCGGCAGATGCTGTATCTTTTCTAATGCTATCTGTCATATTATTGTAATATCTCCTCCACCTGTTCTTAGGGGAAAACTATAGTCTGGGGCAGGCCTCTGCCTGGCTCATGAATTACCAAAGTGGGGTCCTGTGGCATCCTGTGGCTGCTCCTCCTGTTCTGGCAACTCTGGGAAGGGGGCCAGCACCCAGCACCCCTTCAGGCCCCACCCTCATTGTCCTGGGCCTGGGGGTGCAGCTTGGCCTTCGTGCTCAGGGTGGTGATGGAGCTGAACTCCAAGGGCAGTGGTGAGGCTTTGCAGGTCTCCAGCACCACGGTCCAAGGGGATCTCTGGCACGCTGCCTCCCACCCCGTGGGCGCATGCAGTCCCCGGGCACTCCTGCCGCCGTTTTATGACTGCATTGGTATAAGATGGCTATATTAATATTACATATTAAAACATTGTCCTCAATCTAAAAGTTTATTTATTTCTTGTGGTTTTAAAAGAAATCAGGACGATTTTGTAGGCCCTGGAGCTGCACCTCTTGGTTGCACCTCTGTTGAGGGCACTGGGGATGAATGCTTCAAATTTCCAAATCACTGCCCACAGCCACCGTTCACTGGGGCACAACGTGGGCTCGGCAGGGAGCTCGAGAGCGGAGTTTGCCCTGTGCAGGGCAAGGGGAGCTTCCCCACACAGACCAGCCTGCCCAAGGAGCCCCAGGCTCCCCCGCAGCATTCCCGACAGGAGCCCGTGCGGTGGAGCCATGGAGGACCCGCGCGGGGCCCACACCGCCTCCGTTTCAGGGCAGACGCACAGATGCTGGATGCCCACGCCCCCTGCTTCCATTTGAAGCTTCCTGATCGGGCTGGTGCCCTGGAAGAGGTCTGCATCTCAGGGCAAGCCTGCCTCGCAGCTCCAGCTCTGCCCCTCCTGTCCCAGCTTGGTCTCCCTGAGCCTCATCTTTCCACCTGTAAAATGGGCTGTTGTGAGGATGTCATGTGACCCGGAGATGGCATCACTGAGCACAGAGTGTGCGTGTGTGCAGGGTAGGGATGCAGGCACCGTAACCCTGATTATCACAGCTGAGACTTAATGTCTTTGAGAGAAGGTAGTGATTTCCCAGCTTGGGGGGTCTGGCATTCTCTCTGATGGTCACACTGTCGGTGACAGGACGTTTCACTGCCACTTGATATGTAGATAATGGCTGTGACTTGGTGTACGTGTGCACGCACAGGAGCCTGTGTGTCCCTGTACGTGTGTGTCCACGTGCACATGTGTTTTCGTGTACCTGTGTCTGTGTGTGTTCCTGTACACGCACAGGCAGAGCCAGCCAGGTGTTGGAGGTCTGGAGCAGTGTCACAGAAACAGCCTAATTAGGGAAATGAGTCTTTAGGAGGAAGATATTTTGTGCTTAATCAGGGATATTTTCCCCTGACAGTTTCTTTAAATCTACTAGGAAAACACAAAATGCCCCAAACTGGATCAGCAACCTGCTGGAGGCGCAGTGGGTTTTGCCCTGGCAGAAGCCTGGCAGAGGTGCCGGGGCTCAAGGTCTGGGGCAGTGGGGTGCCAGCACTCCATGTTCACAGGAAAGTGCCCCTGCCTGGGGCCAGTGGGAAGATGTGCAAGGGAGCAGGCAACCTTATTTTTCCTGTGCTTGGGTGTCCCTGTGGTAGGGGGACGGGGAAGAAATAGGACAGAGGCAGTGAGTATGGTGGCCCTGTACTGAGCTCCCCGCTGCTGAAGGTGATACTCTTACCTTGCAGGGTCACGTCTGTGACCTGGAAACTTTGTTCCCCCTTCCTCCCGTCCCCTCCTGCGCCCCCACCCCCATGCACCTGCTCCCCTGTGTCAGGTGAGATGACGAGAAGCACCGGAGGCTGGGCTGTCAGTTTGTTCGCAGAGGGATCGTATTTCTCTTACACTATTTTGAAAAGGAATTCAGCTAAACCCTTGGCTTGATGTCCACACTGGGGGCTGGAGTGCTGCCCCCAGAGGCCCTGCTCCTTCCATTGGGCAGCTCCAGTCTCCAGGTCTGAGCCAAGAGGGGGCCCTGCTGGCCAGCCCTGCCCCCAGCCCCTCACCCGGGCTCCACACAAGCCTCTCCTTGCTCTCGCTCCAGTGACTCGCAGGCCCGTTCAGGGAACGGAATTCCCTCTCTCCCTCCTCCCAGAATAACAGGGGTATAGAGCGCCCTGGCCCCGCCAGTCAGTCCCCAACAGGCACATCCGGGACTAGTGGGTGGGACTGAGCTAGGGAAGGTGGGCTCCTGGCCCTGGGGGACTGTTGAGCAGAGGGCCACCCTGCCTTGGGAGAGGGTTGGACTCTGGGCACTTGAGCTCCCTGACAGGAATGTTCAGGGCACCGTGGCAGGTGTGCATGGAGTGCTCACTGGGTGCTAGATGTGGTTCTTAGAGTCACTCACTGAGCCCTTGCCCACACTGTGAGGAATATGCACTGCTACCCCTGTTTTTACAGTTGATGCCCAGAGAGGTTAAATAACTTGCCTGAGGTCACACAGCTGCTACGGGGCAGAGGCAGTCTGGGCTGGTAACTGCTGCAGGGCCCCAGAGGCTGTGTTTTTTCACAGGACCAGATGTCTCGCCTGGAGCAGTGTAAGGATTCTGTGACCCTTTTCTGAGCAGGCATGCAACCCCGGGAGCTAATCCCAGCCAGACTGTGCACTTTATGGCTTCCGAAGGGGTGGTCGCAGCCCTGGACCCCTGCCCACCTCACCCCTGTTGATTTTACCCACTAGCCCAGACAGGGGGTGACAGTCCACACACCTGCCTGCTCCCCCAGGGTCCAGACAGTGGCGTGTGCCCGAGGGTGTGATGTGATGTGTGTGCATCTGTTACCCCCCAAGCCCGGCTGAACCCCCTCCCCCTCCCACGCCCTCCTTACCCACCCCTCCCGGGTCCAGCAGAGCAGGAGTAGGTGGGTCCATAATCAGTGCTGTTGACTGACTGCCTGGCAGCGATTCTCCCCCCTTTGGAAACCTTGTCTGGACCAAATGATGGGTCCGGAGGGCTATGCCTCCAGTCCCCCGGGATGTCACATCACTTCAGGAACACAGGGTGTCTCTCAATGGCCCAGAGCTGGTGTGATGGCTCGGTGGGGGGCCTGGGGTCTGGGGGCCTGGCGGGGGTGTCTGATGGGCATGGGCGAGTGGGGAGAGCTGGCAGTGGGAGGCAGGGAGGGAGGAGGCCCCTGGGCAGAGGGCTCTGTGGCCCCCCAAAGGAGGAAGTGGGGCAGTTATATATAAATAGAGCTTCTTTAAATCAAATCAATTGTAAATGCACGGAAGAGGCTGGTCCATAAAGAAACCTTGTCAAAAATCAACCCTTTTGCTTGATGCAAAGCACCATTCTTTAATTCACATGTTTCATTCGGAGTGTTCCTAAAGCAGGACACACCTGACTAGGAAAAAAACGGAAAGCCTGCGGACATGAAAGGGCTGAGTGTGCTTGTGCACACACGTGCGTGCAAGCCCTGGCTCCCACCTGCCTGGGTGCAGCCGGTATGGACATTCTCATTGCTCTGTTCAGTTTAAATTAAAGCAAATGTTTAAGAGCCCTCCCTTCCTGTTTATATTTGCTGGTCATAGTCTTCGGCAGCAACTCATTAGCTTAATGAGTTTTCTTCGTTCTTGTCTATTAGAAAACCATGTTTCTGCATTTAAAGCCAGTCCTTTCCAAAGGAGAGGGGCTTGGCAGCTTGGCATTTCTACCTGGACACAGCCACCCAGTCCCCAGCCTGCCTCAGGCAAAGGTGGTGCCTAGAGACGGGGGCAGGGGGGGCCTGGCCTTCACTGCTCCTGCCCGAAGGCCCCACACTGTCTCTCCAGGGCCTTTCCCCCTGGGACCTGCTCAGGCTGGGGAGGCAGACACCACAACTCCCTGCAGAGCTGCCGCGAGAAACTAGTGTCTCAGAGGAAGGGAGAGTCCTTCCCCTCCCCAGCTTGGGGGGCCAGATCCTGTGCGTTCATTCGGGTGCTGCCAGCCCTGTTGGTGGGCAGTGACGCACGTGCCTGCAGAGCCCCGTGGGCCAGGGCGCTGTGTTGTCCTGGGCGGAGGGCTGTGCAGGGCGGGGCGCTCCTCCAGCAAGTGTCCTCCTGGCCTTTCCGACACGTTTCATGGGATACTCAGAAGAAACTACCTCAAGGGGCTCAGCCGTGAGGCGTGGCTGCCCGTAGCACTTTGGGATTTGGGCTCTTTTCTTCCCCAGGTGCTCCGAGTGCCCTGGGGCGGGGAGGCAGGGGACTCTGCAGGCTGGAGCTGGCAGCCAGCAGTGGAAATGGGGTCAGGAGTCCATGCCCACTATGCCGGGACACCAGGCCTCTAACCGCCCCCCCAGCCCCGCCTGTGGGACTGCAGGCCGCCCCCCACGCACCCCCATGCTGGTGCCCTGCACCTGTATACCCTCCACCCTCACCTGACTATCTGCTGTACGGATTAATTCTCATTCCAAAAATTTCATACACTTTGACCTGAAAGATACAGGAACACTCATGCGAACATCGGTCAGCTTCCTGTCTTCCTCCTTTGGGCTGCGATAACAAAATATCACAACTATCACAACTGGGTGGCTCATAAACAACAGAAATGTATTTCTTGTAGTTCTGGAGGCCGGGGTCTGAGATCAGGGCACCAGATGGTCGGCGAGGGCTTCCTCCCGGGCTGCCATCCTCCCAGGGCGGAATGGGCAAGGGATCTTCCCGAGCTTCCTGACACCTTCGTGCTGCGGGGCGCGACTGCAGCATGTTTGCCTGCTGGGGACACGGACCCTCGGGCCGCCATGCTGCGCCAGGCCAGCACCCACACTGGTCTCCACTCTGATTGCTCCTGACCCCACTGTGGAGGCAGGGGGCAAATGCCTCCTTGCCTAGCACTGCCCTTTGTCTGGAGCAGTCTGGGAAGGGTTTGAACCTTCCCAGCATGTCTGGCCTCCTCCCCTCCTTCCCTGCCCCAGGGGTGGAAGCAAGTGCCCAGGGAATGTGGCTGGGCCAGGGGTCAGGACCCCCTGCAGGCCGGGCTGGACCAGGCAGTTCATCCTGGCTGGGGCTGCTGGGGCAGAGGACCACCATGTGCAGCACGTAGGACCAGGCCTGGCCCCTGGGGCCCGCGTCATAGAGACAGAGCCTTAGGGCCAGGAGGAGCCTCGGGACCTGGGGAAGGAACTCGGGGAGCCGTCGGGCAGGTTTCTCCAAGGAGGTGGCACTATCTGAGAAGGCGGTTTACGGGGAACAGTTCTACACCTGCTGAAGGGGTACAAGCCTCGCCCCGGGCAGGCTCCAGCCGAGTGTCGCTGGGAGGTCCCCCCGGCCCTGCCTTTGGGGCTCGGCTGTTCCTCGCATCTCCTTGGCCCCCTTAAGATGAAGCTTTGATCGTATTATCATTGTTTCTGTGTTAACTGAAGAGATGCTTTTTTCTGGGGCAGCAAAGCCCCCGGTTCTTGGTGGCATAAGGCATGGAAATTGCTTCTAGGTGGAGCCCCCAAGGGCGCCCTGACCAGGGTGGGGGCCCTGCTCCCACAGCGCTCCCAGTCCTGCTCCTCCCCCTTTCATGGGGCCCGCCCACTCGGACGCTCTTGAGAAAAGGAGAGAGGGCAGGGGTCCGTTGGGCTGTCCGGGAGGCGTCAGGCTCGCCCCTCCACGCCCGATGCTGAGGGCCAGTGGGCACCTGGGAGGGCGAGGAGTGGGCTCTGCCATCTCTGCTTCCTCTCTAACCTGCCGCCTCTGCCACAGCAAGGAGTGCTCTGGAGTCAGCGCTCGACCGACTCACCAGGGGACCCAGAGTGCAAGGGAGAGGCCTGGGAGCGGCGTTGTCCCTGAGCGCCCGCCCCATCCAGTGGGGAGCCCGATAGGCGAGAATGGGGGGCAAGGCCTCCCCTTGAAGCCCTGCCTTCCTCCTCATGATCGTTGGAGGGGATTTCCCTGTTTGGTTGAAGCCACAGGACATTTGCAGCCCTTCAAAGTACCATTTTTAAAGGGAAGGTGACCGCACCCCCAGACCCAGGGGTGAAGTGAGGTGGGGCTGCTGCCACCCCCCACAGGGACAGGAGTCCTGCACCCCAGGGCGGAGGGCAGGAGGAGGGGTGCAGCGCCCCGCCCAGCCCCCTGCAGGCTCCCAGCCCCCAGTAAGGAGCCCCTTACGTGCCCCTCACTGCCTTCCCTGGTGCCAACAGCTTCTGTATGGAAAGTGCTTGGTTCTGTGACGGGAGGGCCTGAGTCATTTCATTAACAGTTTCTAAATGAAGCAGCTGAGTGTGTGTGCGTGTGACTGTGGGCAAGCATGTGTGCATGGACGCAAGCGTCCATGCATGTGCATGTTTGTGTGTTTGAGCATGCACGTGAGTGTGTGTGTGGGAGCAACACGGTGTGTCTGTGTAAGCGATCCTGTGGGCAGTGGGTGGCTGTCCACACTGGCCGCCAACACTCAGGCCGCAGAGCCACCCCGTGAATGGAAAGCAGGGTCTCCGCAGGGCTCCCCCATCCCTGGGGCACAAACACCTTCCCAGGCTCTGTTCCCGCAGGAACCGTCTGGAAGGCCCCCCATCTCCGCTGTTCTTCCCCCTCCGTTCCTCTGGCTCTGCTTCTGGCGGGCACCACGGTGTGACCCACAGCTGGAACCCTCAGGAAGGGTGTCTACTCTCTGCCACCCCTCACTGTGTCGCCAGTGAGACCGCAGAGCTGCAGTCCTCTTGCTGGATGGCAGACATTCGCTTTTGGCGGGACCCCAGCACCACCCAAACGGAAGAGGTGCCTTTTCAGTCTTGCAGGGCCTGATCAGCGTCCACACCTGAAATCACTTCCACGGCCTCGGTGGAGTTCTCTTCACACAGCCTTCTTTGGGAGGGGTGGGGCCCAGGAGACAAAGCTTAGGTGCTCATTCAGATGCTATCGACCAACCTATGTCCTGGGGTCAGACACCGTCAGCCGGAGCCTCAGCGGAGAACCCCGGGCTGGAGCGCAGGGGCCGTTCCACCCAGAGGCCCTCGCCGGTGGGGGAGGTGGTACAGCTGTGCCAACGGGGTGTGCCTCAGCTCGAACGGTCACTGTGGACAGAGCTATCAGAGATGGGCGTGCTTCAGTGTGAAATAGCTTTGAACCCTAATTAACAGGACATATCAGCCGAGTTCCCAAAATTCACACCTGGAGTTTGGGGCAGCAAGCAGAGGGGCTGCCTCTGAGGCTGTGAAGAGGGGCTTAGACCATGTGGGTCGGCGTTAGTGCTGGCACGGGGCAGATGCCCAGTAAGCAGAGCCCCCTGAGGCCCTGCACGCTGGGTATGGGGGCTAGAGAGCAGGCCAGACCGCTCCAAAGTTTGATGGCTTCTTAGTCCCCATCCCAGATGCTCTGGTGCCACTGACGCTGGGCTGGGAGGGTGGGGGCCCTGGGGGCCCCTCCAGCTTTAGAATTCCCATTGCTTCATGTAAGGGGACCCTTCCCAAGAGGGAGTGGGTGTGGGAAGGAGGAAAAGTGTCCTAAAGAAGATCCTGGTATGTGGGGCCCTTGGGAGGAAGGAGGGTCAACGCATAATAAGGAATTGTGTCAACAAGAACTTTGGGCCCAGCACCTCTTAATCTCCTTAGTGAGAAAAGGATCCAAATCACACTGAAACTAATCTTCCTGTGGGCAGAGAGTCTCCTGTAAGAATTCCAGGAGTCCCTGCACCTTACCTGCTGTTTGTCTTTGGCTGAATGTGATTCTGTCAGTCTGAGTGCGCACCAAGCCAGCCTCAGGGTGTCACAGACAGCAGGGGGCAGGAGGAATCCCTCCTCGGCGAGCATTTGTCTGAGGATCGTGGCTGTGCCTGCTCCTGCCACGGGTGGTCAGAGGGCTTGCATGTGCCCCACACATAGAGGCTTGGGCTCATCTCCTGCAGCATAGCCGCTGCAGAGCCCCGCTGAAGAGCGGCCTGTCCTACTAAGCCTTGGAGCCGAGGGACATGAGTTCCCTTTACTGCTGTCCATGTAGGGTGCACAGCGGCCCTGTTCTCTCCTCCCCTGAAGCCGTGATAGTTGCTGGAGGCGTATTTTTGAGTTGTCCATGGGGTAGATCCCACCTCTGCAACCCGAGCTGTAAAGCCAGGGAGAGGGCTTCCTTCCTTTTCCTGGGCGTCTCCTTCTCACCTGGTCCCCCCAGCCCCTGCCGCCAGGGCTCACGTTTGGTGGTTAGTAAATACTGGTTGACAAGGGCATGAATCCAGCCAACGTCATTAGCAGTGTGAGCAAGAATCAAGCAGTGGGCGAAGGTCAGGGCAGCCGAGGAGGACGAGGGACGGGAGGAGAAGGCAGAGGGGGGGCCCCCCACCAGGAAGGACCTGGGACGGCTCTGGCTCAGTCCTGGCTGGTGCCCACAGACAGGAGCCTCCTGGCTCCATGCCATGCTGTCCACCACGCTGGTGCATCTCTGCATTTGTCCTCCGCTAATTGGGCAGATGCTCGGCTGGCGGAGAAGCCGGCCAGCATCGACTGCATGCGATAGAAGCATCAATAAAGCACCGCATGTAAGGAGGCCGACTCGCACACGGGCAGACAGCAGGAGCTGGGAAGTGGCACTCTATTCATGAGGTTTTGATTTCTCGGGCTCTGGGGACACTGACTTTGATAGATTGAGATGTGGCGCCAGCACAATATACCATGAAATAACAGAGCGGGTGTTTGCTGCTGGGGCCCACCCTTTCCTTTAAAATTAAATAAATACTTGAAAGAAAAAACACGAGGCTTGGGAGAGACAGAGCTGCAACCCACAAATGTAAGTAGTTCGGGAAGCCAGCAGCCGGTCATGCTTCAGTTACATGGGAAGTGTCCGCTTTACCGAAGACCACGCCCGAGAGCTGGTCACCCAGCTGCCAGAGAGACCCTCGACGTGCCCGGCCATTGCTCGGACCGCAGGCTGGCCTGGGGTGGCCTGTCAGCTATCCAGTTAGCTCCAGGATGGAATGGGCTGCTTCATTTTTGCTCCATGGCCTGCAGGCCTTTAAATGTGTGCCTCGTTCCTCACCACAATGCTGCTTCCAGCACGGGGGTCCCAAGCTACAGGCCGTTCCTCTTCAGAGCAAGCCCGCGACAGCCCCCACCGCGAGCCGTCACAGCGGCAGTGTCCTCGGTTGCTGCCTTCCCTGATCAGAGCTTGGCTGTGGCTGAACTCCCATGGTTGGTGCTGATGGCATCTCTGGTGCAGGAGGGTGGTACCCAGGGAGGGCGCCCATCTCCATGGCTACAGGGCAGCCAGGGCTGTGCGCCTGTGCTCCTGGGGAGCTCCCTCCTTCCCCGTGGCAGGTGCTGTGGCCTCTTGGCCTCAGCCAGGGTCTGATCGTGTCCTCCTTACCCTGCAGGCTTCATGAGCTCTAAATCAGAGAGCGGCTGTAAGAATAGAATGTGGGGCAAAAGTGTTCAATCTACATTGTCAGTGTGGGGAAGATCTATTCCTTCAGTTTTATTTCTTCGGAAGGTGTTATCAAATGTGCTGGTGATTCATGGATAGGAAATATATTCTGTTACAATATTTTTCACCTGTGGGCGCGGGCTGTCTCCTCGCCTCTCTAATCCGTTTATCTGGTGCTCGTGTGGGAGCATGGGGGCCGCGGCTGGAGCACATTGGAATTAAGTACGAATTAAATGTACCATTAAAATAAAGCGTTATCCCAGGCATTTAATGAGTTTTATCCCTTAACAGTTTCGTTTCTCGATGTCTGGTGCCCAGGCCACGCCCCGTTGTGTGTGCTTTCTGTGGAATTTCATCCAGGAGTTCACCGTGCCACGTAGTGCCCGAGGGGGGCTCCTTCCCCACAGTGGCAGCGGCCCTTCTTGCTGCTGTTGGACTCAATGTTTTGTTCAGATGAGAACGCAAGCCATGCTTTTAAAGGGATTAAAAAGAGTAAGAAGCCAAGAGGTTTTCTCTCCAAGAAATACTGTGTGTGTGTGTGTGTGTGTGTGTGTGTCCAGAGCAGAAATTAAAACTTTTGAGGTAGACGGGCTTCAGCTGGCTCAGCGAAAACCCAGAGACAGCCTCTCCACCTCCACATCTGCCTGCCACACTGGCCCAGGGGGGCGCCTGGCCCTCTCTGGACAGCCTTTCTGAGCTTTGGGCCAATATGTACTACTGCTGGCTTTGTGCCAGGTGGGCCCCAGGTCTGGGAAGGAGCAGAGTGGACAGCCCCCCACGGCCCTCACATTGCTCACACTCCAGCACAGGGTCAGTTACGCCGACCAGTGAATGACCCCAGAGCGGTATATACTGTCCCAAGGATCCGTGACGGTGGCGGCCACTGCTCGCAGGGGATGGACTCTCTCCAAGGCTGTGGTGTCCGAGCTGAGGCCTTAGGAAGGAGGAGAGCCTGCGGAGAGAACGGAGTAGGAGTGGGGCAGCAAACCAGCCAGGGCGTGGCGCTGAGCCGTGGTACAGAAGAACCCGGGTGCAGTGGGCACAGGGGACAGGGGAGAGAAGGGCAGGGGCCACAGCAGCCACCAGACGGTTTTGAGCAGGGGTGTGCGAGGCACTGATTCACCTTTCCAAAGCAGACCCAGGCCGAAGGGGGCAGGGAGGCCATGCCCAAGGGCTCTGAGGGGGCTTTGGAGATAAGCTGATAGTGCCAAGAGTATCAAGACTCCAGGATTTTTGGCTTGAACCACAGGGTGAGTCAGGTGCTGTTCTCAGGGGTCCCTGGGAGAGCTGGGCGGGAGCAGGGAAGGAGAAATTGCGGCTCTTGCTTCAGACATGCTGGATTCCGGGTGCCCACAGGGCCTCTGGAAGGTGCTAGGAAGGTGACAGAAGAGCCAGGGGCTCAGGCTGGGAGGGGCCTTTTAAAGCCGCAGCCTTTGAACAGCCTGGCTGAGGGTGTCCGGCCTCCATGTCCAGACAGCACGCCCCGTGGCTTCCGGGATCCCACAGCACTCCCTGTCGCGTCCCTGGGCGCTCTGGAAGGCGTCTTTCCGAGTCCCTCGGCCCTTCTGATGTCTCACCGAGTGTCCCCGGCCCCTCTGCGTGCCGCAGGACGCCTGAGCACACTCAGAAGGACAGGAGGCCTCCTCGGAGGCAGGGGTGCTCACGCCAGCCTGAGGGCTTCCCTCCCCCTTCCCCACAGCTCACCCTGTGGCCAGGATGCGCGTCACTCCCCTGCATCTTCAGTTACTTGTGGCTCTCAATTTCTTATAAGTGGAAAATGCACTCTGCCTGGTGAGGTGCGTGGGCTGCTTGCCCTGTCCCAGTGGGTCTCCAAGCGGCAGAATGATTCCCAGGTCCCCTGCCTGGCGCTGAGGTTCCTCTGATGCTCCTCTATTAGCCAGAGTCCCTGCTCTGAGCTAATCCGCCATGAGGGGCGCTTGCAGGCAGTTTTCCATACACTGGGTACCGAGCACCTGCTCAGCGGCCTTGGGCAGGTGGCAGGGCATCTCAGGGTCTCCTCTTCTTCATCTCACAGCTGGAGAAGTTGGGGTGGCACCTGGGCCTGGCTCAGCACAGGGAGCAGCTGCCCAGAAGGCCAGCTCTCCTCCTGGAGCAGCAGGTATTTCAGGCCTTGAAAAGAGGCCTCTGAGCATCTCCACATGCAAGACATAAAAGGCTCCCCACTGCCCCTGATGTCCAGCTGGCACACATCAGCATGTTCACTTGCTCCCTGGCACCGTCCCTGCAGCCCAGCTCCAGGCCCAACGCTGGTGGCCACCCACGCCGCCCCTCCCAGTCCCCTGGCGGCCGCCCCCTCCCTGCACCACGGAGCTCGGCCCATTTGGCTCTGAAGATGCTCCCACCCCCACTGTCCTCGCGGACACAGGCCGAGCATCTCCGCCAAGTCCTGGAGCGCCTTGTTTAAATTGGTGATGAGCTGACAGTTCTGGCCAGAGAAATGCAGCAGCAGAACATTTTCCCCAGGGCAAGAGGGTATCTGAGAACTAAAGAAAGTTCTCTGGGGTGCTCCCCCCTCAGGCTGAAACACCCAGCACGTGCCACAGTTCGAACTCTGCTGGCTCTGTGTTCGGCCGTCGTCCGGCTTCAGAGCAACAGTGTGGTGCTGGCGCAGGCCCTCCCGAGGGGAGCGGTGTGTTCCCAGCCGCGTCGCGTTTGAGGACTGGGGAAATATGCAGCAGGCAGGGAACATTCGTCCAAGGCAGCTGCATTATTTACACAGAGACTCGGGGACCCTCAGGGGAGAGCTGGCGCTGCTTGCATATTAAAATGGCAATGGCAATTAACTACCAAAATAAGGCATTTTTATAACATTTTTATTAAAGGCTTAATGAACAAATAAAGAAACAGAAACCTGCATATGCCTTGTGAGCAGTATAAAACTGACTAAATCAAGATGAAATGGCAAGCCCCTAAGCTTCCCCTCTTCTCAGTATGAATAGAGAAGTGCACGCAGTTACACTCACGTACATGCGTGCAGCCTCAAAGACCAGGAAGTGTGTGAACAGAGGGGGCAGGATAAGAAGGCAGAGGAGAAAGGAACCTCCTGGGAAGGCGGGTGCCTTCCAGCGCGTTGGACGGTGCTGTGCGTGGCTGATGACAGCCGAGCACCACAGGGCTGAGCCCAGAGCCGGGGCCATGTGGGCTCGGGGGCAGGATGTGGTGGCCATGGGGCTCGGAGGGGTGCCAGGCATCCTCCTGAGGATGTGGCTTTTAATTACCTTAGAGATGTTGGCTCAGAGAAGGGGGTTCCCCGTGCTTGGAGGGTCGGGAGAGTCAGCCTGTACCAGCTGAGAGGAGCCATTTACTGGCTGAGCACATTGATTGGCATCAGGGGTCACCCCGTTCGCAGGAGGGTCAGTGCACAGGCCAAGAGAAAGCTGTGGACTGGGCAGAAGGAAAAGGAGAGCTGGGGACGTGGCACACAGCAGATGGGAAGGATGCTGTCTGCAGGGTGGCATCTGCATGCTGGGTCAAGGGACACATCCCAGTCACCCTTGTTTAAACCTTAGGGGCCAAATGTGGGTCTTTGCAGTCACGCGGGAGATTCGTCCCTTTCTCTCCCCTTTCCTACCTGAGGGCTGAGCCCCTGTGCAAAGCTGACATTTTCCACGTTCAGGGGGGGTGGCGCAGCCAGGCGCAGCTCCCAGTAGGTACTCCCAAAGCATGACACACAGGTTGGTTTACAATCGCACCTCAATGTTATCGCAACTAATTTAAAACTCATATGCAGCTCCCCTCCCCCCCACACATAATTTAATCTGTTTCTTTGGGGAAAAAAAAATCAAGGAATTTGATCCAGAGCAATTTTTCTCAATTAAAATTTGTGATTATGTTTCGGAGCTTCCACAGCAGAGTTCTGAGGAGGGCGGTGATATAATTTAACTTCTAAACCGCTGACACCAATAACCCTATAAATTAACAGATGGTGGAGGGAAATCTCCTGGCTTCTTCCTTGCTATTTTATAATGGTTTGATTTTGTAATAGGGGTTTTGAGTCCAAGCCAGGAATCCCTCCACCAGCAGTGGGGAGAGCTTATTCCATTTCATTGTCTCTGAAGCTGGCTGCACGGATTTTAGTTCTACGAGCCCGCAGGAGCAAGAAAACCAGGCTGGCATGGGTGTCCTTGCAGAGCCTGATGGAGGGGTCCCCCGCCTGCACTGGGTGGGGCTGGAGAGAGGGGCCTGGTTCAGCCGCCAGGTTGTGCCCTGACCACTGCACCATCTGGGGTCCCTACCGGCCAAGGCTGACCAGACATTCTCTCAGCTTCCAAGCTCGCTGTGTCACCCATGACTCACTTCTGTTGGGTTCTTTTAATGCCTAGGTAGTTCTTAGGGCTTTGACAGCCTGTCTCCTTAAGCACGCCCCTTTGAAATCATATCTTCAAATACTGTGCCTCTCTAGGTTGGCATGCTTTGAGCATTTTATTATTCGAGTGTTTTGTCCTCTCTCTCACGGAGTGTCAGCCAGACTGTTCAAGTACACCTGGCTGCCAGCGAGGAGGCACGGTGTAGGCGGGTGCAGCCCGGGCCTGAGAGGTCTAAGTCCCTGTCTTCAAGAAAATACACTGTTTGGGATTTGGGGGACAGTGGGAAGGTAGGTGGCCAGATAAAATATGGGATGCCCAGTTGAAGTTGAATTTTAGATACACAAAGAATAATTTTTAGGGTAAGTATAGGCTATGCAGTAGTTGGGATATACTTAGAAGAAAAGTATTTGTTGCTTATTTGAAATTCACATTTAATGGGACACCCTGCGTTTTTATTTGCTAAATCTGTCAGTCCTAAGAGGCGAGGGGACAGTTGGCCAAGTGTCCCCGCCCCTCCTGCCCTGAGCCTCTGGGGGTTATCTTTAAGAGGTGATTCAGTGTAAATCCACCCAACCCCTCTGAACCTTGACTTCCTCACTCACACGACAGAGTGTTCAAGAGGAAGGATTAAACAATGTGTAGATGGTGCGCCTGGCCTGGTGCCAGCCAGTAAGACACGGAGTTGAGCAGGACTGCCCTGCACTCTGCACCTCTGCGGGCAAGGCGTGTAGTGCCCAAGGCAGGAGGAGATGCCTCTGGGCCGGACTGCCTCAGGCTACAGCAACCTCTTCCAGTGTCCGCGCGAGCCCTCTGGGGTGCTTGGGAACAGGAGGAAAGGGCACATTTTTTCCTGGTGTCCAAGCCATCCTCGAGCAACTGGCACGGAGGTAGGGCTGGCACATGTGGCATGATGTGATGGTCAGATTGCGTGGCAGAAACAGCAGGTGTGATTAGAACTCAGAAGAGGGAGGCTGCAGTGTACACTGGAGGGATCCAGCAGTGCCGCGGAAGAAGTGGGGCAGGGGGGGTTCTGAGTTGGGGGCAGGACTCGTGGGTCAGGCGGGTGACTGGTTATCCAGACAGAAGCATCTTACCAAGTGCTGGGGAGGGAGGCATTTCCACCTCACAGCCTCCCGCCCTTGTCTATCCTGAAATCCCAGATGAAAAGAATAGCCTGTTTGGAATCTGGCGAGTGGAAGTTATTAAATATAGAAGGAAAACTCAGTTTAGTGATTTTTAACATGAAATTAATTGATACACGTTTATTGAATTGGAAAACAGCAAGTTAAACAAAAGACATTGAGTTAAAATATTTCTCTCTTTTGAAAAATTCACCAAAAGCCCTTCATTCTTTCCCCCCACTTTTAATTCTTTTAAAATTCAGTGTATGGAATTGAAACATCTCTGGTCGTTTTTTAAAACTGTGGATGAAGTTTTCCTTTTGCACGGAGCTCACGCCTCACTGGATTTTGGTCAGCTTGCGGCCGATACGCCTTTTGCTCGAGGGCGCATGCGCAAAGGTGCTCACATACCCTGCCCCACCTCCTGTACTTACAGGCTGCTGGGGTTTGCACTGTAGGAACTGTGCACACATGTTTTCTAGAACAGCAGCTGTAGCACAGGGGGAGGATGTGTTTGTGACCCGCAGGGGTAGAACTGTCTGGAGCCTGGGCCCAGAGCAGAGTGTCTCTGGCGCACCCACCCCCAAGGTATAATTACCGAGTCTCCATGTTGAACATTCAGGAGAACACTTTAGAAAGTGGCTTCTCAGAGTAAGAGGCAAGTAGCAGGGGGAGCCCCTCCATCAGATGGGAGCTAGCTGTGGAGGGCGGGGGTGCTCCAGGCTGGTGGGGGTGCACGATTCCCCAAAATTCTTACTTTGGCCTCTTTTAGAATCTTCATCTCTTTGCTCGTATTTCAGGAAATAAATTGATGTTTTTCAAATAGTTGTTCAAAGCTACTACTAGAGTATGTCTTTTTATGGTGGCATAAAAATCATCAAAATGTTCTTGCTTCATAGTGACCATCTCGTGTCCCACTAGAGAGGCTCCCCTCGCAGAGCCGGAGGGTCCCAGCCATGCCCACCTCTCTGCACCCGGCCTGAGGGTTGGCTTGCATCCCCTCCTCCCGGGAGAACACAAATCTCATGGGTTTTCAGGGACAGGAATGTCAGGACGGCAGATGGGGCAGGCGTCCTACTCAGGTCCCCACAGAAAGCCCCGCAGAGGCGAGAACGCTTGTGTTCAGACCTCAGTGGGGGGAAGCCCTGCAGAGCTGCATTCCCACGTTCACACTCTCGTTTCGGGTGGGAGGGAGGAGCTTATAAAGACTCAGTGATGTGAGGAGTTGGGAGCCAGCCAGGATGTCAGACTGTGGAAAATCACCTAAGTCACATATTACATAATTATGTTCTGCCTCCTGTCAAACATGTAGCAGAGTTGGAATTTTCCTTGCATTTTCAAGAAATGTAGTTTAAAAAAAAGTCTTGTCAACGGGCTTGGGGCATATTCAGCTTTGTAGTTCCCACTGTGCATTGAAATCAGAGGGCCAGGGGGTGGTGGCCACTCAGCCAGCAGTCTCTGGGGAGGGGCAGGAGGACTCCGCCTCCTCTGCAGTCTCCCAGGCCCCTGGGCTTCCACTCAAGCATAGAAAAGGGGTGGGTATCCCAGCAGAGAGGAAATGCTTGCCTGGTGAAGCCGATAGGAGTCGTGCCTCGATGTCTGCAAACAGAGCTCAGCCTGCTTTGCAAACAGCACATCTCCCCGGAGCGCCCAATACATCCTCGGGAATCGCACACACCTGCCCAGAGGCAGACCCCTGACGGCCATCCTTGTTCGTGCTACGTCATTGTCAGACGAGCCGGCCCCCAGGCAGGGCCCCTCCCTTCTCCTGCAGAACATCCTTCCCGGCCACACCCTGCACTTTGAGTCATTACTCTGTGCGTTTCCACCGAAAAGGATACTATGTCCGTCAGAGGGTCCTGCTTCAAACTATGTGAAAGCATGTGAGGGGAGGGAATCCACGCAGCAGGATGACCCCACGTGGGGACGCAAAGAGGCGAGGCCGGCAGGGGAGAGCCCTCATCGAAGGGGCGGGCTGTTAGCAATGACATCCACTCATAATCCTGCAGCAGGGAGGGGAGCAAGCCATTAGGTGACAGCGAACCAAGAGCAATTCTCTATTAAACGAGCTAATTATATGCTTTAATTTTACTTTTGAAGGATCAAGGATACCTTGCAAAAATGCAGAGCATGTTAAGCAAGCTACTTCAGTCTTATGGAACTAAAAATAATTATAATAATGATTAATAATACAGTGTGGAAATTAACCCCTGCGTGAGGGCGAGGGTGAGTCCCCTGCCCGAGCAGCATGCACACCTGGGAGGCACCGTGCTGGAGACTCCTCTGCCCGGCAGAGCCCAAGCAGAAGCCACAGGAATGCTCCTCCGCACGGGGCTCTTTCCTCTGCCATGGGGTCGGCCAAGAGCTCATATGTAAGATTCCCTCTGAGAAAAATTCCCAAACTCCCAGACTGTAGGGTAAAGTATGGGAACAGTGACAAGGGTCCTATTGCCAGGAGGAGCAGGGCGGGAAGGAGAGATGAATAGATGGGCATAGAGGATTTTTAGGGCCGGGAAACTACTCTGGGTGACACTAGTGGTGGATGTGTGACACTACGGGTTTGTCCAAACCCACAGAATGTACGGCACAGGGCGTGAACCCTGATGGAAGCTGTGGGTTCTGGGCGGTGATGATGTGTCCATACAGGTTCATCAGCTACCACAAACGTCCATCTGGGGGAGACGCTGACAGTGGGGGAGCTGAGGAGGTGGGTGGGCGCCCAGGAAACTTACGAGAAATCCCTGTCCTTCTGCTCAATTTTGGTGCAGACCAAAAACTGCTCTACAAAATGAAGTCTATTTAAGAGCAAATGCACAGTGAGAAACCACTTCATACCTATCCGGATGGCCATGACCCTCGGGCATCACTGGTAGGAAGGCAAAATGGTGCAGCAGCCGTGGAAACAGATCAGTGTTTCCTCCCAAAGCTAGTCACAGAGT
Source organism: Manis javanica (assembly GCF_040802235.1). Taxonomy (NCBI): domain Eukaryota; kingdom Metazoa; phylum Chordata; class Mammalia; order Pholidota; family Manidae; genus Manis; species Manis javanica. The sequence continues at coordinate 180,590,839 of NC_133159.1, read as the reverse complement.
CACCATATGACGCAGCAAGTCCCCTTGTAGGTGATCCCCGGGAGGACGGAAAATGGGGACCTTCACAGAGACCTGTACCCTGACGTCCGTAGCGACTGTCCACAGTCACTGAAAGCTGAAAACAACCCAAGCATGTGGATAAACAAAACGTGGCGCATCCACATGATGAAAATATTATTCAGCTATGAATTGGGTGAAGTTCTGACAGCGGCTACAATGCGGATGAACCCGGAAAACAGTGTGCGAAGTGAAAGAAGCCAGATGCAAAAGGCCACATGCCGCGTGATTCCACGTACATGGAATATTTGACACAATAGAAGGAATAAATGAGAGGGCACCAGGGCTGGGAGGCAGGAGGGGTGCAGAGTCAAGAAAAGGAAGGAGAAGGCACCGTGTGGGTGCTGAGGGTTGCGTGGGTGCTGGAGGGTTATGTGGGTGCTGGAGGGTCGCGTGGGTGCTGGAGGGTTACGTGGGTGCTGGAGGGTCATGTGGGTACTGGAGGGCTGCGTGGGTACTGGAGGGTGGGAGGGCATCTGTGTGTGCATAAGGGCAGAGGGACAGTCATTCTCTGCGCCTGACACTCTGAGGCTCACCAGCTCACCCCACCCCTTGGGACAGCCCCCCTGACCCCCAGTCTTGCCCCGGCCATGTCAGAGCCTCCACAGGGTGGTGGCTGAGGTCACTCCTGCTTCCCCAGTGCAAGAGACCTGGTGAGGGTGGGTGCTTAGCATCTGTCACTGCTCACCACTTGTCCCCAGGGCCTGTTTATTTGGCTGACCTGGAAGGAGGAACAGAAATTCTCAGGCAGTAAGGGGGTCGAGGGTTCTGTGCTTGGCACATTATATTTGAAGTGTGGGTTGGTTCTGATGCTTAACTAGCAAGACCACTGGCCCAATGTGCCAAAATCTCCCCCAGGGGAACAACAGAGGGAAATTGGCGAGATGGGGCTGGGGGGTGGGTTCCAAATCCGTGTGGACAGGGACTGTGGCTTTGCTTGGGCTGGAGGTGGCCACGCACCACCGTGGGAGAGCACAGTATGAAGGGGCCTGGGGAGGACCCCTCTGGCTGGCCCCAGCTCCTGCCACCAGTGCCTGGGCACCGCCAGGGCCTACCGCGCACCTGCGGCCACGCCCCACACTTGTGCTCTGACAGCAAATGGCAGAGAACCCCAGGCTCATGGGGAGCCAAGCAGAGCAGGTGTGGGCCGCCTGGCCCCAGCATCGCCCCACACCTCCCTCCCTGCAGGCCGCAGTGGTGCCACCTCCCTCCCAGCACTGCTTCTCCCTGGGGACGTGAAGCTCCGACCTGAGGAGGAGTGTGGCAGGGTCAAGCATGGTTGAATATGAGCTGGAGCCTCTTCCCTGAGAGTCTCCACCCACCGCCACCCCTGGGCTCACGTGGGCTCCTCCTCCAAATGCTCTGTGGGCAAGTAGCAGATTTCCCCCAGTGGGAAATAAGCTCACAGGCCAAATAATGCATCTGAGATGTACAAGCATTTTTTTTTAAAAGGCGACAGAGTGTGTTATAGATTATTCTAAATTTCATCAGATGCAGAAATACTAGAACAGAGAGAACAATTTTTTTAAAAGTCAGCTTAATAAACATACTAAAGGAGGTAAGGAACATTGCAAGCAATGTGAAAAAAAACAAGATACACAAAAGAATCAAGCAGAAATATTAGGTATTAAAATGTACTAGTTGAAATTAAGAACACAATGGACTGCATAAACATAGAATAAATAAATACAGCTGAGCAATGAATTAGTGAACTGGAAGACCAGCTTGATATATCTGCCCACAAGGGAAGAAGGAAAATGCAAAGAAAATACAAAAGAAAAGCTGTAACATCAAGAGGAAAGATGCTAAAATGCTAACATCTGAGTAACAGAAGTCCTACCGAAAGAGAAGAATAAAAATATAGAAGAGGACATATCTGAAGAAAATGTGGAAATAAAAATCTACGGGATTAAAAAAATGGATGACTGGTCCCAGATTGACAAGGTTTTACAAGTGCCCAAGAGGAAAGATGCGGGGAAGAAATCAAACCTACGCACTTATAATGGAATTTAAGAATAACAAAGAGAAAGAGATAGTCCTGCAAACTTCCAGAGAGGAAGAGAAAGTCACGTACAAAGAACCACATTCATATGGACCTCAGAACTTTCAGTAGCGACACTGATGCAAGAAGACAATGGAAGGATATAAAAGTACAGAAGAAAAAGACCTTAGAACGTAGAATTTTATATGCAGTCAAATTGTCATTCAAATATGAAGGCAGAGTACGATTCCCATTATGCCCTGTCCCAGAGAGTGCAGCAAAGGGGGAAAAAGAACCCAGAGGTAAAAGGGTTGGAAAGGAAGGAAGGAAGGATTATTTTCAGATGATACGTTCCTCTACATAGAAAATCCCCAAGAATCTACAGAACATCTTTTAGAGACCGGAGAGGTTAGCAATTTGGCTGATACAAGATTAATATATAAACGTCAGTTATACTCTGTATGCCAGCAGCAAAAAAAAAAAAAAAACCTAGAAAACATGATTAAGAAGATACCTTTAACTGAAGCTATCAGGAAATGTCAAATACATAGAATAATTTTTTTTAATGTTTAAGACTTATCCAGGCAAAACTATAAACCTTTCTAAGTGCAAGTACAGGAGTTCTAAACCTGAATAGAAGTAATACATCGTTTAAATGTCATTTTGTCCCCCTATTGATCTCTCTATATATTTTTTTCCCCCTGTTGATCTATATTGACTATAGCCAAGTCAATTCTGGTCAATGTCCAAACAAACAGATCTTACCATGGAACTTGACAAGATGATTATACAGAAGAATAAGAACCCACAAAGAACAGGGCCCTTCTAATGAGAAGAGCACAGAGAGAGTGCTTTCCTACGGCATAGCAGGGCTCATCTTGAAGCTTTTGTCATCAAGACTATGTGAGGCTGTCACGACGATTGACCAAGTGCCCAGTTCCCAGAATCCCCAGAAGCAGATCCATGTACTTACGGAACTCTGATTTATGCTGGAGGAGCATTTCAGACCGCTGGTAAAAGGAGGGGCTGTTTAATGAAGAGAGCTGGGGAATAAAAGACTGCTGTTTCACATATAAAAAGTTGTGACAGTGGATCCAGTGGTCGAGGATGTCTGAGGACTGGCTAGTGACCGTGACCTCCGCATTTTACATTCAGGAGGTCACAGTGACCTAGACAAGGGAGGAGCAAGTCAGGTCGGCGTGGGTTGAAGAGCGAATGGAGGACGACAAAGCGGGCACACCCTTGTAGTCAGGTACCGAGGCGCTCGGCCGGCAGCCCCTGCGGGTGAGGGCTGTGGGCAGAGGCCTTGTGTCCTCCGCGTGTTCACCGGTGCTTTGAGTCGCTCGAGCTCCCTGGAAAGTGGCTGGAAAAGGCGGGTCCTTCTACGGACACTTGGGAACTTTTTCCATTTCCCTGGCATCAAGCAGCCAGCTGAACACACCTATGACTCAAGGGATTTTTTAAATGCATGTGCATTTCATCATCGGGCCCTGACCCCTGGAAGTCTGGAGGGTGCCGTGTGAGCCTCAGGACCCTGAGCGCAGAATCCTGGAGGGTGTGAGCATTCTGTTTCCTGCCCACACCTCTGAGCTGGCTCTCCAGTTTGTAAAATCATGGAGATTTGACTTGGCATGTCTGTTAAGTGTTTTCCTTTTCCATAGAAATGACCCAGCTGGGGGCATCTTCCCGGCATCTCCCATCACCATCCAAATGGGCCGCCTCTGTGGGGAGCAGGGCCTAATTCCGTGGCCAGTAGCTGGCAGAGCAGGCTCTGTCCGAATCCCTCCCTGTGCCCTCTGTGTGACGCCAGGCTGTCCCTGAGCCCTCCCCAGCCTCAGCTTCCTTGTCTCTAAGATATGCAGACGTCTCACAGGGTCCTGGGGAGGCTTACGGAGGCCATCCTTTTGTTCACTGTCTGAAGGACAGCCCACCCCCATCCCACAGCAGCCTTTATTATTAGGGGTAGGTGTGCAGTGTACCCAGGTGACCTGGGCCCCAGGGAGGAGCCCCTGAGGGAAGCACATGGCCTTGGTCTAGGGGGGATCTTGCCCAGGACTAAGTCACACCTTCTTCCTCCAGTTTTGAGTGAGCCACTGAACTTCCGTGCTGTTGGTGAGGATGACCACGGTCTGGGTCTCACTTACTTAAGAGACGGCCAGGCTAGGCCTCTGCCGAAAGACAAGCCTCTGTGAATCACCAGCAGCCAGCTGGCTGGTTTTCCTGCCTGTGGTCTTCTAAGCCCCTTTCTGGCTTCCTGCAAAGAAAGCCGAAGAGAAACACAGCGCTCTTCAGTGCGCGCCCAGCACTGCCTGCCAGGTCCTGTCTGCCTTCTTTTCTCTTCCTCCCTTCCTGCCTTTGTTGTTGTTTAATAAAACTTGAAAAGCCATGTGAAGTAAGCTTTTTTTAAGTGCACTTAGAAGAATTACTAGTGAAATAGTATGACAATCCTGTCATCAAGTAAATCATTTCTCCCTAGTTTTCTCTATTGTTAAGTGTGTATTTTCTTATTTGGAGTTTGCTTGAAGCCATATTCAGCTTTTTAAATTTTAAATTTGGAATTCATTGGGATTGTTTTCTCCGTGACTCACTGGGATTTTAGACTCCCACCCCCCACCCCTGCCCCAGATGCCTTTGCATGCAAAGCAGGGTCAGCGTCCGCTGTGGTGCCTCTAGGAGGGGCTTTGACCCTCTGCCCACACGAGTCAGGTCCCCGTTCACTGGCAGGCATGCGCCAGGATGGAGCCTCCTCGGGAGGGCGAGGGGGAGCGGGGCTCTCCTCTGGCACAGGACTGAAGTTCTCAGGGCCTCTCGGCGCCCACCTCGCCCATCCTGCTTAACATACTGCCTTTCTCAGCAAGCAAAGGCTCCCACATTCAGTCAGGAGAGAAAAGAACCCAATTCCGATCAACATCCACCAGCTCAAAGGACAAAAAACAACAGACGCCCAACAAAATACAAATAAATTTCTCTCAAAGTGCAGTCATTGGGGAAAGAAAAGGCAGTCCGTCAGGTCGCATCAGAAGAGCCACAGTCGCCCTGACAAGCCACGAAGGGTAATGTTTTATTCACCAGGCCTGAAAAATAACTTCCCAATGAGGGCCCCATAAATAAACCAGCGTGATGAATATTACACGAAATAAAAACTGATAAAGCAAGAGCCCTAAACACGAGCCGCACATCGAGGGTAGGGGGCCGCATGGTTTTCACCGCCTCTAATGCCGGGGGGCCGGTTTGGCAGAGCCGCCCGCCCCGGACGCAGGGCAGGAGCCTGACCCCGAGGAGACCCTTTGTCCCTAGCTCGGGGCCAAAGGCGAAGTTTTCCAAATGGATTCCATTTCTTTCCTCTCTCTTTACATCAGGATGTCACCTGCACCCACTGATAGAGATATTTCCATACATTAGGAACTACAGGGCTGCAAATCGTTTTTCCAGGGGCCCTGGCTGCGGGTTTTCAAGGGACTGTTGTTTATGAGAGCAGACAGGCCCTCCTCTCCTCTTCCAATTAAGACTATTATGCAAAGAGCCTGGAACCCAGAGGGACCCAGAGAGGGATCGAGGAGGAGGCTGCATCCTGGGCTGACCCCCGGGCACTGGGGCAGCAGCTGCCTCTCTGGCAGAGACGGGGTCTCCACGCTGCGGTGGCCTGAAGGACAGCTGTCCGGATCCAGCTGCCCACCCTGCCAGTTTGCCCTAGTCACTGGGCTCCTAGGAACGATTGCTCCTAAGTCACAAGAGGCAGACAGAACTTGGACATAGATTTATTAACAGTGGGAAGGCATGGAGGAGGGCTTGGTGCTGGACAGTATGAAGAGGTTAAACAAAAGGGGCCTGCCAGAAAAAGTAGACTGAAAATATGTGAACTTTTATGTGGACGTTTCTGTGCATGTGTTTACACACACACATGCACACACTTAACATGAGCATATACCTGAACCCCTGTGTGTGCAACTACACATGTCTACAGATGCCCATGTACATGTGTACACATGCCTGTGTCCCTGTGTGCATGACACCGCATCACACGTACTTGTGTGGGTGACTCACACCTACCCACACGTGTACACGCCTTCATTTCTGTGTGCATGATTGTAAGGCCCCACCTGTGTACGCACGTGTCACCATGCCAGTATGAACACGTGCTGACAGACACACAGAGGTGCAGGTAATCCTTTCTTCAGAGGACTTTTTTGGGGATCCAACTGCCAAAACCCAGTGGCTGTAGTTATATAAGTTTGAGTCCAGAGCTTGACTCGCAGGTGTAAGTGTCCCTCTGCTGTCCATATAAGAACCACACTCCACGCCCCGCCATTCTAAAAGGTTTTCAAACAGGAAGTTGTGGTGTTTGGGGCATTTTTTTTTCCATTTAAATATTGCAGTTGTTTATAAATACACCCTATCCAGTCCTCTCCAGCATGCTGACTCTGAGGAATTTGCTTTCATGGTGAGCCACGGAATCCAGATGTTCGTGACAGATGTTTTCATTTCCTTATTTTTTGTTTTTTTGTTTTCTCATTCATCAAATAAAGTCAGGCCATCACAGAAAACCGCAGGCACTTGCGTCTCAGGGTTTCTGAGAGCCAGGCCTGTGTTGTGAAGCAAAATAATGATCTCCTCATCAAACATGGGGGTTCCCTTTAATTACCCTAACTGGGTCACTGTTCAGATGCGGTGGAACGTGCTGTGAGGTCGCACTGCCCCATGCAGTTGGGGAGGCATGGAGGGAACACATGTCATCTTTGCACTGACTCCAAAAATCAGGGGGCCAAAGGCAGATCAGACTCCAACCCAGTGAGACCTGCCCCGTGTGGAAAAAAAAAAAAGAAGATTTAGTTTCTGGGAGGCTGAGCTTGTGGAGGGCTGCTGCTCAGTGCCTGGCTCCCAGGGCAGACTGTAGTGTGTCGAAAGGTTCAACATCAGCAACAGAAAGGGGGCATGAAAGCCGGGGGAAGGATGGGGGCCGGCGAGGTGGGGCTCTGTTCTGCCTCCAGCTCTTTGCCCCAGGGACTTGGTAGTGCTCCGTTTCGGTGGTGCCTGGAACCCCAGGTTGTCAGGGTTGGAAAGGACCCCCGTGCTCATCCAGTCCATGAATTTCATACATGAAAAATTGGTGGACAAGAGGGGTGGCACTTGAGTGGCTTGTCTGAGGTCACACAGGTGGGAGTGCCAGAACAGGGACCCAGACCCCAACTTTCAGGCCTACCCTTTGGGCACTAGTGTAGGCTGTGTCCCCCGAGGACAGCGTCTTACAGTGTGGTGCCCACTGGCAGCCTCAGGATCTGGAAACTTGTTAAAAATGCGCATCCTCAGATCCCGCCCCCAGACCTACTGAATCAGAAACTGTGCAAACAGGCTGGTGCACCCAGTTGTAGTTTAACCAGCCTGATGGTACAGCTCAAGGTGGGGCGGCGAGGATGAGGGTCTGTGATGCCAGCCCACCCCCAGCTGGTGCCGATGCTTCTGGTCCAGGGAGCTCAGTTTGAGAAGCACTGCCCTGGACCAGTGGTTTTCCAGACCATATAGTCAAAAACTTACAGCAGCCTATGGGCCAAGGAGACGAAAGGAGGAAAGGGCCAGAGCCTAGCTAGCTCTACCTGTGTATCTAGGGCTCACCAGAAAAGCCACAGTCATGCAGAAAGATGTGCTCCCAAACAGGGGGCTAAACACACCTCGTTTTCCTTTTGAGAGTGTTGAAACGCCTGGGGACGTGTGTAGCTATTTTAATTCCAAGTACAGTGAGTAGTTTACTCATGAATTCCACTCCCAGGCGTGTGTTTAGGCCTCTTGGCGAGTACAGTCTACCGAAGTCCCATGTAGTGGGAGCACCTTTTACACAAATGAAGTTCTCAGGGTAACAGGGACAGAGGTGGGCTCTGGGGGAAGTTAGATGGACCCAGACGCAACTTTAGAAAAGCTGTTTTGCGAGGGCTCCTCTCCACCTCACGCTGACCTCCCTGTAATTCCGTGGAAGGAGAGAAATTTCACAAACAACAGTAATGGAAGGGTCACATTTCTCTCCCTAATAAATATTCTCTGCTCACTGAGCACCTCGGACAGCTACAGAAACCGCCATCTTCTTCCTGCTCCCCTCATTGTGCGTGTAGCTGGGATGGTAAAGCAGAAACCCACCCCCATGCTCACCGCCTTCCTTCCATCAAAATACCCGGGGAGGGGGCGTGCCAGCAAACATTAAAGCAGTGTGACCATTTAGCCAGAAGATACACATCTTGCCAGTTGCTTTTCTTTTAGAGGTAGACCATGGGTAAGGTGTGTGTGTGTGTGTGTGTGTGTGTGTGTGTGTGTGTGTGTGTGTGTGTGTAAGAGAGAATATTATGTGTGTGTGTGTGTGTGTGTGTGTGTGTGTCTGTGTGTAAGAGAGAATATGTCCAGTAAACTCAAAGTATTTTCCTGAACGTGTATCTGCAGTCAGGAACTTTGAAGACATTGCAGTTCAAATGTATGTGTATGCAGCACTAAACTATGTTTTCTACCTTTATCTTGCATCTACCTACCACTTCAGCATTTAATTTAAAAAAATAATAATAATGATAATAAGGGAGAAATGTGGGATTCACATATAAATCAAGTATAAAAATCAAACGAATATTCATATTTGACCTGATTGTTTATAGTTCATAATGCGTGACCCAAACCGAAAGTTTCTGTGATGACGGCCCTTGCACTGTTCATCATGTAAGAACTTACTCACTATGTAAGAACTTGTTCACCATGTAAGAACTTGTTCGTTATGCTTCAGAAGATTGGAGACTGACGAGAATTAGGCTGGGGGTGGATTAATGATTGTGCATTGAGTCCCCTATACAGAATTTTATTGTTAACAACCATTTGATCAATAAATATGAGAGATGCCGTCTCAAAAAAAAAATAAAGTTCCAGCAAAGCACACTTAAAAGAGCCCATGTAATCAATTGCTCTTCTTGCTGCACTTATGCAAGTAATCAAGCCAACTGTTAATTATTTTCTTAATCTGTCTAATTCTAATAAAAATAAGGGTGATTTAAAAAAATGTATGTGTATGCAGACATCCAGACTCAGTGGGACTGTCTAGGACCCTGCACCTCACGCCCCTGAGCAGGGAGCTTCAGAGATAACCGAGGGGAGCTTTGTAAGGGCCTGTGGCTCTGTCCCATCTGTTACTAATTTTTTGCCAAGTGAGCACAATCTTTCCTTTGGAAGTTCTAGCCCTGAGCGTAATCTTGGGAGGCGCTGGGATGAACCTCTTCTTCCCCGTGGTGTTAGAGTCAGGACTGTTGAAATACGAGCACTTCACTTTTTTATTGCACCTTTTTAATTGCCTCCTGAAGGCCGTCAGCCACTAATAAAAGCCACACAGCCCGGGAGAATTCTCCGTTGTTATTACGCGCGCATCCTCGTTCACGGCGCGTCCCTATCGAGGGCCTGGTGAATGCGCTGCCTCTAGGGGGAGCCAGGCTCAAGACAGGCTGGGCCGGGAGGAAGGTGGTTGGGGTCTCTGTGGGATCCACCCGAGGACCAGGCTGCTCTACGCGCAACGGTGACATCAGAGGGCTGACTTGGAGGAGAGAGGAGGGGCAGGGGTGTCTCACCTTCGGAGGAGTTCTGCCCTTGTGAGCCTGGACACCTGAGCGTCAGGACCCTTGCCCTCTTCTGCCTTCATGTGCCAGACAGGGGGCTTCCACTCTGGGAACCCCACTGGTCCCATCTGGGACCCTGGGATTTAACAGAGTGGAGGGAGATGTCACAGGGTGAAATAAAGGCGCAGATATGTGAGGGGAGGAGGGTGTCATGGTGTCATTGCAGGTAGACTGACAGGTGTGAGAAATACCAAGTCTTGTCTTTTCTCTAACAACCAGTGGGGTAGTATAACAATGAGAACCTCGGCAGGATTTCCAGAAAAATCCCAATACTGGACTGAAAAATCTAAGTTCCAGATCCACGAGGCAGGTGGCGTGGAGTTCAGGGAAGGTGAGATCGCCGTGTCTGTGGCAACCCGGGAAGGCTCCGGTTCTGAGATGCAGAGGAAGCAGGGGTGGGCGGAGCAAGTGAGGCAGACAGGCTTCCGGGTGAAGGCCGAGGGGCCGAGCAGGTGCTCACGGAAAGCACGAGCAGGTGAGGGGCCTCTAGAGAAGGCAAATGCAGTCCTTGGGGCCCCTGGAGGTAGGAGGCCAAGGACTCGGCACCACGGGTGTGGGGGCAGGAGCCTGCACACACAGACACTTCAGGGGAGCCTGGCCCTGGGATCGAGAGGCCGGGTGGAGCCCTGACTCACATCTGAGCAGGTGTCTAAACTTTTGGGGCCTCTGTCTCCCTACTGGAGATGAGGGCAATGGTAGTAGTGTTTACTTGTGGGGCTGGAACGAGGACTAAATGAGATACTACAAGCACAATGCTTGGCCCAGACCTAATAGTACCTTATGCTAGGCATCTGCCAGCGTGAAAGACAGAAGTCACATGCAGTGGTCCCCTGGACTCTGCCCTGGGCCCCTCCCCCAGTCACACATAGGGGTCTCCATCTGCTGTGTTCATAAACGAAGCCTATGCATGCTGAGCACCTACTCTGTGCCAGGTGCTATGCTCTGGGAGATGATAACCTGGACCAGCCTGCCCCTGCCCAATCCTCCAGGGGTGTCCTCTGCCCCCACCCAGACCTCCACCATAGCACCTGGACACAGAGCAGACACAGGGTGGTACCAGTGACCCAAGGAGCCCTGGCTGAGGAGGGAAGGGACTGGCCCACGGCCTTGGTGGAACCAGAGAGGAGGTAATGTCTGAGCTAGGTTTTGGAGGACAAGTGAGAGTTCACCAGCAGAGAATATTCTAGACAGATGGAATGGAATGTCCGAGGTACGGCAGGTCAGAGGAGCCTGGCTTGACGGGAAGCTCTGCTGTGTCTGTGCAGGGCAGACTGGAGTGACTGGTGGGCACAAGACGTTCACTCAATGTGGGGCACAGCTCTTCATGGTTTGCACATGTGCGTGTTTCAGCTCACAAACACCCCCTGAGGTCGATCCATTATTGCTCTCATTTACAGAGGAAATCAGGATGGGAAGGTGTGTGGGGAGCAGACTGCTGGTCCTCGGAGCCCTGGAGAGCTCTGTCTCGGTCCTGCAGGGCTCCTAAGCAGAGAGCTCACACATAGGTTCCCATAGATACGTGAGCCTCCTGAAGTGGCCGTGGACGTGTGCCTTTTTCTGGGGAGAGATCTTCCAGGGGTGTCTCAAAGGTTCAGTGGCCCATCTGTAGGCAGCGGGGAAGCCCTGGAGATTGTTGAGCGATGGGTACAAGATCTGACCACTGAAGATATCTTGCAGGAATGTGGGGCATGATGCCAGAAGCAACCAGGATGCCTAGACAGACACAGGTGGGCAGCAGAGAGGCGGTGGCCCCATAAGGCCTGGCCACCCACTCAGCATGAGGAGGCAGGGAGAAGGCAGAGGTTAAGGCGACTCAAGCTTACACTCTGGGTGCCATGGACGGTGACACTGCCAGCGCCTGGGACGGTTCTGCGGGGAGGGAATCTAGTGTGGATGAGGTCACCTCAGGCATGGCTCTCCTGAGCAACTGGCAGCGCACATCTCCGGAGGGAGGAGTGAGGTCAGGGTAAAGGTATGATTTAGGAAGTACTCGAAGGTGTGGGAAAGGATAGGAGCATCGGGGAGAGAGAAGCAGGAAGAGGGGATGGCAAGAGACAGTCCCAAAGACGGTGTGAGCTGCAGGTAAGCGGCAACCGGAAGAAAGAGGCAGCAGGGCTGAAGACAGGCCAGCGGGCATGGCAGTGAGGGGCCCCCTGGCAGCAAGGGTATGGGCAGTCCCAGAGGAGCACGGGGAGCGGAGCCGGAGTCAGTCCCCAGGGGCGCATGGCAGTGGAGGTCGCAGGTGGGTTTTGGAGGAGAGGGGACATCTGTGTGGCAGTGAGGACGGGAAGATCCCAGGAAGGGTGTGGAGGCTGAGCACGCTTGTAGGTCGAGGGGACGGAGCCAGCGACCCGGGAGAGGGAAAGGGGAGACGGTCGAGGGCGTGGGGGACTTGCCTCCCGGTAGAAAGCGAGCTGCTGGTTGGTGTGGTCTTGGGAGGGGTTGTCTGCCATCAGACAAACCTTCTGGGGTCCTGCACATTCTTGCCCCAGGGGTCTTTCCTCTTCTCAGGCGGCCCTCCCGCCAGGCTCTTCTGCGCTGGGCCCAGCCGGGTGGTGCTGAGGTTGGCTGGTTCTGAGCAGGACGTGAGCTTGCAGCCTCCTAAGCAAGGGGTTCGGCTCCTCTCTCTCTTCTTTGGACTGCACTCGGTCTCCGTTTTTTTTCTGGTGTAAAAATAATGGCTTTGGATGACATGACACCAGGTATTGATTTAGGGGATGAAAATGAAACAGTTCTGTGTGTCTGGAACAACAGAAAGTGAAACCGCTGTAGCTCACAGCACACAGGGAGGTGAGCCTGGGCTTCTTGATGAGAACAGCCAGGATGGCGACTTTTTAAAACATGAAAATTCTTTAGAGAAAGTGGAAACATTCTTCCAAACTCCTTGTGATGGACACACCCTTGTTGAGGCTGTGAGGCGATCTTGGGGCTTCTGAGGGTCATTTTGCCCGGGGTTGGAGTTTATAATCTCTCTCTCTTTTTGTCTCTGTGTCTCTCTGTCCTTATCTCTCTGCCTGTCTGTCTCTGTTTTCCCCTTTCTCTGCTTTGTATCTCTCTGTCTCTCCCTGTCTCTCCCTCTCTCTCTGTATCTCTGTCTCTGTCTCTGTCTATCTCTCTCCCCTTATGTGCTTTCCCACGCCCTTCCCATTTTAGCTAACTGACTTAGGTGCTCAGATCGGGCCCTGTAACTGGCCTTCCTCCTTGGCACCCTGGGGCTCCCTGTTTATTCCCTTCCCTCTCAGCACCCCGGACAGCATATTGATTTATCACAAAACACCTCCCCGACAGCTGTGCTCAGCCCAATGCCTGCTTTGCTCAGCAGCAAAAAAAATAAAAGAGCTACGAATGGTTCCTGCACCTCCTGGGGCTCAAATTCCAGTCCTGAGTGGCTAGACTGATTCCAAGTTGGAGACAGAATTCAAACCCACAGCATCACCACAGGTGGTGAAGGGTGGAGGGCAGGCGCGGAGGTGCGGAGGCGCTGGGCTTCAGGGACCATCCATCCCCTGCCTGCCGCCGGGGCCGGGAGCAGATGCGCCCAGTCGCCCTGGGCCTGCTCAGGGAGCTGCCTGTGAGTGGGGGCATCTCAGCAAACCTGCAACCCTGTGTGGGCATGTGATGCTCAGACCTGAGACAGAGCTCAAGACAGAACAGTCAGAGATGGAGGGGGTGACTCTCCGTCCTGGGTGGGCGTCCCTGCCGAGGTGAGCCGGTCAGCCGGGGGAGGGCAGGCCCCAGGAGCCTTGCTCTTCCCACCAATGTGTCTGGACCCTCCGGGCTTCTGTTGAAGGGAAATGGGATGGTGAGTGTGATCTTCCTGCAAACCCCACGAAGGAGCTTGGCTGAGGTGTGTGTCCTCGCTTCCAGCATGTAGACAAGGGGGAGCTGTGTGCACAGTGGGACAGGCCACAGCGCAAAGGCAGTTAAAAAGGAATGGGACGCCTCACCTGTCTCCTAGGCGCTTCCGCTCTGGACACCAGGAATCTGCGGTTTGCAAAAACATCCAGTAATGATGCTGAGCAGGTGTCTCTGAAGCTGCAGGCAGCAGGTTCCCGGGCTCCTGGGGAAAGGACAGGGCTCTGGAATTGGGGGACACATTTGTTCTGGGCCCACGGAGCCTGCTTGGTGTGGGCCTTGAAGCCCACCCTGAGAGTCATACCTCTGAGTAGAAGCAGTGAAGCCCACCAGAGGCTCGGGCTGCGAGGGCTGGATGCTGGCACTTGGACAAATGACACAGGCAGGGGTTGGAGGGACATGAGACAGAGAGGGGTCCCCACTGTGGGGACCAGGGTCCCAGTCTGAGGAAGATGGTGGAACTGAAGAGGAAAGTAAAAATGCAAAGGGAAGATGTGGAGGCTGACCAGGGCGGGGTCAACACAATGGCCAGGCGGTGAGCGTGAGGGCTCCGGCCGGGGAGGCGGCCTTCCCAGAAATCGGGGCTCGTGAACTCAGCCCTTGCTTTCTGCATGCGTCACCTGGGATGGGGGCACAGGAGACCACGGATGGACATGCCCGGTAGGTAGCGGAAATAGGGGCTCAGGGCCTGGGAGCTACAGATGTAAGTTTTAAAAAAGTATTTTTAATTTAAAGAAGGTATAAATATTTAGGTTAGTTAATGAGGTAAGACATACACTCATGAAAGAAAAAAAAACACTAGCTTGAAATAATGCAAAGAAGCCTTCCACCCCGAAGGTTCTGCCTAGGAGAAACGGGAAGTGCACCAGACGTGAACATTCCCCCATCTATTTAAAGAATCCAGGAATAATTCGAGATGCCACGGGGTTCAAAGGAAGCCAAGGCACGTGCACCGCTGTGCACAGGGAGGGGGTGTCGGTCGGGACGGTTGGTGTCTGCGTGGGGAAATCCGAGCACAGCTGAGGGGCACTTGCAGGGGGTCCTAGGGCAATTCCAGAGCCATCCAAGGCAGGGGGTGAAAACCTAGCCCAGCAGCAAACCAGCGTGTCACCCTGAATTCTCTTTACTTTCTCGTAAATGAGGGTCAACCACCTGGGCCCTCTCTTGGGTGCAAGGGGGATGGGAGGAAGAGAAGGTGTCAGTCCATCCCAAGGGTGGGTTGGCCTCAGTGGGGGAGAAGCAAGCACGTGCACACGCATGTGCACACAGTTTCTGGGGCACATCTGTTGGTCCATTTTCCAGAGCAACTTTGCTCCTGGGCTGCAAATGGAGAGGAGAGTCACAGCCCCCGTGGGCACGGGTGTGGTGGGATGGTCTTTGGGCTCCGACTCGGGTGTGGGCAGAGACGCTGCCAAAACAAGCGGTTTCTTCCCTTCTGGAAGTGCGCCCAAGAGGTTAGGGCTGAAGGGCTGAGGGCCTGAGAAGGAGCCACACTCCAGGAGGACCCTGGTCACCATGCCTGCTGGAAGTGCCATGGCTGCTGCTGCCTTAAAGGGGAGCCAGGTGGAGAGGAATGGTGGGGCCGTGGACCGAGGGAGCC
This sequence comes from Manis javanica, assembly GCF_040802235.1. Classification (NCBI taxonomy): domain Eukaryota; kingdom Metazoa; phylum Chordata; class Mammalia; order Pholidota; family Manidae; genus Manis; species Manis javanica. Next base: position 180,575,715 of record NC_133159.1, on the reverse strand, counting down.
CTCTGTGAGAAACCAGCAGGCAGTCTAGCGCAAAGGTGGGCAGGGCACTGGGCATACCCCTGGTTCTCTGCATCTCCCCAAGAGCGCACCCAGGGGACGGCCATCCAGCCAGGGTGGCCTCAGGCTTCCCGGCCAGGCGGGTGAGAGGCAGGGACCAGAGGACGTCCTTTAGAGCCCCCACGGGGTCTGCAAGCCTCCTGGCGAGGGGAGGGGAGAGGACGCCGGGTTTGGGATAACTGCCGGATTCTATAGTGAGGGTGGCTGGCGGAAGTGCTCAGAGGTGATTTGAGTTTATGGTGTGACCATACAATATGGTGGGCAGTGATTTTTACTGTGTGGGAAGAGGCACAAAGAGTCGGGCGCTCTCCCCTCTCCCTCCCCAGGGAGGACAGGATGACCTGCGGGAGCATGGAGGGGAGGTTTGGGGAACAGTGCTTTATAGGAGCCCCTGGCGTGGCTGTAACGGACACTATGTCACAGCAAGCGTTAATGAAGACAGTGATGAGGTGGGAAGGGAGTCGGTTTCCATGGAGAACAGAGCTGGGCTGGAAGTAATAGGGGTCCATAAACTCTCCTGTGTGTGAGGTGGGGAGAACCCGTGGGAAGGTCAGGGCCAGTGTGCCTGGGCCCTGGAGGACAGCTCCCCGCAGGGCAGGTGCCCAGGAGCCAGGGTCCAGGCGTGGGCAGGCGTGGGCCGGCTCTATCTCCTAGCAAGCCCCCTACCCCGAGGCGGGACCCCTTCTTGCCTTCATTCTCAGCTTCCCTGTTCCTCACCAGCCAATGCTTGGGGCGCCTGCTGGTTCAGCACCCACCTCGCCCTCCCCCATCCCAGGCATGGCAGCCACCAGAGCCCTTTGCGGGGCTCCCTCCTGGCATCCTGTCCCCGTCTGTGGCCGGCCGCGGTCCTCCCCTCTGCTGCTCGGTCCCAGCCGAGAATTTAATTCCACAAAGTGCAGGCACTGGCCACTCATCCAGTCGGGGCTGTTCTCATAGGTGAAGCCAAGTGTCCGGGCTGGAGAGAGATACACCCCCGTCTGGCTCTATGCCGGCTGTTTGCTCAGATTTCAAAGCTCCAGAACATGAGGGTCTTGTCAACACTTGCCTCCTGCCAGCGCCTAGTGGGTCAGGCGGTATGAGACCCTGAGGCTGTCCTGGGAGGCTCACATCCAGAGCCATGCTGTTTAAAACATGGCCATTTAAACTTAAATGAATTAAAATGAAATACAATAAAAATTCAGTTCCTCAGGCACACTGGCCACCTTTCAAGTGCCCAGAAACCACATGTGCTGGTGGCGTGGACCTGGACGGTCAGCCAGAGAGGGTCGCCATGACTGCCATCTATGGGACACTCTGGTCCAGGGGCAGACCCTCCCTGAGACCTGCGGCGATGGACAGTGCGGTGTGCACGGGGCCGAGCCTGGGCCTGGGGTGCTCAGCAGTGAGCAGATAATTCTGCAGGGCAAGAGCCCCAGGGGGGGGCTTTATATAAAAGGGGTGTCACCCTTCTCACCAGTCAGACCTCATTCTCTACCTCACCCACACCCCCTTCTCTGCTCCAGACATACAGCTGGCACACAGCACCTCCTGCCCATGTCTCCGCAAGGCAGAGCCCTCCCACCCTCCTCCTCACCTGACCTCCTTCCACGACCTCGAGACCCAGCTCAGCTCAGGCTCTACCTCCATCAGATGCCTCTCCTGACTGCCCAGGGCCTGTCCTCAGTGTCTGCGCGCACAGGCGAGGGACAGTAAATAAGCGGCTAGGACGGAGTGAGCCAGGCAAGAACGGAGGCTTTTCAAAGTGAAAAGGCCACAGGTGGGCTCCCCAGCGAGGCAGGCGGTTTTTAAAAAAAGATAAGTAAAAATAAACAAAAACAACAAAAGAACGATCTGCTGAACATTGGCCGTTCTTAGCTGCAACCTGATCTTGTCCAAGAACGCTCGTCAGCTGGGTCGTTACTGCTGAGCTGGCCGCCACATCCCTCATCCACCATCTCGGAAAATGGCGGTGTCCCCGCCGGAGGGGGGCACTGCCTCATATCCAGGGTCTTGGATTAGAATCTCAGAGCTCGCACCTGGGGGCGGGTTCCCAAAGGCCCTGCTGGGTGACTTCACCTTACCCTGAGGGATGTGCACCAAGGAGCACGTGGGGTCAGGGAGAGAAGACTGGGAATCGGAAGGAGAGCCTGGAAGAGGGCCGGCTCCTGCAGAGGGACCTTCTCGGGAGTGGCCGTGCTCGGAGCAGCGTCTCAGGAAGACAGGCCACAAGCCAGACGGGCCCTGAGCACAGAGCCAGGAGACACAGGGTTGATCTCAGCTCCACTGCTGATTAGCTGTGTGGCATCAAGAAAGCCACCTAACCTCTCTGGGCCTTAGTTTCTTCATAATTTTAAAAGAGGATGAAAATGTCTATTTTTATCTATTGCAGGGGGCAGTGATGAGATGAGGAAAGTGTGAGAATGCTTTGTGAGCTCTGAAGTGCTGTAGAAATGGCAGGGGTCTGTTTGTTTGTGGGGGTCTTGGGAGCTGGCGTCCGAGGGGTCTGAGCCCTGGGGGTTCCCTGTTTGCTTCCTCACTCCAGGGCCCAGCCAGAGAGTTGGAGCCCCCTGGAGAAATACAGGAGCCAGCTTGATAATGGGGCGTCGGTGGTGGGGTTGGGGGGCAAAGCGCGGGCCCCTGTGATGGGGACCTGTCCCTGTGCATCTCAGCATGGCCGTCTGGGCCTCGAGGCAGGCGGCTAGAGAGGGCTGCGTGGACCTGGGCTGGAAGCCCGGCCCTGTCTCACCCCACCCCCACCCCCACCCCAGGGGCCTAGTTCCCTTGCCTGTAAAGTAGGAATAAGACCACTGTGAATCAATGTGCAGAAGGCATTCAGCTCAGCACCTGACCCAGGGCTGGTACTCCACCGAGGTTCATGCCTTTCCTTCCCCTCGTGCACGTAAATACCAAACTGCAGGGCCTACCGGGGAGATCCAGGTGACTTTGCTGCCTCCCTCCACACGATTCCTGGTTGTCAGTAAATCTCAACTAGGTCTGTGCAGGGCTGACAAGGGAGGGACATACTGGGAACTCCTGCGCTCAGCACCAGTTGCAAGAAACCAGGAGCTGTGGTATGATGAGAACAGAAGGAAATACTGATGGGGAGCCTGCTTTGCCAGGAAAAAGGTCCCTCCACCAGCCAGCCTCCCACCCCCCTCTTCTGATGCCCTTACCCCCAATGCCTTTGACAGCGGTACTCTGTGAAAAAAAAACACCCCAGAAGTATGTAATCGATTTCCTCTCTTGCCAGTTCTTAACCTGGGCTCTTCAGCGGGAGGCGAGGGTGCCTGATTAGAATATCTCTGAAGAGGGTAGTGAGTTATAGTAGTGGACACCCTTCTGGCTGTCTCTCCGGCTCGTAAATCTGTCCCCCTCTGAAAGTGCAGATGGTCCATAATCGTCCATCATGCTGGAGTTCAGCAACGGAGGACAGCTCCCGGGCGGGTTTTTCCTGGGAGGCTCCTTTTTCTGCAGGCTGAACGGAACTGCGGCAGGGCCTGGCCGCTGCCCTTGATGGAGTGTGAGCAGCCCAGCCATCAGGAAGGATTTAGGAGGAAGCCAACAATGAATATCCAAGAGGTCAGAGCCCAGAGCAGGGAGGCAAGGACGTCGGGTGGCGTGGAGGGGGTCTGCAGCTGCACTTACATCTTTGTTGTTTTTATTTTATTATTTTATTGTATTTATTTTTGAGCGACCCCAAGTGCCAACCTCCTGGGAAGGGGTGGGTCTTGCATGACCTTTCCAAGGAACTCCCTTTCTGTCCCCGTCCCCAGGACGAGTGGAGGACTGAGATCAGGGGGCCCTTTGGTTAGGGGAAGTGCAAATGGCTGGGTAGCTGATGTTTCAGGGTAAGTAGATTCCCCGCAGTCTTACTGGCCTCACTGGATGAGACCCTTCGAGGTTAAAGCTGATCTTTTGGTGAGATGGCCCGAGTCGTGTCCCAGATTCCTATTCACAGGTCCCAGGAAAGCCCAACCCTACAGGCCGCCCACAGGCACCTGTGGGATCCCCAGAGATGGGCCCTGCACGCTGTCTGCCCGGGGAGGCGTGGGTGAGAGTGGCGTGCCTGTGGCCATTTCTGGGTCACCTCTGTTTCTTCCACACACGGCAGGAAGGGGCTGCGTGCCTCTGTTCAGGGTGAGGGACTGGCTCGGGCCTCAGTTTCCCTGCTTCGACGCTGGCTGCACAGTGCCCTGGCGCCTGGCGTGCTGAATGCTCCAACTTGCAAAACATATTCCACCTCTGCGTTTGCCACAGACTTCACTCCTCTGATACACAAGGAGCCCGGCCTTCCTTCTCCACACAGGCCTAAATACAAGCCCAGACAGAGGACAGTCCCTGGGCCCATGACCTGCTTTGGCCCACGGGCAGCATTTCATGGCTGCCCGCCTAGAGGCAGAGAAACAAGGATGCTGAACAGGCGCCTGCCTCCTACAGGTGCAGGCCTCGCCCTGCCAGGTGGTGCCTTGTAGCTGCCCCGCAGCGGGAGGCTGCCTGCTGCCACACTCCCACTCCCAGGGCCTCCCTCCCTCCACCCAAGAACTGGCGCCTCTGAACTCCAGGTGGGGGAAGGCTTTCAGAGCCCCAGAGCCAGGAATCACAGGCCAGACACCTGCAGCCTCACGTGCAGAAACGCTTGCCGGTGTCTGCTGCCCCCTGCCCCACTGAAGGGGCTGCCCCCAAGGAGGAGGGTGGAAAGCCTCCTGCCCATCCCCTAAGAAGGGAGAGTTGCCGGGGGAGGCCTGGTGCCGGCTGTGCCTCTTCATTAACCCGTGGAAATGGAGTTCACCCCAGAGGCTTCTGTGAGCCCTGGGATCCTCCTGAAGCAAAGCGTGCATGCCCTAGAAGCTAGGGCGGCTCCCTGCCACTCATTTACCAGATGTCAGCCAGCTCTGGGGCCCCACTGGCCCGTGGCAGGCTGCCCTGGGAGCGGGCAAAGCAGTTGTCCGCTGCTCCCTCCTGGGAGTGATAGCCAGGCCAGCCCCCAAAGCCAGCTGCTTCCCAGTCCCGGGCAGGAGGGCCCAGAGTGGGTGGCAGGAAGGCCCCCATAGCCCATCAGTCCCTGGGGCTGATCCACGTCCTGGTGCATGGTGGGCCGGAGCATGAAGAGGGGGCAATCCATGGACGGGAGCAGCATCTGCCGTGTGAAGGGCTCACAAGTAGGACGGGGCTTCCTCTGCCCCATCCTGCACAGGCTACAGGCCAGCTCACAGATGCACTTGAGTGCTCCAACCCCTCCTAGAAATGGGCACCTGAAGATTTGCAAATAGCCTGGAAATGCAAGAGCCCAGTTCTCATCTGCCTCGCCAGCTTCACAGCAAACGTCTGTCCAAGCAATTGGTCTCCCTTCGCTGCTTGCATCTGTGCATTAACGAAGCCTTGCTTTGGGTTCACGTTGGCAAAACACGCCATTCTCGCCAGCTGCCAGCCAGCAGTCATCTCTGTGGGGCAGAGGAGTGCTGAGCAGGGTCACTGCCTCCTCTGCAACTTGGAGGACAGCAAGCAGTGACCTCCCCAGCAGGGAGGCTCAGGGAGGTGCCGGTGGGCAGGTGGGTGTGGCCACTGGGGGCCCGGTGCCTGTCGGTGGCCTCGCCAGCCCAACTGCCATCACAGGCCCTGCTCTTGGCTGCCCAGTGTGCGGCCCTCACCATCACCGGCTTGCTTGATTAGGAACGTGGGACTTAAAAACACACTTCGCGGTTGACACCAGCAATCAGCCCTCACGGCGCCATCCTGGGGAAATAGCCCTGGGTCTACAGCAAGCGTGGGCGAGCGTCCACCCAATGTGTGCCCGGCTCCTTGAACCCCGCTCTCTGCACCCACGGAGGCTTCGAGATGCCCTGCTCTAGTATTCTGTCACTGAGATCTTGGCATCACAGGAAACAACAGCGGGCCTTCTCCGTCACATCCCTGTGCTGCATGTCTTTCAAACATATTATTTCCAGTCCCAGTGGCACTGAGGTGTAGGGAGCCCGAGAGCTTTGCCTGGGCACCACATGTGGGGAAAGCCGCCCAGGGAAACTGAATTCACGCCTTGCAGTTCCCGGCACTCCCCTCCCTCCCTCAGCTTCTCACTGTCCAGCTGACACCTGTGACAAGTGGGTGTGGGGCCAGCCAGCCACACCCTGTGACAGCCAATCCCATAAGGTCCTCTGGGTGCTTTGCGATGGCTGTGGATACAGATGCTGCTAGAGCTGGGAAGGGGGGTCCAGGTAAATGATTTGGGAAGCGACAGTGCTGTCCCTTAGCTCACAAATCATTGCATACCCTCTTGGAGGACCCGAAGACAGCTCTGGACAGTCCCCCTCCCGGAGCGTGTGTGCACGCAGGTGCAGAGAGGCTTTCCCGTCCTGGGGCCTGCTTAGGAACGCCTGTCCCGTGGCTGGGTGCTGGGAGCATCTCCTTTCTGCTCCACCCTGGGGCATCATGCCTGCTTCCCTTGCCTTGGGACATGAGTGTCATCATTCCCAGGAAAAGAAGTTTCTTGTGGAAGCCAAGTCCTTAGCTTTTCCACCCACTGCCCCCAGTTGCAGATGCTCCATGCAGGGAAGGGAGAGGAAGCAAGCTAACTTTTATTAAGGGCCTGCTGGGTGCCAAGCTCTGTGCTGGGAACTCTGCCTGGGCACACCGCCTGTGCCATCTCACTTAATGGCTTGGCACGTTCTCCTCAGCTCTTCAGCATGAAAGTTTTGGTGAGGCCATAACCTCCCCTGCGTGGTTGCGCCGTTGCTGCTCTGCAGACCCGCTCTCCCTCCGCCCTCCCTTGTTCTGGCCGGTGCGCCCTTCCTTCTCCCGCTCGGAACCCACCCAGGCCAGCCCTCCCCCTTACATCTCTATCCACACCACCTCTTCTTTCTTCACCTCAACGCTTTTCTGTGCCACTCTTTGCATCTTTTAAATAAGCAGAGACATGCGTGTCAAGGTGAGGACAAGTCAAAGGAGGCGAGGCTCTAACTCCTTCATTAGCATACAGACTCCTGTGGCCAGGCTCCCCACGTGGTGCCATCGGCATCAGCCAGTCTCCACCTCATGGGTTCTTGGCGCTCGGTGGGCCCTCAGTAACTGCCTCTCTCTGCCTTGATTCAATGTCTCCTCCGTGAGGACAGCCTGGGCCTCAGTGGAGCCCACACACAGCATGTGGTTCTGACCAGGCTTTCTCACCTGCTGCTCGTGGGAAAATTAGACATCGGTATGTCTACATTGCGCCTTGAAGAGCCTCGTGTCGGGGCAGCTACATGAGTATGTCCAGAGGAGGCAAGGGTCTGGGGTTTGGCCCAGGGCCCTGGCCCTCCCTAAAACCTGCTGCAGCTAGAGAATGTCCCGGCTTCTTGTTCATTTTCTTTCCTTGACACCAAGGAGTTGGTACTTCACACAGTGGGGACACAAGGTGTGGCCCCCAAGGTCACTGGCCCTTTATAGATGGGAATATGCCTTAAGGTGACCACAGCGTCCGCCTGTGTCCTGGGCTCCAGCACCTCCTCCAATTGCAATAAGGTTTTAAGCCCACCTGTGTTTTCAGCCCATTTGAATCTGAGAAAGAGGCCATCAATCAACTCAGTGAGCGGTATTTCATGGCATGGGGATATTGGCTGCTGGCCTGTGGGGCTTTCCCCTCCTGGGACCCTCCTACACCTGCAAATGGCCTCCACCAGCTATGCCACCAGGTGCATTTAGGGTCCAAAGCTGCTCTAGCGGCAGCTCTTGGCAGAACAGGCCGAGAAGGTGGCTTCTCAGGGGCTCGAGGAATCTGTTTTCCGCTTACCTGTTCGTGATGGCTGGAGTCAGACTGCGTTGCAGAGAAGTGGGGCAGCTCCTTAGAGCCCTTTCTGCTGTAAACAGTGACAATTCTGCTTTGAAGTTTTAGGGGGAAAGGCACATAACACACAGAGCAGGCAGGCAGAGTTCACAGCTGCGAGGCCCAGTATCTTTATGTTGAAGGCTCTCTTGGCGCTCAGTGGAGAGTGGCAAGCAGCACCTCTCCAAGCCCAACCACAGCGGGTCACGGGGAGTGAACTCGTGGTGCATCGTGAACAGCTTGGGATAGAGCAGACGCACTGCTCTTTCTGGCAGCGAGGTTGGTTAAGTATGGGAAAGGTTTGCCAAGGCTGGCAGGGCGTGCATGAGGAGCTCCTTGCTAGGAAGCACTTAAAAGTAGCACCGGTTCTCATGATCAAGGACAAAGAGGGTCCAGCCCGAAGGCAGGAGAACAGACCACAGGAGCAGAGTCAAATCTGCTCTTCAAGCAGGGAGATCTGGGCCCTCCTGCACAGCTGAGGCTCGCAGGGCCCTGCTTCTGGGCCGGCTGATGGGCTGGGCTGCCGGAAGTGCACTCCTCATCCTGGGAGGTCCTGTAGCTCAGGGTCAGAGACAGCACCAAGGGGTCCCTGTGCAGGAGTGAGTCCCAGCCACCTCCTTTCAGGGGCTCCGTTGGCAGAGGTCAGAAAGCAAGCCTGCTGCAGTCTTTCGGGAAGCTGCCCACATCTCAGGGGCCACTGGTCACCCAAATGGTCTCGTGTCACGGGAGGACCCCAGCCAGCCCAGGCCGCCCTCAGCGGGAATCCTCCCATGCAAACTCCCCTTCAGCTTGTACCCAGAAAGTGGGCAGAGGGCACCTGGTGATCCCCACCAGGACCAGCCAGGGGCTTTGCAGGGGCAGTCAGCTCGTTGCGTCTCTGCAGCCAGGAAGAGAGGCTCCCGCTGGTCTCCCTCTCCCACCCGCTCACTCACACCTGTTACCTTCCTCTCCTCTCCCCTCCTCTCCTCTCTCCTTCTGCTGAGGACCACCAAGCCCCTGGGATCCCTTTTTTTTGGTGACACAGTGTGACTTCTCTTCCTTCCTGGCTACAATATGTCAAAACTTTGTGGAGGAAAAGAAATGCAGGGAAAACCATCTGGGAAGTAGGTCACCTGAGAAACAACAACCTGTGTATAATTAAATCAGCTCCTCACAGTGGGCTGCCTCTGGAAGAGCCCAAATCCGGTGGCAGCCTCCTCCCCTAACCCCATGCCTTCCCTCCTTACATGGGAAATTTCAAAATGCAGCTCTTGGCACAGATTTTTCCAATAAAACCCATCAGGCAAATAATGAAAACATCACAATGTCAGCGCTCAGACCGCTTTGTGGCCACATTACTGTGAGGAAGCTGAAAGGTGTGCAGGTGATGGTCTGGAATAAAAGCAGGGGGTGGCATTTGCTGTAGTTTTTATTTAGCTGACTGCCCCGGCCCATTTGTCCTCTGCAGCTTTGTTTTGTGGATTCTCACGTTGGCTGGGGGTGTCCTCTGGGTTGGAGTTTTGGATGGTCCAGGCTGGCTCCTCCCTCTTCCACATGCCGTCCTCAGTCCCAGGCCAGGTGTCTTCTTGGCCACCTGGTAAGCAAGTAACACCTGGACCATCCAGATCTCCAGGCCGAGGATGCTTTTATCTCACTCACAGTAGGAATTAGCCACAGCCTTGCAGGGCCCTAGCTGACGGCTCTCTGGTAGGAGCGTCTGTCTACTCATAAACGTTGCCAACAGCAGGCACACAGCTCATGAAATGAAGACTAAGGTTGTATGGAGGCTTTTCCAATCCACGAGGCTATTGTTTTTAGAAGAGAAGGAAAAACAAAGACATTTCTAGAATGACTAAGTGGTAAGCTTACTTATCATTCCTAGAAAAATCATCGTGAAGCCAACTGATAAAGACATGGAAGTTAGTGATGTACTGAGGTCAAGGGCAAGATTGTCACCCAGATCTAATCTCTTTTCCTGCCAAGACGATGGCCCAGGTAAATAATGAGATGTGGTAGCCTGTGACTCACCTTGGCCTCCCAGAGATTGCTATTCTTGGCTTTTTTTTTTTTGTAGGTAATTGTTTTTTATTGAAGGGTAGTTGACACACAGTATTGCATTAGTTTCAGGTGAACAACACAGTGATTCAACGTTTATATACATGATAATTCTAGCTACCAGCTATCACCATACAAAGTTGTTACAATTGACAATATTTTGACTATATTCCTTATGCTATACATTACATCCCAGTTACTTATTTATTTTACAATTGGAAGTCTGTACTTTCTGTTTTGTTTTGTTTTGTTTTGTTTTGTTTGAGAGGGCATCTCTCACATTTATTGATCAAATGGTTGTTAACAACAATAAAATTCTGTACAGGGGAGTCAATGCTCAATGCACAATCTTTAATCCACCCCAAGCCTAATTCTCGTCAGTCTCCAATCTTCTGAAGCATAACGAACAAGTTCTTACATGGAGAACGAATTCTTACATAGTGAATAAGTTACATGGTGAACAGTGCAAGGGCAGTCATCACAGAAACTTTCGGTTTTGATCACGCATTATGAACTATAAACAATCAGTTCAAATATGAATATTCGTTTGATTTTTATACTTGATTATATGTGGATACCACATTTCTCTCTTTATTATTATTTTTAATAAAATGCTGAAGTGGTAGGTAGATGCAAGATGAAGGTAGAAAACATAGTTTAGTGTTGTAAGAGAGCAATTGTAGATGATCAGGTGTGTGCCTGTAGACTATGTGCTAATCCGAGCTAGACAAGGGCAATAAAACATCCACGGATGCAGAAGATTTCTCTCAAAACAGGGGGGGTGAGGTTCTAAGCCTCACCTCTGTTGATCCCCAATGTCTCACCTGCTGGCCCCCCTGCGACTGTGCCTGTCTTAGGTTGTTCCTCCCTTGAGGAATCTTGCCCGTCTCTGGCTAACCCGTCATCTTTTCTTGGCTTTTTTCTAAGATTGTGATTCTAACTACATAGCATGTGTCTAAACCACCTACTGGGCATCTGGGAAGCGATTAGTGCTCAAGGGAAGTAGAAGGCTCAGGACCACCTTGCCAATTTGCAGACAATCTGAGGTCTAACTTTTCAACTCAAGCAGGTACAAGTGTTATCCCCTCTGAGGTGTCCAGGGGAGAAACATTCTCTTCTCTAGATGGCCTGGGACACCCACCAGAATTGCCGTCCACACTTGCTCAGGACCTGGCTGCCAGCAGAGCACCCTGGGGTGCACCCCAACCACCGACTCCCCTAATTGAAGCCAGATGTGCTCAACCCCACCCCAGCGGGGCCCCATGGGACTATAGGAGCATCTTTATCTGAGGTTAGCATGGGCCTGAGCCAAGACCTCAAACACTGTCTATTGACTTTGCTGCAGAATCAATATCAACTTCCTTATGGCCATTTTGTTTGGAAATAAATATCTAAAATGTGATGCATTGGGTCTCATTTGGCGGGAGGGGTGCAGGCTCTGGAATGTGAATGACCTGGGTCTGCAATTTCAGCCTGACCGAGTGCTGACCATGCAGCCTTGGGTGAGTGACAATCCGGAGCCTCAGTCTCTTAGTGTGAGCAGTGGAGGTGGGGAGACAGCAGTGGGGTGTTGGGTGGGGGGCTCCAAGACAGAGCAGAGGGGAAGTGCCCAGACCCCTGTTGGTCCCTGGGAAGCTCCTTCCTTTCCTTTGAAGGATGTGTCTGTGTGTGTGTGCATGTGGATACTTAGGTGGGTGTGTGTGAGTGTGTGTTTAGTCTGGGCAAATAGCTGGAAGCTCGGGCTGCCAAGTGAAAATGCAGGGTGCCTGGTTAAACTCTAATTTCAGATAAACAATGAATAATTGTTATTAAAGTACCACCCAAATACTACATGATACATACTTATGCTGAATCACGTAAAATGTTATTTCTTCCTTATCTGAAATTTCAAATTTAACCGGGCATCCAGTGATTTTATCTGCTATAGCTGTCAAGACCAGCTAGACCAAGGTTTGTTATTTCGGTTGTGTAGTTGGATTGACGGAAGCCAGGGTGCAGAGATGGTGGCCATGGTGGCCTTGGGGGTCAGGGCTGCTCTGTCCAGCTCTCCCAGCCTACACTTCCTGAGTTTGTCTTTTGGCCTCGTGACTTCTCCCCTTCGCAGTTTGGAGGTCCTTGATTGGTTGGGCAGAACCGAGACCCGCGAACCGCAGACAGCCCTGGCTGGGAGCAAAGGTGGCCGCCAAGGCCTGGCCCATTAGGGCCGCGCACCACGCAGGGCTGAGCCTGCTCACCAGACTGCATCTACTCACCGAGCTGGGTGCTGGGCAGTGTTCTATCAAATCTCATCCTTTGTTTCATGACTGACATTTGATCTTCCTGAAACAGGATCCAACCGGGCTCAGAGCAGCTGCCCAACAGCTGTGCGCTTCCCACACGGCTGCATCCTCAGCAAAGCCCGGTCCACCTTCTCAGCCCCAGGACTCCCCAGTTCTGTCCCAGCACCCACCCCTCCCCGTCACTAAGCCACCCCTCCCCTTGTCTGCTCAGACCCCGACCCTCAGCCCTCTTCAATTTTTACTTGGCAAATTACAGTGCAATTCTCCCAACCTGCTCAGTGGGTGCTGGCCACCCTGGCAGATTTGGGGCCAGCAGCAGGGGGCACCTACACTTGCAAAGGGGAACTAATAGGAAATAAAATAGCTTTCCTCTCCTGAAGACCCCTCCCAGCTCTGCCAGCGGACCCATCCCTTGCAGAGTGAATTGTTTTCAATCCAATCTCATTTTTATTGAAGTTTCCTCCAGGGTTAGCTCAGGAGACTTCTCCCCCAGCCTCTTCCGAGTGGCCTTATTTACCAGAATCCCCTTGGTGTGGCATTTAAGCGCCTCCATTAACATTTCGTGCATCTTGCTCATTGTGAGCATGGGCCTTCGGAGACCTCCGGGGTGGCGGGCACGGCGGCAACCCACAGAAACACCAGGCTTATTTTAATTGGTTTGAAACTATCGCTGTCGACCGCACAGGGGTCCCTTTCCTTGAGTAATGACCTGGAATTTGATCATGCAGCCTTTATTAGCTTGTAGCGCTGGAAGTGTAACCGTGTGAGATCAAAGCAAGAGCCAGGCACACATCTGCCCACCATGGCATGCTTGAGCTGGGCATGCATCTGCCCGCCATGGCATGCTGGAGAAGGTGCTCCGGGCAGCACGGACCCAGCATGAAAGTGAAGTCCTGGGGACAGCAGACTGCAGCTCGCAGGGGAAATTGCATTGAGCGAGTTTCTGGCCCAGAGGGCCAGCTGTCCAGAAGCAGCCTCTCCCGACAGAACCGCTGGCCCCACAGGCCCCCGGGGAGGCTCACTCTTCTGTCCGCCTCCATGGGTCCTGTCTATGCAGAATGGTTGGCCAGGGGGCGGGGGGTGCTGTTGACACGTGTGCGTGTACGTGTACGTTGCATGAGGCCATTTGCTTGCCAGGCAGAGGGGAAGCCGTGTCAATGTCCAGAACTCCCTGCGTCCTCTTCCTCGTGGGTCCCAGGGCCCTGGGCCTTTCTACCCACAAATTCTCGGGAACTCCAATGGTCTGGAGTCTAGAATGTTGGAGGACACGATTCTGTCCCCAGCCTGGCCCCTAGTTGGGATGAGGCAGCTTCCACCCCCTGTCTGTTCAGGTGGTGGTTTCTAAAGAAAACGTCAGCGAGCAGCCAAAGAAACAATTCCAGACTAGTTTATCGTCCTTCCCAAGGAGGAAGAGTAGGGAGATCCCGTTCCTTCCAGAATCCCACACCTGCGCATGTCAGTCATCTGTTCAGCCTACTGAGCCACCGAGTGTAAAAAATCATGTAAGCTGAGTGGCCACTCACATGTCACCAGCGTCTCTTGCTCCTTTGAGGGGCTCATGGTCTAACCATGCTCATCTCAAAACACATTTTGGAGAATTTTGATAAACTAAGGTAAAATATAATAAACATCTATGCCCCTCCACCCGCAGTTAACAGTGGTCAACATTTAGTGATAATTCAGTGTCTTTTTAAAAATTTGAAGCATGACAGATGGAGGTCAAGGTCCTCTGACCCCAAGGTCAAGGCCTGAGCGCGCCAGGCTCACTGCCCCCAGCACAGACACACACGGAGGCAGGTCTGAGCGCTCCTTTGGGGTCCGTTATATTTGTTGCTTGAGAAAACGTGCACACATGTGACCATGAGCAGGTTCTTCCCCCAAGGGCTGTGTGCCTCCGTTTCCCTCCAGGACCATGGGAGGGTTAACGGGTTACAGCACAGAAGAAGGTGACGAGTCTTCAGTGTCCTAAGCTGACTGTCCTTCCCCCCTGCTTGATCTCTTCTCCCCAGTGGAGGCAGGGGCGTGGGCACAGCACACCCCCAGCTTCATGAGCACTCAGCCTAAGGCAGACCGGGGGACAATCAGCTTATTAAGCCAATAGAACCCTAAGTTCATGCACCCCAGAAACCCCTGCGGCCTTCATGTGCTCAGAGGAGCCCGAGAGCTTCCCATGTGAGCCTGAAGCGCTGTGTGGACCCCGGGGTGTGTCCCCAGCCCGAGAGCCACCCCGCCGTCCGGACCCCCATCCCCCACCCCCTGCCTCCAGGCGGGTCTGTCCTTCCACCTCCTGCCCCCCTGTCCTGTCCTGGTCACAGGGTCTCGGGAGGCCTTCCTTCGCCTCTTTGCCCAGCCCAGACTCGGGGTGCAGCCTTCTCTCACTTGTTCTCTGCATCACTGAGAATTTCCAACCCCTCTTTTTAAAAATCTGCTCTTTTCCTCGTCTGCCCCCCGTGTTCATTTCCTACCCTTCTTCTTTGTCTCTTGGGACTTTTGCTGGTGTGTCTAATTCCCAGGGGCTGCTTGGCCTCAGGGACGAAGCCCCACCTCCCTGCACACATGCAACCCCGTGAATGATTCCCAAAATGGTCGGTTACAGCACAGTCGTGCCGCTAACTGTGGCATCTGGTTTTGCAGCTACTGATACGTCCTCAGAATTGAGAAGCCATAGTCAGAAAGGGGGAGGGCACACAGGGGAGGGACACCCGCCCTGTGTATGCAGGGACCACGGCTCCGGGCCCGGGGTGTCGCTGCCCAGAGGCTCAGTAGCATGGGTTCTCCTGGCTCAAGACTGCGCAGTCCTGCCCCAGGCAGACAGCCGGCGCCCCCCCCAGCCTCCTTCCCCTCCCACCTCGGGGCCATTGCCGGGGCAGGTTCCTCGGTGGGAGCACCAGCTGGAGGGGCCCTGAGGGAGGGGAGATGGTGATGGTGCTGATAGGTACCGGGCAGGTCCGTGGGTAGATAGACAGTTAGATGATAAAGAAAGGAGATTTGTTTTAAGGAACTGCGCTGGTGCAGCTGGTTTTGGTGAGCCTGGCAGGATGAGCAAGGTTAAACATTTAAACATCTAGAGAAACTGCGAGGTCCGTGCCAACAGCGGGTCCTGGTCAGGCCCTGGTCAGCCCCCCAACAGCCCTGGAATCTTGCCCAGTGCTGGGGAGCAGGGGTGGGGCCTGTGTGGGAACAGGTGGCATGTGGGACCCGTGGCCCACACGCACCTCCCTTGGATCCCAGGGTCCCTTCTGATGCTGGGGGTCTCCAGGCAGGGGAGCCGGGGAGCCGGGGTTCTGTCACCCATGAGGTAGAAAGCGGGAATGCTTTGTTAGAACTTCTCCAAGCCTAATGTTTTCTCTTTTGCAGCCTTCAAAGATTCCGTTCCCATGACACTCTGTCCTGTGATATTTTTAATCAAGAGCCCTGGAGAGCGTGTGTCTGATGCACTCCAGATATTCAGAGATTGAAAATGGTTTTGTTCTCGTGTTTTCTTTTTTAAATGCAGCGTTAAGTCAGAACCGCTGGAGGAAGATTCTGGCAGCATTTCCCTGAGCTGGTCTGCAGGCCCCTCCAGCTGGGAACCTGCCCGCCTGCAGTCAGGTGCGTACCCCGCATGGCGCATGTCGTGCTCCACCCTGAGCTGACGCTCGGAGGCCAGGGTTGGGGCAGCCTGCGGCCACGGAGGCAGTGTGTGGTCTGGAGGGCTGTCAGTTGGGGGAGCCGCGGTCAGTAGAGGAGGGTCTGCGCCTGTGTCCACCGCTTGATTTCTGGGCCCCTCTGTGTTTCTCACCTTACCCAGCCCTGTCACTAAAATGCAAATCAGTGAGTGTATAATAGATAATTAATAGACCAATCAGTCAGCAAGGGAGGTAACTAGATAAATAATTTTAATCATCCTTGAGTTGCCCGTAAATTCCCTCACTGCCTTTTTATTAAACTCTCTGTTTACAGGAGTCATTTATATTGCATGTCATTTTGCAAATCCCTCCCCCGCCTCCTTGGAGTCTCCCACCAGGGCTGACCTAGGACGGGAGCGCCGTGTGGTCCTTTCCCAGCAGGCCCGGCTCTGGCACAGGTGGAGAAAAGCTCTGCCCAGAGCGCGGGATTGGGGGCCATGGGGCAGACCGTGCTTGGCTCCTCGAGGCTTGCCCTCTGCTCCCCGACTTGGCCACGGCCTATATTTACGTGGGCTCAGCAACCTTTATCATGCTTGGCACCTGTGCTATAGGTATGAGCTCATTCTCCTCCCCAGGGATGGCCCCGGCCTATTAATAGCCTCGGCTGAGGTTTCCTCATTGCTCCAAATGCCAAGAGAGAAGTGGGTTAATAAATATAAAAGAAACTCCCTCAAGAGGGCCTGGGGCCAAACTCTCTCCCAGGAGCTCCAAGAGCAGTGGCTGCGGGGGCCCAGATGGGCTCAGGGCTCCTGCACCCCAGCCTCCCCTCCACCCAGAGCACCAGTGCCCCGGCTGGTGGGTCTGAGGACCAGTGGCGGTGAAGTGCTCCGAGCTGTCCAGGGAGCGGGGATGGAGGAGGTGCTGGTGGGGTGGCCGCTGTCCAGGTGTGGTGGAAGGAGGGGCCCGGGTGTGGCCTTCGTGCATCTAAGCTGCAGGAGGGAAATGGGAAGGTGTCCTCGGTTCTCCTGCCCCCCTGCTCCCTGCGAGCTTTTCTCCGTGAGTTTTGTGGGAGGGCCCCTGCGCCTGCTTGTCAGCATGGAGGAGAAGGGTAAGTGGCCCTTGGCACAGCCACTAGCAAGATCCCTCTGTCCTCAGCTTCTCCCGAAGTCCTGGGTTCTGCGTCCTGAGGCCCTTCAAGGAGGGCGGTGTCTGGGGCTGCAGAGCTGGCGGCTCAGGGAAGCCCTTCGAGGACAGGCGTGGCAGGGAATTTCAAGGGTGTCAGCTGTGCAGCAGCAGCAGGCAGTCTGTGCAGTGAGCCGTTGGCCCCAGGGCTGGCGGTGACTGACTAGCGCCCAAGGGCCTTCATGCTGGGGATGGGCCTTTCCTGTCTTGTGCATTCTCGCGTGGTGCTGTGTGGGGATGCTCCTAGAATTTGTCTTCTCCTAGGCGGGGGTCAGGCACAGGGACGTCACTGAAACCCAGCTCCTGAGAGGCACGTGGCCCAGGGTCAGAGAGCTCCCCACAGAGCTTCGGGCCTGTCGGCTGGGTTCCTTCTGGGCTTGCCAGGCTGTGGGCGCCGCTGCTTCCATGCGATGAGGCAAGGAGGTCGCCCCCACTGGGCTCCAGCCAGGCAGCCTTTGTGGGATGCGTCTGGGTGGCCTCCCACAGCGGCCAGCTGGATGCTGGAGTCCACAGCAGGCCACCCAGGTGGCCACTGGGCACACTCGGAGGGCGGCTGACTCCCAGGACAGAGGGACTCTGGGACGAACAAGTGCGAAAGTCTTGTTAAGCTCCCCTCGATGGAACTGAAGTCTGAAAAATGGCCCATGGAGGGAGTTTGTGTAGCTCAGGGCTGCGCCCTCCTGCCGTCTGCCCTGGCCCCCACTGGTGAGTGGGAGGGAGGCCGGCCAGGAGGGAGGCCGGCCAGGCGGGAGGCGGGAAGGGCTCACAGACGGCTCTTCTAAACGCCTCCCTCTGCTCAGCGTGCAGCCATGCTGGCTGGTGGCCACTGAGCCCTCTCCAATAACATTGTGTGCAGAACAGACAGACAAGGCGACAGGCCTGTGCCTTTGCTTAGGAGTTGGAGGCTCTGGGAGAGCACGTCTTCCTGTAAACAGAGAGTGAGCCCCGTCGTGATGGCTCTGCATCCTGGCTTTCTGTGGACATTTTTAGGGTTTCTTACCTGTTTCTGCTCTGATGAGATTTGGGGCAGGTGTGAAGGAAAAAATGAGTGAGAGGCCCAAACTGGCGGCCCCTTCGCCTTGTGCTAGATGTCACAGCAAAGCTCAGCGGACCAGCTCACCTCTGTCCTTGCACCCTGGGACCCCAGTGCCACCCACTGCCATACAAAGGGCAGCAGCCCCTGGCCCTCCCTGACCACCCTTTCACAGCTCCTCCAACCCAGCAAGGAGGGGAGGGGAGGGGGTGGCGTCACCTCTCCTGAAAGGTCACAACGTGATGCTGATAGAGCCTGTCACCCCGTGGGCTGTTTATACTCAGTGTTGCTGTTAAGCCTCACCCAGCCATGGGAACTGTCACCCCCTCCATCGCAGATGAGGATCCCCAGGGACTAGTCAGAGAGAGGCTGGAAGGGGAACCACCTCTGGGTCTGCTGACCCTCACTCGCTGTGGCCACACAGAAGTGGTTTGTCCGTGAGTCACAAGGAGTGACTTGTCTATGGAGTCAGCCCCAGACTGGCCTCCTCGGGCAGGGGCTCATGGGGCAGGAGTGGGGCCCCCAGGGCTCGGGGAGCTCTGTGAGGGTGTTGTCACTGGGGCCTGCCTGTGTCATTGGTTTACAGTCAACACTAGAGGCCTTCCATGAGTTCAGCTGCGGCATTGGTGTGTGTGTGTGTGCATGTGTGTGCATGAGATGGGGGGGTTCCACATTGGTGAGGATTTTCCCTTCCTCACCCTGGAATATGGGGAGCGTGAGAGAGGCCACTGTGGTTCATTCAGCTGCTGTCAGAGCAGAAAGCGATACTATGTTACATACATAGAATGTCCGAGAAGGTCTGAGCAGGGAGGGACCAGGGCCTGTCTGGGCCACCTCCTCCTTTGTTGACTGAGGAGAGTGGCCCCAAAAGGCCCACAGCCTGCCCCGAGCCTCACAGCCGAGAGCCAGGGCAGCTCTCCTGAATCCCAGCTGGGATCTTTGAGTGACAGCCTCGTTGTTTCAATCATCATTGGACAGACAGTGGTAACAGTGGTATTTCAAGGGCCAGAGTTCCTCTCCTCCTGGTCTATCTGCCAGAGCCGGACAAGGGGAGGCTGGATTGACTTCACAGGGACCCGGGTGCTCCTAGAGGTGTGTGGGTGAAGTCAGAGGCCGAGCGCCCCTGCTTTGCCTGCCTGTCTTCAGGAACTGAGCCCCTGGGGCATCCTGCATCAGCAGCCCCTGAGAGGAGGGTCACGCAGGCTGGCCCCTGGCTCCCTGTGCCCATCCGAGGTCATCCGAGGATGAGGGTGTGACCCATTGAGGCAAATGTTTGTGAGGCAGGAGCCAGGTGCCAGAGGCAAGGCATCCGGCAGCCCCGCAGCCACGAGCACATGGGAGCACAGTCCTGCCCCAGAAACATGACCGATTCCAGCCTCCAGGGCTGCAGCCAGCCGGCTGCCAGCGCCTCCAGAGGGCCACAGGGCTGGAGCCAAGAATGGTGGCCTTTTGTTTGTTTTCTTCGTTTTTTCTTCCAATACTCTTTCCTCTTCCTCCCCTTGGACAGGGGGGTGTAAAGGCCTTCTGTAGGATCAAGTTTTTCTACTTAAATTAAAAGAAACTCTTTGCACCTTTTCATTATTACCTAAGCAATTGATGTTCATTGTAGAAAACACAGACAAGAAAAATGACGGGAGAAAACTCACCACAAGCCGACTGCCAAGATTCAGCACTGCTCATGCCTCGGCATTTGCGTCTCCTGGGTGGTGGTCCACGCGGCGGGGGTGCTCACCACTCTGCAGACTTGGGGTCTTGCCCTCTATTGTTTTGTTGCTGTTTCAGGAGCGTATTTTTAAGGTTGATATTTACCTTGATTCTAATGACTGAATAGTATTTCACTGCATAGAAGGACCATTATTAACCAATCCCCTCACTTAAGTTTCCAAGGACTGAAACAGCCTTTAGCCACTGACCCTATTTCCAAAACTCAAAGCCACACTCTAAGAGACCAGCAGATTAATTTCCTAAACAGGAATTAGGAGATGATTGTTCTTCACATTGTAAAGGAGTCTGCAAACACGCCCTCCAAAGAGCTTCTCTGAGAAACGGCTCCTCCAGGGCATTAAAGCAACTGCAGTGTCCAGCTGCACGGATGGCTGGCTTCTCTCCCTGTCTCTCCCTTTGTGAAGACCTATTCCAGGTCGAGTGCCTGTGGGTGTGTACACACACAAACCCATACACACATACACACGTGTGCACACATACATATTGCATGCATGCACACACACACATGCCCACATGCATATACTCATAGTATTTGGAAGCTTTCCCCCATTATCAGCTGAAAGGTGATGTTAATTTAATTCATTATTAATCACATTTATCTATCAGGTGGTCTGTTCCCAGAAACCATTACTGGGGAATAAACTATCATTTCTCTCTAAAAGGTAAAGGGAAATAGATGTTGGTGAGGTGAGGCAGGTCGGTGTTCCCAGCCCATGTGACTTATTATTTAATGAGGCCTCAAAACACCCAAGAACACGTGCTAAGGGGACTTTAAATGAAGCCATGTTGGAAAACCCCGAGCCCCCACCTGCAGCTTCCACAGGCTGAGTGCTAGGGGGTACACGGGGTTGCCCTGCCCACAAAGGGGCATTATAAGCTCCCCTCAGAGCATCTCTGCCTGCCAAGTCCAGCTGTAGGCCCCCCAGGCCCACCATGTCCTCTGGAGCCCGGGAGAAAAGAGCGCGGTGCCCACAGGCGAAGCACCTGTATGTGTTTATACAACCACATGCCAAATAAGCAATCAGAACACAGTCCTAGTAGATCTGCATTCAGTTTCAGGACACACACACACAATATATGTATATATTATAAAAATAATTTACTGAGTTGAAATTCACATAACATAAAATTAGCCATTTTAAAGTGAACCGTTTAGTGGCATTGAGGACATTCACAGTTTTTTGTGCGGCCACCACCCCATTCTAGTTCCAGAACATTCCATTCCCCAAAATAAAGCCTCACTCACGTGTTTTTTGATTAAATTCAGTTATTTTGTTTCAAATATGCCCCATCTACCAGGGCCCTCTCTCCACTGTCCCCTGGAAACAGGAACCTGAGCGGCCAGGGTGAGTCCGACCACACAGCCCGTCTGGGGTTTAGCATCACTCACCCACTTATGCTTTCAGCACCAATTTTTGGGATGCCTGCCAGGTACTACGAGCATCCTGTTTGAACCCTGGCTCTGTCTCTTACTAGCAAGTGACCTTAAGCAGTTTACCTAATCTTTAGGCCTCAGTTTCTTACCTGTAAAACAGGGTGGTAGCATCTGTCTTTAAAGGCTGTTGGCAGGATGGGGAAAATATTAATTGATGTGAAGCAGTCGGGGCCGTGCCTGGCATACCAGGAGGGTTCAGTGACTGCACACGTGTTTTTATTTTTCATTATGGTAGAATACACAGGACAGCATTTACCATCTTAGCCATTTTAAGTGTGCAGTGCAGTGACACTGGGCCCGTTCACCTTGCTGGGCAGCCACCCCACCATCCGTCTCCAGAGCTTTTTCATTTCCCCAGACTCTGTTCCCAGGGAACTATAGCTCCCCCTCCTCCCAGCACCCCCATCCCACCGTGTGAGTGTCCCTCTGGGGGCCTCACCTACGTGGAGTCCTACAGTGCTTGCTTATTTCACTGAGCATCACGCCCTCAAGGTTCCTCCACACCACACTGTCGTGGTGTCAGGATTTCCTTCCCAAGGAGGAATGATATTCCGCCCACACTGAGCTTACCCGCTCGTCCGGGACGGACACCTGGGCGGCCCCACCTCCTGGCTGCTGTGAGCAGTGCCGCCCTGTGTGGCTGTGTGTTCCTGCGCGTCCATCTTGACAGGACGGAAACTGAGCTGATTTGGAAACTCTTCCCAGGGAGGGACTCCTCTTCCCAGAGGCACACGCACCTGGGAAATCCGTCTGCAGGAGACAGGCCTCTAGGGGCAGGGCTGAAGGCTTGCCGAGGGGACCCTCTGCCCGCACCACTCGGGCTGCATCTCTGCAGCTCCCATCTTGAAAATAAGCGTGCCCAGTGGGAGGCAGTTTTCCTCCCGACTTCGGGTGAGGCTTGTAGGGCCAGGTGCTCACCAAGATAGGTTCCATGTACAAATGGCCACGTGGGGCACCAGAGTCCAGCATGGTTAAAACAGTCAGGACCCTGGGAACGGGATGGGCAGTCCCTCAGGGCTCCTCCCTGCCAGAGGGGCATCTTCTAACCGTAACCCACTCAGTCACTGGGGCACGCGTGTGCTCAGACTACCAAGGGGCAGCACTGGGAAGGGGCGATCTGGTGGCCCTGGAAGTAAGGAAGAACAGCGCCCGCTCCTGCAGAACAAAAGCAAGAACTAGGGGCCTCACTTTCTCCTGATGGGAATGAGCCTCCTGCACAGGACTTTGTCTGTGAACGCAATGTGGCCACGTAAGCTGGAACTTCCCAGGAAGGAAACACCGAAATGCTGTCCATTTGCTCCTGAGGCCCACTCATGGCTTCTGGAAACAAAAACTACTATTAGTTCCCCCTTGGACGGCCAGGGTCTCTGGTGGAGTCACAGGGGCTGCTGGTATCTCCCTCAGAGCCTAGAAATGCTGGCCTGGGGACAAGGGCCCTTTGGTCTCCAGGTTAATCACAACAGGCAAAGCAGTGATAGGATGGGGTATTCGTGCCACACCCTCCTTCACCCAGTCTCGCAAACGCACAGGCTCGCTGCCAGGTCTCACTCCATAGCGGACTCTCTGCCATCTGTGTCTTCATCTCATTTGGATGCCCTTGTCTCCAAGACTTTCCCCCAAGGGGTAAACGTGTTTACTTCACTTCTAGTAAGGAACGGAAGATATTCACGTTAGACATCAGAGCTGCAGCTTAGCAGGGCCTGGACCCCGTTCTGGAGTAATGTTGCCCACCTTTCTTTTCCATCCTCCATCTCCCCCAACTGCTGGTGCTCCCACGGCCATCTGTCTGCAACGGCTGCCAGAACAAAGCACCACAGGCCGAGATGTAAGCCGCAGACATTGTTCCCTGGTTCTGGGGCCACAAGGCTGAGATCAGGGCTCAGAGGGGCTGGTGCCTCCGCGGCCTCACTCCTTGGTGTGCGGATGGCCACCCTCTCCCTGTGTCCTCACAGGGTTGCCCCTCTGTCCGTGTCCGTGTCCCAATCTCTTCTGATGTAGACACCAGTCCTTCTGATCAGGGCCCATCCTGATGGCCTCTTTTTAACCTGATTACCTCTTTAAAGACCCTCTCTCCAAATACATCTTGAGATGTAGTGGGGGGGCCAGACCTCCCACCTATGAATCTGGGGGGCACAATTCAGCCCTCAACAGGACCTGATATGCTATCCAGCATGGTGCCTGGGTGAGCTGGGCACCATCCCACCAGGTGTGCGTTCGGGAACGGTAAACCGCACATCCTGCTCTCTCTGGCCTCTCTGTGTGGCCAGCCGTCTGGACCCCAAATGCGGCTTTTATTTATGAGCTCGTTTTCCATGTCTCCCCCGTCTCCCCCAGGCCAGCTGCATCTGCTGCTGGGGAGCATTTCAACAGTGCTGAGCTGAGCAAACCTCTCCGGGCACTGACACTGGCCCTCCTGCCTCTAAGCCTTGCAGTCAGCAGGGCGCCGTGCTCAGACGCAGCTACCCACCCCAGATCGATCCATGCCACCAGGACAGTCTGTTGACTTCTGTCTCTCCAGCCGTCAAGGTCAATACCACGTCTCATCAGACTGTGCCATGTTGCAGCCCATTTGGAAGCGCCCCACCTCTTCCACTCAAATCTCCCACATCCAACACGGGGAGCATAAGTGTTGGGCAGAGACATAAAGATGTGGGTCTCTGTAATTCCCGCACGTGCCCCAGCAGGTGCCAGTTCTGCAAAGGACCGACGTGTGATGACAGAATCTTCTCAGCACTGTTTGTCAGATGAAGTGCTGGCATGTCCTCTGGGCCTTTGCCCATGCTCTTCCCTTGCCCAGAAAGCCCTTGTCTCCCTAAAAAGCCCCTTACCCTCTGATATTCAGCGCAGACGTCACCTTCTCCATGCAGCCACCCTGGCACACCCTACCACCTCCCGACCTTTCAGACATCATTTGGCTCTGCAATCGCCTGTCACAGAGCAATGTCATGCCTGCTGGCCTGTCTTCTCCCCTGGGGCAGGAGCAAACTCATCTTTGTCCCCTCCCAACACCTTCACAGTGTCCGGTGCATTTCTGTTGCCTCTCAGCAGCGTACCACCCAAGCAGCTGACCCCCAAGGTCTCTCTCTGCTCCTAGAAGATGTTCTTGGTGCCCCTGGGGCAGCCTTGGGGTCCACTGACCCACACCTCCCTTCCCTGTTGCTTTATCGCTCTGATGCTGCTGAGCCCAGTGACCTGACCGAAATGCACATCGTATCTGCTTGGTGGTGCGCCCTCCACGTGGAGAAGCTGCCAGAAGGGGGCACGATATTCATCGCCTCTTCCCAGGCACAGGCTTGATTTTGTAATTTGTGGGCTTACTGGGTTTTTTATTCTATTTTACTGTTTAGAACAAATGGGCTTTTCTGCTCAATGTCCAGAACAACTTCTAAAAGGAGTTGGGGTGGGTGGGTGAGCATCTTGGGCCACTGAGGTCTTGTCAGCTTCAGGGGTTGCTGTTTCTGAAGGCTCAGCTCTTGCATAACCACCCTGGCAGGCTGGAAGCCCTGGTCAGTGTGCCCGGTCATGTCTGCCGTGGATCGAACACAACTCAGGCCCTAGGCCCCACATCCCAGAAAGGGCACATCCCGCCATGACGTCCTGTGGCCGCCCCGCTCTGTGGCCAGCACAGTGCAGAGGTCAGATCCCTGTGTGTGTTTCTCATGGAGGCCAGAGCCCCGCCTACTCTCAGGGACCCTCCCCCCAGAGATTGCTGACCTGGGTCACCAGCAATGCTGGGGGGTGGGGAGGGGGGGAGAGGAGTGGTCACGTGACCTGGGAGAGCTGGACCCATCCCACTTGCTGTGCAAGGGAGGGCCACCCAGCTCTGGGGCTCCCCTTGCCTCCATGGGGCCGGCTTCTGGGTGGGTGAGGGGCACCTTGGCCACGGAAGAGCCAGTAATGGGGGATTGGATCCCCTGGGGGCTGCAGAAGGTGCAGCCACTAAATCTCTAGGAGTCCAGGGTGTCAGAAGTCTGCTGAGAGCCATTCTTACTCACTGGGGTGACCCCAGTCTTCTAACTCAAGAGCAGGGTTGCTCAGGGGAGCAGCAGGAACTGTGTGGAGCTCCAGGTGAGGGAGGCAGTGGGCCTTGGGGGCATGATGAACAAACACAGAGAGACACTGGCCAAGACCAGGAGGAAAGAACCGCAGCTGGAGGGGGAGGGAGAGGAGGGGGGAGAAGGGAGGGGACGAGGCTCATGGCAGGGGGGCTGTGGAAGAAGCGCCCCACCCAGTCTGGGCATGCACGCCCCACCAGGCTCTCTCCTGCGAGCCCAGCTCCCTGGGTGGGGGCAGAGGGAGGATCGCTCTCCAGATCAGAGGCTGTGCCCATCCTTCTGTGTACACCGTTTCCTGAAACGCCCACTATACTCATCATTTCTGCATGTATATCTGCTGCAAAGCCTACTATGAACACAGCATGACTCTGGCAAATGATGTGATTATTACACAATGACTAAGCACCCTAGACAAGTCAAAATCAGGTGTGTGTGTCTGTGTGTGGTGACGGTGGTTTTTTCTGGGGGGGGGAGCTCATAAAACTTTTTTGAATCTTTTGTTGATGGTAGGTGTTTTCTCTTTGCATCTGTGCACTGGGGTGCCCCACAAATTCTCAGCTGTGGAGTCTGGCTGTCAGCAGTCTGTGAAATGAATTGATTGATATTAAATGTCACAAAAGTCTCTCTAATTCACCTCGTTTTCTGCCTCTGCCCTCCTCCAACCCCTTCTCAACTCCCCCCAGCTCTCTGCCCCCCACAAGCTGCAATTGGAAAGTGGGAGAGTGGGCACGGCCATCAGCCCTGGAGTGATGCCGACTCATCTATTATGTAAAACCTCATTGAGTGTGATTTACAAAGAGCTACACTTCCACTGCCCTGCCACAGACACCCCCAGACATGCCTCTGCACCCCAACTCCCCAGCACTCCCGAGGCACTGCCACCCTTGCACCCATGATGGGCTGGCCATCCTCGCACACTGGAGGCGAGGTGAGCCAAGGGCCGGATCACTCCCTTGGGCGGCTGCTGGGCCCACACGGAGACACTGAGCCGGGTGTTGTGAGGAGGCTGGGAGGCAGGGCAGGGCAGGAGACCCAGTGTGAAGTGGCAAGAGCCGCTGAAACTCAGGAAAAGCAAATCACACGACAGGTAAACACTCAGACCCCGCAGTCTGAGTTGGGAGTCGGGCGAGCTTGTCCCAGGCTGCTCGTGGGCAGCTCCGCCCCCTTTCCTGAGCTGGGAAGTAACTTGCTGGAAAGGAATTGGCTCCTACCCGAAATACAGCAAGAGGCCAAGCCGGCAGGCATTCCCTCCCCGCATCCCTCCCTCACCTTGTTAGATTGTGCATTAATTTTTCCCTCCTGCCCTCCCCGCAGAGAGAATCTTGATTTAAGAAATCAGACCCAGCAGCTGTATCTCATCCTTCACATGCTCCAATTGCCAGGATCTGGAAAATCTGCTGTGGGCAGGCAGGATTGCCTCCAAATGCGTTTCTGGCATGGTGGATTTAGTGAGCAAACGCGGCAGAATTTATCTGCAGTACCGCACGTCCCCAGCCATTGGTGCCAGATAAAACCACAGCCTCCTAAAAGACCCCCAGTCTGAGCACATCCCGTGGTGGCCGTCCCCCTCCCTGGAACCTCCGATGTGGGCTGAGTAGTGGTCAGAAAGGTGAACTGAGCTCTGAGCAAAGCTTACCCACATCGTTGTCTTGGTGAAGAATCAGGCTGTTTGAACAGGGCACCGATCTCTTCCTTCCCACCTCTAGGGGAGAATCTCTCCCCGCTGATGAACAAAACTTTAGGAAGTTATTTAAATAAGAGGGTTGGGGGGGATATGGATGAAAACAAGGGACAGCAATCCAGTTTCAGGTTTGATGAAGGCAGATCAGCGTGAGCTCCCATAAGCACAGGCTGCGGTGTCCAGGCCATAAATGAGTGCCATGTATGTCTAGGCGTGGGACAGAGAAGCTGAGGCCTCCTCGCCAGCCCCCAGCCAGGAGCTCAGGAGGTTGCTGGAGCCCCAGGCACCCAAGGCCGCTGTCCGTGGTGCTGGACCCTCATAGTCTCTCCCACACTACGTCTTTCCCTGTTCCTCTAGGAAGTGCAGGTGGACTAGGACGGTTACTGAATGCAGGATTTGCCAACAGGTGCGCCCCACCTAAACTGCTAAATTCCCCTCCAGTCCAAGATTCTGCCAAGGGGTTTCAAGTGTGGAGAAACTGTTAAGAAAAAGCAGTGACTTGTTGAAGGGGAGGAGAAAGCTGGTCCAATTCACCCTGTTTTCCTAACTGTATAAGGCAGCCAACCGACTACAGCTGGAGAGCCTAGGAGCCTGCAGCATAAATATTCACCTGTTCTGGCAGCCAGACGGTGACCATGTGTGTGCTGTTGCGTCCTGAGTTCTAGCCGACCCTGTGCCGGCTGAGGGTCCCCCGGCCCTGGTTCATTTCCCCACCCTGCAACAGCAGCTGGGGACGCGCCCTCCCTGTGGGTCTCGCCTCCTCCCTCTGGCTCCTCTGCGGCACACCACGGCTACAGTTTAGCTCTCTGGCTTGTCATCCCTCAAAGCCGCAGATTAACCAAGGAGTGACTTGGTGCAAGCAGCAATCCCTGCTGACCCCATGTGACCTTGGGCAGGTCACTACCTCCCAAGTTCTCAGTTTCCTCACCTGTTAAGTGGAGATGCTGAGACCTCCCCTGCCGACCCTACCCGGCTGTTGGGAGGATCAAATGAGGCAATGCCTGTAAGTGGCTTTGAGGAACTCTGGAATATAATATAAATGTGAGGCATTAGTGATAGCAGCCTTGTGAAACAGCAGAAGTCTGACACCTCCGTTTCTGATGTCACAGCCATGCAAGCACTGCAGGGGCCTCTTTTCAGGGTGGCTGAGGGGGGCCAGATATAAAACCCATAAAGCCAAAACAAGGCCTTAAGGGAGGAATCGTCTCTCATACCAACTCCCAAAAGAAAGGCTGATTCCAAAATGAAGTCTTTGCTTCTTACTTTCCCAATGTAAAGGGAGCAAGTAATTCCACCCCCACCCCAACCTCCCACCCCCACCAAAGGCAGCTTCATGTTGGAGGAATCTGAGTACAATAGTCAGAGGTCTCGGGTGGCAGAACTGAGTGGGGGGAGGCAGGCGAATGATCTGGGCCGAGCACTCGGCACATCTTACTCTCCATCGCGAGCAGCCGGCAGCATGGACACTTGCAGGGGCAGCACCTGGGGGTGTGGTGGTGACCACTGCCGAGCGCAAGTGTGAGCACAAATGTTATCGTTACAGAGCATTTTAATTCTCTCCCTTACCCCATATTTATTGGGCACCTTGTGTGTGCTGGGGCCATGCCAGGGGTGGGTGGCAGCCTCTGGGTGGATTAGGCAAGAACACTTGAGGCACAGTGTGATGCACGCTGTCCTGGGGGTGTGCGGGGCCCCACCCCGCTTTCTGGCTCTGTGAAGGGTACGCACTGAGCTCCCTCGCCTCTGCTTCTCTCCTGGTCCCCAGCTGAGATGCTCGTTAGGTCCTGTCCTCTGATGTGTCCTGCTGTCGTTGGAGCTCATGGCATCCTTTGGATTTTAGACAACCTCCCTATTACCTTGGCATGGTAACTGGAAGATTCATAATAATTTAGGGAAACTCCTAGATATTGATCACTGCTGA
This sequence comes from Manis javanica, assembly GCF_040802235.1. Lineage (NCBI taxonomy): Eukaryota > Metazoa > Chordata > Mammalia > Pholidota > Manidae > Manis > Manis javanica. The sequence continues at coordinate 180,546,931 of NC_133159.1, read as the reverse complement.
AATCCTAGAATGAGGGATCAGGGGTAACTGGTAATGGGGCTCCAAGGTGTGGCTTTGGGTGAGAGCATCTCATTAGCTAGTTATGGTCAGATCCATGTCTCCAGCCCAGGAGTAAGACTTGAACATTATGAAATTCAAGGTTTTGCTCCTGAAGTTTTTATATCAGACTTACTAAGTCACATGCTGTCCCAGTTTCTCTTAGTCAGCCTGCAAAGACAGTCCCTTCCTTGCTCCTGAGCACAGAGGAGCCACATGGGGACATCCAGAAAGGCTCTGGGAGTGGCCAGGGCAAGGCCTGTCCCGGCGAAAAGGGACTCTCCCACTCTGTGGCGGGCCCCTGGGAACAGAGGTCAAGGAAGACTTCAGAGAAGCCTCCATTTCTGGTCCTGCCTCCTGGGCAGTGAGCTGTTCTGGCTCCGCAGGACCTGTCACTGATGCGGCGAGGCACTGTCAGGTTCAAGGGGTGCACTAATGATCCAGGGCTCCGGAGCGTGCCCTCGGCCCGTTCCTCCTGCCCAGAGGAGCATCCCTGCCAAGAGCTTTTGCCAGGCACTTCAATAAATCCCCACACCTGAGGCAGAGAGTTGCATATTCCTCCTATGTTTAATTATAAATCCGTGCGGCCAGCTCACCGAATGCAACCCCACGGCAGCTTTCTTATCTCTCACACTCCAACTCAGCAGATGAAGTTACCCCAGAGGCCAAAGCGTGGCGCTGCAGAGAGCTCCTTTCTCTATACCCAGGGCGCACACCAGACAGGAGATGGCCCCACGCAGGGAATTCTAGTGACCATGTGCTTTAGTACTCCGACCCTCAGAGCTAACGTTTATGCTATTAATTTTTAAATTATATTAATTTTAAAATAATTTCTTCTCTGTTAGAGTCTTTTTTGGCCAACTAAATAGCCCCCTTACCTCAGGCCAGCATTTCATGGTGGTCCCTTGCTTCCCCATCCCACGACACACACTTTTCGTTTGTTTCTCCTCTCCTGAAGTCCCAGGAGGAGTGGGAAATAGGACAAGAGCTTAGGCGAGCGAATCCTTCTAGAAAGGCAGGAAGCCACCTGGACTGAGCTGACCTACCACCTGGAGAGCCCACCTCACTGCAGCATGATTCCTGTCCAAACACACTGGCCGCTTCTGGGAGAAGGTGGCCACGTGGTCAAGGGCACAGCGACCAGGGCTTGGAAGCATTGATTTTGCATGTATGGTGGAGCCTCCCCACCCACCAGCCATCAGACAAAGACAGGAAACCTCTGGAGGAACAATGAGAGGCACGTGATCCACGCTTGTCCATCTGCCTTGTCAAAAGCTATAGCTTCTCTGATGTGGGCAAACCTTGGTCCTGAACATCATTCATTTCCCTGGGGCCTGACCTCAGAAGGCCCTTAGTAAGGGACCTTGTGTCAATCTCAGATTCCATTTGCTAACTGCCTGTGCTCAAGAGTCCCTCCAGGGATAAGCAGGGCAATGACAGGCCTGTATTAAACCGCTCCCCATGTGCCAGGCATGTGGCCCACGGACCCCCATCCCAAGAAGCCTGTGATACTAGCACAGCATGAGGAATCGTGCAGGCCCATTTTCCAGATGAGGAAATCAAGGCTCACCCCTGCCTGACCTCCAGGGCACTTCCAGTGCCTTAGAAGGTTCTGGCACCCACGGGACATGGCCCCCTCTCCTCCTCCTGGCTGAATTACTCCAGGAGCTCACCTGTTGGAGGTGCGGGTGTTCGGAGGCAAGAGCCTAGCTTCCTTGCATCTGTCTCAGAGGCAGGACTGGAGCCGTCCCTGGCCACCCCGGCCCAGTGTTATTAGTTAGTTTTAGCAATCAATGGTATTGATGCCGCGTCCACTGGAGAAAGCCACCAGAGAGCTGTTCTTCCAACTCATTACATTTCGAGTTGAACTATCCCCTTTTTATATAAATCCTGACACATAAAGATAAAATACACCACTTTCTGGGGGACGTTCTGAACCAGAGGCTAAGAGCTGGGAGGCAGCTTTGATGCTGGCAGCAGCTTTAGAGGGTCCAGGTCCTGCAGCAGGACCAAAGCAGCAGGTCCCGGAGGCCGGTCCCCTGAGCCAGGAAGTCAGGCCGGAGGGTGAAATCATGCGTGGAAAAGAATGACTCCTGGGAAGGAAGAAGTCAGGGGACTGTGGGTTCAACAGCAAAGACGAATGTTTTAGGGGCCGCTGCTCTTGTTGGCCAAGGGCACAGGCGAGGCCTGTCGCTGGGGGCCTGTGAGCTCGGCTTTGCTGACGGCTGCTGAGGGTTGGCACCGCCACCAGGCTTCAGTGCCCAGGGCTCGACAGAGCTGGTCCTGGTATGGCCGTCGATCTCCCAGGAGAGACGAGACCCGAGTTTGAGGACACTCTGTGCTCTTCTCCATCCCTTTGCCTCCAGCTTCTCAGCCTTGAAGGGACCAAAGCTCGGACCAGCCAGGGGACTCCAGGACGCCTCTCTGCCCACGTTGACAGCCATCGGCTCAGACTTGAGACCACCGGGGGGGTGGAGGAGCTGGCCAGGGCCACCAGAGCAGCCCAGGGCCCCTTCTCTGCCTCTGCAGGGGGTTCTTCTGGGGCACAATGGGCAGCAAAAGTCCAGTTTTTCATTCAAGGGGCATCCAGAGCCGCCCCAGTAGGAAGACCACCGGAAGATACCCATGAGTGACTTCTCTGGCTGTTTCCCACGTCAGTGACATCTCCTGATGTGTCCCCTGAGCTGGTTCCTGTCGCTCATCCCCTCATTCCATCACCCTGATCAGGTCGGTCCCCAGAGCCAGTTATCTCCTTCCATGCTACTCCAACCATGCTTCTTGGGTCTAGAACCCTCTCCCTGCCCCACCGTCTCTCAGAGTAAGGTGTGGGGTCAGATGTATCAACCGGGGGTCATTTAGGGGAAGCTGAACCCCAGAGGTGGGTAAGATCATTCCACTGACTGAGGTCAGTGAAGACAGGCCAGGGGGACAGAAGGAGAACCAGACACTCGCCAGATGGGGCAACAGAGGTCCTCAGGAATGAGGAGAGGTGGGCGAGAGGTGCCGGGAATATGGAGAGACGCGCTCGGGGTCTGCAGGCGGGAAGTCTCATGATGGCAGTTTGCCCAGAAGTGGGTGGCTAGAAGCCAGGCCCCAGGGGTCTGGGAGAGAATGGAAGGGGGCAGCGGTTAAGGGGTCGCGCTTTCGGGAAGTTGGGTCTAGAAAGGGGAAGACTATTTGGGGCAGCTCGAGCCGTGCAAGGACTTTCTCTGGGGGTCAGACGTGGCATATTTCTGCGTTTGCAGCTTCTCTCGCCTTTGCAAGTATCCGTCTGTGGTAGGCCTGGGGGCACCTGCAGAACTGCCTGCCTTTGCCCTGTTCCTTTCTAACACTCAGCTTGTTTGCTGCATGTTCACTGGTTTCCAACAAGCACCAAGCAGCATGCTGGGGTCTGAGGGCTCGGGAGCGCCCGTGGCACTGAGGGGGACAGGCTGTGAGCAAGAAGCCAGAGGGGAGCGGGGCCGGGGGCAGAGGAGGGTAAGTGAGGTAACATTTGATCAAGGACCCGAAGGTGGAACAGTGTGGGCCCGGGCACACTGGAGCAGGATGGCCAACCGGGGGAGACCAGGCTGATCAGAAGGGCCTTTCCAAGGGCTTCGCCTTTGCTTTAGTGAGATGGGATGGGCACCGCTGCAGGGTTCACAGCAAGACTGTGGCAGTGCCCTGCTCACGTCGCCAGGGATCCTGCTGACTGCCTTGTTGCCAGTAGACAGTGAATCATGGGCCAGGCAGACCAGGTAGGCAGGGTTTGCTTGTCCTGTGGTGGTCCCAGTGGAGGTGACACAGAGTGGACCCCTGAGCTGCTAGATCAGGCGTGCAGTGTGAGAGAGCAACACAAGCCTCAGATGTGCCCAGTGGCTGTGGTCTGAGCAGCTGAAGTTACTCCAGGAAAAGAATGGGAACAGCTGGTCAGGGCAGGCTGGCCCTCCAGGACTCGGCTTGAGATGTGCTGAGTTTGGGATACCTCCAGGCTGGTGGCCCACCCATCCAGGGCTGAAGGGAAGATGTCCCAGGTGCCAGCCAGCGCTGGCAGGGAGGCCTGGAGTGTGCTTTGGAACGAGCGCATGTTCAGCCACCCAGCATCCAGATGTCCCCACCACAAAGCCGGTCCTTCTGGCTGTTCCCCCGTCCAGCCCCACCTCTGCAAACCTCCTCACCAATGGCCCAGGGTAGCACAGAGCAGAACAGAGTCCAGGCTGATACTCAACATCCTGGAAAATGCAATTGAATATCCAGTACTTGCCCACATCATAGGATCAGCTGATACGATGGTCAGGCCCAGGCTGCACTGGGCATTTTAGACAAGCCTTCTAGACACAGATGTCACAGTATTTTACAGCTCCTCACACATCACCTTGCTGCACCTCCACACCCCCGCCATCCCCGCCCGCAGACCAGGACGTGGGCAGGGACAGGGTCAGAGGCGAGGGGAGGGTGAGCTCCCTGCCTCGCCTCGGTTGTTTGGACTCTTCCTGCCGTGGCCTCTTGGCACATGGTGTGGGGTACAGCCACCCGGGGAAACCCAAATGTTTGCAGGCGGGTCTGGAGTCTCCTGATTTCTTAGGACTAAGGGTATGGCTGAGGGCAGTCAACAGATTACTGAAACCCTGCAAGCAGGGGAAGGTGAGGGGAGCCATCAGAGGTAAAGCCAATGCCCCTTATCCTGCCACTCCCCTGGCCAGATAAAAAGTAGGAGATTAAAGAGCTGAAAAGCTGCATGGCATTGATCCAGACACCCCATCCCCCATCTCCGTGGGTCAGTGGAGTCCCCTAAGATCTACGGAGTATTCCTATTTTTAATTCCATTTTTCAAAATTTTACTGAAGTGACAGTCACATAACATAAACCGGCCATTGTGGAGTCCATGATTAAGTTCATGAACTAGCCAGCTCAAGATATGGTCATCTCCTCAACAGGAAGTCCCGCAGCCATTAGGAGCCACCCCAGTTCTCCCCTGCCCTCAGCCCCTGTCAGCCGCTGATCTGTGTTCTGTCCTATGGGTTGAAATATTCTGGACATTCCCTTAAAATGGGATCCTTCCACCTGTGGTCTTGTGGGTCTGGTTTATTCACTGAGCATCGTGTCTCCAAGCGTCATCTGTGCAGAACACGTATCAGTGCCAAGTCACATTATGCTGTAAGGATGGGCCACACCTTGGGCCACTGGGACTATGCAGCTGTAAGCATGCGTGAGGGGGACCAGTGTGTGTGGTGGAAAAGGGCACGTGGAGGCCTCAGTCTTGCCCTCAAGAGTGGTGTGCATGGCCGTCGGCACCCCCCGCCAGCTGAGGAGCCTCGTAGTCCCAAGGGGCAGGGAGGTTGCCAGTGGCCGGCATGGCCCTGTACACCAGGAAGCTTCCAAGAGAGATATCTATTCTTCCCGGATCAGTGTGGGACCTGCCCCTCCAGTGAAGGCCATTTTCTTCTTTCTCGTGTGCTCCCTCAGCCCTGGCTGTGCCCGCACAGAGTGCAGGGCCATTGAGAATCTCCCTTTCTCGGGGTGGGAGGTGGCCCGGATGACCTGGCCTGGCCCAGGTGCTTGCTGCTGATTGGGTCTCCGGTTAGCAGGACTGGTCCTGCCCAGGGCCCCTGGCTGGGGCTCCCACGTGGTAGATTTTGCTGACAATGTGTCATGGAAGCCCTGGGGAGCAGAGAGGGAGAACGCTGAGCTGGGATGCAAAAGGCGTCCCAGGCACCCTGCCCCCTCCCCACTCAATGCAAACCTAATCTAGAGGGAAAGTGAATCAATTGAAACCCAATTTCCTTTCCTCTTTGTGCAGACACTCCCCACTCTCAGTCTCCTGTGGGTTGGAGAAAGGATGTCCAAGTGTGGCAGGGCGAGCTTGGTGCTTTCCGAGAAGGCTCCTCTGCCTTAGCGTGGACAGGGCTGGCTGCACGGCAGTGCACAGGGGTAAGGACGCTGTGGTTGGCCTGATGGAAAGCATCCCTCAGAGGGCACCATCAGAGGTCTCGCAGCGAGCTGTCCTCATATGCATAGATCTGCTCTACTCAGCCCGGGACCCACGCACGAGCCAGGAGTCAAGTCAGAGCTTCTGTGGGAGGGAGTTTGCGCCTGGCTCCTTAGCTGTGTCTCAGTGTCCCTGTCCCAGGAAGAGGGCCAGCGTCTGCCTGCAGGGTCAGCGGAGGGCGCTGTCTCCACGATGCCCATGACTCTTGACCAGGCTTCTGCCAACACCCGCTGGGAGACAGGAGCACGGGTGTCCTCTGGGGTGCCCCTTTGCTGGGCACCCCTCCTCCCACCTTGGAGGTAGCCAGCAGGGTTGGGCTCCCCTTGCCAGCTGGCATTTTAACGCACAGCCCAGATTCAGGCTGTTCAGGTCCCCACCTTTTCCCTTCCTCAGCACCAAGGGAGAGGCCCAGGAAGCCACGGGGCTGGCCCAGGCAGGGGGCTACCAAAAGGCGGTGAAGACGCAGCCCTCCCTGGGCGGCCGGTGAGGCAGGAAGTGGTAGCACACGACTCTGTCACATGTCAGGAAGAAACCAGGGTGAGGACGTGCAACTCACCGCACAGCTACTGAGCACCTCCCTGCAGCTTATTCTGTTCAACAGGCTTTGCCAGCTTTGGGGGACAAGCTGCAGGACAGGAGAGCTGGGGTGCAGACCTGGGGGCAGCAGGATTGCAGATGACAGTGGGAGGCATAGGGAATGTGGCTGCAGGAGGGGGTTGAGGCTCCAAGCAATTGAGTCTAAGCCCTGCAGCTGAGAAGCCAGGGACTATCGGGCTGTCCTAAGGGAAAGGAGCTTCTAGAAATTTCCAGGTGGCCATGATGGCACAGGCCAACCAGCCTCCACAATGCCAGTCGATGTAACCACAGGTGACATCATAGGGTCCCTGGGAGTGCTCAGAGAGGTGACCCACGGTCATTTATCAGCAACATCCACAGACCTCTGCATGAGCACCAGCTTCCAGGAGGGCACTGTGCTGGGTGGTGGGACTGAAGCATGTTTTAGAGCCAGTGGCCTCCCTGACCATTGACTTTCTGTGCAAGACAGATGTGCCCACTCGAACAGAACCTGGTGCACAAAAACACAGCCTTACCGAAGCAGGTAAAGGAGTAGAGTGGGTGTCTGGGTGCTACCCATGGGTATTCAGGACACCACAAGGCCTCATGGCAGGGCTCCTTTAAGCTTGAGCTTCTCTGGTGCGTTTAAGTATTTGTTTACAGATCATTACCTACTCAGGTGGAGTGGCTTTGGGGCAGAAACAATTTGATAATAGAGTATGTGGAGCCGCTGCTAATTGGAGATGGTCAGAAATGAAGATAAAGCATCTCTAGAGCCTCACGTGACCCATGGTGCACGAGGGCCACAGCAGCCATGCATACCGGGGGTGGGAAGTGAGAATTCTATGGGCATGTTTATTGTGTCTGGGGCACCCGCTGGGCTGGGATAGAAAAGGGGGACACCAGCTTCATGCCGGAGCTGGGCACAGGTCGAAACCCCACAGGAGGGGCTGGCTGCTCTCTACCTGCCTCGGAGACCTGGGGAGGTAGCACTGATCCACTTGGCAGACGAGAAACTGAGGCCCACTGAGCGAAACCATTGCAGGCAGGAGCCGGGCAGGCTCCACATCCGCACTGTTCACTACACTCCAGGTCTGCGGCTGCCCCTCCTGCCTCCGAACCCTGGGCTGAGAGAGGGTTAAGGGTCCAGCCTGCCATCTCTCTGGCCCCTCCACGACCCCACAGTCCTCCAGGACAGGCCTGAGGACCCATCTGCGAGCCTGGCCCCTGCCCCCTCTGGTGCTGGATCACCATAACCCCCGCTTATTTGTGACTCTCATCATTGCTACTGTTTTCTGAACAAGATGCTCAGGTTATGAATTTGGGGATGATGAACAAAACGGTCAGGAAAGTTACTAAATATCCTAACCCAGACCACACAGCACACACACTTGATAAACAATTCTCCAGAAGGCTCCTAGGTCAGAGACAAGGCTGTCCAGGTGAGGCACAGGCTCACAGAGACTTGGTGCACATGAAGTCCGAAGAGAAAGGGATGATGCAGTTTCATGAAGAAAGGGAAATGCTTTAATTTTGAAACAATGTAGTTCTAGGAGTTGGACCCACTATTCAAGGCCACAGCCACCTGCTGCTGGAGTGTCTTTGGTGTGTGACAATCAGAGCCCCAGTTCCGACGTCAGGACTCACTCCCCACTGCAGGTGGGCCAGAGGCGCACATCCTCCCTGCACAGCTCTCTGCAGGTCCTGTCCCCAGTCCCAGTGCCCACCGCCAGCTCACCTGATCAGGCACGGACTGCAGTCACCTGTGAAAAACAGGAAATGTGGTCTGAACATGAGGAGACTTCCATCTACTTCATTTATTCTAGAAGCTGTGAAAACAAAACAAAGAAAACACGAACAACTAACAGGGGCTCCTCCTGGTCCATAGGCAAAATAACAACTGTAGCAAGAGTTTTCTTCCCACCCCTGCCTTGATTTCTTTCTGGAAACTTTCTGTGCCTGCTCTGAAAATGGAGTCGCTCTGATCACGTGCGGTGTTGGCTGTTCCATCCCGGCCCTCACGCCGCACGTCGGCTGGGTCGGTTAAACTTCAAAGACATCAGCAAGTAGCGCCGAGGGCCAGTCTGTCCCCAGAGGTGTGGCAGGGAAGCCTCCTCATTGTCCAGCCTGCGTGGGGCCAGGATGCCCCCAGCCTGCCAGCAAGCCAACCCCTGGAACTCCGGACCCGCTCAGTGTACTTCATTCAGCCAACCACTGCGCGCCCAGGTCCCAGGGATGCTCGGGGAGTGAGGACCGCCTGCCTCACGCATCTACATCCCGAGGGGCTCAGGCATGTGGGACCAGCCCCCAGCAGAGATGGCCTGTCCCTCTCAGCCTGTCGTCTTGCTCCTCAAGGACCCCATCTGAATGGTCAGCCTGCCCCACACCACACGTCCATGCAGCAAACCTCCTCCCCGCACGCCCTCTCTCCTCGGCCTTGGTGCAGGGAACTGCTTCCCAGCCTGGCTTCCAGCTAAATAAACATGAAGAGCATTGAGCCAGGAGTTCAGGCGGGGTCCGAGCCGCTGGTCCAACTCACTCACGTCGTTTTTCATTTGGAATGAAATTAAACTCCTGAGAGCAGAAAAGAACCCTTTTCTAAAAGGGAAATGCATCAGCGAATCCCTCAGGGGGAAAACGTTTCGACATGGAACTTTGCCTGTACTTTCTCCGGCCAGCACTGCGGCTCCCTCTCAGCACCACCCCTGCGCCCTGCCTCTCTTGAGTTTTCAACCCACCTTCTCCTGATTTGTGTGTGCGGGAAAGTCGCCCCGCGCCTGTGTCCCAGACCCATCCCTTTGCTCTCCCAAGCCCGTTCCAGAAGTGCCTGGGTCAGGAATAAGCTGGAGGGCTTCTGGTCAGCACTATCTTAAGAAGCAAAGAAAACTGCAACGCAACACAGCAGCCCCGGAATCAATGCCATCCGGCCGCCCCGCCCCCAGCGTTTTCCTTCAAGATGCATTTGTCTCAGCAAAGCCCGCGGACCAGCTCAACAATGAGCAAATTAACAGGGTTGTGCCCATGTTTTCAGCCTGATGGCTGTTTATTTCCCTGTTGACCGCTCCCTTCATCAGGGTCTTTGAGCACCGAAGCTCCTGCCCAGGAGCCTGACCAAGTGAAAGACTAAGCATGTATTTACTTAAAAAAAAAAACCTCAAAACCCCAAGGCCACTTACTGATTTTAACACCTTTTGATGTGTTAAAAGTCCTTGTCGGATGGCAGATAAATCCATACACCACCCGTGGGTTGCGAACCCCAGCAAGACCCAGCAAGGTCCCTGAGCAGGATTCCGGCGGTGCAGGGCTGTGAGTGCTGATGCAATATCCAAAGGGGGGCAGGGCCATCCCAGCAGGACGGTGCACCCATGGGGCACCTGCAGAGTCACCCTCACAAAGCTGCCTCCTTCCCCCAAGCTGGCAAGGTTGTTCTCACCTCAAAGACACACAGGCTCAGGTTCAAAGACAGAAACCTCAAGACCACCAGCTGGCTGTGCTGGGGACTGGGGCCCAGGTCCGTCTGGCTCGGAAGCTCTTGCCGAATCCACTACCTCCACCTGACAGGTGGGTGACGCACGTGGGCTGGAAATGAGAGCCAGGCAGGCCCTTCCCTCACTCCCGGGCTCACTTCATGGCCTCCTCTCTTCTTCCCCTGATTTATGGAAGGTTCTGCCTGGAACGTGCTAAGAAACACATGATGGAGAGCAGAGCCATGCCCCACGTGCCCGCAGCCTCCCTGTAATGGAAACGGTAGGGATGCCACCTGGCTTTGTGCTGTGCCCTGGTCTCAGGACAACCCCCAGCATGAGCTCATGGAGGTGCAGAGGAAGCCAGGGGCTCTGGGTCACTCTGCTCTGCTCTGCTCCCACCCAAGGATGCGCACACCACGTGGCCATGCCATTTGCCCCAGCCCCCCCAGCCCATGTGTCCCTTTAACCCCCTCACATAACTACGACTCAATTATACTGCCATCCACTCTAAAATGCACGCTGCGGGAATGAGCGCGTTCCCTGCAAAGGTGTCACCAGGAGGGGCCAAGCTATTCTGAAGGTGCGCCCAGCTACTCAAGGCAGGGGGAGGCTTCCCTTAGGCAGGGGGCTGAGGAAAGTTTGTCCGGCTTGTACCCAGACTCCAAGTGTGTGTGTGTGTGTGTGTGTGTGTAGCCCGCCGGTTCCCCAGCACCTACATCTCCTGGACAAGTTGTCACATGGCCTGCTCACCCATCACCCCGTGCGGGCCCTGTGCATTTCCTTTGGAGGGGTTGGTGGCTTTCTTAGAGAGGTGTGTGTACACACATGTGCACGTGGGTGTCAGCTGTGACTTCTGACTGCACTTGTGCCTGTTGTCCTGGTCTGCTTTGGGTATGGTGGCCTTCTCACTGGGGACGTGTCATCTTCCCTCCGGCCCACCCACTGCGCCTCGGCTCTAGGGTGTTCTGGGAAGGACACCACACGCACACACACTCACAAACACACACATACATACTCACACACACACTCACAAACTCACGCACACTCCTCTCTCCTCTCTCTGCTGCTTTGAATCCCAAGGCATTCCCCGTGAGTTCCAGGGGAGCTGGTGGGTGGTGGGAGTGAGTGGAAGAGCACAGAGTCAGGGTCCCTTCCTTCCCACCCAGCTTCACGGAGGAGATGCGAGAGCGTCCTTGAGGGGGCGTGTCCTGCAGCTGCCGTGGCGCCTGGGAGCCCACGTCCCGGGCAGCAGGCAGCCACCACTTACGCTCAGACCTTTGAGTGTGGGGTCTAAGAACTGCAGCTACATAACAGGTGAAGCACCATTCTTGCAATTTGGCAGTAAAATCATGTGCTTATCTTCTACTGCACTTGTGAAAGGACATATTTGCACACCCAGCACCATCCGCATGTCTGAGACTCAGCCTCCCACCTTCCATGCCGCCACACCACTGTGTTGGCCCAGCGCAGCCACCATAACGGACGCACCTGCCGGGCAGCTGAACCGCGGACATTTATTTTCTCGGGGCTCTAGAGGTTGGATGCCTCGGGCCGGGGTGCCAGCAGGTGGGCTATGCTGAGGCCCCTTCTCACTGTCCTCGCATGACCTTTCCTCTTGCACTTGGGGACAGAGAGGTCTTCTGTGTCCCTTCCTCTTCTTATGAAGACATTAACGAACGACATCAGATCGCGGCCCCCCCCAGTGACCTCATTTAACCTTAATCACCTCCTGAAAGGCCCCGTCTCCAAATAGTCACCTTAGGGCTAGGGCTTCAACAGAAGAATCTGAGGGGGGCCCAGCTCCATCCCTGACAACCCTTTCCAGGTCACTCCACCACTGCCACCCTTTAACCTCTGCCTGCCCCCCACCACCAGAAAAAAAAATCAAGCTCTCCTGGACCCCCAATAGCCAATAGCTCCTCCCTGAACAACTCTGGTCCTTTCTCTAGTTTTCTCATGGGCAGACACTAATCTGCATCCCCTTTTCGGAGAATGTGACCCACTGGCAGGCAGGCGGAGCCCAGAGTCCCCACTGGTCAGGGTCTGCCTCTCTGCAGCCAGTCTGCTAGCTGGAGGGGGCAGAGACCACTCCTACAGGGAGTCTGCATTCACTGAGCAAACACTCGCTGGGCGGAAAGGGCGCGAGGAGTAGTGGGCAGCAGGGACGCTCACGTGTTCTGGAAGGTGGCACACGGCCGCTCATTCCCTCGGTCAGGCGTCCACGGGGAGGTAAACTCTGCATCACTGCTGCAGAGGGGCTGCCCGCCAGGACAGCCGTCCCCCACCAGTGCCCTGGCATGATTAGCGGTCCCAGAACACAGAGACTTAGAGGAGGGACACTTACAGACCTCGTAGGAGGTAGGCACACCAGCACTGTTCCACTCTGTCAGGAAACCGAGCACCTATTATGCGCCTGGTCCCAGGTGCCCACAGTGCCCAGCCCAGGGAACAGAGACACATGGCCTGCCAAGGTGGCTGGTGTCTTTTTCCTGCTGGCTCCCAAGAACCGGGAGCACCTCCCATACCCATCTCCCCCGTCGCCAGCCCCCACCCCCAGCCTCCTCATCACAGCGCAGGTCTATGGCACACCAGGATTTGGGTCCCAGCTCTGACAATTCATGGTCAGGTGACTGGGCCCTCAGTTTCCTCACCTATGAAATGGGTGTGTAACTGGCACACAATCAAAGAAGTGTGAGGGGAGCACGCAAGAGGGTAAGTGAGATGACAGAGTGAAGGATCCTGCTCCATCCAAGCCAGCTGGTCCCGCGGGGAGCGACGGGCACAGCAGGTCCAGAGGCCAGCTCGGCCCTTCTTGGCCATGTGACCTGCCCCTCCAGGCTCCCACTGCTTCATCTGTCACTGGAGGGCTGGGCCAGGCCACGCTGTCTCCTCCCGTGTGCCCAGGCGGCAGCCGCAGCCTTCCCCCACAGCAGGAGCTGGGTGGTTAATTCACCAGCGTCCCCAGCCTGATGGCTGTGGTTGGAGCACAGGGCTGAGGTTTGAGTCTGGCCAGGGCAGGGGCGAGGGCCAAGCACACAGGCCAGGTGGGGCCAGCACATTCCCTGGTTCCCACCGCACTGGGTAGGCAACTTCTGGTGGGATTCTGCGGGGTGGGGGCTCCTGCCAGGCTGAAGCAGCTAATAGGAGTGTTAGGAAGGGCGTGGCTTCTAGCCCATTCTGGGAATAGGTGTGATGTGGCCGTAACTGAGCCATCCCCCTAGACCGCTCAGCACCAGCGGCCTTGCCCTCCACCTGGGTGCCAGGAGCCGGTCCCTTGGCTTTTCTGAGCAGGGGGTGGAGACCCTCTTTGCCCTGATGCTGCTTCTGCTGGTAGCCTGGAGCTGTGGGACCCGGGACAGGGGTGTGGATGCACTGGTGCTGCCCACCTCCCAGTGCTGGAGAGCGGGCTGAGGACCAGGGGAGGGGACAAAGCCCCCAGGCCTATTGTCACCCCTTGTCTTCAGTCTGCTGGGATGACCCCAGTTTCAGATGTGGCACCTTATCATCTCCACACACCCCTAAAATCGTGGGATTTTGGGTACATTTGCAGTCCAAGCTGTCCTGGGGTTGAGACCTGATGCTGCACCTGTGTAGCTCCTGGGGTTTTGCTGGGGCAGGAACCCTGGAACCCCCATGGGTGGCCACACCCAGAGCCCAACTGGGACAACCTCTCATCTGCTGGACCACCCTGCCTGGGGTGAGCAGGGCCCGCAGGCCGCCGAGGAGGGTGCCAGGGCTGGTGATTTATACATGCCTCCCCTGAGTCACAGGACTTGCCAACATGCTGCCTACCCTGCTCTACTTTCCTTTGCAAGCAGCTTGTTCTGCCAGCCGCCAGGCCCTGCACCCCAGCCAGACCCCTCCTGGCACTTGGCTCTCAACTGCAGACTTCGTCCCCTGACCAGTGGCTTTTCTGAGGCCCCACAGGGGTAGCCTGCCAGCTCCCCGTCCAGCCAGGCGGTGTGCTTGGGGCAGCTTGGGCAAAGGCCACAGCCACCCACCCGCTCCCTGGCATACCCATTGGCTCTAAGTATGGAGATGGGGCTGCAGGTTAATTTACAGTGTTTCGGGGAGCTGAATATGGGAATGTCTTCTGGTCTTTAAATTAGTCATGAAGTCGGATCCCATCAGCACAATTAGAACCTTCAGCTAATGATTATTTATGGAGTTTGGAATGCTTATTAACCCGGTTATATTAAATATTAAACTAAATTGTAATACTTATATCTGTATTTACAGTACAAGGTACAGGAAGAGCTGCAGTTCTCTGCACCCCCATCCCAGGGGCCTCAGATCGTGGAGGACTTGGGCAGAGCTGGCAGTGCAGTGGGGTGGGGAGAACACAGCCCAAATCTGGGGCCGCTGAGGGGAGCAAGGTGGACTGACCCCGGAGGGGCAGGGCAGCCCGGCCCGGCACTCCCATGTCCTCTGGTCCCTGGTGGAATGCGGGGCTCACACTGCCCAGTGTCCCCCACCTGCTGCCCACCCCGCCCTGCAGATGGGACTTGGGCTGGCAGCATGAGCAGCCTCGCGGCGGGCCCGCAGCCCAGAGCAGGGTGGCCACGAGCCCTCTCAGCAGCAGAGGCTGCAGGGGTGGAGCATGGGACTCCTGTGCCAGCCCTCCCAGCCCCGCGAGGTGGGCGAATAAACTCTCCACCCTCGGCCCTGCTTGTACGTGGGGTGATAGCCATTCCTGCTCAGCGGGCTGTGGTCCAGCCAATGCACAGAAACGCTGAGACGTGCCCAGGCAGTGAGATGGGTCAGCAAACACTCTTAAATAACAGCTTCGAGAGAGAGTTGACACACCGTACAAGTCACCCACTCAAAGTGCACAGTACATGGGTGTTATGTAGCACAGAGGTGTGCAACCATCACCACAAACTCTTTTAGACCATCTTCATCACTCCAAAAAGAAACCCCGTCCCCATCAGCGGTTCCCCGCCTCCTCCCCAAGCTCTAAGCCCCAGGCAGCCCCTAATCTGCTTTCTGTCTTATGGATGTACCTGCTCTGGGCACTTCACACCCACCATGTCGTACAGTACGGGGCCTCTGTGCAGGCTTCTTTCACCCCGCGTCGTGTTCTAAGGCCCCTCCACACAGCAGTGGGGGTCGGGCCTCCATCCCTTCTCGTGGCTGAGTGATGCTCCCCTGCATGGATGGACCACCTTTGTTCATCCCGTTGTCAGCTGATAACCTTGGGCTGTTTGCACTGTGGGGCATCTGTGAGCACACATGGACACATGCTTGTTTGGACATGTGTTCTCATTTCTCTGGGTCATGTTTAACTCTGTTTTTAAAGGGAAGGTCAGCACTGCTTGTTCATCACCAAGCCAAGCCACGGCCCCCTTTCACGGGCGCCTACTGTCTGCCTTGGCTTTTTCTGAATGCACCGCTCACTTCCAATCCCATTGGAGATGGGCCCTCGGTCACATGGTGTGTGGGGTTGGGTCGCCTCTGCGATTAGCGCTTGCACTCTTTGGGGATGAGGGTGCTGCCTCCGCCACCTCCTGCAGAGAGCTGCCCATGGCCAGTGCTGGGCAGCAGAGCCACTCAGCCAACATGGCTCCGTGGGGGCACTTGCTGACAATTGGCTCAGGCCAGCAGTGAGGGGGGCGGTCAGGCAAGGAGACGGAGAAGAATCCAGAATGACTCCTGGCTTTGAGCTGAACAACTGTGTGGATGGTGGAGCCATTTCTTGGGATGGGGACCAGGAATTGGATGTGTGGAGATGCATTAGCTATGCCCCCGCCTATATATATTACAGGGAAGAGACCCCGCTGCCACGCTGACCACATGTGCATTTCCCAGCACCCTGGGGCTCTCTGCGCCCAGGACTGGGAACAGCCTCCAGCAGGGGAGGAAAGAGGCCAGACCTGCCCCTCCCAGGTTCAGAACCCCCAACCGCCCCCCTTCCCAGGGCCTGGTTCCCCCCTCTGATGGTGGGGAGCACCACTGAGGTGCCTCACTTGTGCTGAGTGCTTACTTTGTGCCAGGCTCCACGCTGCGTAATTAAAAGTGCCCACTCGCTTAATCTTCACTGCCACCCCAGGAGGTGGGAGCTGTTTCCTCTATCTAATAAATCAGAAACCTGAGGCCGCCAGGCCCAGATGTCTGCTCTCTGCAGCATTCAGACATCCAGAGCCCCCGGTCTCCCACCCAAGGGCAGGGGTCCGCCCTGAGAAGGGTCAGAGGTGGGATAACAGTGCTCAGACAGGAAGACGCAGATGGCTGGGGACAGACAGGCAGCTGTGTGCTCAGGGTCAGCGCCTGCCCCGCCCCAGCTCAGTGGTCCAGCCGACGCCTGACCGCCCCTCCGCGTGCTTGTCTGGGGCACGCCCGAGCTGAGTCACCAGCCCCTGAAGAGGTGTGCTCACAGGGAGGCAGGTGGCCGTGGCCTGGCCAGCTCCCTGGGGGCCAGGCCAGGCTCCTCTGTGGCAGGAGTTGGCTCACTCCCCAGCCCTGCCCTTGCCAGCTGCGTGACTCCAGCGGCTTCCTGCTCCTCTCGGCCTCAGCGCCCTCCCCTGGAAAAAGGAGCCCGTCCTGACTGGCCAGCAGGAGGGCTGTTGAGGGGACGAAAGGAGGTATTCCCGCACAGGACCAGTGGGGCCCGGTGGGCGGCAGGCCCCGCGCAGCTGGTGGCTGGCCTGGACCCTGTGCTCATGTGGGCTGGGGTGGGAGCTCTGCACCTCCAGGCCCTGCCATCTGGGCAGATGTGCAAGCATGCAAGTGGGGCCAACCTCTTTTCTTTGCTTGACAGGTGACACTCTGTGGGGGCCCCACACCCTTTTATCACATGACTCCTTATTGTTTTCATGAGGAAACAGGAGTCCAGAGAGGCTTGGTGGTTTGCCCAGGGCTGCCCGACAAAGCAGCCAGGGTGGGAGCTTGTGGCCGTAATGAGGTCGGGTAGGAGGAGGCGGAAGCAGGAGAAGGGCTTGGTTGGGGGTGACCTGGCCCAGGCATCCTCCATCCCTACAGGGGGGTTCTGAAAAGGCCCGATGGCAGGAGGAAAGCGCGGGCTGGGGGCTGGCTGGGGCCAGCGGCTGACAGCCGAGCTGGGCCGGGCGGCCTCAGGGCACCTGGACTGGCCAAGGGCTCTGCTGTCTCTGTCCTGAAATCACAGTGCTCTTCGAACCAGGGGCCACTTTGTCATTCTGCACGGAGCCCCCAAATTAAGTTGGCCTTGGGTTTTGGAGTCCAGAAACAAATGGGTCTGAGTTCCAGCCCTGATGTCTTGTTGTATGACCTCGGACCAGGCACTGAACCGTTATGTCTCACGCACTTACCTGCCAGAGGGGAATAAAGAAGGTGCGCGGCGCCAGGCGACCGTCACGGCCATCCCAGCGGGCAAAGGCCATTGCCTCCGCAGCTCTGGTGTGTGGATTGGCCTCCGGCGACAGGAGTCATAGTGACAGAGCCACCCCGCCACCTTCCTCAGGCCCCAGGGAGAGGGAGCAAGCTGTCACAGTCGGCTCCGTCCCTGCCCAGTGCCCTCGTCCAGCCCCTGTGTCTCTGGATGCCCCGTTCAGTGCTGTGTCCTGGCTCAGAGCCCTGCAGCACGACTCTCCTGTGAGACATGGCAGTCGTCGTCCCAGCCCAGGGGCAAAAGGTCATAGAGCAGGGGCACGTTAATGGCAGGAGGGGAAGCATCTGATAGCAGCATGGAGGATGGAGCCTGGTGTTTGCTGCAGGAACAGGTACAGGCAATGTAAGCCCTTATGATGGGGAACACAGGAGACCTGGAGATGGGCAGTGAGATCAGCCATGGAGGTTTAGGGTATCGTGGCACCCCAAGTGGACAGGCCCAGCACACAGGGAGATGTGGCTTTGAACTCTGAGCACGTAGTACACGCCGAAGGGGCAAGGACAATGTGATGCTTTAGAAGACCGAGTCAGCATCTGTATGAGTCTCCTTTGGCTCCTGTAACAAATTACTACAGGCTGTGCAGCTTAAAACAACTGGATTTTATGCTCTTCGTTCTGGAGGCCAGAGATCTGAGGTCACGGTGTCGGCAGGGCTGTGCCCCTCTGAAGGTCTAGGGAATGGCTTTCCTTTCTTTGTCAGCTTCTAGCCACCCTTAGCACCCCCTGGCTCCCCATCTCTGCCTCCATCCTCACTTGGCATCTTCCCTGTGTATGTCTGGGCACCTGTATCGCTGCACAAATCCCCCCTTCTTGTAAGGACATCAGTCATTGGATTTAGGGCCACTTCATCCAATGTGATCTCATCTTAACTAATTGCGTCTGCAAAAACCCTGTTTCCAAATAAGGTCACAAACCGAGGTTCCAGGTGAATGTGACTTTTGGGGGGCCACTATTCATCCCAGAATAGCCTCTAAGCTGACAAGGAAGGGTTTAAAGACAGGCAGAGGAGAGGAGAAATTTCTGGGGACAAGGGACAAGCTGTCCTATGAGGTTAGAAATCGACATCCCCTGTGGGAGGAATGGAGCCGGAATGCTGGTGCATGGGGTGGGTGCGGCAGTGAGCAGGGGCAGCGAGGTGGGCACAGGGTTCACAGGCTGGTGAACAGGAAGCCAAGGAACAGGAGATGAGAAGAGGGAGATGGACTGGCACAGCCCCTGGGGTCCACCAGGCCAGGAGTGTGGCCCATGCCAGGAGGGCCCAGACGGAGGAGGGGAGATTTAGAATGGACTTGGGCCAGATAGTTGGGGTGGCAGAGGAGCAGGTTGGTTTCATTTTCCCATGAAGGTGGAGGAGGCCTGGCCTAGAAGCTCCAGCTGCAGGTGGCCACACACCTGGGGACCCTACAGGGCTGGAATGTGGGAGGGTGAGCAGCCAGCCCCAAAATGAAAAGCCACAGGTCTGTCTTGGAGGAAGAGGTTGAACTTGACCTTTGTGGTCCAGCAGGTAGAACCCAGACCAATGGGGAAATTATAAGGAGGCAAATCTCAGTAATTTCCAGGGAAACCCTTATTATTTTGGGGAACTTCTGGGAATGGGCTGGGAGGGGGCGCATGGTGGACTCCGAAGCACTGGGGGTCATAGCAAAGTGTGTGGGTGTCAGCCAAGGCGGGCTGGCTGACGTGTGACGCCTACTGACCTGGAGTCTCCATGCCCCATGGTGGACGCCAGCGCACAGTGTGGGCTCCCAGTGTGCTTCTGGGGCTTTCCAGGCACTGGGGGGGCCAGCAGATGATGGAGCGAAAAGAGGAGGTTAGAAACCACCGGGGGGAAAGGGGAATTTGCAACGAGACTGAGGGAGGTATGACCTGGGCAGGGTGAAGTCGTGATCTGGGATAGGGGGTGGAAATACTAAAAACCCCCGTGCCGCACCCCACACCATCCAGAACTGAAGCTGGGGGTGCATTCTTCCCCGCCCTGGGCATGTCAGCTTCTCCTCACCTGCCACTCACTATACCCAGATTACCACACTTGGACTTCCCTGGCAGCCTCCGTGGCTCAGGGGCTCTCTCCCAGAGGAATGGCAGCAGCCGGGGCTCCCAACAGCAGGACCGAGAGCCCAGGTGCCTCTGGTCACATTTCGGAGCTGGCAGACCGTGGAGATCATCCATCCCAACCCCATCAGCTAAGTGCCTCGCCAAAACATGACACCCCAGACACAGAGCTGGGGCTTAGACCCCGATGCAGAGATGCTGGCTCTGACATCGGACCCATTTCCATCCTGGGGGGGGGCGCTGCAGTGCCATTCTGGCACCCACCACCCAGAGTTGGCCTCAGACCCCATCCTCCACAAGGCCGCCAGACTGCAGGCACCAGCTGAAAGTCTTGGAGGCCATTCACACTCTGACCTATCAGCTTTCAGTTCAGGGGTTCCCATGACCCCTGAGTTCTATATCTGCTAGAATGTCTCAGACTCGAGAAAACCTGCAATTACAGTTGGATTATGAAGGACACATGCAGGGCAAGATCTGGGTCAGAGCTCAGAGCTGCCATGCCCTGCCCCTGTGGCATCGGGCATGGACCACATCCATGTGCTGCCCCTCAGGAAGCTGCCCCCAGGCCCAGCGCCCGGGGTTTTTACCAGGGTTTTGTTACATACGCATGACTGATTAAACCATTGGCCACTCCACTGAACTTCATCTCCAGCCCCTCCAGAGAATGGGCTGGTCTGATATTCCAACCCTCTAATCAGGAGGCTGGTGACCCACCCCCATCCCAAAGTGACTTAGGGGACCACCCTTAGTTGTCTCATTAGCATGACAAGGACCCACCTATCACTGGAGAAATTCCGTGAGTTTCAGAGGCTCTGTGCCGGGAAGCCCTTTGGGTGCACACAGGTACAGTCGCAGGTAACACGCAGCACAATCCATCCTTGATGATGGCAAATAATGTCCCTCAAGAAAGGTGCCAGAAAAGCGCCTCTCACAGAGAACAATCCCTGCAAAACACAGAAATCGCCCGATGAGAGCAAATGAGGCGACAGAAAGCGGGGCCGGCAGGAGTGGGAGCTGGTCGAACCAAGGCAGGCAGGACGCCTCCCTCCAAGGGCAGAAATGTAGCCAAGAGAAGAGGCAGCCAACATGTGCCCGCGTGAGTTGGGGGCAGAGACCACGATGGCGGCGCCCAGGGACTCGTAACTCTACTGCCCGCGGCCACGGGCCGCTCCGGTGTGCGTCTGTTACAGCGCCAGCAGGTTTGGGCAGCATTTGTGACGGACGAACTGAAATCCCTGCTACCTAAGCAATCTGGATGCTGACCCACAGCCCTTCGTGACAAGAGCTACATGGGCCCCCCACCCGGAGCCAGTTCTGAGTCACCTGTCCAGGTCCCCACAGCCGCGGACGCACACAAGCTGCACACAGTTGGCAGGCCCTCCCGGCCTCGGGTGCTCAGAAAGCAGTTTATAAGCTTACCTGCGAAATCCCACCCCAGTAAATCTCGGGAATGGGAGCGGATTCACCTAATGGAATTAGAACATATAAAATAGGGGTGATCTGGAAAGGGCTTTGGACACTAAGCCCTCTCTGGAAATTGGAAAGTCGCTAACATCAGCCAGGGAGACCCTGGAAATTGCAGACCTGTATGCCCAGAGGTAATGAGGTCAAATGCTCCATGTATCTAAAAGGAAATCGGGCTCTCGAACTCACCAGAGCGCTCCAAAAAGTTAATAAAATGGCAGGCATCCCAGCAGCCCAGTGGACATAATTTACCTGGGTTTTCAAAAGGCTTCTGATGGGTCCTTCGGGAGAGACGAGTAGGGAAGGGACGCCAAGGAGGGAGGACAGAGACTCGCTGGCTGCAGGTTAAGCCCTTGTTAAATGAAAGGCTCCGAGTCCTGGGGCCAGCGGCTGCCAGAACCACCGGAACACAGTTAATAATTGTGGACCCCCAGGGCCAACTTTGGGGCAGAAACCACCATTAAATTTAAAAACTGAAGAGCAAGCTCGCAGGGTCTCGCCTCCTCGGGAGCTTTCCTGTAGGCAAAGGAGAGCGAGAAGTTCCGTTCCTTGGAACTATTTGCTTTCCACTTTTGGACCTTTCAAAGGCAGATGGAGGATCCTGTCCACCCGGTCTCCACACTGCCCCTGGGCTGGGCATGGTGCCTGCTGAGAAGGTGGTTGAAGGCTGGCTCTGGACAGATTCTGGACACATTTGGGGCTGTGCTTGATTTTTTGCCACACATCTGCCTTCTCCTGGCCTGAGGGGCCCCCAGGGCAGCAATCACAAGCCGATGTTGAGGCCACTTCCCCATCCCTCCTGCTGGGCACATTCCCGCAAAGGGACCAGCAGCCAGGAGAAACCACCAGGCGAGGCAGGCCTTTGGAGCACACCTGCCCCAGCAGCGTGCACAGGGCCTGTCCTCTGGGCAGGATTTGCGGGGGGCCCAGGGGTGAGGCAGAAAGAACCAGGCAGGTGAACCGGGGACAAGGTGCCTGCCAGGGGCAAGCTCCAGGCCAGAGCGCGCGTGTGTGAGCGTCCTGGGGCCGCTGTAACAAAACCCCACAAACTGGCAGCCTAAAACAACAGAAATGGATTCTCTCTCAGAGGCCAAAAGGCTAAAATTCAGGTGTCTGCAGGGCCTTGCCCCACCCCAGAGACTGCAGGGGGATTCCTTCCTGCCCCTCACAGCCCCGGGGCTGTGTGGCTGTGGCTGCGCCCCTCCAGTCTCTGCCTCTCCCCAGTGCTTGTGTCTCACGTCTCCCTCCCTGCTCACAGAGGGACACTAATCATTGGATTTGGGGCCCACCCTACATCCAGAACGATCTCCTCTCCAGATCTGTGACTTAAACATATTTGCAAAGACCCTTCCTCCAAATAAGGTCACATTCACAGGTTCTGGGGGTCTGGACTTGGGCATGTCTTTGTGGGGGACACGATTCATCCCACTACAGTGTATGTACATGCATTTATTCAGCAAACACTTGCCAGGTTCTACTGGGCACTGGGCACTGTTCGAGGCAATGGGCAGCACCCTGGACCTCTGGAGCTTTGGTTCTGGGCAGGGGCTGTGCTTGTACTTGGTGCCTTCGGTCTGCCTTCCACATGAATCTCACCTGCCAGCCTAGACAGAGGGGCAGCTCGTGGAGAACCAGAGCCACCAGAGCTGCCGCTAGGCCCCTCCCCCGGCAGCCCCTTTCCCAGCAGCTACTCACAGGGCTGCACAGAACGGAGCAGGATTCTCCGGCTGGGCCACCAGAACAGGTAAACAGCTGACAGGGAAAAGAAGGCACTGCCAGCAGGAAGTCCGTGTGCCTTTCCAGCGTTCTGAACAAACAACATAAATTAAAGTGCTATAGAATTTACAAAGTGCCTATAAAGTACGAACATTCACTTGGAACAATCCTTAAACGTGCTGGCCATCTTCCTAATGCTGGGCTGGGATAGAGGGACAGAAAGGAAACCAAGGAAAAGTCCACCTTGGCTGCCGCCGCCCAGCCTAATGTCTTCAGAGCTGTAAGCCTCCAAGCCAGCTGGGCCCACGGCAGGATGGTTCCCGGCCCGGGGAAAGCCCTGTGCCCATTAGGGTAGAGAGGGAGGCTCTTCCTGAGCCTCTCAGAGCTTCTGGGACCCGAGAATGCCTCCTTAGTCCTGGATGTGTTACCTGCTTGCGCTGAAGGCCCTGAGCCTGCTCAGCCAAGATGCAGCCATCAAGGGCAAAGCCTCAGGGGCCAGGCTGGTGCCCCACCTGCACCGGCCCTACCCCTCGAACTCAGGAGCCCCGCTGGGGTGCTCCCCTAGCAGCCAGGCCTCCTGGGATGAA
Source organism: Manis javanica (assembly GCF_040802235.1). NCBI lineage: Eukaryota > Metazoa > Chordata > Mammalia > Pholidota > Manidae > Manis > Manis javanica. Next base: position 180,523,721 of record NC_133159.1, on the reverse strand, counting down.
AGGAGGAGGAGGCCAGTGGGGTGCTCCGTGGCCAAGGGTCTAGACGGCACATGGACCTGTCTGGGCACCCCCACACCCCCTCTCTGGTGCCCCACGTGGCGATGCCATCAGCTCTGAGGGGCAAGTGGGCATGTCGGCTTCCACAGCCAGATGCTGCCGGGGGCTGCTCTCCGTAGCACTCCCAGTAAGCCTACGAGACTGCCCCCAGCCCCTTCCACCCCGCCCGAGGTCCACCTCTCAAGAGTGGAACAGTGATTAAGGGGTCCTACCCTCTGAGCAGACACCAGCACGGACCTAGTCCAGGATCCTAACCAACTTGCCCCTGGGTGATTCATTGAGATCTTCCTGTTGATTTTCCTTCGGAGCATGGCCTGCGAGGAGAGAAACATGTGATGCTCACAGGCCCCACAGCGGGGAGCCCAGAGGCAGGGCCGTGTCCCCTCAATGGGGGACCCCATGGGGGCAGGGTCACGGCCGGCTCTCAGGCCAGCCCAGGCCGCCCTTCTTTCCCCACCTGCCACCTGCAGCCACTGTCCTGGTCACCAGCTGACTGTCGCTTCACCACGTAAATCGTATGAAGTCATGACCTGTGAGGACCCCTTCCTAAATGGCTATTTTGCTTAGAATGCATCCCAGTCGGGTGAAGGAAGCTTTGAGCGCCACAAACAGCCCCGAATCGCCAGCGATGCTGTGTAGGCATGACAGGTATTCACAGCCTCCTTCCTCCCCTAGTCCCAGCAAGACCAAGCCGACAGGTGCTGTGGGTTGGCCCTGGGCACCCTGCAGTCCCGTCCCCACCCCTGTCCAGGCTCCACCGGAAATGGGGACCCCTGTGGAAGAGGAGGACCACCTCGGCGAAACTAGGAGGGAAGCCACTTGGGGCCTTCTTAGGCGCAGGGGGAGCCCGGGACATGCAGGCCTTGACCCCGGTTCCACACCGAGGGCGCCTCGGCATCAGTGGAGCAGGACAGTTTGGAGTAGGAAGGAGTTCTGCTCCCCACCTGCCTTCAGTGGGAGCCCCCCTCCGCCAAACTGTGGCCCCTTCTCCAGCGGTGTCCACGTCCCCTGGAACCGAGTGAGACACGCAGACTCTCGGCTCCCCTGCCCCCACCCCGGACCCCCTGACTAGAGCCTCCATGTTAAGAGATCCCCAGGAGAATTGTGCCTCAAGGAGACAGCTTGAGAGGCGCAGGCCTGCCAGACCCTGGGATCCGTCGTGGCGGCCCCACCTGCATCCTCTGGCTTCCAGGCCCATCCCCACTTTGCCCTCTACTCCTTCTGACAGCACTCTGCCAGCCGGGCAGTGGGATGGTGGGATACACAGAGGGAAGGGAGGGAGGGGGCGGGGATTCCTGCGCACATTACTTCCCAGGCACCCGCACCTCCTCCGTCAGTTACCCGAGCATGTTTGTGAAGCGGTGGCTCTGAACCAGGCCCTGTCCTGGGCTCTAGGAAACACAAGTGTCCACATCAGTGGACAAGACAGATAAAAAGCTCTCATGGAGTTTACGATGTGCTGGGGCGATGGGCAGTCCACAGAGGACACAGAGGAGTGGGCGGCAGTGTGCCCGCAGGGCTGGGTGCCATGGGATGGGAGGCGCCAGGGATGGCTGCAGGTTTAATCCAGGCAAGAAAAGGTATGTGAGCACAGACCCAGGGGAAGGGAGGCATGGTGGGGCTGGGGGATGCCAGGAACACAGGCCAAGGCCCTGAGGTGCGTGTGTCTGGAGGGCTCTGCAGCCAGAGGGGGGCCGGCGCTGGCCAGCAGAAAGTGCAGGAGGGTCGCGAGGTCCGCACGCACTGACAGCCGGGAGCAGGTGGGGCCTCAGAGCTGGGGAAGGACTTTGAGGTTCATTCCGAGAGCAAGTCTGTAATGTGGGCTGACTCTCTTACCACCTGGTTTTCCCTACTAGATGGCCTCCCTCCTGGCCATTTCTCCTCCTGTGGAGGAGGAGGCACTGGACACCCCTCAGGCCCAGATGCCCAGGAAGCTGGCCCCAGCTTGGCAGCCTCCTCAGCTGCAGGCTCAGCATGACCCAGCCTCTTGGCAGGGGACTGGCCCTGGGCGCTGGCTTTGGCCGGGTAGATGGCGGCCACTCGGCGTCAGGGCCTAAGGCCTGGCCACCAGCCGACTCTGACCTCTCAGAGGCGGCCCACGGGCCGTCCTTCTCTGTTCAGCATTCCCCCGAGCCCGGGCACCCTTCCTGGGCCCTCTCTGGGCCATGTTCTTGCCCCCCAGGTGCTCCCCAGGTGCTCAGGGAAGAGCGTGCCCCCGTGTGGGGGGCCCACCAGCGCATGAGAGCCAAGGGGTGCAGGACACCAGCACACTGAGCTCCCTGGGTGAGAAGCTGAGCCACAGCAGAGGATGGAGACCCCCAGGAATGACTGTGGGCATGGGGGCTGCTGGGCGAGGAACTTTCAGGCCAGGCAAGGGGATTCCCGCCCTGACTCTCACCCCCGCATGTCCTTATCTGGTAATTACATGAGGTGGCTGGCGGATTGGGCCATCCCCCCAGGGGCTCTGTAGATGTCAGGGGACCTGGTGGGGGGCTGTCCCATGGCATGCCACCATGCAGGGGGCTCCACACACTCCGGATCTCCCAGGGTCCTCTTTGCTGCCAGGAAGTGACAGCAGGGAGGGGTTCAGGGTCCAGGGACCCGGCCACCCCAAACCCACCTGGTTTATATCTGCTTGTATGCGCAGTCCACTTAACATTCCTGAGCCTCGGAGTCCTCACCTGTACAATGGGGGTAACACACAAACCCGCCTCCTGGGGCCTCCCGAGGGCTGAAGGGGGGAACTTGGCAAGCACTTAGGAAGGTGCTGGTGCTGAGCGCGCATGGCCGTTGGCCCTCATGTGCGGTAGGCATTTGCCCGGGACCCTGCAGCCCCGTGTGGTAGGGCCTCGGTTCCAGCCCCTGGTTCTGGTTCCGGCCCTGGAGCTCCACCCAGGGACCTCACCAAAGGGGTGGCTCTGCTCTGAGGCCCAGGTCACCTTTTCAAAATGAACCCCAGTCCCAGGGTGCCGGCAGGGTGATGGGTCTGTCTCACCTACTTGCTAGTCTCCTAGCTTCTGCCACTCACTCCGGCCGAAGCACTGAGGTCAGGGATAGTCCCCCGGGCTCCCGGCACCACCTCCAGCCACCACCTGTGCAGCTGGCAGTCTTCCTCCAGCTAATGAGCTCCTTGGAGCTGGCAGCCACTGGCCCAAACCCTTGTGGGTTGGCCCCAGTACCACCCAGCTTAGAAGGTTTTCTCTCTCCTCCCAAAGCCTGTGCCCACTCAGGCCACCTGCCCCACTGACCCTTGGCCCCAGCTTGGGGTGGCCTCACCTTCAGAGAGAGCTGGCAGGCTGCGAGAAGGGCCCTTGAGGGCACAGACTGGCATGTACGCAGCTGTCTGAGCCAGGTTCCTAATGGATGCCCCAGTGCCAGTGTGCACACACGGGTGGGCTTGAGCTCACTCATGCCCTGGGGCGCCTTGGACCCGTGTAGCCAGAGCAGTGCCAGGCTCACCTCCGAGCCTGGGTCTTGGGGAGCACGGGACTGCCAGTTCAGCACAGCCCCCCAGGTCAGCTGGGCATGCCCGTCAGGACACAGAGACGACTCTCTCCCTGGCCCCTGAAAGGTCCTGCTCCTCCCCTTTCCTCATGCATTGCCACCCAGGTGAGACTGATTTACAACTTGTCTGCTTCTCAGAAAAATAGGAGAGGCTCTTTCTAGGTGCTGATACCTCTCTGCCTGCCCCCTCCCCAGCCCCCTCTGTGACCTCTCCCACTAGCCTCTGAGTTCCAGGCAGCTGCCCTCAGCTCTAGGGGGCTCAGCACCCAGAGCATCTCACTGTACAATGGCAGGTCCTGCTGGGGCAAATTCCACTCAGGATTGGCACTTCACGTACCCTCCCCTGAGCCCCCCTAAACCTGAGGAGAACTCGGCCTCTGGGGTTAGGGTCCACAGCTGGCAGGCTGTGCCATCTGGCTCACTCAGGGCACCGGCTCAGTGTTTCAAGGAGGAGAAAATTTTGACCACAGAAAATCGGCATTTGGCACACACAGTGCCCCCGTGCTGTCCCCTCTCGCACACACACTTCAGCCTGATATGCAGAATGTACGAGGGAAAGAGAATTTTGGCATGTCTGGTTTTGAGCATGGCTGAGAGCTGCAGCCACAGAAAGAGAAGCCTTGGCTCAAGCACAGTGCTGAGCACAAAGGGTCACACTGCCTTCGGACATGTCCCCTCCCTGCCCCCTCCCCCCCACCGGCAGGTAGGCTGGGACAGCCGGGTCACCGACAAGGTAACGCAGACCTTGGCCCCTTCCCTACAGCCAGCAGAGCAAGGGGGGGAGCCGGCGAGATTCCGAGGAGGTGAGCCGTTGATGGGAAGCCAGTGTCCTCCCCCACAGCTCTGGCTGCGGCCTCCTCGCCTCCCAGAGGGCATGCCTATCTCCTGCTCCGTATGCCTGGGAAGAACTTCAAGTTCCCACCCATTTCCCCTGGATCCCTAGAACCTCTAGCTCCTGAAAATCTGCCCAGGATCTGGCCCTCAGTCTCATTCCAACTTGGGGGAATTGTGTGCCATTTCCACAGTGACCCTGCTGAGCTGCGGCTGGTCAAGAACATTCTCGGTGTTCAGCAAATGCAGAGTCGTAACAGCAGCAAGCCTGACAAGGGGCCGTGGCCGCTGCGCACCTGCTGGTTTCCAGTGATGGGGATTCTGTCCCCTGCTCTTGCCTCAGGACAGGGGGGGTGGGTGGGGTGTGGATGCAAGGGCACAGCTGCAGATTCTCCATCACTGAGCCTAGGGGTGTCCTTGCAGGCCTCTCTCCACTGCTACAGCTTCGCCTCCAGGCACTTTGGGCAAGCAGACCAGCATGTAGCCTCAAAGCAAAAGTAGGTTCTTCTGTTTTCTCCAAGACCTTCAGAGATATAATCTCTGAACTGCATGGGCTCTTCCTGAGAATGTCAAGGAACAACCTTGGATTTATGTTGAGGAATTAGAATATATTTCCAGTAAGGCAAGAAAACAGGAAGAGAAAGAGAGAAAGGATGGGATTCCCCCAACCTAAGAAGCTGAAAACTATGCTGCCGTTGCTCTTCTTTGGCCAAAACAATAGCCGAGGGGAACTTGGTTGTCTCTCCCTGATCCTGTGGGTTCCGTGGCTCTTCAGCCCAAGCCCTGGTGAACGAGGATTCTGCTCGTGGTGGGCACAGCTCAGCACAGGCGGGGCTGGCTCATTGCACAGCACCACTGGTTGGAGCATCTTTCTGGCCCCTGGTTTGTAGGCTGGGGAAGCCCCCTGGACACGCGGGACCCTCTGCGTCTTCCTGTGCCAGGCACGAGCAGAAAACTCTCCTAAAGACACTCAGCCCTGCCCGGGTGCTCTAGAACTGCGCGTTCCTCCGGAGGCCCTGGGCTCAGTCTCCGGAGGCTCTGCGCGGTCACTCCCCGTGCTGATGGCCCCCTGCATTTCGGCTTCCCGGTGATCCCCCACCCACAGCGGGAGGAGGCAAGCCCACCCCCAGGGCCGCCTCCCGCAGTCTGGACAGATGGAGGGAAGGAGCCCACCGCTCCCCACAGCTCTCCCACGCCCGTGAGAACTTCTTTCTGTTTTTTTAGGAAGAGTGGAGGGGGGATGACACGGCGCCACCCACCTAAGACTCTCCTTCTCACGGCAATGGTTCTGCGATTTACATTACGGGCTGTAACGGGTCGGAGTAAATGGAGCAGGTTTGCAATTAGTTCTCCAAGTACTTATCTCATTAAAGTAAATGAATTATTGATCTGGTGACACTCATGCTTTTAGTGAGTGGCGCCGTGCCATCCTCGCCCGGTGCCTCGGCCCCGACTCTCGGGGCTGGTGGCCAGCGCGAGCAGACTTGCTTTGTGTAGAGATTTTTTATTTTATTTTAATATTTCCTTCTCATTATTTAGCTTTGTAATTAAAGTGGATTCACATGAGAAATGAAGGGTCGGTTTATGGGAATAGAAGCTCCAGAGACAGGCGAGTGCCACCCCGCAGGGAAGATCAGTGCGCGGGTGTCCCTGACCTCTACGGCTAATGAAGGCTGAGGAAGGCGGGGTGGGGAGAGCACCACTCGGGGGGCTAGTAGAGTCCAGCAACCCCTCTCCTCTGGACTGTGGGAGTTCACAGCATTGGGAGGTAGCCCCCCAGATTCCTGGAGGACTGTGACCGGGAGTTTGTGGGGCCATGGCCTCAGCCCCCCACGTTGGAAGAGCCCAGGGGTGGGGGTGGGCAGCGGGAGGTCCGCCGGGCTCGGCCTTGGCTCTGGCAGAGAGGGCGCAGGAGCCCTGGCTCCAAGCAGCAGATGTGGTGGGACTCTGAGCCAGCCTGGCAGCACAGCCCAAAGTCCCTGGGCTTCATTGGAGGGTCTTCCTGCCCCAAGATGTCTGGGGAGGAGGCAGCTGGCAGTAAGGGGGGACCCAGGGAAGCTACACCGAGGGTCAGTGCCCTGGGGAAGAAACCAGAGGCCAAGCCAAGTGCTGGCTGCTGGACTCCTGGGGCCCCTGAGCTGATTCAGCGTCCTCCCAAGTCCTCCCCAGGAGATGTGATCGCCAGGGGAAGATGGAGCGCCCCATTAAGGCCACAGGCTTATGCCGGCCTCAGCTTTCTGGCTGCCTCTAATTTCCACCCTTGGTTCAAATTAAGCTGGCCTCACCCCTGTAACAGCAGGTGGGGACAGCACTCCGGAAGGAAGAATTGGGGGAGGGGCACAAAGAATAGGGTGCGTGGACTCTGGCCTGTGAGTGAGCTTCTGTGAACAGCTATCGCAAGACCGACAGAAGAACACCCACGGGTCACTCACGGCAATGTCATTATTGCCTGGCCCCTGGCCCGGCCAGGCCTCACTGGTGGGCATGAGGCAGGGGTACCATCACCGCAGACCCTTCCAGAGCTGCTCTGTGCTCCCCAGCAAGCATACACGTGTGACCACACGGCCACCTGACGGCCCACTTCCGGGGGACAGGAGCAGGACCAGACTGGCTGGGAGCGGTGTGGGCCTGGGTGGGACCCAGGGAAAGGCCTGGCAAGAGGTGAAGTTTCAGAGAGGTCACCTAAGGAGGGGAGGGTCAGACAGATATGCCACCTGGGGCAGGGAACTCATCAAAGTCCACGCCAGCTCCACAGAAAGTCGCCCGCCCTTGGGCCCAGCCGTCAGTCCCTGCTAGGGCAGAGGGCTCCGGGCACACAGGTCCCATCCAGACAGGAAGGGTGGGGCTGGGGGCAGGTGTTACCCACTCCACACATCAGCAAGCCCAGCCACTTCCCCAGATTGGCTTGCCTGTGATGGAGCGGCCATCACCTGGGCCACCTGGCACCAAGCATTCAGGCCCAGCCATGGCGCTAGCCATCTAAGGATGAAAGGCTGGCTTCCTGCAGATGTGGCTGGTGCCCACTGCCTGGACTGGCACCACACAGATCCCAGGTGTAGGGTCTCTGAGAGGGCTAAGAAGTGGCCTCCGGTGGCAGTGGAACCACCCAGACTGTGAGTTCCCCCAGGGCAGGGAGCAGTCCCTGAGAGCTAGCCCTGGGCACTGCTGATGTTTCAGGGACTCACTTCCTGAGGCCACACTTCTATCCCCAAGACCCTCAGATGGGGCCAGGGCTGAGCTGGACAACATCTGTCTGCATCCCAAGGTCAGCATGCACGAGTCCAGCTGTCAGCACCCTGTGTCCCAGCCTGAGGGGAGGGGGCTGCTACGGCAGAGGGACTCTCTGCCTGCTGCCATAAGGGGCGGGCTTGTGAACCAGGAGGGGCCAGCGCTGGCCAGCAGCCAGCCTCCTCTGCCTTGGGGGCCCTGTCCCCTGACATCAGGATACCCGAGTCCCCGCTGGGAAGGCCTCCTCACTTTCATGAGCTTCAAAACTCACGAATAACTCCTGGGAGCCTGCAGGGCCTGGGTTAGGGATTCCGAACCAGATCCACATGTGGGCCCCTCATCCATTTACTTCTGCTGTGTGACCTCATGCAGGGTGTTCAACCTCTCTGAGTCTCATCAACAATAATCCTGCTCCTACCCCACCCCACCTTGCCTGCCATAGTTGGGAGAATTTAAGATGTAGGAGTGTGTAAACCAGCTAGGACAGTGGCTGGCACATAGCAGGTGCTCAAAACACAGCCAGGAGCCTTTGTACTGGGCTGCTTCGCTGGGCCTCTGTGGCAGGGACCACCTTCCCAGCTGGACACAAGCCACCCAGCCTGTGATCCGAAATCCCAGAACAGCAAATCAGGGCTGTTGCTAACAGGCTCAAATGTGGCTTTTAAAATACTTATCTTTCTTTGTGATAAAAAAAATTTCATTTAATTAAAAATGTTGACATTGGGCCTGGACACCCCGCCAGAGAAAGTGGCTATAAATTAAACATTAAATCTTTAATGGTCCATAAAGAAATACTCATTTCTGGTTATGTATATACTGGATATAAATAGCTAAAGAGGGTTTTTTTTCTTCATCTGGGAGGCAGGCTTTTTTTTAACCTCAGCTGGATAATCTTGTTAAGTGAATGTAATTAAAAGTTAAATTAATCTGCATTCTCCCCTGGTTTTGTCTGGGGTGGGGGAAGGGGTCAAGCTACTTGGGGAAGTGGGGAGCTGGCCCGCCGGCTTTAGCCCCGCCTCGGGAGATGCTGGGTGTCGGTTCGGGAGGGGACAGCGTGTCTCCCTCCACGGTGTCTGCTCAGCAGGTTCAGCTTAGGTCCAGGCTTCGGTTCCCGCTCTCCCTTGCTCCCTCCGCAACCAGCAGCCGCACAGTGGGGCCGGCAGCTGGGTACTCTGCCCAGGAAGCTGAGGCCGCTCGGAGAGCAGCTTTGCTGAGCTCCCGGCGCCACAGGGCAGGCTCACGCAGGCTGGTGCCCCAGGGACTTTGCATCTGCCCTTCTGCGTGCAGTGATCCTTAGCTGCGCCTTTCCCTCCCAGGTCACAGTGCGTCCTGACTTCAGGCAGCACTACCTCCAGGGAGCCCTCCCTCTGTGAGCAGGAGCCCTGAGGAGGGAGGAGTCGGGGTCCATGAGGTTTTGAGATCTTCAGTTCCTTCCAGGACCCCAGTTCTCCTGCCTCTTGCCACACTGGACAGATGGGGAGGTCAGATGCTTGCCTCCTCTAAAAATTCAAGCCTGAAAAGGCAGGAAGGGAGGGAGCTAGGAAAGAGGGGGAGAAGTCGACTGTAAGGGGTAACTGAGGCAGGACTGTGTGATCCTGGGACGTTTCCGCTAAAAGCCACGTGCCTGTTTCGGCCGCTGGAACAGACGAACTCCCGGACTTGGAGCAACACACACACCGTCTCGCCGTCTGTCCGGGGCAGAGGGGGTGGGGCTCGCTGGGCTCGCTCAGGCGTGGAGAGGGCTGCGCTCCAGTGGGGGGGCACTAGAGGGGACTCCTGCCTTTTCCCGCTTCCAGAGGCCACCACGTTCCTAGACTCGTGGCCGCTTCCCCCTCCTTCAAAGCCAGCAGTGGTCATTTGACTCTTTTGACGCTGAAGCACACCGCTCTGACCCCCACCCCAGCCTCCCACATTTAGGGAATCTGTGATTACATTGGGCTCACCTGGATAATCCAAGCTCCTCTTCCTATTTTAAGGTCCCCCAGTGGCACCTTAATTCCATCCGTGGCCCTCACCCCCCTTTGCCGTGTGACCTGACACAGTCACAGGCCCCCGGGAGAGCACGTGCGCGGCTCAGTGCGTGCGCTGGGGGTTCGGCCACACAGGGGCTCTCCTGCTCGCTGCTCGGGACAGGCCGTTGCCTCACAGCCCCCCCCGAAGACGCGTGTGAACTTGGGGCCTCTCTTCAGGCTGTTGGGCCAGAGGAGCTGAATTATAGCTTTGTGCAGGCAGCTGTGTGATGTCATCTTACACTTTCTGAGATGAAACGATGCGCTGGATTCCCTAACTGGGGAGCAGGGGAGGCAAGAAGGACAGAGGGCCGAAGGCCTGGGGTTGATGATGCCTTTAAAGTAGAAGCAATCCTGAGTGGACCCATGTTGGGTTACAGCCCGGGCGGTGGGGGGGGACTTGTTTGAGGAAAAGATGAGGACAGGTACGGACGATATAGGCTCTGGGCGAGGTGCCCTTCACAAAGGAGGCCCTCCCACTCAGCCCTGCTGGGCACTCCCACAGTGCGCCGGACCCCACAGGGGTCAGGGAGGGCTCCCTGGAGGTAGTGCTGGCTGAAGTCAGGGCGCACTGTGACCTGGGAGGGAAAGGCTGCAGCTAAGGATCACTGCACGCAGAAGGGCAGATGCAAAGTCCCTGAGGCTGGAGGAAGCATGTGCTGTCAATCAACAGACAACACAGGTGGGAAGCTGCAAGAGCAGCTGCAGAGGAAGGCAGGGCTGGCCCACAGGGCGCCCTGATGCCAGGTTGAGCCTCTCCGTGGAGCAATGGAAGCATGCTAATGAGGGGGAGGAGGCACGATCACATCTGCATCATGAAAATGTCACCCTGGCCATTGAGTAGAGAGCAGACGGGAGGGAGCTGGAGTGGATGCAGGAGACCATCTGGGAGCTGGTCCAGGTGAGCAGTGATGGCACTTGGGCCAGGATGTGGCATGTGGCATGGACCAGGGACAAGGAAGGGAGACAACCGAGTATACCCAAGGGCTCTGAGTCTGGGGTGCTGGATCACTGTGAGTGCCACTGGCTAAATGACGAAGGGCAGGGGCCGAGGGATTTCTCGGGGTGGCAGGTGATGGCCCATTCTCGTCTTGCATGAGTTTGCATAGGTAGCGAGGTGTTAATGTCCAGGAGGGACCTGGCGGGACTGGACTAGAAACCTCCATGTAGGAGCTCTTAGAGGATGGGTAGTGGCCAGAGCCAGGCGTAGAGACCACCCAGGGTATGTTGCTGGGAGCAGGGACAGACACCTGGAGGAGCTGCTGGGGGGCTGAGCCCATGGGCAGGAGGCAGGAGGAGCAGGGGGCAGGGTGCTGTCCAAGGAGGGACACCCACAGGAGTCCTTCCCTGTGAGACACCAACTCTGCTTTGCTGTTTTTACAAATCAGATGCCCTCCAGGCGAGGTAGAAACTGTGAACCTCAACTCATGTTTACCCATTGAAGCAAATATTCATAGAGCATTGACCACCCAGGAAGCCAGTCTGCCTACACCTGTGATCTGCTCATTTACCTCTCCTCATTAGGGACTTCTTCTATAACAAAAGTCATTTTTGTTATTATTATTTTGAGTCCCAACCATTAGCCTCAGGGCCTCAAGAACGTAAGTGTCAACACATTCACAATTTATTATGTTTTCCGTCTCAGCAAAGACTTTTCAGCGTTGAGTAGAAGACAGCCACTATCTATTATTCAATAAACAGAACTGTCGATAGAGGCACAATCCACAAATTGGCCTCTTGTCCATGCGGGTCTGCCGGGACGCGGGTATGATAGAAGTCCATGTACACTTCTTACTTCTGAGGCCATTTCCAGTAGAAGACTCTGAAATTGGTAAAGTGAGCAGAGATGTGCTAATCCGGAAGGGGAATTGCTGAGCTGTAATGGTCTCTCCAAGGTGCTCTGGCAGCCCCGGGCTGAGCCTTCAGCCTCTAAGCAGCACCTAATGCTGAGTAACTCTCCTGTCCCTCTGCCGGGGGAAGCGCTGGGGTGTCGCCCTTAAGACCAGCCCCATCCTGCAAAAGCTAAGACCCTGAAGGGGAGACTGGCAGGTGCAGCTGGGGTAGGGGGGGTGAGACCGGCAGGTATTCTAAGGGGACTCAGGGTTCATTTTCACCAGGTATGGTAAGATGATACACAGGCAGGGAGATGACTGTCATGATGGGGGAGTTTTTCATACTCACAGCTCCCTAGAAACAGGAGGCACGCCACTCAGAGCCACATGGGGAAGCACCAGGTCTGGACAGGAGGCAGAGGGATGGGAAAACGTGGCCAGAAGCCTTTGTTGTGGTTCCTGTGGGAAGGCGCAGGCTGTCGGGGCAACTGGGGCAGGGAGATAGTGGCCCTGAGTGTGAGATCCCACAGAGGAGGCGGGCTGGGCTCTGGCATAGTTGGCCTGCATGTTAAAGGCCCATTCCTTGACAAATTGTCTGCTCTCTCTAGGAATTAATTAGCAAGGGGCACCCCTCCGTGGCCAGTGAGGCCCCAGATGCCAAAGCATCAGGACACAGGATATGAAAGGCTGGGTTATGCCCAGAGCAAGCTGAACAGGGGGGCGGGGTAAGAGCGGGCTCCTTCTTGGTTCACAGCTCAGCACCTCCCCGGCCCGATCTGCCGCCCAAGCACCAACGGGCGGCTCTGGAGACCTAAGCATGTGGTGGGTGCTGCAGTGCTCTGGCGGGCGGCGGCCCCGTGCCTGGGCTCCCCGGCTTCGCGGAGGTCCCACACATGGGTTTGCAGGGCTTGTGTGGTTTAGAGGTTTCAGGAGCCCCTTGTCAGCTGCAGGAAGCAGGAGGCGTGCGATAGTGCCGATACAGGGGTGTGCCTTGTCCTGGCCAAGCTGGCAGGAAGATCCCTCCGCAGCTCCCAGTAAGGGCCCAATCGGCGGGACTGCAGCTGTGAGGGCGGCAGGGCAGTGGGAACAGGCCCCCAGCCTGCCCACTGAGCCTACAGAGCCCCGGGGCTTCTGGAGAGGAAGCTCTGCAGAGCTGGGACGTGCCCGTTAGAAAGGCCAGATGCTGAATCACTGCATGTCAACACTCATCACCCCTTTCCGGCCTCATTCCCCAGAGGAAGTGACAGTGACACCTCTGTCCCCCTCCGAGGCCACCAGCCACTATAGGAGTGGCCACCTTGAGAAGCCTCAGCTTCCCCACCTGCACCCCAGGGACAAAGGCACCATCTGGCAGGCTTGTGCAGAAGACTTGGAATGATTTGTGCAAAGTGTTCCCTAAATGCGGGGGAATGCAGCAGACTTCAAAAACAGAAGTCACTCTCTGTCCTGCTTTAAAACTCATTACCTCCCAGGTAAACTTGCTAAGGTTGGGATGCGTAGTGTATGTGGTGGAAGGCGTGTCCCACTCATCTGGGTTTAAATCTCCTTCCCCATAGAGGGGCACCTTGGTGCAAACAAGTCCTGCCCAAGCCTCCCAGACCACTACCCCCTGGGGACTGCCCTCCCCCCACAACTGGCTGTAAGGAGCTACCAGTCTCTGTATCCCTTTGGGACCAAGAGGGGCCATTGTCTTCTTGGGGCTTGTTGGCAAACCTCCCTCCCTCCCCTGTGCCCCGGGGAGGCATGGGAGAGGCCCACCCTCTCCTCCCTGTTTGGCTGAGGGTTTCAGCCCGGGATCCACTGCAGGCCCACTACCACTGAGAGCAGAGCCTGCTATTATTGTCCTTGGACACCTGTTCTCTCCCCAGTAGTGGGCCAGGCCCTATGCTAAGTAAGGCCTGACCTTCAATTCTCACAAGGGAAGCAAGAGGAAGGAATGTTATCACTCCCACTTTACAGACAGGTAAACTGAGGCACTCAGAGGTTGAGTAACAGACCAAAGGTTTAACAACCATGCCAATCCTGGATGGGATTGTGGATTAACCTCCTGATGTAAGCACCCAGCAAAACCAGGATCTTCTTCCTTTGGGGGGCTAGAAAAAGCTGTGGATACCCCCTCCCATTATTTTTCTCAGAATGGAAATCTGTGCATTGCTTTTCTCTATTTCTTCAAATGATTTTCTAGTTGTTGCAATAAATTCAAACAATACAGCTCTTTCCTCTGCATGTTTTCTGCTTTACAGAGGCCTGCAGGGGAGGAAGACAGGGCAGGCAGGCTTCCCAACGCAGTCCTGGGATGGTTCCCAGACCCTGCAGGCTCGCATGGACCCTGCAGACAGCTTCCCTAACGCCCAGCCCCAGCCCTCTCTGCCTATTATCTGCTTTTATTTTGTTAGTAGGTAGATTGAGACAGGTTTCTGAAAATCTTAGGAATGAACAGGTTGGTTTCTTAGGGGATTTACTCAGGAAATGAGATTTTGCCCATCTCCCAAAGGAGAAAGAGCATGTCTAAATTATTGATAGCAAACATGCTCCTCTAAGAAGCCGTTGCATGGATCATCTGCATGCAGTATGGCAAGGTCTGTCCTGGGTATTAGCTCCCTGCCCTGTTTGCTGCCCTCTCCACCTCTGCCCCCTACATTGGTGCTGCTCACAGATTCAGCTGGGTCGTACCAACCCCAAGCACCCCATCCGCCACCGTGTTGAGGGGCCACGTTCTTAGTCCAGACCTGCCCCTCTGCGGCAAGCGGTACATCTTTGTGTGCTTCTACAGGGCCCCCTACAAGGGACATTGGATGGGTCTTGAGGCCTCACTGGCATAGGAAACACATCCCGACTATGGCTTTGAGCAGAGCCCGGGCTGACTTTCCCTACTCAAGAGCATCGGCTTTTAAAGAAACAGAAGGGATGGGGGCCAAGACGCAGCAGCCCAGTGGAGACTGGACGGCTGCCCAGACATTGCCATCGCTGAGCGCAGTTGAGCTGAGTGTTGAAGAGAACGTGGCGTGCAGTGCCCGGCTCCACAGGGAGCAATTCAGAGGGAGCCTCCTCTGCCCTTCGTTTGCATTAGACAGGAGAGCAGCCTGCTCAGCACAACTAACACCAGCTCTTGCAGGTGACCAGGGGTCCTGGCAGACAAGGTGCTCAGCCCATGAGCTCTACAGGGGTGGGGATGCCATCCGCTCGGGCATCACGGGGCCCCTCCTCCTTGGACTCCTTAAACATTTGTTGAATGAATGAACGAACTTCAAGGCAGGGGAACTATAAGGGCGAGCGCTCCATTCAGAAGATGCACGAGCTGGTACGACACCAAGAACTATTTGGAGAACCTAACTGTGGGTTGCTTCTGACTTTTATCCCCATCTTGTTCTGTAGACAGGTTTGCATCCATTTCTATAACCACATAAAACAGAAATGTGTCAATAGCTGGAAGTCAGGATCAGAGAGCAGAAACGGTGGAACAGGGAAATTGGGCCTTGGGGGCTTTGAGATTCAACTAGCAAGGCTGAGCCACAGTTCTTTTCCTGAACTTGGATGCGGCCAAAGCGACATGGGAAATGTGGCCAGCTGTATGATCCTTGCTGTCTTCAAATGAGGCTTAAAACCCTATGTTCACTAACAGAGAAATGGACCAAGTGTGGAGGGGCTGGCACAGCCAGGAACCACGTCGAGGGGGGCCGGGAGCAGGAGGGGGTCTGCTGTGCTCCGGGAGGGGGTTGAACGAAGCAGGACAAGGGCTGCAGGCGCGGCTGGGGGCAGGGCCCGGACCCCTCCACGGCATTTGCAGAGGCTGCAAGGCGAGTGCTGGGGCTGCTGCCACAACTGACCCATGGCCCAGGTCTTATTGCCACTGAAATGCCTCTTTCACAGCTCTGGAGGCGGGAAGCCTGAAATGGAGTGTGAGCAGGGTGGTGCTCCCTGCGGGGGCTTTAGGGGAGCGTCCTTCCTGCTTCTTCCAGCTTCTGGGGGTGAAGCGTCACTTGGCTTGTGGCCACATCCCACCAATCTCTGCCTTTGTTGTCACATGGCACCTCCTCTGTGCCTGTGTCTTCTTTTCGGGATCTCACACAGATACTCACTGGCCCTCCCAGGCCCCCTCGCAGTGGCTGGGGTCTCTGAGCCCCGAGCCAGCGCCCCTCTCTCCCCTCGGCCCCCAGCCCCTCCCTCCTCTTCTCTCCTCTCCAGAGGTGATTTCAGAAGAAGAAAAAATCCTTTAAGTGGAAGTGGCTCTGCCGTCACGATCACCATCACCAAAAGGCATGTTTACATCACCCATGGTTAATTTTTTATTTGTAAAATTGCCCTTCCCCTCCAATGCCTCTTAGAGTGACAGCGTGAAATGCGCTGTTTGACCCAGAGTCACATGAGGGTAGGATGCACCGCCTTTCACAGCGTTTCACGTACTCTCCCCAAGAAGGCTCAAGCGGGGGGCACCAGGCAGCAGATTGGGGTACCCCAAGATCCTTCCTGGCAGTGACACCTGCACTGGAGCTCATCGTTCAAGGCCAAATAAGTCTGCCCTGACAATAATGGGGAGTCCAGCACCATCGCTGCTCAGGTGGGGATCGCAGAAAGGAAACCCAGAGGAAAGCGTGAATACTGGGGGGACGTGTGCCCCAGACAGAGGGCTTGTGCTCCCATGTGCATATGCTGACAGTCTCACCCCCACTGTGACGGTCTTGGGGGGCTCTTTGGAAGGTGGCTAGGGCTAGGTGAGGTCGGGAGTGGCCCCGGGACAGGATTAGTGTCCTTGCAAGCAGAGACAGCAGAGCTCGCTCTCCACCACGCGGGGACACAATGGGAAGCCAGGAAGCGACGCACACCAGGAGCCAGGTCTGCCAGCGCCTTGATCTCGGACCTCCAGGCTCCAGAACCATGTAGGCCTCCTGGCCCTGCTGTTTCACTCAGGCAGCCTAAGCCTGACACACTGGTTTTCCAGGGAGACCTGCTTCCAGAGGCCTGAGCAGGTCGAGACACTTCTTCCCGGGAGACCGTTTCCCTGCTCCAGACACACAAGCTTCCTGCTGCAAAGACACGTCTACGCTGTTCCCGGTGGCCTCCTCAGTGCCTTCGGCATCTGCAAGCATTTCCAGCCCCCAGTGCCAGCCCTGGGCCCAATTGCCTCTCTGTGTCCTGGAACAAAGTCTTCTATAACTGACTTGTGTATTCTTGCCATTGTGCCAAGATGGCACACTGGTGTTCCAAAGTGACAGGCTATCCAAAGACCTCTCACGCAGAAGTGCGGAAGTATGTCAGGCAAGAGGCCTGGACTTAGAGTGAAATAGAGCAGGACGAACCTCTTTCCTATCTAGGAGTCGGAATAATAGCGCCCACCTCATGAGCCGATTGGAGGTTTGTGCGTACCTTCAGTGCCTGGCACATCATAGGTGCTCAATAAATAAGAGCCAGGCTAACACTGACAACCTGATGTTAGCCAAGGGGAGTCACAGCCTGTCAGAAATACGTATCTTACTCTCTCAGCCCTGTCCATTCCTGCCCCGTGTGCAGTAGTGACTCAACGCTTAAAGCAGAGAGAGGAGAGGAGTCCAGGATGCCGCTGGGGACGCACATGAGGAGCCGTCACCGAGAGGCAGGGGCCCCGGGGGACAACGTTAGGAGAGATTTTCTGGCGAATCCTTCTGTAGGGTCCATACAAACCAATCGGTTTTACCAGTAGGCACGTGTTCTTCCCATTCCAAGGGTGATGTGAGCAAGCCTCAGGTTTATTTCTGAAGAACGAAATGTCTTAGGGACAGAAGGAACCAAGTGGGATGGAGTCGAGTAAAACCAGAAGCAGGTGCTCTCAGCAGGAAAATCGCAGAGGGAGCCATGAGGGTGGGTGGGCACGGGGCCGGGGGGAGGCAGCGGGTGAGGCTGGAAGCAGGTGGAGGTGAGGGGGCTCCGGAGAGCCCAGCAGACAGGGAGACAGCAGGAAAGGGCCTCTGAGGGTGGGGACTATTCGTGACTGGGACCCTCAGCCCCAAAGAGCCCCCTAGAAGCACCCAATCCCGCTCTTCAACACAGCAGGCCCGTTCAGACCACTCGAGGCAAACCCTCACGGGCTGGTCATTCACCCACTCATCCAGCACCGTAGGTGGTAGCCCCGGACCAGGCTCTGAGGATTCAGGGCCTCTAAGCGGCTGCCTCTGTGCAGGGAGGTCCACTGCCTAGCAGGGGATGAGGGGGAGTGCTGGGCAGCTCTGCTCCCCACCTCCAGCATTTGGGGAGCAGCTCCGCTCGGCCTGGCCCCTGGCCCACCACAGAGCCCCTGGGCACAGTGTGCATCTTGCAGCTCAGCAGACTTGGGGTGGAGGCCACCGCAGCAGGGGCGGGCTGGGTGGAGACCCTTAAAGCTTGGTAGACGCATGTTGCTGTGCTTGGACTTTGCTCAAGTGTCATTCTGCAAGCGCTCTTGGGGAAGTCAGCACCCCTGGCCTAATGAGCTGTGTTCCTCTACAAACCTGATCGTTGAGGCAAAAATCACGGTGGCTGATTATCCCGCTGGGCGGCTGAGAGCAGTGTTTGCCAACAGAGCGCTGAGCAGCAGCCACACTTCCTGCCCCGCAAGCGTGCCCATGGTACCGCTGGCAAGGCCCCCAGGGTGGGTGCGCCCACACCTCCATCCCGGACAGGGGGGCGAGGTGCGGGAGCAGGAAAGATGGGAGAGCAGGGACCAGCAGGACCATGGGAGAAGCCACGGCTCTTCTCAGCCATGCAAAGCCGGCCCTGCTCCCGCGTGACCCTCTGGTGGAGAGGAGGGGGCCCACGCGGGGCAGCCTCCTTTCCATGCAGCAGGGCTCCCCGTGAAACGCAGGCGAGAATGTCTTCACCCCAGAGACTCTGGACCCGGACAGAGGACAAGGGAGGGCCGGGCGGTCTGCTGGCTTGAAGGGCTTGGAAACCAGGCTGGGCCCTCATGAAAGATGGAGGTACTGGGCCCAACGGGCCCTCCTGACCAGCCCTCCAGTTCTGGAGTTTTCAAAATTCGCAGGCTCTTTGGAGATGGCCGCAGGTCCCAGCCTCCGTCCGACTCTCCTGACATGAGCTGAACAGGTGTAACTCCTGCATTCATACCAGATATTTTTGCTTAGACCACATAAGGACACTGGTGGTAATAAGCAGAAGTCAAGGGATGTTGGGAATGACTCACGATTAGGACTGGCAGAGGCTGGGAGGCTGGGGACGGGGATGCTTCGCCAGCTCCGAGCTGTGCTGATGGTGCCTGAAGACTGGGAATTCCAGGGCCAGAAGCTTCCCTTGCGCTTCGAGGAAAGCAGGGGAAGGGCATGGTGCCTGGGAATAGAAGATAAGGGGTTGCAGGAGTTGTGGGGTAGCGGGTGCACAGGACAGGGAAGTTTGAAGGCTTCCCCAGTCCTGGGAGCAGCCTGGGTCCTCCTTCCCACCCACCTACCCGAGGAGGAGCAGACCTCCATCCCTCTTGGCCGAGACCCACACTCCAGGCTGCGTGTTTACTCACTGGGCCTGGATGAATTGAATTAAGTGGAACTAAATTGAATTGAATTGGGAGGAAAACTCACTTTAAGAAACCAAGAAAAAAGTCAACAATAAGAAAACCCCCAAATCAACTGAAGGCAGCAGTTGATGCAAGCTGATTGATTCAATCCATCTCATTTTCCAACGACGCCTTCATGCGGCAGTGCCCGCGTCTGCCCCTCCTCAGAGTCACTCTGTGAGCTGCATGTGGAAATGCGGCAGAAGCCGCTTTTGCCATTTTGCTGGGAAGAGAAATGCCGATCAACAAACAGAGGCTGCAGCAAGGCCACGTCTGCGATGGCCACCCCGAGTGGTTCAAGCTCAGCCTCGCCACGGCCCACTGCCCTTCCTGCTGCGGCGGGGGCCAGCGGGGGGGACTGAGGCTACGAAATGCCACACAACTCTAGGAGCGGGCTCCGTGCAGCGAGTGTTCTTCTGTTTTTAATTCTCATTTCCCATGGGGCGCAGCACTCCGTACCCCTGTGGGTGAGGGCGGTGGTGCAACGGGGACCCGCCCAGGGAAATTAGCTGTCCTGGCTCTCAGGGGTGCAGCTGCTTGGCCAGTTGGTGCCTGTGTTTTCATTTGAAAAATGGGCAGTGAGGACAGTGTGTGTGGCATAGGGGCAAGAACGTTGGGTGAGGGCATAGCTAAATGCCTGGCACAAAACATGCAAAATAAATGACAGTGGCTACTGCTCCTTACGACACTGATGAGGATAATGATGGTGAATTTTCCACATCTTAAGAAAGAGGCGCAGTCTGGCTGCCTTTAGATTCTAGAAGTCTTTCTCTTGCTTTTTTCCTGTTTTTGCAAAGTTAAGAAAAATTACACACACACACACACAGTGGGCGGGAGGTGGCGAGGAATACAGGGAGTGACTGCTTAGTGGGTATGTGATTTCCTTTTGGAGTGACTAAAAAGTTGAACCAGGTAGTGGGGTGGCTGCACAACAATGCAGATGTACTTACTGCCACTGAATTGTACACCTTAAAATGGGCAAAATGGTAAATGTTATGATATGGGTATTTTACCATGATAAAAAATGATGTACAAGATATGTACACAGAAAATTATAGAACATTAGTAGAAAAGGAAAACTTAAGTCAAGAAGGCACACATAATACACATGTGCACGCACACACCCTAATTTCTAATCTTCAAGGCACCCCATGAGAACAGGGCAGGACCTGAGGTGCAGACACACGGGTACAGCCCCCATCCCATGAAACAGCAGGTGCCCCAAGTCCCTGGATTATATGATGAGTAAACACATGGTCCCTCCATCGGCTCTGAGCTGCACCTGCTGATGGAAGCTCCTGGAAGATGCCTGCACACAACTCCAAGCAGTGCATGGCATCGCTTCTGACATTGGCAATCTGGCAGGAATTGGAATTCTCCTACTTCCCTTCAAGCAACAGCAGCCACCCCTTTTCTTCGTGTTATGGTTCCACTAATATTAGGATAGATTTGCAGGCCATGACCCCACCCAGTGAGACACCTGCAGGCGCGGACAAGTCCATGCATAGTGACGGGGGGACCCGGTATGGGATTGAGCACCACCACCAAGCCGCCCCCGGTGGATACCCTCAAGGTCAGGTGAGGGTGGGAGAAGGGGGGAGGGTCACTCAGAGTTTGGGGCAGAGGGAAGAAAGGAAACCCACGGGAATATCCCAGAGTCACCGAGAAAATGCGTCAGAACCTCCGGACGGCAGGCCCGCCGCGCTGTTTTCTCTGTCTTTGCCTGTTAACAGGCCATCGCCTCCCAGCCGCGCGGGAGGCAGACAGCGGCGAGGGGTCGGCCTGGGCCGGCCTCCGCAGCCTCCCAGGGCGATGGTCCTTCCTCTTCCGGACTTGACCGGTCAGTGCGCAAGCAGAGCCAGCAACCAGATGCAGGATGGCGCCATTGATTCTGATTCTCTCCTCTCTCTCTTTTTCTTTTCTTAGAGAGCCCACAGTGCCTCGGGAAAAATTGGCTGAATAAAAGGTATAAAGACTTTCTCTTTTTTTTCTGCTGAATAGTTTTTGACAGACGTGAGCATGTTGAGCATCTCGGGAGCTGCTGGCAGTGAGTGCCAGGGCCTTCTGGGGGTTCCTAGTTTCTCGAGGGAGGGGGGGCTTCATTAGCACCCCTATGACCTCGTTCCAAAGGGAGGCCCAAACTGGGCTGAAAGGCGGGCCTGGGGCCGCCGGAGCCAGAGAGCAGAGGGGACTGGGTGTGCTTAGAGGACCCACGGCTTGGCGACTGGGACTAGCCAGAAAAGCAGGGGCAGTTCTTCCTGGTCCCTTCCCTCCCCCTCCCCAAGGCTGCCCTCCTTTGAGCTACTGCCACAGAGCCCCCCACCCCACCCTGGGCCCATACTCAGTGCCCAGATACCCATCCCTGAACTGCAAGCTTTTGAAACCCAAGGCAGCCTCTGACCCACTTACCTGGGGTGGTCCTACTCCCCTCCATAGGCTGGCCTCCTTGGGGAGGGGCTGCTGGAATCAGCTTAGGTCCCCATGGTGACCCTCTCAGTGGTGAGGAGCTAGACACTCAGGGGGAGACCTGGGCCCCGGGTCTGCATGTTCTTTGCACGCGACCCTCCATCACCCGCCTGCAGCTGATCGCCTTTGTAGATCCCTTGCCCAGTTTTACTTTAAGAGAAACATTTGTTATGAAAGTAATGTTATTAGTTGTGAACAAAATTAGAGAATGTGTTTGGCAGGTTCTCCTCCCGGGCCCCTGAGTCTCAGGCCTCGTGGGCACAAGATGGCAAAGCATGGCGCACAGATCAAAAATGGAAAGTGAAGTCGTCGGGTGGGAGGAGTCTGTTGGGTCCCTGAGCCAAACCCCCCACGTCTCGCCTGGTGATCTCTCGTATTATTCTGCGCCAAGCACCCCTTTAGCTCAGAAGTGGGTGTTGTCAGGTGGAGCTTGATGTGGCTGGGGACCTTCGTCGTGGGTCCCCACAGGGCCACTCGGGGGGTGTGGGGTGGGCAGCTCAGGCTCCGCTCATGGGTGGGAAGGGGACTGTGGGGTGAGCAAGGCTCCTGAGGCAGCTGATGCATGACTGGGTGGCCATCCCGCCCCTGCCAGGGGTCAGTGCAGTTCCCTGTGGGAGGAAGAGGCATGGAGCAGAGGTCCTCTGTCCCGTGCACTCACCCACAGGGAGGGTGTTGCTTCACACAGCTGCCCTCCTGATAGGCCATCGTTGTAAACTGAGTCTCATTTTATGGGGAAGCGTCCAAAGGAGTCTTCAGATGAAACGTCCATTTGTGTGCTAAGGAATGAAGCTGTGATTCGTCTGGCGTGTAAGATCAGATATTTGCACGTTTGTTTTTTTAAACAACTTTATCGAGGTTTAATGCATATATGATCGGCTATAGAGTTGAACACACAGAGCGTTCAACTTGGTAAGTTTGACATACATTTATACCGATGACATCATCGCTACAGTCAAGGCACTGATTGTCTCCACTGCCCAGAACCTTCTCTGTGCCCTTTTACTCTGCTCTTCTGCCTTCTCCAATCCCCTCTCCCCAGCAAGCACTCGTCTGCCTCCTGTCATCATAGAATAGTCTGTAGCAACCAGAGCTTCGTAGCTTATGTATGTGTATATATAATCATACCATCTATGAACGTACCGTAAATGTTTATCCACTCACCTCTCAGAGGACACTGCGGTTGTTTCCAGTTTGGGACTATTACAAACACAGCTGCTATGAACATTCCTGTACAAGTCATTGTATAGAGACATCTTTCTTTACTCTCGGATAAAACACCTGGGAGTGGAATGCCCAGATCCTATGGTAAGTGTATGTTTAACTTTTTAAGTAAACGCCAAACCTCTTTTCAACGCGGTTGTACCATTTCACAGTCCCACCAGCCATGTGTGAGAACAATTCTACATCCTCACCAATACTTGGTGGTGTGGGTCTTTCTATTTTTAGCCATTATGATAGGTATGTGGTAGAGTCTCATTGTGGTTGTAATTTGCATTTCCCTAATGATTAATGATGTTGAACATCTCTTTATGTGCTGTTTGACATCCATCTATTTGCTTTAGCAAAGCATCTGCTCAAACCTTTGCCTGGTTTTTAAAGGATGTGTGTTTTCTTATTGTTGAGTTTTAAGCGTTCTTTATATATACTGGACACAGTTCTTTTACAGATACACACTTTACAAAAATTTTCTTCTCCTTGATTTGACTATTCATTCTCTTAGCAGTGTCTTTTGAAGAGATGAAGTTTTTAATTTTGATAAATTCCAGCTTACCAGTTTGCCCTTCATGGGTCATACTTTGATGTAGTAGCTAATAATTCTTAGCCTGATCCAAGGTCACAGAGATTTTTTTCTCTTATATGTTCTTATAGAGGTTTTATACGTTTTACATTTTGTATTTAGGTCTGTGATTTATCTGGAGTTCATTTTTGTGTATTATACAAGGTATGGATCGAAAGTCATTTTTCTGAATGGAATCTGTCCATTGATTTCAATGTTACTTATTTAAAAAGCTGTCCTTTCTCCATTGAATTGCCTTTGCAGCCTTGATAAAAATCGGTTGTCATGTATGTGTGGGTCCTTTTCTGGACCTGGTTCAGACTCCCATGCCTGTCCTGGCCATACCACACTGTCACGGTTACTGTAGCTTTAGAGTAAGTATGGGAATTAGGTAATGTTGACCTTCCAACTTTGTTCTTTTTCAAATTTGTATTGACTGTTCTAGGCCCCTTCCAGTTCCATAAGAACTTTAGAATCAGTATGTGAAATTGTTTTTGAAGGCCTGCTGAGATTTTGATCAGGATTGCATTGATCTATAGATCAACTTAGGGACCTCCTGACGTCTTAATAATAGGAGCCTTCTGACTCATAAGTGAGTGTCTCCATTTATTTAAAACTTCTTTAATTTCTTTCATCAATGGTTTATAGTTTCCAATGTATGGGTCTTGCACATCTTTTGTCAAATTACCCCTAAGTATTCCATATTTTCATGCTGCTTTTTCTTTCAATTTCTGATTTTTTTTGCTAGTGTAGAGAAATTTTTCTAATTTTTTGTATATTGATTTTGGACCCTGTATCCTTACTAAACTTAACTATTAGTTCTAGTAGCTCTTTTGTAGCTTCCGCCAGATTTTCTATATAAATGATCCCATTGTCTGTGAATAAAGACAGTTGTACCTACTTCCTTTCCAATCTGATTGTGTTTCATTTCTTTTTGTCACCTTGTTCCACTGGCTATAACCTCCAGGACAAGGTCGAACAGAAGTGGTGAGAGCTGATAGTCTTGTTTTGTTCCTGATCTTAGGGAGAAAGTAAGACTTTCATGGTTAAGTATTTTAGCTATAGGTTTTTCATAGATTCCCTTCTATTCCTAGATCCCTTTTATTGCTAGTGTGCTGAGAGTTTTTATTAAGAATGGATGTTGAATTTTGTTAAATTCTTTTCTTGTGTCAGTTGAAATGATGAGATGTTTTTCCTTTTTTCCTTTGTTTTTAATGAATTAACGTTGGTTGAGTTTTTAAACTTAAATCCAGTATAGGTTAGGTTTAAGTCTGTAGCCCCCTGGTGGATTTTTGTTGTTTCCCATTTTTTTCTTAATTCCTCTTTCTTATTTTTTGCTCTCTTTTGAGTTGAGTTTTTTTTATTATGATTATTCCATTTTATCTTCATTCTTGACTTATAAGCTATAGGGTTTCTTTGTTGCTGCTATTTTAGTGGTCGCTTTAGAGTCTGTAGTGTATATTTTAACTAGTTACAGTTCACCTTCAAGCAGTATTAATCTACTTCACGTGTAGTACGGGAAGACTTCCGTCTCCTCCCTCCCCAGCCTTTGGCCTGGCTATCATCTTACTTATACATATGCTATAAACCTTACATTACAATGTGCTTTGTTTCCGTTTAAACAGTCAGCTGTATTTTAAAGAGAGTTAATTAATAAGAAAAAAGGTCTTCTATATTTATCCATATAGTTACCATTTCTGGTTGTCTCCATTCCTTTGTATGGATCCATATTTCCACCTGGTATCATTTTCCTTCTATCTAAAGGACCCCCTTCAATGTTTATTATAGTGCAAATCTACTGGTGATAAATTCTTTCAGCCTTTGTATGTCTCAAAAAGTCTTTATTTCAACATTGTTTTCAAAGATACTTTTGCTGGGTATAGAATTCTAGGTTTACAGGGGTTTTTTTCTTTCAGCACTCTAAAGGCATTGCTTCAGGATATTCTGGCTTGCATGATTCAAAGTCCACTAGCATCATTTCCATGTACAGACCACGTCCTTTTCTATAAGTGCTTGAGGTCCCTGAACTCACTGAAAGTTCAAATGATGGTGAGCATTTTTTTTAGCAATAAAGTGTTTTTTAATTAGGGTGTGTACATTTTTTTAGACATAATGATATTCTAAACTTAATGAACTACAGTATAGTCTAAATATAACTTTTATCTGCACTGGGAAACCAGAAAATTCATTTGACTCACTTTATTGCAATATTCACCTTACTGCCATGGTCTGGAACCAAACCCACATTATCTCCTGGTCTTCCTGTGAATCGATCCCTGTTTCTCCATCTTAGCTGTGGGTGGAATCTTTTTCCTCCTGAAACACAGATCCTGTCATCTGTGCAGTGATCACAGCCTGTCTGGAGCATGCCCGTGCACACACACGAAGGCTGTCCTGAGGACACACAGGTCCACTACTGGCCCTCATTCCCATTCCCCTTCTCCATCAGTCTCAGTTCAAGTCCCCAGGGTGGGAGGAGTGCCAGCATCTGAGAAGAAATCATGCCAAGGCACTGGCTGTAGGCCTGGGGATGCACAGTCCAGGTGTAGAAACAAGCACTATTCTTTTGTTTGCCTGCAGATTGGTTCCCCTCTCCTCAATTAAGAGGAATCTGCAGTAGCAGAAGCTTAGCTCTGGGAAGATGGTCACAAAGGGCCCTTTGCAGAATCTCTTTTCAGGAAACTGTGTATTGTAAAGAATAAGGGTGGAGGGGCAAGACGTCCAAGCCTCTCAAAACCTCAGTGGTGGAGGAGGTCAGAAAATTGGGAAGAAGGGAAACCAGAGTACCCCAGCAGCCCCAACTGCCTGTCCATTTAAGTATGTCACAGCACACTGGTGACACTGCTCTCCTTGTCCCCAACAACGGTAACCAAGCGGGAAGAAGAACCTGTGGGAAGCTAATGCTATTCACACTTGGGCACCACAGTCCCGCACCTCCTGCTGAGCTACACATGACCAGAGAGGCACTTGTACCCCTTCATCTGTGCACAGCATTTTCCAGCTCGTAAGGGCTGTGAATGGCTGTCAGCACATGCAACATGTGTTATCTGATTTGACCCGTAATGCAAGGTGCATCTCACAGATAGAGAAATTGAGGCTGAAGAAACAGGACATTAAGCATTTGAGATAAGATTGGAAGACAACAGAAAGAAGAGTCTATGTGTGCATGTGCGTGTTTGAGCAAAAGTATAAAAACCCGGAGTCTGTGTTTTCCCCAGAGTATTAATTACAGCCAGAGAGGAGGCTTGTTGGGGCGTGTTCCGCTTGGGCAGAGTAATTTATCATCTGGTTTCAGGGAGTGGAAGGCAGGTCATGGTGCAGAGAGCAAGACACACATCCCTCTCTCTCTCAGACTCCACAGCCGCCCCACCTGCTCCGGGTGAACAGCTTTGTCCACAGCACGTGCCAGAGAGAGTGCTGAGAGCTTGGCCACAGTGGATGGGAGAGAGAAGGAAGATGGTGAGGGCTTGACACGATCTGTATAAGGTAGAACCCATGATGGGAAAGGCCTGTGTGGGTGGCTTGGAAGGAGAAACTGTCCAGTCTCGCTTGGACATCTGCCTCTGATGGAGGGAAGGGCAAAAAGGTATGCACGCACACCTGGCAAGCATGGCTGCCCACACCTGCTTCCTTACCTGATTTGTTTTGATCCTGTTGGCCTCTCATTGAAGCTGACAGGCAAGCCTCTAGAATGCACAGGGGAGGTCTGCAGAGAGGGTGGGTTTATCCCTATCAGTGGCTAAAAAGCAGCGTCGCAGATCTGATTACCACCTCGCAAAGTAAGGATCTGTGCACTGCACCAGTTATCATTTAGGATCTCGCGGCCTTGGAAAGATGGCCAGGGAGGGGAATTCAACACCAAGGGCCCAGCCACTCCTTCCTGTGCCTCTGCTTCCTTCCACCCTTACCTGAGCACTAGGACCACCCTGAACCCCTGTGTCCCTTGAGCTGGTCGGGGAATTGCTGGGCGCTTTTCTTTTCTCCTCTGAGCCATGATATATTCATGCTCCTGCCTCTGGCTGCTGCAGACAGATGCCAGACACCTGAGTACACATAGACCTGCTTTAAAAAACAATTCTTCTGAAACGTTACAAATGATATAGTAAGTCCTGCCCACAGGTCAGCTTTGTCCATGCCATGCTACCCCTCACACCCCAGCCAGCAAATGAGCAGGGCCCCCCCTGCACTGGCTCCTCCTGTGAAGGAGCTTCAAGGATCCTGTCAACATATGTGTGTGCCAGGAGCACCTGCCAGGCACCCAGTGCTGGGCTTAGGGCTTGGGACACAGCCATGAATCAACCAGACTGATACTCGAGCAAAAAGGCACCCCGTCTGGGGTGGGGGGTGCTGGTTTCTGATATCGCTGGGGGCACCCCCAGCCTGCCCGCAGGACAGAGGGGAACCGTGCAGGGGCGCCTGCAGTTGTTCCCTCCCTCTTGGACGTCCACCGCGCAGCTTCGGTCTCGTGGAGCTTACTTGGCTCTTTGCTGGAATCGGCCTTCCAGGGCTCACCACACGGAACCGGTGGGCTCAGCGCAAACCAGCAGGAAACGCCCACGGCTCCTTTGCTGGACATCCAGTCTGCCAGCCCGCGAGGACTCAGAGACGGGATAGAGGGGGAGGCAGGGGGAGGATCCAGGCCTGAGGCCTGGGGCAGGGGGAGGCGGGCCGGGGAGCAGCCGCCTTCTGCGCAGGTCCTGCTGCCCGGAATGCTGAGTGGGCTCCCGGAGGCCAGTGGGACCCAGGGCCTCCCAAGCAACTTGGCCACGTTGGAGCTCTTCTTTCTCCGGTTTTGTGGTGGATAAATTTGCTTGCCTTTCCCGCCCCACTTCACAGCTGCTTCTCTCCTCACTCAAGTACCTGCAGATTCCCTTGATTGAGTTTATGATGGTGATTGTTTATCAAATACCCACTGTGCACCAGGCCCTTCACCTTGGTGATTCCTAACCCCATAATCACATAGGAAGGTAAATAGTAGGATCCTCACTTGGCCAAAAAGTAAACTGAGGCTCAGAAAGGTTAAAGAACTTGCTGAAAGCCACACAGTGAGTCAGCAGCTGAGCTGGGATTGGCGCCCAGGCTGAGAGGTGCCAGGCTCCACTGGCCCCAGCGGGTTGGTCCCGGTGGGCCGAGTGCACCACAGCCACACGTTCTCATGATCGAGGCTGGAAGGATGGAAGAGGACTGCGAACCAGGCCGAGAAGCCATCCCCACTCCCCAGCGGGCACTGGCTCCGAAGAAAGCCTCGGGGTCAATGAACATGGCCTCGAGGTTTCTTCCTTAGACACCTGGCACTCTTCCTTTTTAAGGAATGTGCCACCAGGGGTGATGAGGATGCTTTAAACTCTAAGTTGGACTGTGCCCCTCCTCTGCTCAAATCCTCCCCTAGCTCCCAGTTCTCATGAAGAAAGGCCAAGGTCCTCACAATACCCTCCTATGTAAGACCTCATGTGATCTGGCCCCGTTTCTCCTCTGGCCTCCTCTCTCACGACTCCCTGTGGCTCTAATGACTCCAGCTCATGGACTGACAGCCTTGCATGTTGTCTGATTAGCCAGGCACCCCCCATGATAGGACCTTTGCTCAGGGTGGTTCTTCTGCTAAAACAGACTGGCCTAAACATTACCTCCTCAACTAGGCCCACCTTGACCACTGTCTCTTCTAATTGAGGACTGGGTAATGGTATGGTCAGGTGCATTCAGAACTGTCTGCATGACTATCTCCAAAGAGCACTGGCTTCTGGGGTGTCCCCAGCAGTGTGCCCCAAGGCTCTGCTCTCAGCCCTATCTGAGTCATGATTTTTATCTGCTTTATGTGAGCGTGCACTAGGCATGACCCTCGGGTGCTGGTTAATCTGAGGCTGACAGGAATGACTAACAATTTGCCTAATCTACTGGCTAGATGAAATTTAGCTGAATTTAATAAGAATCAGTGCAAATGCTTGTCCATAAGTCCAAAGACCCTAAATGGATGCGTGTAAGGGGAAGACTCGGGGATTCTAACTCACGGTAAGCCCAGTGCGAGGGCGCCTTTCCCGGTCCGCCTGGCCGCTAGGACAGCACACCGCAGACTGGGGGCTTGTAAACGGCGGACCCTGGGCGCTCGTTCTGGAGGCTGCCGCCCAGGGCCAGGCCGGCTGCGTGGTCAGGGTCTGGTGAGCGCCCTCTTCGGGTTACAGATGGCCACTTCCCTCTCGTATCCGCCGTTGGCAGGAAGCAGCTGTTTTCTGTGTTTTATTAAGACACTAATCCCACCGAGGGAAACCCACCCTCATGACGTCATCCAGCCCTAATGTCCTCCCAAAGCCCTGCCCCCAACCCGCCCAGGTGCCGTCACACTGGGGGTTTAGGCTTCATTGCGTGAAGCGGGGGCTACAAATATTCAGTTCATCAGAGTGGCTAATTTATCATCCAACTGTGGGCACTGTTACTAATCATAGTGTAAACCCGAGTGTCCCAGGCAAGCTGGGGGCGTGCTCCCCTTAAATGTAAGTGGCTGCCCTCAGAAGCTTGTTTTACCTGGACTGCAAGGGTACATTCCTAAATCACAGAAGGTGCAGGTTGGTCAAAGCCACCCTATAATGCTGGGTTCACTTTAGAGGTTCCTGCCACGAGCCAGGCCCTGTTCCTGGGTCATGCCCAGGGAAATGGCTGCAGGAACAAGAGCCATTTGCCCAGGGGTGAAGGTCTGGGCAGCCAGACGGTGCGTCTCGGAGTACCCCAGGGCTGGCCTGCCGCAGAGAGGTGGCGCGCCCCACAGGGCCTCACACGGATCAGCAGCAGTGAGAGGAGAGCTGGGAGTGGATTTCAGGGGCTGCCTGAAGGAGGAACTTCCAGCCACGACCGCTGGCCTGCAACGGGGTGGCTGCTTGGATTCCTGAGTGTGCCTTGTCGGGGTGGGGAGGCTGGGTGATTTCTCAGGCTCTAGATGGGGGCAATGCTCGGGGCCACCGTGGTCACTGTTAGGAAGAACCCGCAAGCACCTCCTCCAGTCAGGGCTCAGATAGAGCCCCGCCAGGTGTGAGGGGGCTGACGTCGTGCCCTTCCCTGCACCGCCGGCCTCCTCCTGTCCCCACCCCCAACCTCTCTCTCCCTCCACTTGCCCCTCTCTCAGTGCTGAGGCGGGTTTTCCCTTCTTAAATCCCTTCTCCTTTGCTGAATGATTGATTCAAAGCCTTGTTTGCTTTAGTGCCAGTGTAGACGGTCACCCCCGCAGAGCAGTTGAGCCCTGAATATGGCCCCAGTCCGGGCAGGCCACGATGGCCCTTAGGATCCCTTTCCCAGCCACGCTTGGTGGGAGAGCTGCTCCCACCCCCTTCCCCTCTCATCATATTCATAATGGCTGTTCTGCTCAGAGAACGTGCATCCACTCCACCAGCCTGGAAGGCAGTGGATTAGACTTGTGGCAGATGCCACCACCTGGCCCACTTGCAGGGCCACATCTCCATGCGGGGCCCCAGGAAGTTTCCCTGCAGCTGACCAACTGAAGATCTCTAGGGCCTGCCAGCTGGGATCTCTCTGATGTGTGCATCATGTCGGTGCATTTATGGGGCCAGGATTGGTGCACAGATGTGTGTGTGTGCATGTGTGCAGGGAGGGCCCTGGGCATTTGTGCATGTGCATGCACGTAGTTATGCATGCAGCTCTGTGTGTATGTAGGCGGTGCACACTCAGGTGTGGATTTTTACAGCAGACACCCTAAGAGCTTAACTTGACAGAGGCCTGACCTGAGAGACATGACCATCTGGGCCAGTCTTTCCAGAAAGGGAGATGGTGTGGCCACCCCAGGGTTTAGAGGAGGCCAGGAGACATGTGGCTTTTTCCAGGAAGTCACTGGTAGCATCAGCAGGCCCCTAGGGAATAAACAGTCAAAATACATACAGGGACAGACCTCCCCCCCATACCCCAGAGGAGAGGGTCACCCCTGGAGCCCCAGGCCCTCCAGACTTGAACCCATTGGAGGCTTGGCTGGTCAAGAGACCCAGACCCCAGAGGAAGCTGCTAGTCCTCTCCCCCGGGGGGTGCCCCCCTCTCTGCCCTTCCTAAAAGGCAGCCGAGCCTGTCAGCAGCCTTGGAGTTCCCTATTCTGCCCCCTGGCTGACATTCACGGGCATCTGCTATGTGCCCAGCACCACTCTGGCTGCTGTGGCAACAAAAGGCATGGCCAAGCCCTTGACCTCCAGGGGCCACGTGACTGCCGGGGTGGCGAGGCCAGCCCAAGTGCGATGGCAGGCCACGTGGGGACTGGGTGCCGTGGAAAGTAAGGTGGTGGGCACTGTGGTCCTTGTGAGCCCTCTGAGCCCAAAGCCCAACTCCACAGGGCCCTCTGGATGTACCCAGAGGGATGCGACCAGCTGCCAGCCCTGAGCTCTGCGTCCCCAGGGGGTGCTGCTCCTCTGTCTGGGCAAAGACCCAAAGAAGGATGCCCAGGGACCTGGAGTGGGCGTCCGGGCCCTGCTCACTCGCCGTCCCTGGAGCTCTGGCCTCTGAAAAGTGCAGAGCACAAGACCCTTCCTCAGGCTGCAGGGAAGCAGGGAGCCCATTTCAGCTCCGATGCCTTATTTCCAGGTCACTCACCCTCAAGCAGTTTGAGGGTGCTTCTGGCATTTCATGTGATCTTGGTCACTGACTCAATCTCATCCGATCATTTTACAGCCTAGGAGCAAGGCTGGTGTCCTTGCCCCAGTTTAGACATGAGGAGACTGAGGCTCAGAGCAGGGCTGTGAACGGCAGAGCCGGTCTGCTGGCTCCCTGGGCCTCCAGACCCTCTGGCCAGGCCCACTCCTGCCAGAGATCAGAGAGCAGGTCCCTGGCAGCCCGGCCTCCTCCGAGCACCTTGTTTTCGTGTCCTCCAATGTGTGTGGCTTCTGAAGGGTTTGGGGAGCAGTTACTGAGCATGAACATGAGCACACATGCTCTCTGAGCACCCCCTGCACCCCCATCCTTCCCCACACCACCAGCATCCTTGCTGCCCCCAGAGGTCCAAGGCTGACGACACTCTCTCCATCCTGGCGCTTCCCTTGGGCTCGCCCATCAGGAAGCCAGTGTTCTGGGGGAACCCCACCTCCTCCCTCCCTCCACCCAGCTCTCAACCAGGTCCCCTTGGGGGGTCCAGGGGGCATGGATGGGAGTGTCCCCACAGAGGCCAATCGTGAAACTCCCAGGGCCCCAGCCTCCCCCGCTGGCCCTGGCGGGGGACGGGGGCGTCTCCTGCCATGTGCAGGCCGCAGCCACCCTCCAAGTGGGCAAGGAGCCGAGAGGACCAGAGGTGGCTCTCACCCTTAGCCACCAGCCCAGGCCCCGGGGTGACAGGAGGCTCACCACTTGCTGCCACTCTCCAGTGCATAGGACCCCCTCCCCATGTCCAGTCTCTGGGCCTCAGCTTCCCTCAGTGGGAGGAACCTGAGAATATGGAAAGAATGGCTCCCTGTCACCCCTTCAAAGAGGGGGCAGCCTGAGCGGGTCTGGCCTTTGGGGGGCCTTCCAAGAACACAAACAGTGGCTCTGCCCGAGGACACCCCCTCTCTGTTTTTGTACCCTGAGGAAGCCTCCCTTTCCCCATCTGGTAGCCATGACAGCATTAGGCTGGGACGTCCGCCTCCCGCACCCCAGGGGAGCCCCTGGCCCCGCACAGGAAGCACTGGGTGTCAGGCCTGAAGCTCAGCTCTGCGCAGATGGGGGCAGGACCCTGCAGACGGGCGTGAGTCCAGAGCAGGTGCTGAGCTGAGCAACCTGGGAGAGGACCCTGGGAGAGGCCCGCGAGCAGGGGCAGGAGGGGGGCAGAGAGGAGGGCAGCATTCCTCAAGGCAGCTGCAAGCGTCAGGCCAACTGCACCTGCAGGGACCACAGCACCCACCCCGCCACCCTCCGCCGCACCCCTGGGAGCCGTCCCTGCTCCCCAAGCCTGCTGCAGAACCAGGTTCTGAAATGATGTATTTTGGGGTATGTACCGCGCGTGGACTGCCGAGTTGCTTTCCCAGCTCCGGGCAGATCTGGGGTGGCAATGTTGAGAAAGGCAGCGTGCCAACCCCTGGCGATGCAAAGTGCCCCCTCCGCCTCTCCCCAGGGCCCCGCCAGCAGGATGCCAGTGCTGCCTGCCTGCGGGGCCAGACTGCTCACGGATGGGCCGGAGCAGGGGTGGGCGGAGGCCCCGGAATGCCCTGCGTGCTGTGAATTAGCCCAGGGGTGCACTCTCCGCCCTCACCCTGGGAGAACCTTCCCCAAAGTTCCCCCCATGCCCCAGCAAACGTCAGGTGGCTCCCAAGTGCACACCACGCCGGCCTGTTCTGCCCCGCTGCCTTCCTCCCTCCCCATCTCTCTGAGCTACACAATCAGGTGGGGAGACTGGATCTGGGCAAGAATATGGGGAACACAAGTGTGAGCCCCAAGACAATACCCCCAGAGCTCTGAGCCCGGAAGCCCAGGAAGCTGGCAGGGGCCCCGGGGGAGAGCCTCTCCCTCCTCCCTCAGCCAGTGCCTGCGCCTCCTGGCAAAGGAAATGACAGTGGCGGAAATCAGAGTGGGGGTCTGGGAAAGGGGCGGTGGGTGGCCGAGGCAGGGTGAGGAGGGGCTCTTCACTCTAGTGAAGTTGGGCTGAGCTGGACCCTGGTCCCTCCTGTGGCCTGGGAGTCCCTTTGGGGCCCCCGAAGGCTCCTCTCTGGTCTGGGCCCGGTAGCCAGGAGGTGCCCTGGGGGGCTGGGCCGGCGAGCAGAGGCCCCACCTGCTGGGCACTAGGTTTCTCATGTGGAGCCGGCTCCCCTGGGGGTCTTACCCCCCCATGATCCTCCCTCCACCAGGGCTGCCTGGCCTTGCCCACACTCCCAGCCAGGCCCTGGGGGACGTGCGGAGCGTTCCCTTGCTGGGACTTTGAGGCTGTTTTCAGACAGGGTGGAACCTGATCGGAAGGGTCTCCCGCATGGCCTTCTGAGGCTGGTCTCCCCTTCCGGGCAGGGAGCGGCAGCTGTAGGAGGATGGCGACTGCAACACGCTACCCCTTCCCTGGGCTCCTGTCCCATGTCTCCCTCCCTGAGCTCGCTCCCAAGCCAGTGCCCCCACCCAGACCCCCTCCGGAGCCCACGCATCACCTGCTCGTTTCCCACTCTCCACCCAATGTCCACACTGGCCTCAGACTCAGCGCACTGAACGCACGCATTGCTCTTCTGACCCACTTTCCCATCCTTGTCCTACAGGTCACAGGAGGGTCCCCCCACCCACCTAAACGTCAGAATCGCCCCCAGCTCTCCCGCCCCACTTCTCAGCACCCACTGGCCCTGTGGGCCCTGCCTCTGCCCCCTCCCGACTCCCCCAGCTTCAACCCTGCAGCTCCTGCCCCTCCCAGTGTCCCTGTGGGCCGGCCAGGCTGAGCTGCTCCCGGTTAGTGGAACCTCTCTGCCAGGCTCCCCTGACCCTGGCGTGTTCCTCCTAAAAGACACCTACCACCCTGCCTCCCACCTCCCCTCAGGTTGAGCCTGCCTTCATTGAGGGGGACAGAATGTTAAGTGAGAGGCAGCTTAGATGTCACCACCCCCAAGAAGCCCTCCCTGACCACCCCCACAGTGGGGCATTGTTCTGCACCCTGACTACTCATCTGGGGCACTGTCATTACATGCTACTCCACCAGCAGCCCTTCCAGGACCCTGACTGGGTCTTGCTCAGCCCTTGTTTCTGGCACCCACTCCATGCTGCTGCTTGCCTGGGGCTCTGGGACCCTCATATGCTAGAATGAATGATGAATCTCTTCCCAGAGGTAGGGCAGGGCCTGGTCAGGGGGTATCCTCTGAGGCAGCAGCTCCTGGGGCTCCCTGCTCCTGTCCCACCTTTGCTCCTGTTCATCCCCAGTTGGCCTTGAACCGAGCATCACCCAGTTAATCACATGTCTTCCCTTACGCTGGACACAACTTTTCAAGGGGACACAAGGGGCGTCATTGCTCCCATTTAAAGTTGACAGTGTTGAGGCCCACAGGTCCCATCCTCGCTGTGAAGGGGGAGGGTGGTGAGCTGGGGCTGAGGGTCCTAGCCATTATTTCCCGAGTCGGGCACAGGAAGGACTAGCCATCCCTGCTGCTTCCAGCGTGGCCACAGGGGTTCCCTGTGGTGGGGTGGGTGCAGAAGTTCACCTGCGCTCTGGGAGAGGGGCCTGTCCTGCTCTGGGGGCATCTCTGTCTGTGGACTGTCTGCCTGGGGTCTCCACATGAAGGAGGGCTGCCACTGAGGAAGGGAGCCCAGGGGCTGGGCTGGAGGGCTGCCGGATCTGGCAGCAGCAGCCCCAAGGCCAGGAGCAGGGGTCCCACCTCCCTCAGGCCTGGCCTGGGGTCTGGCTCTGCTGCCCAGCAGCTGTGTGGCCACAGTGGGTCACCAAGCCTCTCTGAGCACCAGGTGGCTCAACTGCAGAACAGATTGCCACACATGGTGCAGTCAGGGTGAGAATCAGAGGCGGTTCACATGTTCCATGCCCCGCCCAGTGGGAGAGGGATGTTGGCCGGCAGGACAGGGAGCCCATCATTCTGATTTCCTCCCCCACCGGGGCTCTGCTCACATCTCCTATTCACCCAGAAGCCCCCCACTGCCCCAGGCTTCCATGCTGTGGGCTGAGGCCCACAAGGCTGTCAAGCGGGGCTGTTGACCTCCTGAGCGCTTTCCCACCCGTACCCTGCAGGACCCACAAGGGGGACATCAGGCCAGGGGCTGTGCCTGGCGTCCCACAGCTTTGCATGCCGCCCTGCTCCCTCAGCTGAGCTCCCAGGTGCCCTCCTGCACTTGCCTGCCCCGGGGTACACTTGCACTGTGTCACCCCCACCTCTGCAGGCAATGACCGGCCTGTGGGGCTCTGGGGCTGCACTTCGACCCTCTCGTACACATGGGAATGCCATGTGGGCAGAGATGTGTCTGCCTGTCCTTCAAGCTGTGCCCTGCGAGGGAGGAGCTTGGGAAATGCATCCTCGTAGAATGGATGGAAGGAGGGAGAGAGGAGGTTGGTGGTTAGTGGTGACAGCACGTATCTTGCCTGAGCACGAGCAGGGGTCCTTTCTGGAGCAGCCTCCTGACTAGGTCACAGGCATAGGTCCAGAGGGGCAGTGTGACTCCATGGTTGGTGGAGCTGCAGCCCAGAGCACATGGAGGGCCCACCACTGGCCCCTCCTCCTGGGCTCAGCATGGCTGGGCTCAGCTCAGAGGTCAAAGGGCAGCCCACATGCAAGGCCAGGGGCTGGGAGCTTCTGCCAGCTGAGAGCCCTGCAGGGGAGCACCTCTCTTCCCACTTCCCCCAGAGCCAGACCTTGGGAAACAGGCTTTCCAGATCAACGGGTCAGATGGCCACGGGTGAACGGGCACTGGCCCCAGGTGTGTGTGCACCTGGGGGGCCAGTGTGGGCCCCGGCTCCTGCCCACAAGGAGGAAGGACTGGGAGGTGGGCACAGGGTTCAGACCAGCCCTGCCGCAGGCGGGCAGCAGGAGGGGCTGGGGGTATGGAGGCCAGTGGGTGGCTTTAATTGACTGGCAACAGGCGAAGATGCCAGAGCAAAACGTCTCCAAATTAGCAGTAATTGCAGGAGAAATAAAGAGCAAACAGGGCGAGCTGAATGAGGTTTTCTATAAATATTATGTTTTTTAAAGTTTGCCCTGGAGTAATAGAAGCTGTTTAAACGCTAATATCTTGTCTGTGCATTTAAAAAGCCTTATAATGAGGATTTAGTGTCTTCCTTTCCTAAGGCCTGGGATCTGCGGGTCCCCCTGTTCTCTGGTGTCCTCTCTCCTGAGTCTCCGGATAGGCACCCCAGAGTCAGAAAAGCCGCCCTCAGCTGGTGTGCGCACAATCTTGCCTCCCCAGGTAGACTCAGGGCCACCTTCCTGCTCCCCGAGTTGCTGGCCTCTAGGACCCTGATGCCCCCTTGTTCTGCCCCCTTCCCCGCCACCCCCCCCACCCCCCCCCGCGCCCCTGTAGCTTCCCTCCATCAGATCCTCCCCCACTCTGGTCTGCCTTCTGCGGGGCCAGCAAGGCCAGCGGCACTCTCAGTCTGAATCACTCTTAGGGGGACTTGACCGCCTTGGGTCCATTCTGTCGGGGCTGAGAGCCCCACGGTCGCTCGGACCTGTAGAAGAACTTGTCTAATTACCGAGGGGTGGGGGCTCCTGGGTTCGCTAGGGGATGGAGTCTGGTTTTATTAAAGATCATGAAACAAAGTTTTCCTGCAGGCCAGAAACATCCGTAGCTGTTCTCAAGTGGTGAGTGAGAATGGGCAACAGGCGCCCCATGTGTCCCCCGAGGGGCGCCTCACCAGGGCCTCAGACCTAGTTTGCAAAGCCCTGGCTGGTGAGGAGTTCCGAGGCGGGAGAATTCAGTCCACTTGGTTCCGTGCACGTGAGCACCTCCTGTTGGCCAGGGCCAGGCAGCTGCACAGGTGGCTCAGGTGTCCACCTTGGAACATCATCGGGGCCCCTGTCCATTCAACAGCTGCCTCACCATGCTCAGACACTGCGGGTCTGGTGGCTCTGGCTTTCTGTGCACTGGTCCTCGTGATGCGGTCAGCACCCAGCATGGCTGCTTGCTCCTGCCCGCACTTTGCAGCCCTGGGGCAATGCTGGGTGCAGAATGGCCAGGGAGGTGCCTGGGCTTGCACACGTGGGGTGGGGGCTATCCAGCTACAAGCCGGGCTGTGACTCCAGCAGCCTGACCCCCTTGGGGCACAAATGTTTCCCAAGTCAGGCCTGCTGTGGTTAAAAGTAGGAGAGGTCATGCCCGCAGCCAACCAATACCTGTTGGCCGCGACAGGGCACCAGCGGTGCCATCCCCTGAAGGTGAGGTGGCTCTCGGGGTCAGCTGTCCCCCAGAGGACTTGAGAAGCCCACAGAACGAGTGCATGAATAAACCAGGAGAGGAGTGCGCCTCGGAGCAGGCGGACGGCAACCCACCACAGCCCTCGGCTTCCCCAGTCATTTTGTCCTGCCCAGTTTGGCAATCGCTGGACACAGGGCCCTGGTAGGAGTTGCAGGTAAATAATTTGGGTTTGACGCTGCTCAGGAAAGCCTGAACTGATGGATGCAGACAACGGCACCGGGTGTGCTCACGTCTGATGGGTTTGAACGATGGACTCACTGCCGGCCCCACGCTTTACCCTTCCTGTGAGAGTACAAGGCGGGGAAGACATACCCCTCACCCCACAGCCCTAATCCGGTCACAGGAGAATTGGGGGATTGTAACCCATTTCTATTGGTACTGAAGCATTCCTACCTAGAATGTAGCCAGGGGCACCCGTGTCTGGATCCCAGAAGCAGGGAGTCTTGGGGGCACCTGCTTCTGTTTCTAGCCTGCCATGTTCTCACCCTTCACTGCCCCCACCCCCCACTAAGCAACGCAGGTGCTGGGGTCTTTTGGGGACATTTCTGAT
This sequence comes from Manis javanica, assembly GCF_040802235.1. Taxonomy (NCBI): domain Eukaryota; kingdom Metazoa; phylum Chordata; class Mammalia; order Pholidota; family Manidae; genus Manis; species Manis javanica. The sequence goes on along the minus strand of NC_133159.1, from coordinate 180,485,125 downwards.
TCCTGAAGAGCAAAGGTGAGGACCACAGTGATGGCTAATGCTCTGGGGGGCTGGGAGGAGGAGGGCTTCGGGATTTTCTTGCAAAGAAAGTTAAGTTGCTCTGAAATCACCTCTTTGAAGCCAGTGAGAACGAGGGGTGAGTGGGCAAGTGTGGAACCGGGAGTAGGAGAGGGTCTCGGAGGGGGCAGGACGCAAGACGCGACCTCCACACACAGTGACAAAGGCAGGTGCAGGAAGGAGGAACTGGGGACAGAAGCTGGGTGGCAGAGGGGAGGGAGGGGCAGCCAGGGGCCTGGGCAGGCGCAGGAGCAGGCAGGAGCCAAGGGCACGGAGCCAAGGGGCTGAATGGGTGGGCGGGGGTGATGAGAAGCCCAGCTCAGAGGAGAGAAGCCCTGCTCCAGCCTGGACGGACCAAGAGCTGGGGGTGGCCCAGGGCGTCTAGAATCTGGAAAGTCTCTCCGGAGACTGGCGAGCAGAGACCCTGACCCTCCGCCTGGGACCAGGCACGTGAGGATCCTACCTGCCGCTGTGTCCCGGAAAGAGCGGGACTCCAGCAGGGGGGAGAGCTGGCTGGTTGTCTCAGGAGGCCCCAGGGGTCTGGCGCGGAGGGCGCTCCCTGGGCCCAGCCTCGAGCCCACTGTAACATGGGTGGCAAGGGAGGGATGAACAGAGCAACTGGCAGCACAGTGGGCAGTCTGCAAGGAGCACCTTAGCTTGGCCCCTGAGCTGTCCCTGCCTCAGGTGAAGGCATTTTGCGATGCCCACCCAAGGGTGGGAAGTAAACCCTGGGAATGAGAGTCAGCACTGGGGACCCCCAGGGTTTACCCTGGAAGGGGGGCCAGAGGCCAGGGATGCATTCGTCAGGGTATCTGCAGCTGCCTGGGATGCCGATCCAACCCCCCCGCGGGTCTGGGCTTGGGCCCCCTGGATGGGCGGCAGGCAGGGGTTCTGAGTGGTTGGCAAGGCCCACAGGCCCCTTCGCCCCCACCGCCACGCCCCACACCAGCATTCACCTGGAGCCGATCCCATCTGCTGAACCAGGGTTCAGCTAATTGTGATTTCGAAACTTAATTATGGAAAGAAGTTGGGATTAAGGTCCCTTCCATTTATCTTCCTCCATCCGTGGCTTGTCAGCAGCTGGGATTTGGAGCACCCTGCCCACGGCTCCAGAGGATGAGCAGGGGGTGTGGCAAGCAAGGGCTTGCTGCCGCAGGGTCAGAAGCGGCGCTGCAATGTGCTGAGCTGAGCATCTTCATCCTCGCCCCTCCCCCATGGCTGGAGCTACAGCCCCCTGCCGGGAGACAACACACCCCGGTTTCGGATTTCACACTGCCTGCTGGAACCCGTGTTCCCTGAGCCCCCTTCCATCACGTCCCGCCATCTGCTCCATAGCTCTGGGCACGTGGGCCAGCCTAGGGCCTGGAGAAGGGCTGGGTAATCTCTCAAATTTAGCACCCTGAGGGTGCCCGGAAGCCCAAGCTGCATACTACATCCTTTCCCCATCCCCACCCTCTCCCAGCCAGGCTCAGGATGCGCAGGTGGCGGGGCGGGCGGATGCTCTCGCAGCACCTACCCAGGCCCGCCTTCTTGAAGGGCAACTTGGCAGAATGTAACATCCGACTTTGTTACAGAATGTAACAAAGAGCCATCCGACCCTTTGACTCCATAATCCCACTCCTGGAACCATATCCTTGGGAAATAATTCAAAAGAAGAAAAAACCTTGAAGTACCAAGGTATTTATAGCAGCGGAAGCCCCACCGGCCCCGTGCTACCTGTCCGGCAGGCAGGTAATAGTTAAGTGAATTATGCAGCAGCCACTCGTGGGGATATTAGGCAGCCTTTAAACCTGATGGGTAGGAAGACTTACACAGGGAAGGTGTCTTTGAAATATCATTAAGTGAAAAAGTAGGACACCTGATTACAACTAGGTAAAAACTATAATTACGTATAAAGATCAGATGAGGCCACAAAATACTGGAGACGAAAGTGTTCAGATGAAGAGGTTGGGGGTCTAACTCTGAAAAAAAATATGAAGAAATAAATAAAATTTAACTATAGAGTAGTCTTCCTCCAAGACCGGAGCCCCATGTGCTTTGGGGGGTCACCTCAGCCAGGGAGGGGCCACGTCAGTCTGTCCCTTTGTTGCAGGGCTAACCCAGCACCGTCTGTGCCCACGTGGAAATGCACACGTGAGCCCTGCCCACTGCGCCTCTCCCTGTGTAGCCACAGGCAGTTGCCTTTTGCTTATTTTTATCAAGCAAATGGCTCTGTGCAGACACCTGTGGTGGGCGCTGGGAGTCCGAATGGGACCCTTCCCTATGCATAGGGGGACACTGTGCACGCCCAGAGGAGGACGCTGACCTGGCCCCACAGAGGAAGGAGTATTCCAGAGTGGTCCCAGCAGGAGGGATGGCCAGGCACATCATGAACCACCCCCCAACTAGTGGCCTGGCAGAAGAGGGGAAAGATCGTGTGCAGACGGAGGGCGGTCTGAGCTGAGATGCGGGGTGATGTCTGCCTGCTTGGCAGGGGAGGAGCAGGACCAACCCCAAGCCCGGGGACGTGGCCTGGAACAGCTCTCACTCAGGTGCCAGGAAGGGGTATCTGTCAGCCAAGCAGCCCTCACTTGAGGCCAGGCACCTCTGCTTGCCCATAACGACATTCTGTGGCGAGGCCAGCTATTTTTTCCGATGAAGATACCACACAGGGAGCAGGCTGGAAGCTGGAAACTGCCCAGGGAGAAGGGAGGTCACCAGTAGTTAGAGACCCCAGTGGAAAGGAAGCCATATCTCCTCCCCTTCACCATCCCACGGCCCCTAGCACCCCCAGTCCCTGATGGCTGCGAACCTGAGGGGACCCCTGGTTTGCAGGCATCAGGACCTCAGGCTCCTGGCTGCTGGGGGTGTGGCGGAGACGGCCGCACCTAGAGCCTTGGGCCTGTGCCTGAGTGCTGTCTCGGCAGCCACAGAGGAGGGCCTGCGGCTGGAGAAGCATGCCCGCCGAGCAGGTCTCAGCTCCACTGTATCATTTGGTCATGGTTCTACCAACCAAGGCTGGAGACTGTTTCTGCAGTGACAGTAAATAAGGCTTTCCTAGGAGCTGCAGGCAGGAGAGGGGGGTGAGATGGTAGGGTGAGAATAGAGAAAGAGAGATGCCAACAGTGGCCAGAGATGGACCACCACCTCCTGCCATGCCCACCCGCAGCCCACGGGGGCTCCCACAGCCTCTGACTTGCAGCCCACATTGTGTTCAGAGAGAGAGGCAAGACAGCGATGAACTGTATCACTAAATAAATAATCATTTCCTCAATTCAGAGGTAAGACTGGCTAGATATAAAGGAGCTGGAGATGAATCAGAGGAGATGAAACAGGTTGAGAGAAAGCAAGAGAATGAGCACACAAGTGGGGGGGGGTCCTGGGGGTGCCCCAGAACACACGGGAATCTCCACGTGGCCTAGGAGAAAGTTCCGCAGAGGCTACTGCTCCCCAGAGAGCAGCACTGAGATGGGGCAGATGAGCCCTGGGAAAGGGGTGCCTGGCTCAGGAAGCGGGGAGAGCTAGGCAGGCCCACAAGAAAAGGATTTCTTCCAGAGTGTGTCACTCCTGGGTGACGTCCCAAGGAAGCTCACTCGCCCAAAAGCAGAGCTTGACACAAGGGCTTGCATGCAGGAAGCTTATTTTGGAAAATGGTCCCAAGGAAAAGGGACTGCTGGGAAAGGTGCAGTGCGGAAGGGGAAAACCAGTCCAGGTGGCCTATTGAGTTGATGAGCATGGGGGACACTGAGGCCCAAGCCCACTAGGACTTCTCCAAGGAGCCATGCAGAACTCACCTCAAAACCATGCATGGGAGGGATGGGAGAAGGGAGTTTTAACTGCCAGCTCCCCAAAACCCACTGGGAGGGTTGCCCCGGGGGGTGTTAACTGCAGGCACCTCCAGGTTTGCTCCTATGTCACTTCTTGCAGGCATCCCATGTGGTGGTGGCCTGGAGGAGACGGAGATACGCAGTTTCGCTAAGAAAAGGGGCTGCCAGGGCATGCCTGTGGACAGCTGATTGCTGCAGCAGAGGCTGGGGTAGAAAGAGAGCTGGTGAGGGGGCAGTTGTGCAAGAAGTGTGTGATTTGGTGCACCTCTTGCACCCCTTTTCTACCCAATCCGTCCCAGAGTCTTTAAGGACAGCCAGCCTCAACAGCCCTCGGGAGTCAGTGCTGTATTTCTCTTGTCAAGATGTGCCAGAGATTCTGCACCCTCTGCACACCCACCATGATGCACCCCTAGCACCACAGGAATGTGTGCACAGCACCTCGGACCTGCTGTGGCGTGTGCTCTTGCTCTGGGACCTACTCACAACTGGTTGCCTTTGAAAACAATATATGCTGCCTCCAAATCCAGAGAGGGCACTACGTTCTGTGCCTTCTTCTTGGCAGAAGGGAATTAGGTCACAACAACTTCCCTTTACATAAACTTCAAGATGTCCCAGAATGCCCCAGACTCTAAATACTTCATTGATGTGGCAAGTCATGGATCTTTCTGGGGTCTCTCTCTCACCCTCTGTCACACACGTGTCTTACTGGGGCACTTGGTGGGCTCAGCCCTTCCTGCCATCCAGTCCAGTGAGCACCATTCCCTCTACACAGTGGGCAAGCATTATGGTCTCCAGAATGGCAAAAAGACCAAAGACCCTGTAGATATTGTGCTAAAGAGGGTAATTATGGCCCTGTGACAAGACAGTAAATGTGTGTTGCTATCCTTCCCATATAAAAACAAAGAGCTTTCAAGCCTCTTTACTGAGATTGGAAAAAACACATTTTCTTTATCAACAACCATGTACCAAGTAATAGAGGCTGTGTTGCTCCATCCCGGTAATTCAAGCCCTGCCGTCTTGTGTTTGGAGGCTGATGAAGTTCATGGTGGTCCACCATCATCCACCACGGTTCTCTGGTCCTTACAGGTGAATTGAGCAGGGCTGTGATGGGCACCTCCACCCTTGCTTCCTTCAAGTCCTAGATGGTGGGTCTAATCTCTGCAATTTTTCTAGCTGACAGATGGCGAGCGGAAAGGGGGGTGCTCTGATTTGCTCTCTTGGCTGGACTGGACCAAGATTCCTGGGCTTCCACTTGGCCCTTCCAGGTCAGAGAATCAATATGAGGGTTATGCCAATGCTAAGTATATTCACCCAAATAATGTACTCAGTGCTGAGGAAACAAACTACAGGATGGGTCTGTGGACCTGCTGTTCACACTGTAGGATGGACTTGATCTTGATCAGAGTGTCACATGTCTCTCTCCATTGCCACAGCTACTACGCAACCGAATGCTCCACATCCCATCTGCCCCTCTTCCCCATGCCCACCAGTAAGAGTCTGTGTAACTGTGACAGTTCTACATGCCAGGAGTTGTCTTGGCCCTATGGGCACCAGCAGTGGGGTCCTTAGCAAATCCATGATGATTGTCCAGTCCCAGAACCCCATCCCAAGAGCTGCCTTAGCTTGTTTCCTCTGGCACCAGGCCCTGGGGAAGTGCTCACAGGCAGGGAGTGTGTTCTGGGCAGGGCACGGGAGTGAGAGGCACTGGGGAGAACAAGGCAGGAAGGGAGGGAGAGCCAGTCCAGGGACGTGGCTGGGCTGATCCCTGCTGTGTGTGCCTCAGCCGGAGCTTAGACCTGCCACAGAGCCTGCAAGGAGCCATGGACTAGCCCACCAGAGGGATGGAACAGGCATTCTCCACCAGGTCCTTTCTCCCTCCAGTCAGGGACTGCTCCCCATGGTATCGACCCCCTCAGACTTCCAGGTTTGCCTGTGCGTCACGTCACGATGGCTGAGCAGGCTCCCGCGGGGGCCCTAAGCATCAGCGGAAAAGCCGCGGGGCAGAAAGTGAAAGGCATGCAATGCACTAAGGGGCAGGTGCTCATAGTACTACAGCCGCAGGCAGCCAGCCGCCCCGCAAAGACAGAGGAAAAGCAGGGCGGGAGGCAGGGCACGGGAGCTGGCGGACGCTGGGCTCGAACTGGGAGATCTTTGGCAAGGCTGGTGTGCAAGTCACACGCGATGGTGTTGGTCTGTAAGGGGTTTGGAAGCTTTGGAAGCTGTCCAGCCCTGCCCTGCGGTAAGGGGTTTGCCGTCGTTAAACATGGCAGGTGGCACCCTGGAAGCAGCCCCAGAGTGTCCCTGGGCTGCCCCTCCTTCCAGAGCGCCCAACGGCCAGGGCTCTCCTCTTTGGCTGGGACAAGAGGTCCCTTTAGATTGGTCAGAAGGAGGGGGCACAGCCCACCTCAGGCACACCCTGGGGACCCTCCCCTGTCTGCGCCCTTCCCTACCCTGCCCCCAGGCCAGGGCCTCCAGAGCGCACAGGCACGGAGAGCGTTCTCCCAGGAATGACTGTTGATACTGCAGAGACGTGCGTCATCCCAGGGCTGTGACAGCTCTGAGTGAAGCAGGCAGAGGAGGATGAAAGGCCCTGTGGGGAGGCGGCGGTGTGAGTTTGGGGCTGAGCATTCGGTCCCCCGCCTCAGGGGTGGAGGTGCAGACAGGAGGTCTCAAAGTTGGAGGCAACTTTTAAGGAAGTTTTCCTGAGTCTGCTCCAGGCTGTTCCTCAGCCTCCCCCAGCCTCCAGTGGAGTCAAGGAAGCGTGTGGGAAGGGATGAGGAGGCAGAGAGATGAGCACGGCACCAGGCGAGCGTGGAGGGACCCGGCTCCGTCTCCATGGGACAAGAGGGGTTTATGATTGTAAAAAGTGTGACAGGCTTGCAGAAGCATTTTAAATGTTCCATAAAATACAAAAGAGAGAGAAATGATCTCCTGAGAGGCGGACAGAAATCGCCAGTGCCCCCGAGCCAGGAGAGCCCACACGGAAAGAGACCGGGGACGGCAGGCGGGCAGTCCTGAGGTGCCCGTGCTCGGCCCACAGTCCGCTGACGACCCCACGTGCGCTCCTGGTAGGAAGCTTGGCTGTCTGCACCCAGCAGCTTGCCGTCACTGTGTTGTGGGGACCAGGATATTCCCTGATGCCCCTCTTTCCACCTCTCCCACTCCCTGCACCTGCCACATTCCCTTTGAAAGTATCCGGAATGACCTCTCCTGACACCTTGACTTTGGAGCCCCAAAGGGCGGATCTGTTCCGACTTGGGGAACAGAGAGAAGGGTGGGGAAGAAGGGCCTCTGGTGAGGGCCGCACCAGGCCACCTCCGTAGCTCCTGATGTAGCTGAATTGGACCAGGATGGTTTTATATTTCACCTTTTGTTTTTGTTTTGTGGGAAGAAAGGGTGATGTTTAAAAACAAAACTAGGACAGGATGGAAAGAGGAGAATGGGGTCTTAGGGAGAACAGAGGCACGTGGGAGCAGATGAAGAAGGGACGGGGGGGGGAACTAAGAGTGGGGGGCAGGGACGGCTCATCCTGGGGGAATCGGGGCGTGGCTGGCCCAGCGCCTGCTGCCAGGGACACCCGGGGATGTGTGGGCTTCTTTCGCTTTGTCTTCCCCGCTTGGCCCGAGGAAGGGAGCCCTAGTACTTGTCTCTGCATCCGGTTGGGGACCAGGGGGCTCAGATCAGTCCATCAGGTCAGTTTTTTGGGGGTTTTGTCACCTTCCCCAGCAAAGGTTTGCTCTCTGAGCAAAGTTCCCTTTTGTTCTTTATTACCGAGTTGATGTGTGGGTTTCTGCCAACCCAGCAAAGCTTTCTTGGCTTCAGTGCCTCCCTACGGACGTGCTCTGTGAAACCTCATGGCCCAGCACACAGCCCCCTCTCTGGTGCAGCAAGAGCCAGATGGTGGGGGGCCACAGGGCTGTCCCCCCCACTGCTGCCTCCCCCGCCCCAGGGGCACCTCTGCCCCTCTCGGCTCTATGCTGAAGGTACCCCTACCTTCTGGTTCTGTCTGTGGGGCTTGTTTCTTCTTCTTATACAGGGGGCAGTACAAGTGACAGGGCTGGTACCCACCGTAAGATCAATTCTCGCCGGAATAAGCAGGCAAAGAGAGGCAGCAAAGGGCCAGGTAATTTATTTAAATACCCCCGGGTGAGGTTCTGTGGCCTTCTTGTCACAGGCCAGAGAAGTCACACCCAGTTGGGGAGGTGGGGAGCTTATAAGGGGTTAGGAGGGGGAGGAGTGGGCAAGCTGTCCTAGGGGGCGTGGAGAGGTATGATTGGCTAAAGGTGACATAATAGACAACTAGAAACTTCTTTTCCTCCCAAGAGGGAGGAGGCTGACATCCGGGTCCCAGTTGGCACATCAGGATGGAATTCAGGGAGAGCTGCCCCCTTTCCATATATGGCACGGACTTTGGGGTCTGGTCTGTTCTCCCCCTATGGCATCTCTCTGTTCTGTTTGCATGTCTTTGTTTTTCCCTCCTCCAGCGTAACACCCACCATATCCGGCAGCTGATGAGGGGCCCTGGGATGTCCCCTGGAATGGCATCCTTTGCCCCACTGGGATTTGCCACAGCAGAGAACATGTGCCCTGCGGGCTTGCCACTATCCAAGGGCCTTCCAGTGCCTCTCTCCGTCCCCGCTACACTGCCAGCTTGGGCACAAACCCGAGGCCACTTTGTTTATGATATGCACACTGTGCTTTGGCCATCTGCCATCTCACTAAGTCTTGGGTAATAGTTAGGGTACTTTCCTCCCCGCTTTACAGATGAGGAAACTGAGACAAGGAAAGCTTTAAAGCAGGACTGTCCACTGGAATTCTCTGCAGCCACGGAAATGGTTTCGATCCACTTTCAACACAGGAGCCACCAGCCGCATGTGACCGATGGGCACTTGAAAGGTGGTGGTGCAACGGGGAAACTAGAGCTTCACTCTGACTTAATTTTCATTAATTAGACTTTTAAAGACTTACTTAAGAGCACCTAATTACTTTCAGAACTGGAACCCAAGCGGGCTCCTCTAGGTCACTTGCTCCTCCCCCCAAGGTCATTGGCACCGTGCAGTCCCCTTTCGGGTTCAGACGCTCCAGATGTCTGGCCTTCTCCTCTTTCACTCTCACCTGGGCTAATTTCCTTCCCAGGTCTGCGGCACAGCACTAGGGGTCCTCCGGGGCCTCAGGCACACCTCCTGGCTCTGATTCCCACCCTTACTGCGGGAGGGCGGGTCCCAGAGGCAGAGCAGGTGTGAAGCTCACCTGAGGGGCGTGGCCTGCTTTTCACCAGCTTACAGAGGTGGTACCTCGCAGAGAAGCCCCAGAGCGGAGGGCACTTGCCTGCCGCTTGTGCACTAGTGTCCTTGTCCGACAACCCCTTGCTGCCAGGGGCCCCTCCCCAGCCCTGCCTTCAGAGAAGACAGAGTGAGCCGGCCAGCCCCCGCCCTGTGCCTTCCAGCCCCCACCCTGTGAGCACCGTGTGGCCTTCTCTGGGCAGCTTTCACTCCATGGACGCAGCCCCACTTGCTTTGCACAGGCACAGCCTCTTGCCCACCTCCTTCCTGAGAGCCAGCTCTCAGCTTACGGCCTCACAGCTGAGCAGTGATGGTTTGCAGCTTCGTGGGCTCAGCAGCCTTGCGGGAGTGGATTTGTATCTTATCACCGGAAAATGGTACAATACTAGGCTTCGAATGGCTCAAAGGCATGGAAAGGGCTTCTGGCATCCCTAAAAATCACAGCAGAGCGGCCGCAGGCCTGGACAATGGGTTCTGGGGGTGGGGGGGTCCCTTACCATCTCTGAGCCTCAGTCTCCCCCACTGGGCCTGTATGTCTCTCAGGGTTGCATGAGGCATGTTGAAGTGACATGTGAGGTGGCGTGTGGGTCACCACTGCCAGTGTTTCACTGTGGCCCCCGAGAGCTGGAAGGACATCCCCAGTCAGCCTCCCCGCAGGGTGAGCTGGGCCGGAAGGAGTGCCCCGCGTGGATGGAGAAGGGGCAGGTATGGGCAGGTGGGGCTTCAGAAGGAGCAGCCACACACGGAGTTTGCCTTCTCATCTGGCCCAGTGTAGGGAACGACCGTGTCCCACCCGTGGTGCCTGCAGGAGGACAGCCCACCCCCCACGCTCCTGCTGCAACGTGAGGCCCTCAGATGGTGAGGCCACTTGGCATGCTAAGAAAATCAGAAGCACACCAAAGTCATGGATGCATGTTGTCTTGGTTGACCAGTGTAGGGGCAGGACCCCCCTTCCACACCTGGAGATCTTTCTATGTGTGTGGTGGGTCGGAGAGGATAAGAAAGGTGGATTCACTGTGTTTTCTCCTTCCTACCCAGCCCTACAGGGGACTCTGGGGCGGCCATAAAGAGGGGCATCCTGTTATATAAACCCCCTTGGCCACCAAAGGTCATGATTCCAGAGGGAAGACAGGCACCACCCACCCCCAGCCGCATGGAGGAGATGTCTGTTGAAGAAATACCTGCTTCCTGGTTTGCCCCAGGGAGAGACTGCTCAAAATAGCACCAGTAGAGAAAGGCGTGGAGAGTGATGGAGAGACACAGACACAAAGACAGGAAGACACGGAGGGACACACTCAGAGAGACGAACCCAGAGAGAGACAGAGAGCGAAATATGCACACTTCCCCCCAAGAGATGGCTACAAGTGGGCGCACGTCTCACCTCTGCTTCTGCCTACCTGGGAGAGAAAACACAGCTTCTAGGATCCAGGGTGTCTCCCAGGCCTCCACATGTCCACCTGTGCCCAGCCACCCACATAGGCAGAGGCCTTGAGGCAGAAATTAAGGTGCCCTCTGTCATTCCTCCTGGCTGATACGAAGATGAAGACCTGGCACCCCCTGCTTCTTTGTCAGTGGGTGTCAGGCCACACCAGGGGGTCTGTGGCTGGCTCCCACATGGTGGTCCCGTCTTTCTAGGGCACACCGCCCCCCACCAGCCGGTGTAAGCTCTGAGAATGCAAACAAGGTAGAGAGCGTAAGCCAGAAAAAACAGTAATTGGGAAGGTAAACCCGATGCGAAAATAAGCATCATGCATTTCAAATTCAAACAAGAATTATTTGTGGACCCTCTGCTCTTTCTGAATTATCAGTAGAACCTTCCACTCCATTTGCACAGATAATTGAGAGTTCACTGTGCGCTCCAAGGCCTGGGAGACCATCGAGCGAATTCAGTCCGTCTAGGGAGAGAGGGAAGACACTTCACTGGCTGTCTCATCTGGCCACTGTGTAGAAAATGGATCTAGAACAAAGCCTGGCATTTTGAGGCACACAATAGATATTTGCTCAATTAATTAACATGATTTATTGAGCATCTACTGTGTGCCAGCTCCTTTGTAGATAGAATGGCTTTGAGTACCCACAACCCTAGGGAGGGATTGCTGGCCCCGTCCTTACAGAGGCAGGAAGTAAAGCTCAAGATGTTGAGCCACTTGCTCCAAGTCACATGACTGGTCAGGGCAGAAATGGGCACGCCTCCAGGCCGAGTGACTCCTGAGCCTGAGGGGGCACCACGTCCTGCTGGCGGAGGCTGTACACGTGGTGGAAGGCAAGAGACATAGGATAGTCTTCTTACAAACTTGGCTCCACTTCGGTCCCTCTAGCAGAAGGGGGCGACTCAGGCCCCACATCCGGGGTTCCACTTTCCACCCTGGGACACTCCCTGCTCAGTGTTTCATCTTCTCCATCCAGTGAAGCGGAGAGACTGGTAAGCTGCCCTCTGCCTCCTCCCCGCTCCTTGGAGGGGCTGGAGTGTAGAATGAGGCTGCGTTATCTGGATGCCTGAGATCCGATCTGCCCAGAGCACTAGGGTGGTGATCAGCATTGCCGGGCCCTGCCCCGCTGGAATGGAATCCCAAGGCCTTCTGCTCCGCGCTGGAGAGGGAAATCAGTACCCTTACGCAGGGGCCGAATGCAAACAAGTTCAGCCGCTGGGGCATTTTCTCCCAAAGCAGGTCAGGAGGCAGAAGTGCCAGCCACAAGCTAAGGCCCCAGAGCTGAGCGGTGCTCAGGGTGCTGATTTCCTTGTCCTGCTCTGGGCAGGAAGGGAGAACAAGAAGGGAAGCCAGTCCACTGCCCCCCACTGGTCTCTGGGTTCATGCAGTCGCACTGGCCGCAGTTGTGGACATCAGAAGCAGTCAGAACCGCAGTGACACACACAGATTTATAAAGCATTCGCTATTGCTGGACATCTGTGTTTGGTGGGAGAGTCAGTGCATGCTTTCTGCCAGCACAGACTTGCATTTTCTGGGCCCTGCCACAAGAGGAGACCCGGCTGGCTGTTCCTTTTGCATCCCACCATGAGCCAGGCACTGTTGTAGGCAATGAGTGGAGAAGTGCCAGGGCTGAGTGCAAAGACACCGCCCCTGCTCAAGACCAGTGCCGCCCAGCAGAAGTGTAGTGCAGCCACACACGTCCATGTGTAACTTCCCAGGAGCCACACTGAGAAGTAAAAAGAAACCAGTGAGACTAATTTCAACAATATACTTTATTTAACCCAATATACCCAAAATAGTATCATTTCAATGTGTAATTGGATGCATGCATTATTTTCTCATTCTTTTTACTACCCCAAGTCTTTGAAATCCATCTGGTATTTCCCACACACTGGATCTGGCAGCTCCTGTGATGGACAGCTCCAGGTCTAGAGAAAACTCTGGAAGAAGCAGGAGGCAATGCGTGCCCAAATCCCTAGCAGAACACCCTTCCCCGGAATCAGTTTCCTTCTTACAGGTCCCCTTGGGCCATGCGGGTGGCTGGGATCCCAAAGAGAAGCAAAGAGTAGAAAGTAATCCAAGTCCATTTCTGCCAGACTAGGTAAAGGTCTGAAGGTGCATCGTGTGCAATATGGACGAAGTTGGCGTCTTCATGGAAAAGGGAGCTACCAGATGTTTTTAACCAATTTCTTTTGAGAGGACAGTGACCCAGCACACAGGGAGAACACCAAGATGCTCTTGTTCATCTCCACCTCAATGAGCTACTCCGCTCTGCTGGCGCTGACTCTCCTGTCCTGTTCTTCTCCAGACCAGGCGAGGAGGAGTCAGGGCTGCCCCCCAGCCCAGAACACCCACCTACCCTGTTGGTGTCCAGTCACTGTCCTGTGTGCCAGCTTAGGTGATTCTGCTTTTAAGCAGCCAACCAGTCACTCTTTCCTCCAGAGCAGAAACGGCCAGCTCAAGGCTCCATTGACCCTCTCCACGGCATTTACTCTCAAAAATACAATTCCAATACAGTAAGGATTCCAGTCTCCCAGTGTGAATTTCCAATTACCCACACTTGGCCAAGTGGCAGCCACTTCATTATAATTCTGTAATTGCCATATAGAATTCCTATACATTTACCGTTAATTTTTAGCCACTGCATCCTTCTCTTAGAAAGTGTAGCAATAATTTGAAAATCTATACATGATATTTTTAAGTGGATAGAGGCAGACTGGGACAATAAATCCAGTGGGGGCCAGATCTACCGAAAATCCTAATAAAACAGCAGCAGGGGTGAGCAGGAGAAGGCAAGTCTGGGGCTTCCTTCAACTTGGATGCAAACATTTCTTGCTAATATATGGTTTGTTAGTGGCAGCAAGGATTGATCAGAGTCTGATCCAGGAAGATCCTGCTCTTAAATGAGAATGGCTTTGCACACCGGGTTCTCCTTAACAGGCACATTCCCTGCGCCCACTGGGAGGTAATTTACAAGCCTGGCTTCCGAGTGTAATCTGCCTGCATTGTACTGCTCCACGGTGCCTCCCCGAATTGCTACACCGACCAGGTCTATAAAAGACACTTCTTGGGAGGAAATGGCAGCCACACAGGCATTCCTCCCCAGCCCCCTACCAGGCAAGTGAACACCCAGGTGCTAAGCAGAGAAATTAGCCTGCCTTTCAGGAAATGCTAATGAGACAAGTTGGGAGGGATGAGGTTGAGCCAGAAAGGAAATTGTTGGGCCCACAGAGGCCCCGGGCACCAGGGACTAGAAGGGAGATGGGCCAGGTAGTCCTAACTAAGAACAGCCCTGCTTCTCTTTGGGGAGGTCTCATCTCAGGTGGTCAGAGGAAGAGAAAGCTGGTTCTGGAGAAAGCCTAAAGGGAGACGCCGGTGAGAGCACACAGGGTCGCAAAGGAATGCAGAAGGCTCATTTGTCTGGAAAGGATGTTTTGGTGAAAGGCAGCAATCATCAGAGCTAGCCCCTGGCCACCTCCAGAAAAGCAGTGAGGTCATTGACACCTATCTGCGTTTTGGCTCAGGAAGGCGGGCAGGCAGGGCGGGACGCCCCAGGGACTGGCTGGAGCTGTCCCTGGTGCTGAGGAGCTCACTCTCGCAGAGTTGAAGCGCTGAGTCCTTCCAGCTTTTGTTCCTGGCTGTCAAGAGGGTTTCAGCCATGGACATCCACATCCGGTCCCCATTTCCACCCCTGGAAAAGGGAAATATTGGCTCCAGGATAGGGAGGGTTATCAGGTGGCAGCAGTGATGAGAAATTGGGCCACGGAGCGATTTGAAGGCCCCAGCGCTTGATCTCTTGCGGTGCTGGCTCCCTGCAGCTTTGCTGCTCCCGAGTTTGGTGACCTGAGAGAATTAAAGCTGCCTTAAATACAGTCTCTGTTGCCTGTATATTAATCAAGCAGGAATCAAAAGTCACAGCCTCCTAGGGAAGTAAGAAAAGGAACAGACGGCTCCCCCCATCCTAATGCAGCAACTCTCGGCAGGAGGAAAGGCAGGGAGCTGCTGAGAGAAGCACAGGGCCCTCAGCCGGCTGCCAACTTTCCCCAGACCTCCTTGCCAGTGAGTTCTCAGAACCCTCCTGCCTTGGAACTGGAGGGGTGTATTGGTGCCAAAACAGAGCTGGACCCCAATGCTTGAGTAGCTCAAGAAACAGGAGCATTTTCCCTTAGAAGCAAGAGGGAGTGGAAGGATGGAGGGCTAGCAGGGGTGCGAGCCCCAGAACAGCCTCACACCCAAGTCCCCCAGACCTCCACAGGGACATCCCCCTTCCCCTGCTCTGGGCAGTCTTTGTGGGAACCTGAAAAACACCAGCATCCGCGGTCCCCTTCTCTGCTGCATTGCATTCACAGTGGGCAGCAGCAATTCACACAACTTCCCTGTTGAGTCTTGAGCTGGCAGACAGGGTCCTGCCTACGCTTCTCTCCTCCTTGCCCTGGTTGGTTCTCTTCAAGGCCTGAGAAAGGAGCCCATATTTGGCCTCTCTCATTCTGGGGGTGCAGGGTGGAGAGTCTGCAGGTAAATGTCTGTTCCTTTACTTCCTGGCAGATGGGCTTCTCCCTGCCGCCTGTGAGCCCTGGGCCAAGCTCAGCTCCCATTAGCCTTCAGTGGAAGAGCCTCCCACACCCAACCCCCACCTCTGACCTCTGGCCAACTCTCTGCTCCATCTCTCAGGTCCTGTCTGCAGCTTGGCCACCTGACACGGGGCACCCACCTCCCCAGGGCCATGTGCTCTGCCAGAACGGCACTGCCTCTCTGGGTCTTTATTGCTTTGGGCTCCTAATGAGCTTTTAATGAGCTGATGCTTTGGCTTTAAGGGGCACGAAGGGGCAGAGGAAGAGCTGATCGCCAGCCCCCTCACATTGTGCTTCCTGAGGCCCTGAGGTTGCTTTTTAACTCTCTGAGTTATGAGGCTGGTGCTACAGGCAGATGTTTGATCCAGATTCCTTCCAATCTGTCCCAAGTGTGGAAGACATGGCTTTCACAGTCCCTGGGTCCAGGCCAACCCGCCAACCCCTGGCCATCAGTCCCTCTCAACAGGGCTTTGCTGAGTCTCTCCCTTTGTGGCCCCTCCTCACCAAAGCCTGAAGGAAGGGACATTGGTTTCTCTGTTAAATGAGATTTTGTTTAACTGACGGCAAAGTCAAGAGGTCAACTACTCCAATTGCTGTCTTTATGGAGAGGTGGGAAACGGGGGGACGGGCCCTTGCGTCTACTCCAGGCAGCTCAGACCATCCCCTGCGGATGAAAGAGCCAACCTGACCTCTCCCCATGTGTGCTTAGGGACCCTGAATGCACTGTTTTCTTGGTCAGGTTCTAACGGAACTTGACACAAATTCATGCTGGTCACAGCAGCAAGAAATTCCCAGACTGCGGCACATCACGTGTAGGTCCTCCTTCCCAAATCCCAAAGCAGGCAGGGCTGTGTGGGCCCCTCCCCGGGAACACGCAGTCTTGCTCTACAAATTCTGCTGGATTACCCAGGTCCCTCCTGGGAGTCAGAGGAGGGGACAGGGCTTCGGCAGCTGGCCCAAGCTCGCCTTTGTCCCTCCTTCAAGGCTCTTCCCTTTTGAATAAAATTAAGGTGGATAAGTCTTCTGTGAGACACAAGTCAGAATTTCTTGACATTCAGTGGGATAAAAATCTGAATGGGCTCGTCAGAGAGATGTCAGAGGCTCCCACAATAGAGTGCTTTAAGAAAAAAATTTAAAAATAAAAAGCGCCTGTCCCTGAAGCCTTCAGTGACTGCCAGGTAGAAGGCAGAGGACTGGACAACATGATCCCAGAGTCCCTTCCAGCCCCATCACCCATGCCAGTAACTCTTCGCCTAGGGAATGAGGGTGACCCGAGAGAAACAAGAGGCCAGAGCTGTCCCTGGTGCTGAAGGACAGCAAGCAGGGCTGCCAAGGGGGGTTTTAGAGATCAGGACAGCCAACTCCGGGTGGGCTGCATGGAGCAGTGAGTTCTGTAGGTCTTTCTTGGCCCCACAACCTCTGCCCGCGGTAAGTCTGTAACAGGAGCCCTGCCTTGGCATGAGCAGAGGCTGCCAACCGTCATATCCGCACTGGGAACCAGGCCACCCAAGGGCGTTTCATTGGTGACCAGAGCTGGAATCTTCATTTCCAAGCAAATATACAGACTTCCTGTGCCTCTCAGGACTCCTTTCTTTTCTGTGGTCATTTGCAGTGTTGGCACAGGGCACCAAGTAGACATGCACAGATTTAGGTGGGACAGGGCTTCCCAGTGAGGGGACAGGTTCAGAGTGTGAGATGAGGACCCAGGAAATTGAGCATCTCATGGCAGATCAGCCAGGAACCCTGTGGAAGGGCTTCCTCAGTCCAATGGCAGCTTCTCTCCTTGGCTTCATCATGGAGTTCAGCCACCCGACTGAGTCCTCGCGACCTCCTGCCTAATGAGAAAGAGGAAATTCTAGATAATTGCTGCACAGACCAAACAGCGGTGTGATTAGTAAATGCCCAAGCTCTTGCAAATGACGATTCCATTAACAGATTTGGTTTGGGGTTGATCCTAGCAGGAGAGAGCGCCAAGAGCTAATGGTGAGGATGCTCACAGAAGCGCAGGAGCCAAGCACAGTTGTAGAAAGGCAGCAAAAGACCCATGCGAGTCTGCAGGCCAGGAGGCTTGTTTTCCAGCCTAAACTCTGCTTCTAGTAAGTGGTATGACCTTGGGCCACCTCTGCGATCCTAGAAGTGTCATCATCTACCGCCTGAGCATCACTACGCCTTCCCCATCTACCTTAGGAGGATCAAGTGAGATCAGACACATTAAGGCTCTCTTGCAAATGTTGGGAAGTTTGCGCTGAGCAAATGCAGGTATTTTTACAGTTAGCAATCAATAATGATGATAAATCACCATTTTTTTCCTTTGTGCACTCTCATTCCTGGGGAGTTTAAGCAAGTAGTCAGACTCTTGAGACTTTAGGTCAGAGACAGATAAAAATGCTGCTCCCCTTCCTCCCCTGGCTTCTGTGGGATTCTGGGGGCAGTATCCTGAATGGTGGCTTGGCCACAGCTGGCACCTTAGAGCACAGATCTATTTCTCCAAGGTTCCTTCAGTCCATGCTACTTCCTAGCCAGGAGAGCATGGACCAGATGCAGCAGGAGCCTGCAAAGTGCTTTCCAGGGCTGGAGCTGCCGAGCCCTCTTACCCACCAAGCCCGGAGGTGCAACATCACAGGGCTAGCTGATTTCAGACGTTCTTTTTGCTCTGGGCCGCACTCTCTCCCCCATTTAGAAGGGAGGGGAGAAGTCCTGGGGGCTCATTTAAAATGAATAAAGCTTGGCAACAGTGCTGAGTAGAAAAAGCAGAGTTATCCGGCACCCACAGCCCCTGCTCTGAGAGCATTCCTCTGGCTCCCTGGCCCTGAGGGGAGAGAAACTTGCCAAAGAAAGATGTGCTTATAACTGCAATCCTGTGCAGCTGCTGGCTCGGCCCGTATATCTGAGTGTGCCCTTTGCTTTCAGTCTCCCTGTATTTATTATGTTTAATTTTGCAGGGACATGGTTGTAAGTGAGACAGATGGACCCGAATGTGGCTGGCAAATGCCTCTTAATTAAACAGATAAATAAACTTTCTTTGCACACTGATTTTTACTTTTGCTGCAGCCTCAGCCGGGGCCAGGGGGCCAGCACCAGTAGGTAGGGGGTCCCCCTGTACCGGAAGGTGGATGCTGGCCCCAGCAGCCTGGGCCAGGACTGACCTCTCTGCACTGCTGAGTACTCCGTGGCTCAGGGATGCAAAGGGGCCCAGGGGTGGGGGGCACTCCCAGTGCCCCCACCTCACAGTCGTGGTGGTGAAGGGAGGCTCTGGCCAGAGTGAGCGGGCCCTCTGCTGGACACCTCCAAGGAGGCCTCGTCCAGCAGGGCAGCTCTCTTCTACCCTTTGCTAGCAATTTCCTCCTACAGGGGCTCCTCTACCCACTTTTCCACTCTTTTGGGAGAACTGGACACACCAAGATGAAGCAGAAACAGCTCCTGTGCCCAAGATAGGGAACCACGGCCTCTGGGAATCTGAGATTCCCAAAGAGCTTCCTGTCTTCCACTGGACACTTCCCGATAGCATGTGTCGGAGGCATGCCAGCAGCCCTGAGTCGGGGGCTTCCCCCGGCCTCCACCCCATTCTCTTAGGAGTCGGGGCATGCATTCCCCTGGGAGAGTGTTCAGTTGGTGAAGGGAGAATCTGGTTGGTTCACATAAGAGAGGCTTCTGGGGTTACACACACACAAGCCATGCCTACCCTAGCCCACCCCACCATGGAGACACCATTCCTGCCTCTGTGGCCCCCTAGTGCTCATGCCCAAGTCTGTGCCAAACACCCCGAAGCTGGCTCCGCTGGAAGCATGGAGCTCACTGTCGGTTATGGTTCAGCTGCAAATGCAGTTAGCTCACCCCTTGTCCTGGGACGCCTTTGCCAAGCTCCATGCAGTCCTCCCTGCATAGGTGAAGCTTGAGGATGCCAGCCTCGGCATTAAGAAAGGGCAGGCCCATGAGCACCCCCCACCTGGCTCCCCGAAAGGGCAGCAGAGCTTGTTCCCGCTGGAATATGCTCCTGTGCAACCTTGGTGATTTCTGGTGGGAGGGAGGGGAGTTGTCATAGACAACAAATCATTTGGCCACAGAACTGCCTACCTTTTGTTAAGAACACAAGTCATCTTGAACACTTTTGGCACATGCTTTCCCGGGAAGACTCTCGCGTCCCCAGACTGAAAGTTTGCAAGGCTGCTTGGGCCTAGGTCTCCCGGGCAGGCTCACTCAGGGAGGGTGGGAAAGGCAGGTCCTGCCCTGCATGGGGAGAGGGGCCAGCGCCAGCACCCAGCAGGGCCTCCTCCAGGGAAGATGACACAGGGTGATGGTGGCAGGAAGGAGCCAGGAGATCTCCAAAGCCTTGGAACCTTCCGGACCTTTTGAGGTGCCTCCTTGACTGATATTTATAGTGGTGCCCAGGAGCGCAGAAATAATTACAGCTCAGTTCCTGCCTCCTAACAAGGCCCTTCTCAGATTCAGGGCGAATAGGATATTTTTTTCCTTGGCTCTTTTTTTAAGTAGTGAATATGAGTACTAGATTGACAGCTCTTCCCAGTTCACTGCCTCCCTTCACCCCAAAAGCGGGGGCAGCAGAGCACTGGGCCCCGGGCTTCCCCCATCTGCCACTCAGGGCCGCCCACCCTGGCCCAGGAGGCCCCGGGGGTCCAGTGGGCTGTGAGTGGTCCTGGGGAAGCTCGTACTCCACTGCCTAACGAGCCACTCCCTGCCAGGCACTGGAGGTCCCAGGTGAGGAGGGCCAGGTTCCTGATGGCCATGAGGACAGCACAGCTCTCAAGGGTGGTCTAAAGGAAGCCCAGCTGCAGTGTCGGGCTGTTTCCTGGCCTGGCCCCCCAAAAGACCACCTCAGCAGACAGAGGCCTCCCTTGATTTGCCAATTCGAGTGATTGGCTTGTGATGGAAGTCATGAGCCCAGGGAACACTGTGGGAGGCAGTGGGCACACAGCCCCTGTCCTGAGAAATAAGCCAGACACACAGGTTCAAATCCTTTTTCTGGAGGCATTTTAAAATTCTGTTTTCCTGTTCTCAGTCTCTCTGGAGCCTGGGTGTGATTAGCTGGCTGATGGAGGCAGGTGTCTAGACATGCTCCTTGGGCCTGACACTCTCTGGAGGTGAAGTTTGAAGACAGGTGGCGGGGCTGGAAGGCCCGCAGCTGACCAGGTGCGAGGATGCCTGAAGCAGTAGTGATGCCAAGGCTGGCGTTAGCGACTACCCCGGATCTCTCGGGGCCGAGGACTGGGCTCTGCAGTCCCCCCTCTTGACTCCCAGGCCAGTGGTCTTCCCATTATCAGGTGGTCCCAGCCCTGCCTCCCTCCAGAGTGGGGCTTGCTCTCTGAAGTGAGAGGAGGGTAACCACAGGTTCCTGTAGGTTGGATGAGTGAGTCCAGATTGGCACTGGGTATTGGATTTGCCCTTTCCCAGAGGAAGTATGCCAAAATAGGGAGAGAGACTGGGCATGTCCCCTGTTGTCCCTACCTCTAACAGTGGCCAGGGTAGACGGCCTCTCACAGCCATGCTCACCTGTGGCTTGTCCTGGTAAACTTGAGGTTGGACAAGGGGCACCTGGGGAGTGTGAATGTGTGGCAGGCCCATGGATGTGTGTGCGGCTGGTGAACTACAGATTTACACGCACCTACACACACACACAGTCACAGTGGTGGTGTTGGGACTCAATCAAGACCTGTGCCAAGCGCAGTCTGGGGTCAACGGTAGGTACCTGTGCACTCCTGCTTGGCTGATGTGTGCACACCAAGTCCAGTGTGCTTGGGTATCGGGAGGGGAGGATGCATTGCAGCCAGTGCCCCTTGCCCCTCCCCCCTTACTAAGCTGCACAAGACCACGTGCCTGTGGCAGGCCTGGGGTGTAAATGGGGTCTGGGGGCCCCGGGGAGGACAGGAGAGGCTCCCAGGGGCTGCAGCTGGGTTTGGAAGCCCTCAGCAGCAGGAGAAGCTTCCCCAGCGAGGAAGCCTCTGCGTAGATGCCCTCATTACATCACCGACAACCCGCCACTGAGCTGGCCTCCGTTAAGAGAGGCGCTTCTCTGGACGCCAAGACGGGCAGAGCGCCTTCCGGTCGGGCCGCAGAGCCGGCAGAGCCGCTCCTTCTCTCCGCAGGGCCGGCAGACGGAGCGGGGGCACAGGGGGATTCCAGACCCGAACGTGGGGAGGAGGGGCGCGGAGGGCCGGTGGGAGCGCGCTGGCGGGCGACGGGTTAAATGCGGGATCAGCCGCCGCGCCGTCGTTCCGGATTCTCTTCCCTCGGCGCGGGGCTGTTTGATGTCGGAGTACGCCAGGGACTCCCCCTCCCGCCGCTACACACACGCGCGCCCCCGCGCACACACACACGCACACGCACCGCTCTTTGCAGACAGCGCTCCGGTGGCTCCAAAGTGCCTGACTCCCGCCCCCCCGGCCCCGTTCTCTCGCGCACACAGCCTCTCCGGCCACATTCTCGCGCGCGCTCTCCCCAGCATCCCCGCCCGGACACGGGGCCCCGGGCAGAGGCGCGCCGCTCGCCTGCCGCGCCTCCCTCCGAAGGAGCGCCGCGAGGGGGCGGGGAGGCCGGGGGCGGGAGGGGAGGAGACCGAGAGGGCGCCCGGGAGGCAGGGCGCGCGCACACACCGAGGGACGCGCGAGGGTGCGAGCCGCGCAGCGAGCGCAGAGCTGCCCGCGGCCGCCGGCGCCCCCCTGCCGCCCCATGCTGTGCTCCATGGCGAACTCGGGCTGCCTCCTGCTGTCCAACTCCGGCAGCATGCTCCCGCACTCCGTGCCCTGCCCGCCCGCCTTCCTCTACCTCCAACAGGTAAGCGGCCCCCGGCCCGGCCGCGGCCCCCGCCGGCGCACGTGCGCCCCGCGCCGCCGCCCACCGCGCGCCCGGCCGCCTCGGCGCCGCCGCCGGGGCCCCGCTTCGCTCCCCGCGTCATGGCGCCCGGCCGGCTGGGGCGAGCTGCGCCCTGCGCGGCGGCCGAGCGCGGGGTCGCCGGGAAGCGCGCGGCGCCCGGCCGGGGGCCGGAGTTTGGGGCGTCGCTCGCAACTTTTCTGGAGGCGCGGGAGGGGGCGGCGGGCGGAGTCTCGGGGGAAGCCCGAGGGGAGGGGGCGGGGGTTTTCGGCGCCCGGGTCACTTTGGGGAACTTCGCGCCCGGCCGCGGGGGACTCGGGGAGGGTAGTTCGCCCCTCCCGGGGCGCGTGGGGATGGCCGGGAGGCCGCGCGGGGGCGGCGGCGCGGGCGCCGAGCTCTGCTGCAGCGGGGACCGCGCACGGGCCTCAGGGGAGGCGGGCCACCCACCCGGTGGGGCTGGAGAGGGAGGCCCCGGGAGCCCCTGACTAAGAGGGGGCTGGGGCCAGACTTTTGCGATCTGCGGGGCTGCGTAGAAGCTTGGGCTGACGGGGGGGGGGGGCAAGCGACTCAGAGTCCCCAAATCCCCAGGATGCTCCACGGAGAGGTGCGTGCAGAGCATCAGCTGCTGCCTGCCCACCGGCCGGGTTGTGGGGTGGGGGCGGGGGCCTGTGATCCCACCCAATGCGGAATCAGTGCAGTCCTGGGCCTGCATTGGGGACCGAGGGGAGACTTCTCGGCTACCCCAGGCCCTTTGGCCTCTCGGGGCTGCGTTTCCCAGTGCCAGCTCAGCCGGAGCGGGCCACCCCCGGGGCTGCAGTACCCTGCTTTACCCACCTTGGCTAGCCACACCTCCCGGCCTGGGTTTTGGGGCTTTCCTTGGTTTTGGGGCTGCCTTCCCCATCTGAGCATCCTCTTCCTCTGCCTGGGACTGCAGGGGCCCTGGCAGCTGCTTGAGGAGGCCTGTGGTTTGAAGGGGGGCCTGGAAGGCCCCAAGAGCTCCAGGCTAACCATCAGGCCTCCAGCCTGGCTGCAGGGCTCCTCTGTAGGACCAGGTATGCACCTGGGCTGAGCAAGCAGATGGGAGGCAGAGGGTAGGGGGTGCCAGCTCTCGGGGGATGGTTAAGGTCAGGCCAGGCCTACTAGTCTAAATGGCCATGTTTCTCCACCGCCTCCCCCATGCCGTGTCTGAAGGAAGGAACAGAAGTATGTGTTTCTTGGAGACAGCGACAGGCTGCAGGAGGTGGGCTTTTGTCTTCTTGCGTCCCTTGGGCCCTCCAGAGAGCCAAGAAATAAGGAGCAGCACGAGGTGATTCAGGAGGAGCTGTGGGCACCCCAGAGATGGGGCCCTCAGAGCCGAGCCAGGGCAGCAGGTCCCTGGGTGCTTGGGTCAGCCCCCTGACAAGGATCCACACAGTGGGAACTGGCCTAACACATCAGCAGCTGCAGAGCACCATGGTCAGGAGCAGAGGGCGGCCAGAGTTGGCCTGTGATCCGAAGCCCTTGGCCCTTGGGCTCACCTTTCCTAGGACCGCCCGTGACATCTGAGCAGTCCTGGGCACGGCTCAGGGGCAACAGGCAGGTGGGTGTCCAAGCCCAGGCAGAGGCTGACCCCTCAAATGCCCCATCCTTCTTAGAGTTGCAGACAATCAGGGTGGACCTCGCAGGTCAGCTTTCCAGCACCTCCCAAATTTCCATGAGCGCAGGAACCACCGGGGACCTCTGGGGAGGGGCCCAAGAATCTGCATTTCTAACTAACTCCTGGCGAAGCTGTGGAGCAGACCACCCAAAGTAGCAAGCGTCTACCCCACCCAAACCCCACCCTTACCCCCTGCCGAGCAGGAAGGCTTGGAAGGACAGGGGCTACAGGAAGAGACTCCACCTCCCCGGCAGTGTGTAGGACTAGAGATTCATTCTATGGCTTGTTGGCTGTGTCGGGCAAGTCAGTTCACTTCTCTGAACTTCAGGCTCTTCCTCTGAGAAGGAAGGTGAAAGCGTACTTCTTCCCTGGCTCAAGGAGAGGGCTGAGTGAGGACCAAGTAGTGGCCAGCCTCCGAAAAATGCCCGACAAGTACTGGCAGTGTCTTGAGGACACAGACCAGTGCTCATAGTTGGGGTGAGTACACCAGTCTGACCGCAGGGAAGGCACTCCAATTCTTCCAGGGCTGGGTGAATGCATCCCCACCTTACCAGGAGCTTTCTTTCTGGGGGAACAGTGGGAAGGCAGAAAGACTGCATTTGAGCTCACCCATCCCCCAAGGGCTCTCAACCATGACAGGCTTGTTCTGGAAAAGCCTAGAGCGTGCTGGCTGGGCCATGCTTTGAAGCCCCCAGTTTCCTGCACAGCTTTTCCACAGGGGGTGGTCGTGTGTCTCCAAGGGCTGGGAAAAATCTAGAATGCAGTCATTTCCTGACTTGGGGGAGGGAGGATGTATTTATAGGGGTGCACACAGTTCTGGTGGTCCAGGACCAGTACAAAACAAATGATGACATTTAGTTGGAAACCCAACTTGTCCCAAGCCACCTTTAAGGTGAGCCTCCTGTGTCCACCTGAGGAGGGCCAGGCCCCCTAAGGCAGGCCCCCAGAGTCAAAGCTCACCTCTCCTGCAGGTCCCCCCAAGGGACTCTGCATGATTGAGCCTTGGTGCCATGAGTAGGCTGCGCATTCCATCTCAACAGCATGTTTGATAACAAGCAGGAGCCAAAGACGTGAAATCAAGCAGAGAGAAGAATCGTAGTTTGTGGCGCATTACGATGCAATATTTAAACAGGCGAGCTTTTGAAACACAGAATCTTTCAAAGTGGAAATTAGAAAATAAAACCTCAACCAACAGAATTCCATTTATTCTATTAAAGCCTCAACCTCTGCCTGCTGCACGGGCTGGACCCCAGGGGTGCTGGGAACGGGCCGTGTCCCCTGTGAGACGCAGCGGCTCTGTAATTAATTAGAGGTGCTAGTTGTCAAGCATCCGTCCCCTCGGCCTCTTAGTGGCGCTGGTATTTGTCAGAGTTCTAACCATGGCAGGCCGGCTCCAGGTCACCCATCAGCAGGAGAAATTCAGCTGTGGTTTGGGCTCTGACATTTGTTAAAAGCTCACCCGGCAAGGCCTGGCCTTGGTGTGTCCACATAGCCTTCCTGCCGCCAGGAGCCCACCTAGGGTCTCCAGCCCCCTGTGAGTACCTCAGCTTCCTACAGGGCAGCCCAGGCCCTGGTGCTCCTACATCTGGCCCCTGGTGGGGGACCCAAGGAGGCTTTTGTCCCTGGGGCATGGTGGCAGACGAGGGGTGGGGCTGAT
Organism: Manis javanica; assembly: GCF_040802235.1. NCBI lineage: Eukaryota > Metazoa > Chordata > Mammalia > Pholidota > Manidae > Manis > Manis javanica. The sequence continues at coordinate 180,459,861 of NC_133159.1, read as the reverse complement.
ACTATTCACCTTTCACCAGAAAATCTCCTTTGGAAATCTGCAACATCTCCCAGACGCCCCTTGAGGCCCTCCTCTGGACCCCAGTGGAAGTTGTAGAGAATGGGAGGGGGAAGTCCTCAGGTCTGCAGAATGGGATTTTGTCGTGGTAATTACTTATTAAGCTGCAGTGTCCTATAAAAGAGAATTTTATCACTATATCACTACATCCCACCAGGAAGCCAGGAAATCCCTCCGGGGGAGAGAGCTGTAAGTGCTTAAGTTTTGTACAAGCGCCCTGGGGATGGGGCGGAGGCTACGCTGGCGGGATGCAGGCTGGCTGGAGGGGCCTGGCCGTGGGGAATGTGAGCACCTGGTTTGACCTCCGTTGGTCTTACCGGCTTTATGTTCTTAAGATGAGCTCACAGATGGCCGTGGTTGCCATCATGATTGTTGCCAGTAGCCAGAAGTTTCCGTGGAGGATGTGGCGTTTCCACCCAGCTTCGCAGTGCGAGGTGGATTGCTTTGTGGAGTTGTTGACAGCAAAAAGCATTCCCTTGGGGTGGAAGCCCAGAGGCTCCTGGGGGCCATGGAATTCTAGGGTCTCTTGTGAGATTCAATAGGAAGCTCTGCTTTTTATTAATGAGCCTTTTCTTTGGGGTAGCAAGGCTGCTAGTCACAGGAACGTCTAATAGTATTAATTCCTGTGGCAAACGTAATGCTGCTCTTGCCCCTTCGTGCATGCCTGGCTGCTTAGTCTCTGGCCTCTGGGCTGTTGGTGTGTCACCATGTGATTCCGGAAACCCCGTCTGAGATATGCTTGCTCACGGTAACATAACATGCCTGAGAGGTCACATGGGCAGTGGGAGGGGCAGACACAGGACCACCTTAGGTCCTCCGCATCTTCAGAAGTTCGCGCTGGTGAGCTTGGGTAGATTGACCTGCCTGGTCAAGGAGCCCATGCCTTGAATGGTCTGTCTGGAAGTGTGGAGCCACCTTTCCCTGGCATCATTTGGGTGCTGAAATAACTTGCTTATTTCCGTGGCTGCTTCTCCAGTTTCCTCTCTTCGGTGGCTCACATTTGTTCGGGAGTCTGCTTGTATGCGCACATGTTATAGTTAAGGAAACTAAGGCACAGAGCCGTTAGGTGACGTGTGAACTCATAAAGCCACTGGTGAGCAAGCGTGGATTTTACCCCAGAATGTAGGCTCACGTCTGCCTCATTCCGGGGAGTAGTCTCGCCCGCAGCTTCCCTAGCCATGTGCGGAAGAGAAGTGGCTCAGCTGGACCCCTTTGTGAGGCTTAGACTCTCGGCTTTCCTGTGGATTCTTAGAGGGGGGCTCTCCCCTGACACCCAGCCACGCCTGGGAGATTCCTTTTGGGTTGGGGACGTGTAAGCGGCTGGCCTCAGAAACCCGAGGGTGATGCTTTGTCGTGTCTTATTCCAGGGGCGGCTGGGCTTCTCAGGAAAGCGTGGGGCAGGGGAGCTTTGGCCAGATGTAGGATGAACATGGAAGATGAGAGTGGCGAGGGGGAACAGCTGAGGGGGCAATCCAGGTCTGGGCACAGAGGGCAGGCCCCTCATGCGGGAGTGGCAGGACACCCTGCATGGAGTGGAGTGCCCTCTGACCCCCTGACTGCCCTGTGAGCGTCTGCCCAGAGATGGGGGTGCATGAGGCCTGTCCGGGCTCCACCGGCATCTTCCGAGGTGGGGCATCATCTGGGTTGTAAGTCGGTGTGTCCTAATGTGGGCCTGGTGCAGCCGCGGGCCTTGCAGCGAGTGGGGAGTGGCTGACTCCTCTCAGGATGGATGGCCTTGGCAGGATCTTCCAGGAACATTAAGGAGGCCCGAATCTGTTCCTCATAGTTAACTGCCGACAGCTGAGACTCAAATCACATACCTGGTTTCCCAGAATTGGGAGTGAAGTGTTGGCTCAGCCATTGTCTTTCCCACCACAGGGACCCCTGGGAAATGGGTCCACCTGCCCTGAGACTCTGGGTCCTGGCGGGGGACAGAGAAGGCCCATCCGGATTGCCCCACGTGAGGACCCAGTGAGTTAGCAGGCTTCCCCCCGGCTGGGGGGTACAGAGGAGCAGGCATGGTGGTAGTGTGGGGCAAAGCTCACAGCCAGGGGTGTGCTGGGAGGTCAGCAGAGGCAGGAAATGACCATGCCAGGGGCCTTTCCCGTCCCTGGACATGACCAGGCGTCCCTGCAGGGCAGGCGCTGAGCTGCACAACTGGGGAATCACAGATGGCTGTCCCTGCAGGATGCAAGGCCGAGGTCCCAGCCCAAGTCTCTCGTCCTCTGTCTTGGGACAGCCACCCAAAGTCGGCTCAGAGCAGAATGTCAGGTTCCCGGGTGCAAGCAGGAGGCTGGCAGGGCCAGCTCTGGGATAGTGCCTATAGCCCTGGCACCCAGCTCGGGCCTGGGCCAAAGTGGTGGTCCCATGGCAGGGCGTCAGGAGGTGTGGGACCGGAGGGGGCCTCGGGGCCCTCTGTAATCAGGGGGTTGATTCTCTCCCAGGCCCCATGAAGCAGTGGCCACATTGTGGACCTGCAGAAGGGGATCCTCTACTCCCCAAGGGTGGAGCTTGGCCGGCCACCCTGACCCCGGGGACCCCAGTGAAGCCCCATGTTGCTGTCCCTGTGCCCTCTTGGCCTCCCCACTACCCCCCAGCACCCCCCCTCCCTGCTTCCCAACCAGCCTCCATCCTTTCTCATCCTCCTTCATGTCAGTTGTTGCTTCTAGAATTTTCTGTGCTTCTAAGCCTCTCTGCCTTCCCTCCTCTCTCCCAGTCCGCTTGCTCTCCACCCCTGTATTCATTTGTTCTCTGCTTCTCCCCTTCACCTCTGGCTTCCCTCAGGGATCTCAGGCCTGCCTTCCCCCCAGACTCTGGCCGTCCGTGGCCCTCCCAGCGCCCTCCACGGCCTGCCAGCCTATGGCCAAGCCGTTTGAGTTTCTGTCAGGGCTGCACACACATTGCAAGCTGCGTCTGCTGGGGACCAGCAGGACTGACTCCAGGCTTCGTGTCACCAGCGCAGCTGAGCCTGATCCTTGGCATCTAGGGTCCCCTGGAGGCCCAGATCTGGTTCTAGCAGGAGATCCAGTATGGCTGGGACCTGGGCTTGCTTGGCTGGGCTGCTGTGCGTGAGCCGCAGGCCCTGCCCTGGGGAGCCCTGTGGTGGCTCTGGAGCCACATGGGCCTGGCCCACTGCAGGCAGCAGGGTCCCTGCCAGCTGCCACAGAGATGGGCTGGTAGCCTCTGAGAGGCTGTGGGAGCAGGTCCCGCCCTCCCCAGGGCAGGAGCCCCTGGGCAGGCAAGGTCTTGGCGCCCCTGGGCTCCTCGGGCTCGGGGAGGCGACGGATGAGGAGGACAGCCTCTGCGGATCATTTATGGAGCTGCGGGCTGTTTGTGCCAGGCACCGCGCCCCCCGTCCTGTGCGTCCTGGGGCTCCCAGGCCAACTCAGCCGTAATGAATTGGCTCTGGGAGTGAGTGTGTCTTGCCCCACGGCTGTGAGGGTGTGCCTGGAGCCCGCCAGGGCGGTCAGAGGGAGGAGCGGCCAACGTCTTGCCTTCCTGGCCTCTCGGGTGGGATTTTACAGCTTCCCTCCCTCCCCCTCAGAGGGTGCTGGGGGCTGTGGAGGCTCCCGCTGCTCCCCCAGCCCACACCGGCCCGGCCCCACCAGCCCGCATGGCGCCCGGCCTCCCTGAGTGGGCGGCCTCGGTGTCTGCGTCGAGGCAAGTCAGCTCACGCATCTGACTGTGGAGGGCCTGTCCCAGGCACAGTGGGGAGTCGGCTGGACACTCGGGAGAGGCGTCCCCGGAGCCCTCAGGCAGGAAGAAGACGGCTTCATCACACACCCCCAGCCAGGGCAGGGCTCGGCCCCCGCCGGACGCCCAAGCCACACCACCTACCAGCCGGCGGCACCCCCAGGCGGCCCTGAGAAGGGCCCTCCCACACCCCTGGGAGTGGCTGGCTCTGCCAGCCTGCAGCATCGCCCCAGGAGGGTGACGGCAGACGGTGGGTGGTGACCGTGGCCTCCTGGGCCCCTCCGGCCACCGTCCCTGTGGCTGGGAGTGTGCACCCACTCTCTCGGCCATTTCCTTATCGGCAGAGTGGGGGTACCAGTCGGCAAGGTGCCTCCCTGCCCTCTCAGCATTCTCGCTCCAGAGCGTCACCAGGAAGGCAGATGACATTGCCCAGTAAGAACAAGGAAGGAAAGTGGCCACAGATGGAAATGGAGGCCCCAGGGTCGGGGAGGCCAAGGTGGCAGTCAGGCAAGCCCCCCCACGACCAGGGCAGAGAGCTGAGGCCCGGAGGCAGACGAGGGGGCTGCAGTGGGTGAGGCAGCAATACTAGAGAGAAGGCTGCACCCGCTGCGGCTCACAGCCACCCCCCAGGGCCGTTGATTCGGCTGCACCCAGGGTTCAGTCTCATGTGGGCAACCGTTCGCGCACCTGCACTGTGCCGAGGGGGGCGGGGCTGTGTGTGGCTGGGGAATATGTGTGACTATAGATCGCATGTGTGTGGTTATATGTAGCTGTGGATCGTGTGTGAGTGTGTATGTGTGAGTGGTCATGTGTGTAGAGAAGGCAGGGAAGAGCCATCATGCCAGTGAAGATGTGTCCCTGCCCCGGGCACCTGCCGCCCAGCGTCAAGGCTATTCCCCCTGGAGGTTTCCAGGGCCCCCTGCACCTCTGCTCATGGCCTCCTGGCAGGAGCGGGACCCCGTTCTCCTGTTTCTCCTAGGGGAGGTGAGCGGATCAGGACTCCAGAAGGAATTTGACCAAGAAATTAAGGGCAGCTGAAAGGAAACAGGTCAAGACACAGCCAGTCTGCACCCTGATGGTGATTCTGGGGCTGAGGTCACTAAGGCGTCACTGACACGACACCCCCTCCCTGTCTGAGGGGACCTGCAGGGACAGTTCAGCTCTGTACGCATGCGGTGCGGTGAGGCGGGGCGTGCTGGGAAAGGGCCCGGATTCTGCCCCAGGGTGCGTGGTGCTGACCTCAGCTCGGCCCCACCTGCCTGTCTCCGGGGCTGCCTCCCTCATCAGTAAATGAGCAGAGGGACCAGGGCAGGGCTTCCAAACCTGGGAAGGGGGTTGGAGGTGGAGAACTCATGCACACAGACATTTGTTCTGTTATTTCCAGGGGTTGGTGCTGCTGAATCAGGGCACACTTAGGGAGGGTTATTAAAGGCTTTCAGAGGCAGGGATGGTCCAGCCAGGATCTTGGCTCCCCATCCTCAAAGGTCAGCAGGTTGGCAAATAAGGGGATCAGGCCCTCCCCACCTGCACAGGACGAGAGGATGGGAACAGGCTGTGGGTTTGCGTTGCCAGCGGATTTCAGCCCCGGGCAAGTTCACTATGGATTCAGTGAGACCAAAAAAATGACAATGGAATGTTTTTAGGGTGAAAGAGTTTATACCCAACTTTATTCCCACAGTGGCAGGTTAATCACTAAAATCCCATCCACTCAAAGCGAGTCTGCATGCAGCAAGGTGGTCTCTGCCTCTGGGCCTCTCCACCCACCCAGCCGTCCCAGTCTCTGTCCTTGGCGCTGCCACCACTCCAGCCTCTGCTCTCCCGCAGCCGTGCAGCTGTGCAGCCCAGAGCACTGGGTGGAGTGCTTCATATAGAGTCAGTAATGACGTATTGCCCACACATGGGCAGTGAGCAAGCCGACCAGGGCCAGGTGAGGATGCTGGCCGTGGAACCTGCACTTTCTCCACAGGGTTTAGAGGAGGATTTCAGAGGACATTTCTGACTGTGATCTCAAACTTGAGCCTTGGCTGTCACGGGAGGTGGTGAGTTCTCTGCCACCAGAGGAATGAACAGTGACTGGCTAGCTCTCTGTCCCAGAGGCTCTAGAGCAGTGCTGTCCGATAAAAACGGAGTGCCAGGCAATAGGAAAACTTAAACTGGATAGTAGCCACTTAAGAGAAGAGAAGCAGATGAGATGAATTTCAATGATATATTTTATTTAACCCAGTTTGTCCCAAATACCATCCCAACATGTGATTGGTGTGAAATAAATTGCATGGGGCAGCTTGCATTCTCGTTTTGAACTAAGTCTTTGAAATCTGGTGTCAGTTTTACCCATACAGCCCATCTCCTCCGGACCAGCCACCAAGGCCTAGGGGTTCAGCGGGGTCGTGGTGAACATGTTGGGTGCATGCAAAATGTTTCCGTGATCGCAGGAAGTTCCTTGGACCCACAGAATTTGTTATGTCTGCCGGGCAGGCAGCACAGGGAGCCAGCCACAGATGTAGGCAGGGTTCCCCAAACCTCCTCCTCTGGAATTGGGGGCCTAAGGGAGTCACGCTGCTCCAGAGGTTGGTGGACAGGGTGGCCCCCAGATTCCCTGTGGCTGCAGGTCTGAGCCCCAGCATGCCCTGCAGACTGCAGAGGCCGGCCTTGCACCCTGGTCCCCAAGGCCAGTCCCCAGACGGGCTGTGTCCCTGACCATCTTCACCTACGCATGCCAAAGTGGGAAACTAAGAATCTAAGTGCAGTCATTTTTTGAATCAAGATGGATCTCTTCATTTTTTGTGTAGAAAATGCCCATTTTAGTAAGAGATGGTAATGCCTGCACTTCATGTTTTAAGCATCTTTATTTGGTAAAATAAAAGGTTGGTGATTGGAATCCAATCTCCTCCCCTCCCTGCTTTTAGAAAAAATACATTTTACTAAGTAGCCCTCCCCAAACGTCTGGAAACCTGTGATGTAGAGCAGGGCTCATTGGGCCAAATCCGTCCCACCGTCTGTTTTTGTAAGAAGAGTTTTGCTGGAACACGGCCACGCTCATCCGTTTACATGCTGCAGCTTTCATGCCGCCGCAGCAGCAGCAGTCGAGCAGTCGCAACAGAGACCATATGGCCCCCAAAGCTCAAAATATTTGCTGGAAAAGTTGGCCAACTTCACACGGAAATTTTGCCAACCCCTGGCCCAGAGCAGTGCTGTCCATAAAGGTACAGTGGGAGCCACGTGTGATGCCCAGGTTTCTAGTAGCCACGTTTACCAAATTGAAAAGAAACAGGTGGAATTCGTTTTAATGATGTGGTTGTTTTTCACCCAATCCAAAATATTTTCATTGCAAAATTCAATCTAAACATGACTGACATATTTGGCATTCATTTTTCCTACTGAATCTTCAAAATCCACTGTGTATTTTTCACTCGCACCCCATTGCATATCACACCGGCGACGTTTCAAACGCTCGTAGCCCCATGTGGCTGCTGCAGTGGACAGAACAGGACTGGGAGGAATGAAGCTTGTTCCAACTGGGGGATCTGGGAAGGCGGCTCAGGGGAGCCGGCCCCTGGCCTGGGTGTCTGCCAGTGGGGCTGAGACCTGTGGCTGGCAAAGAGAAGTGGCAGTTTATATGGAGTGACATGAAGGGCGAGTGGATTTGGGTAGGGGAGTTCCTGGACTATGTTCCTGTTACCCTGGGTTTGAGGGAGAGAGTGGCAGTGGAGATGTTTCCCAGTCTTGGCTGAGAAATGTGGACTTTTTCAGTAGACCATAGGGAACCATAGAAGGTCTTTGAGCAGGACAGTGATGTGATCAGAGCTACAGGTAAGGAAAACTAATCTGGGATGGAAAAGGATGCTACAGTCCAGGCAATGACCAGAACAAAGGCTTGCAGCCTGACGGGGCGGGCAGCAGGTCATGGTGAGGAGAGTGGGGAATATTTTCCAGAAGGGGTGTCACCCAGATGTAGTAACAGACAGACTATGGGGAAGGAGGGTCTGTGCAGAATCGTTGGTTTCTGGCTTGAGGTTGGCACTGGTGTACAGCGGGTGGGCTGCTCTGGCGGCCATGGCCCTGCCCCTGGCCCTGTGTGTTGAGCTGTTTAAGCCCCTGGAGCCCTGGCTCCTTAGTGGGGAAATTCCCCCCTTCTGGCCCCGTTTCAGGCCTATTCAGCTAGACCAGAGCAAGCGACCCAGCCAGAGTGAACAACTGGCTGTGCCCTTCTGGAAGCCTATCACCTTACCCCTTGCTCTCTCTCAACACCTGGCCTTAGCCCAGCTGAAACCCGAGGCAACCTCTCCTGGGGCCTACCAGCCCCAATACACACGGGCTCCCAAGCTCATTTGCAAGGTAGGTGAGCAATGCACCCACCCCTCCGGAGGAGGCAGTGGCCCCACACGCCCCAGCATCCCCAGGTCACTCTCATAATCACCTGGCTGGGGAGGTGCAGGGGCAGGGCTCGGGCCAGGTGGCCTCCCGTGAGTGCCTCCTGGGTGGAAGCTGACAGAGCAGGAGCATCTGAGGGAGAAGAGATGGTCACAGGTGGAGAAAGCGCTGGCTTGCCTCTGCGCCACCTGGGAAGACCCCACAGACAGGCCAGGGCCATTGCCTGGGGGTGCTCGGGTGGTGAGTGAAGCCAGGGCGAGGCTGGGGGCTTGCCTGCCTGGCGGGAGGACCCGTGGCTCCCCAGACAGCTCCAGCCTCCCGGCCTTTGTCCTTGCCGTGCCTTCCACCGGGAGTGCTGGTCCCCAGGCACCTGCCGGACTCGCGTTCTCATTTCCTCCCAGACGTCGCTGTCTCTTCTGAGCCCTGTCTTGACTATTATTAAGCCACGGAGAAGTGCAGGCACCACGTCTATCTCAGTCTCTCGCCCTCCCACCTTCCCCTGCTATTTTTTTCTCCATAGCATTTATGGGGATCTCACATGTACATTTGGCTTCCTTATTTGCCTCTACAAAGGGAAGGACTTTGTATCTCGTTTGCTGCTGTTTCCTGGCACCTGGAACAGTGCCTGGCAGGCGGAGGGAGTGTGTGAATATTTGCTGTGTGACTGAGACCCCTGCCCTCCCACCGCTAGCCACCCTGGGAAACAATGATCTGTTTGCCATCTCCCCCCTCTCCCTTCCCAACCAGCCTGACACCCCTTCCACACCCAGTCACTTGCACAGCCAGCAGGAAAGTGGCTGAGTGGCCACAGGTGACAAAGTCACTATGGGGCTTCAAGGCTCAAAGGCAGGAATGTTCTAGAGGGGAAAACAGGTAGGCTTATTCACCACTCTCTTTTCTATTTTTTCTTCTTCTTTAACTGTGTAGTTCATATCTGTGGTTCTTTTTTCATTCAGATATAATTCACATATCATAAAATACACTTTTATGAACTATGCAGTTTCACGGTTTTTAGTATATTCACAAAATTGTGCAGCCACTATCTAGTTATAGAGTATCTTCATCTCCCCCACCAACGGAAACTCCATATGCATCAAGCCGTCACTACCCTCCCCGCCTCCCCCTGCTGTTCCCTGGCAGCCCCCAACATGTAAATCATCTTTCTCTGAGGACTTAGCAGTTCTGGGTGTGTCGCATTAACAGAGTCAAACTCTGGGGTCCTGCCTGGACACCCTGTCTCTTGGGCCCTGCAGTGGGTGGTGTGCCTGCAGCAGGAGGAAGGAGGCTGTGCCCTCAGAGGGCCTGCAGGCCGGGAGGCAGTGGGCGCCCTGTTCCTGGGCTGAATGACCTGCAGAGTCATCCTTAGCTGGACATTAGGGGGCCTCGTGGAAGGGGTCCTCCCGCCCACCCACCCTGCACGAGGGGTGAGTGGGGCTGAGAGGAGGAGAAGGAGCCCCTGCACACCTGGGGTGGCCCCTGAACTTCCCAGTTCCATCTGCTTGCTGCCACCCAGCACCTTAGTCTGAGTCTTGCCTGTGCCTGGGGTGGGTGGAGAAAACTGCCCAGACTGTCTGGTTTCCCGTGATGCATCCCGGTGCCGGTGGTGCAGGTGTCCTGGGCTTGAGCAGATTGAGTGTCCATCTCTCAGGCCATGGGCTCTTCCTGCTTGAACACCTCACCGTCTCAGTCCCCAGGGCTGGAGGCTGGCAGAGCCTCCCTGGGCACACCTGCCTCCACCCTCTCCCTCTGCCGGGCACTGGTCTTGGGGTGGAGAGGAACAAGCAGGCTGGGCCTGCCTCTGGGTTGCTCAGCAACTCTGGCATTTCTCTCTCCTGGGCCTCGGTTTCCTCGGGGTCCGTGGGGATAGCAGTACCTCCTTCGGCCGCTTCCAGTGGGTGGATAAGTGACGCAGTGCAACCAAAGGGGCAGCCCGGGCCTGGGGCGGGGTCGACCCCGGCTGACGCTGGCCTCTTCTCTTGTTTAAAGCTCCAGATACATTAAATCCAGAAAAGGAATTGCTAAAATACGGTTGTAGAATGTGTAGTTTATCTTAAATATTCCCTTTTAGCAAATTAACAATTTAAACCCATATTCAAGCAAATGCAGTATAATTGCTCTATTCACAAGTTGATGATGGGGATTTATTTTAATTCAGTTGGAAAGTGTACATGGAGGCCCTGGCCAAGTGTTCCCTGCCCAGGGCAACTCCTCGGGGACCGGGGGCACCAGGGGGCTAGAATTTTGGGGGCAGAGTGGTCAGTGCCCCTGGAGCTGAAGTCCTGGTGGGCCTGGGCAGGCAGAGCCTTCGGGGCCTCCTGTCCCAGCTCCCGTAAATGAGGCTCCGACCACGCCCCCACTTATCTACCACCACCCAGCCCTGTGGCTTGCATCCTGCCAGGGACCCTCCTTCTTAGAAATCCCTAGAGCCTTTGGAAGGCTCTGTGCCGCCCCCGGGGGGTGTATTGTGGGACTGGAATAGACCCTAAGAGGATCCAGCAGCCAAGGTCAGCCTCCCAAGGCATCTCTGGCACCTCTGGCCGCACTCTGGCTCCAGGTCAGCCAGGATCCTGGGTGGGGCCGGGGTTGAGGAGGTGCCACGGTCGACTGGGACAATCTGGAGCAAGAAATCCAGGCAAATGATGGCCCAGCCCACCGAGGGGCCCTCACTCTGGGGATTCAGGCTCGGGGTGAGGGTGCCAGCACGGAAGGGAGGGGAGGTTGGAAGATGTAGGCGTCCGGTCCTTGGGCCTTGTCTGTAAATTGTGGTTCGGGGTCCCTGCCAAGCCTGTGATGGCTGGGACAGCTCTGTGACCCATGGGGACCGGACACTGCCCCCAAACCACACACACAGTGCAGTGCTGGGACATGCACACCCCTCTGATCAGCGCTGCCTCAGTGGGTGCTTGGTAGAGACCCTGGAGAGTGGGCGGGCTGGTGGGGTCAGGGTTTCCTCAGCCTTATGCCTGGCGCTGTACCTCCTACCTGGGTTTCCCGGCAGTCCAGGATGTAGGCGATCTGCCCACTTTAGAGAAAACGAGGCACAGAGAGGCTGTGAAGATGGGGGGGTGCTGCTTCCGTCTTGCCTTGGTGTCTGTCACCAGGAACCGCCCTGACGGCAGCTGGCCTGGCACATCGCCAGCAGAGCACCTGCCCCTCAAGCCTCACTCCCCCAGTTTCCACATGGTCACTCTTTACAGGGTGTTTCTAGGCTCCCAGGGGGCAGGGACGCTAGTCTCTTCTCCTTACTGTATTTTAACAGCTTTACTGAGGTATCATTTGCATACCATAAAATTCATAGATTCGTACCACATAAGGTGACAATGAAATGACTTTCCATAAATGCATAGGGTTGTTCGACCATCACTGCAGAGATAGAACTTCCATGCCCCAAACGTTTCTTGGCAACTTCCATTTGTTTTGATCGCCCCACCAGACCTGGCCTGGGGGAGCCCAGGCAGGTGGGGGGCAGGTGGGCCCTGAGTGGCGGGAGCCCCTCTCTGGGGCACCCTCTCAGGGTCGGGCCTCCTGCCCTGGACCTCGGTGCTGGGGCGTTCGATGTCACCTTCCCCAGAGCTGTGCCCTCCCTGAGTGTCCATCTGAATCCCCCGTCCCCTCTCCCACTGCCTTGAGTCCTGTGGGTGGCTCTGGGACCGCCCCCACCCCTTCCTCCATGGCTCAGAGCTAAGCCCACTTGATTCTTTTGATCTTGGTTCAGAAATCAGCCCTTGCAGCCATCGCACCGCTGCGCTGGTCCGCAGCAGCCCTCACTAGGCCCAGGGCTGCCTGCACCTCAGGCAGGCTCCCCTGCCCTGCCCTGCCCTGCCCTGGCCAGCTTTCCTGGGCTAAGCCCCCACTGGGGGCATGCCGGGTCCTTTTTCCTCAGGGAGGGGAGGGCTTGCAGGGTGGGAGCCCCCAGGAATGCAGAAAGGCAGGCCCATCTCCAGGGTGTGCCCAGCCCCTGCCACGTGAGAAACAGGGACAGTGGGATGTGGGCAAAGCCAGGTTTGCACCTTGTACCTGAGTCCCCAGCATAGCTCCGGGCGTAACCCTGCAGCATTTCATCCCCTCCCTGGGCCTCGCTGTCCCTGTCTGTAAACCTGTGGCCTGTGGGTCAGCATTCCTTCCCCGCCAGGGCAGGCAGATACTGGGCCCCAAGCCAGGACTCAGCCACTGGTGACCTGACCTCACTGAACTTCTGGAAAGCCTTCAGATCCGGAGTTGGGTCATGGGGGTGGGGGGCATGCCCTGGGTGCAAAACCTAAGTCAAGCAGGAAAGCAGGGCTTAGTACCTCCAGCCGTTGCCTGAGGGCCACCCCCTGAATGAAGCCAGAATTCCCCCAGGGCTGGCGGATTGGACAGGCAGGGGTGGGGGGGTCGGATGTGAAGCTCCTCCTGGCACTGTGGGAAGGCCCCGCATGGAGGGATTGGCTGCCTTGGTGACCCTCCCTGCCCCTCAAGGAGGAGACCTCACGGGCCCCGCCACCCCCCAGCCTTCCCCACACTACTCAGTGTGAGATGGGGACCAAAGGAGAGGAGACCTCAGCTCATCTGTGGGCTGCATGGCGTTGGGGGCTCTTAATTAGACCTAATAAGGCGAACTAGCTTTCAAATGAGAAACTTGGATTTTTCTCCTCTTTCCCTCCCCTCCCATTGCCTTTCTCTTCTTTCCCCTTTCGGAAAATGAAACAAGGATAAACATTTGACTGGCCGCTGCAGCCAGGGAGGTGGCAGCCAGCTCACGGGTGAGCAGAGGGCTGGTGTGGGGTGGTAGCCCCCCTGTAGAGGCCCCCTGCCCCGGCCCCCCTGGGTCTGGCTGTGTCCCCCCCGGGACCCAGGTCAGAGGCACACTTCCTCCTGGCTCTAGGGAGGGCCATTGGGGTGTGGCCGGGTCCCTCTAGCTGTTCCTTGGCTCCTGGTGCCAGGAGCAGGGGATGAGGAGGATGTGGGTCCCTTGGGGGGGACCAAGGCCGGGAGGGGGGACGAGAGAACTAAGGCGGCCCTGCCTCCCCAGTCACTCCCGCCCGTCCGCCTGTGCCTTCTGAGTAGCCCTGACCCCCCTCCGCCCCACCGAGGACCCTGGGCCTAGCGGAGGAGGGCCTGCTGCCTCTGTGTGGACCCCCGCCCTGCAGCCCTGGTGGCACCATTCTCACTGGCAGCGGTGGCTGTTCCTGAGGTGGTGATTCTGCAGCACCTTCCTGGACCTGCTGGGAATGGAGAAGCCCCCCCAGGGCCAGGCTCTGAAGTGTTGCCGCCCCAGAGGGGGTCTGAGCTGCCGGAGGGAGCTCCTGTCCTCCTTCCCCCAGAGGGTGAGCGCACAGCCTCTAGCCCCCCCCTGGAGGTCAAGGTCAGACCAGCCCCTCGCCTTGTGGGAAAAGGAGGGCTAAGTGGAATAGCCCCATAACATGCTCCTGTGGCCACATCTGCTGGGTTCAGAGTTGCCTGGATCCCCCAACGGCCAGCCCACGGCAGCCTGCTTCCTGCCCAGCTGACACAGGCTTGGTCCCCAGGACACCGCCCAGGGCCCTGCAGTAAGCGGAGGGGGTCCAGGGCAGGTGCCAGATCCGGGCACCTGGATGCAGCGTGAGAGCCGCCTGGCCTGCCCTCTGTGCGAGGGAGACTGGAGCAGCTGGCCACCCTGCCTTTCTCCTGCTGACCCTTTTCCTCTCCTCACACCACACACACCCACCTCTCCCAATTTTCCTCTGTCCACCCCTGGAGCCAGACAGGGTACCCAGTTCCCCAAGGCTGCCAGCAGGGCCCACCAGATGTAGAACTGCACCCCTGTGCTCAGCTTCTCCTCACCCAGGTGCCGTGGGCAGCTCCTGGCCAGGTGGTGCCCAGAGGAGCCTGCGGAAGCCCACTCCGCCTGGTCTCCCCGGCACCTTCACTAATGCCTGACCCGTCTGCTGAGCCACGCAAACAGGCCAGGCCCCCATGGTGGGGTCCAGCTCCCAGCGTGGGTGAGACCTGCCTCCTGGCTCTTGGCCTGAGCGGGTTCTGGAGTGTCAGCAGGGGCAGCTTTCTGCTCCCCTCTGCTGGCAGGGCCCATGGCGGGGCCACCGCCCTGGCAGCGGGGACTGAGGCAGAGGAGAGCGCAGGAAGGAAGCTGGAGGTGCTGGCGTCGGGGATTCTTCCCTGTCAGGTTCTGGGGAGGCAAAGTGTGTCCTGGGCCCTCCAGGAGGCGTGGGCTTCGCTGCAGTCCTCAGGCACCCTCAGGCGTCCTGCTGGTGTTCCTGGGCAGGGCTGCAGGGGGGAGGCGGACAGGATGGCATCGGGCCTTCCCGGGGGGCCCAGGCCTGCTGCGTCCCCCTTGAACCCTGGGCCAGGCTGCCCTGTCTAACAAAGCCTGCTCATGAGCACCTTGCCCACTGTGTCTCAAGCTTGGTCCAGTGGGTGTGATGTGCAGGGTCCGAAGGGGCAGGGTGGGGAACAGGCAGCCCCGGGCAGTGAGCTGGGCGGGAGTGGCAGCTGCTTCTCCCTCCCCCAGCTTTGCCCTGTCCATCTGGGGCCAGGGGGTGGCATGAGGACCCCACAATTTCTGTCCCCAACAGTCACTGTCTCCCCCAGACAGCCCCCATTTCTGCATCTGCTCAGGAATGCCCCTGTGCGCTCTCTCGCACAGACCTTGGTCTCCTGGGCAACTTCTTCCCGCTGCAGGTGGCACCAGGGGACGCTCTGGAACACTGAGTTTGAGAAGCCTTGGATCTGGAAAGTGCGCTGTGGGACTTCTCCATCCCAGCTGCCCGCATGTCCCCTTTCCCTGCTCTCTCCCTCCGTCCTGCACCACCTCACATGGGTGCTGCCCAGCCTGCACTCTGCCTACCTGTCTGTCTGTCTGTCCCCCCTGATCCCCATCAGGCCCTGGCCCCCGCCCACTGGGGCGGACTCTGCATCCCCACCAGCAGCACCCCAAGGCTTTGTTAGCACGACTCAGTTCAAATGTCTGATCAGTCCTTAGGAGATCGAGGGGTCAATTTCCACAGCTCCTTCCTCTCCATTTAACTAATTTAACTGCACGATTGTTACAAATTTCATTTTATTATAGCCCTGCTTCTCAGTCCAATTGAATTACTAAAATCTCATTTTCTCAGAAGTGCTGAATATGTAATTAGAGGAAAAATTATGCTCTTGTCTGCCTATTAGGATGGTTCATGCATGTGTGAGCTGTGTGACATGTGATGGCCATACACGGACATCCCGTGTGGTGGGCTTGGCCAGAGGCAGGCAGGAGGCAGGGCAGGATGCGCTCACGCAGCAGGAGGCAAGCGTGTCCCGGGTCAGCGCCCCGCAGGGTGGCCGGGCCCCCTGTCCGTGGGGGCAGGAACACGTGTGCAGGCTGCCCCATGATGGCAAGAGGGGAAAACCACATTAGCTCCCCGATTACAAATTAAACAATATCTGTGGGCTATTGTAATTAAAGGGAAATTCAATTCTGTTCTGATGCCCCATTATGCCAGGCTCTGCGAGAGGACGCATGGATTGTGTGGCTAGGTGAGTGGGACTGGGGGTTCCAGGGAGCGAATGTCAGCTGAGGTCTGCTTCTTCCGGCCCCCAGCTTTCAGCAGGGTGGCCCGGGAGGAAGGCTGTGCGTTATTTTCTGATCTGCCTAGCTCTGGAATTTCTTCCCCCTTCTGCCCCTAAAGGGGTGGCAGCTTGGTCTGCTTGGACAGTTGTGGGCTTCAGTGTGTGGCCGCTGCCCATCCGGCAGGGGGCCCTGGTCTCCGCAGAACGTGTGGGGACAGGGGAGGGGCCGCACCGGCAGAGCAGGGAGCACTCAGACCAGAGCTGTGTGACCAAAGCTCGAGCCTGGGGAGAAAGCCTGTTGTCCCGTGTGCCCCAGAGGGGTGATGGGGTGCAAGAAGACTTATGTCCAAAGGGGGAGGTCACTCCAGGCTCTGCATCAGGCTGGGCTGCAAAGACCCATGGGATGGGACTGGGGCATGTACCTGAGCCCTACGGCGTCCCTGGTGTCTCCAGGGCTCTGTGGGGTTTCTTAGCTCCAAGGGGTGGGGTTCTGGGTGCTCCCCAGGGTCCCTCGCCCAACAGCCCCACATTCTGGGCTCCTGGAGCAGGTGTGCTGGGGGAAGCTGGGGTGCATGGGGCCAGCCCTGGCTCAGGTTGCCAGTGCCTGGGAGAGCATCCCGGGTGGAGCTTCTCCCCGAGCCTTCAGCTGTATGGTGTTCCCTAATCCCCAGCTTTATCTGCTCGCCACGGATCCTGAGAGAATTCCCCAGGGCAGAAGCTAGACACTCACTTATCACTCAAGCGCAGCTCCAGAAATCAGCCTGTGGGCCCCCCAGCTGCTCTCCCCAGGCCAGGGAGGCCTGAGCAGAGAGGGCGAGGGGCTTGTGCTGCCGGCACCCTGCAGCCGAAGCCTTTGAACTGTTTCTTGGCACTCTTTTGTATGGGAAGTGGTGGTGGCAACCGCCCTGCGCCTGCCACAGCTTGGGAGACATGTGAGGGTGTGCCTGGGTGTGAGTGTGCACGTTGGTCCATGTGGGAGGGAGTGTGGACGGGTGTCTGGGTGTGTGATGAACGTGTAGACGTTCATGACCGTTGCTCATGGGTGTGATGTCTGAGTGTGCTGCTCTGTGGGCTGTGGAGTGTGGCGGCTGACGCCCCATGAACCCTGAGTCCGGAGGGCAGGGTGTGCGCTCACAGCGCGGCCAGCACAGTCGGGCAGGGCACTGGCTACCTCCCCAGAGGGGTGGGCAGACTCCAGCACACCCACCGCCCCAGGGCAGGCCAGGCACGTGGATGAAACCCCACAGTCCCCATGCACCAGCTCAGTCCGGGGGCCCTCCTCCCTGGGGCTTGTCCCCTCCAGGCCAGCGCAAGGGAGTAGATATGAGGGCAGGAGCCAGGGTGGGGTTGGGAGGGAGGCAGGGGGTGCAGCTGGATGGGCCTGTCCCCTGGGCGTCCACCCCAGGCACTGGTGTCTATGCCCCACCCTCACAGCTGGGCACTTAGCCTTGGCAGCACTTGCCCTGCTGCCGCCTGGCCTCCCCCACAGCCGGGCTCCACTAGGCAGAGGCGGGCCAAGGCCTGGGGCAGCGCTCTGATGCTGCCGCCCCTGCAGTCAGCCAGGCCCGCTGTCTGGCGGTTCTGGGCTCCCTACCCCTGTGCAGAAGGCTCAGCTAACCACATGCGTGGGGGGCCCTGCCCCTCTGCCGGAACCCACTGAGCCCAGGTCAGGGTCCCTAAGCCTGGCCTCCTGGACCTGTGCCTTACCACCTGCACCCCAGCCCTTGCCTGGGTATTTTAAGATGAATGAACGTCTGTGAGCAGTCGAGCAGCTGTTCAGAGGCAGCCGCGGGCCTGGGGGGCACTTGCAGGGGTGGCAGCTCCTTGCCTGCTGTCAGCGCCAGTGTGGTCAGGGCCGGTCACCCTCCGTCCGCCCCAAGGGCACGCTTGTCTCGGCCACAGCTGGTCCAGGCTCGGTCCCCAGGACACCGCCCAGAGCCCTGCAGTAAGCGGAGGGGGTCCAGGGCAGGTGCCAGATCCGGGCACCTGGATGCAGCGTGAGAGCCGCCTGGCCTGCCCTCTGTGCGAGGGAGACTGGAACAGCCGGCCACCCTGCCTTTCTCCTGCTGACCCTTTTCCTCTCCTCGCACCACACACACCCACCTCTCCCAATCTTCCTCTGTCCACCCCTGGAGCCAGCTGGCCCCTGGCATCCCTCCCAGGCCGGTGCTCCCATCATTCCAAGCTACATCGCGTGCACATGCTCTGGGAGTCATGGACTCTGCTGGCCCCATGGTGAGCGTGTGCTGAGGGCTCGGGGGGTGTCTGGGACAGCAGCGAGCAGAGGCTGGGGTGGTGCATGGATGTGGGGGACGGCTGTGGTCTTTGGATGCTCAAAGGCAGTCGTGTCAGAAGAGGTGTTCCCTATGGCCCTGCAGGAGCCCAAGGGCCTGGGCCGGCAGTCAGGGTCCTGGGGGTGTGGCCTGCTGCTTCCTTCCTGGGGCCCCTCTCTGTCTGGGATGCACAGCTCCTGGCCTCAGAGCAGTGTCCAGCACACACTGACTGCCCGCTTCTCTGACCTAGATGCAGCCAGTTTCCTGGGTTCAGCTGAAACAAGGCTGATGTCTTCCCAAAGGAATTTTTCTGCAAGACTGAAGGGAAAACCAGTAAAGGGCTCCAGGAGGCAGGCTGTCCGTGGGACGGTGTGACTATGCAGTGGGCCAGGCCTGGAGGGGTCTCAGAGGCCCGGACCCGGGGCTGGGGCAGGGCAAGAACTGGTCGTTTCCTTCACACCTGCAGAGCAGGTGACGAGCTGCCTGGTAGCAGCTGGGCCTCAGGACTCTGTCGACACAGGCGCCTGCCTCCTGGTCTTTTCTCCCATTGTTCTGATGCCCGGGCCAGCATGGTGGCCTGTCTTGCCTGACTCCCACCCCGACTCCCACTGCCCACCTGCTGCAGAGATGCCCCCTCCTCCCATGCGTCCTCAGCAGTGAGAGTGAGGTCGCCATGCTGTGTCCTGGGGCGTGGCTATGAGCTGGAGGTGGCTGTGGGAGAGCGTCTACTACACAGCGGGTGCTCGAGCCGTGTCCCCAGGGCTTCACCCTGCTGTCCCTTCCTTTGTTCCTTGAGGATTCTTTCCGTCCCTGGACACAGAACAGGTCAGTTGAGTGCACAGTTAGCTAGAGCCACTGGCCTGGGCATCACTCTCAGCCCCACTGGGGGACAGGCTCATCCCCAGCAGTGATGAGAGACCCCCACCTGTCTCACAGGCCAGCCCAGAGGGATGCAGGCACGGAGCTGGGTGCTGGGCAGCTGCCTTCCCCAGAGCTGCCCTCTGCTTGCTGCACGTCCCCTTTCTCTGGCAGTTGGTGCTGAGCTTGAGCAGTGGACCCTGCCAGCCGGACGCTGAAGAAAAGGGAGGGGTCCAAGCCACGTCTCTTTGTCGCAGTGTCTTTGTTTTGCCAGGAGCAGGTCACCCACAGTCAGCCCTCTGGGAGTGGGTGGCCCTTTCCCAGTCATCCTGGGCCAGTGTTTGGGAAGAGGCGCTACCAGCCCCTTGCCAGGACCCCAGTCCTGTGCTCGCTGTCAGCCACCCCCGCTGACACTGGGCAGGGACAACTACTGCACCCTTTCCACGCCTGCCTCCACTGCCCGAGCAGCCCGTGCAGCCATTCAGCCTTAGATGCACGGGAGCCTGTCCCCAGGGACCCGAGGAGGACCTGGGGCCGTCAGTCAGGGGTGCCAGAGGGGCCCCTACACGGCCTGGGCCAGGTCCCTTCCCCCCTAAGCTAGGCGTTGGCATAAGACGTTGTGCCTGCCCAGAACCACCCCCCAGGCCCTTTATTTACATTTTCATCTCTCTTGCCAGAAAACAGTGACCCCAAGCCTGGGAACCAGGGGATGCCAGGAGAGAGGTGGCCCTGTACCCTTTTCCTTTTGGCTATTTGGGGCAAGTAGTATGAGCGCTCCAGGTGAGGTGCTGGGTCCCCGTGGCCTGGGAGATGCAGACAGGGGTGGCTGCAGTAACAGTGGTGTGCATACAGAGCCCCAGCTCCCCGTCCTTCACCTCCCTACCCCCACAGCCGTGTGAGGAGGACATGTTACCCCACTTCATGGGAGGGAAACGGTGCAGAGGTGGGCAGCCTGCCTGGTGTTGCCTGGTGAGTGGCCGTGTTAGTTTGCAGAAAACCGACTGGCTTATTGTCTCAGTCCTGGAGGCTGGGAGCCTGAGATATTGGTGTCAGGGGGAGCTGGTTCTTCTGACGCCCCTCTCCTATCACTAGGACACCAGTTATGTGGGGTTAGGGCCCACCCCCTGACCTCATTTAACCTAATTACCTCTTTAAAGACCCTCACTCGGAATACAAACACATCTGAATTCATTCAATGCATGAATTTAGGGGGGATGCTGTTCAGCCCCTAACAGTGGCAGAGGCAGCTTCCGCCCCACCTGAGCTCAGTCATCCCCTTGTCCCTCTCTGGTCATGTGATTATCATAAACAGCAATAATTGTTAAAGTCACCTGGGGCTGCGTGGCTGGGGAGTAGGGGGTTCCATGGCCACAGTGTGGCAAACTTGGCAGAAGACGGCTGCCATCAGCCTCCTGGGACAGTCTGGACCTGTGACCCTTGCCTGGGAGGGACTGCCCCTACCCCGCCTCTGCCCCGCCAAGATGCGGGTCCCCCACTCCCACTCTGAGGGATGACTTTCCTGGCGCCAGAGCCAGGCGTGCTCAGGGCTCCGTGCATCTCAGCCACAAAGGACTCAGGCAGACCTGGCCCCGGCAGCCTCACCCCTGGGTCTTCACGCTTCACCACGCCACGTCCTCAGGGACATCATTAAGTGGCCTCTGCTAGATCTGAGTTTGATTCATTGGCCCAGGTGTGGCCAGGCATGTGCACCAGTAGGTCCCCTTGGCGCCCTGATGCAGGTGGTCTTTGGACCTCACAGGAGAGATGCTGTGGTCAGTGCTTGTAGAACAGGTGAGCGGTTGGCAAGTGGGTATTTGGTGACCGCTCAGAGTCTGGAAGGGAGAAGGGGGCAGGCCCCTTGGCAGAGTGGAGGGGAAGCTGCTCGGCCAGGAGGAGGTCAGCTTTCAAGCCACAGAGGCCACTTGCAGACTGGACAGTGGCCAGGTGCTGGTGGGCACCAGACCGGGACGTGGCAGAGTGCCCGAGGACAGGCAGACAGGGCGTGGGGCAGGAGGCTTAGAGAGCAAGACAGCTGAGGCCGACATGATGGAGAGAGGCTGGTCTCCCCAGGTCTGTGCACCCTGTAGGGGCTCCTGCCCTGCGGCCCACCCTCTCCACCTCCCTCACCCGCACCTGGCCACGGGGAGGCTGCAGACCAGACAGTGTGGCTCTGTGGTTCCCCAGAGATGAAACTCACTCTCACCCAGTGACCACAGTGGAGGCAGACGCCGCCAGTCAAGGGCATGGAGTCCCTGCCCCCGGCGCCCTGTGTTCTCTCAGACTCCTGCAGAGGGGCCAGTGCCTGTGCACCGAGGCCAGCACATCCCCGTGCTCCATCTAGCTCAGGCCAGCACATCCATCTGGAAAGGCCAGACCACACAGGTTGGGGTTTGCAAGTAGCAGGCTCTGTTGTGGTTCTCCAGCTCTGCCACTGAAGCATAAATCACCACAGTCAGTGTGCAAGAGAATGCTTGGGGCCAGGTCTTGATAAAATTTTTACACAAATGAGCAGTGGGTGGGATTTTTCCACGGGCCGTAGTTTGT
The DNA here is from genome assembly GCF_040802235.1 of Manis javanica. Classification (NCBI taxonomy): domain Eukaryota; kingdom Metazoa; phylum Chordata; class Mammalia; order Pholidota; family Manidae; genus Manis; species Manis javanica. The sequence goes on along the minus strand of NC_133159.1, from coordinate 180,438,541 downwards.
CAACCCCAGGTCCAGCTGACTGTAGTGTCCTAGGCCTGCCCAACTGTAGAAGTGGAAAAGGGGCAGGGGTGGGCCATGGAAACCCAGTCACCAACCCAGTCAGCTCAGAGGAGGGCCTCCCTGCCCTCAGCAGGACATGGGGCTGCCAGCGTTCTGGGGTCCCTCTCCCTTGGAATGGGGAGCCTCCCAACCAGGGGGTCTTCTGGAGCATGACCCAGAGAGACTGGGACTGGCGGTCTGGGTAGATAAAGATTGGAGGCCCAGGGTGGCCACGGTGGACCCCCAAGCTTGAGCCCCGGCCAAGGAGACAGACACGTAGGCGTCAGAGGCAGAGAACACGCTTTCCTCTCCCTGGGTGATCACTGCAGCCTAGCACTCATCTGCAATCCCAGATGTCCCAGCCGGAAAGCCAGCCAGCCAGCTCGGCCCTGCCTCCCGACATCTCGCACAAAGTCCCTGAGCAGCCCTGTCCCCAGAGCAGTGGCCAGGTCACATCCATGGCCAGAGAAGGGCTAGGCCTGGCTCCGGCCTCCCACCCACGTGTGGGAGGTCCCCCAAGTGAGATAGGCCCAGAGGGGCCAAGGCGGGGCTGCACTGGGGGCCTCTTTGACAGAACTAGTTCAGAATCCCCCCCGAGGTACCAGCTGCTCTGCCCGGGAGGCAGCCAGAGCTGAATCGGCAGCAAGGCCTTGGCCCAAAACCCGAACTCCGGGTGGCCCGCAGAACGGAGGGGTGTGGGCGGGGAGCTGTCAGGAAGGGGGGCACCAGGGGACCCTCTGCCCAGGGCGTGCAGGATGGGATTTCTCCTCCCTAGCTCTGGAGCCCACGGGGGCTCCCAGTACCCACTGCCCCCCCCCCCCACTGCCTCCCATCTGGGAGCTGGTGCACCACCTCCCCATTTCCTTCCTCATCCTATTCAGAGAGCTGGTTGTCCTTGTCCCCGTGCTCCCAAGGGACACAGTCTGGGGTGTCCTCCCAACCACACTCCAGCCTCACCCCAAGACTTTCCCTGCCTCCCATGCTCCACCCCCTGGTCTCACCGCGTCTGTTGCACAACATTATCATTTCATAATACTCTGAAATATACATGAAGTTGGCTGAATGCAGACAAAATTGCACCATTTACTGCATGAATATTTCATGCTGCCTTCACTCCGAGGTGTCCGTCTGATGGAGCTGGGAGCCTGTTGCCCTGTGCCTCCTGCCCAAGCGTGGTCAGTGCGGCTCCTCTGCTGTTGGGGTTGCCCCGGGACGAGGGAGGAGACTGAAGGATCCAGTGGTTTTGGGAGAACCACTGGGATTTGGGGGCGTGGGGTGGGTCCTGAGCTACTCTGTGGCAGCCACACCCCCACTTTGTGGGCTGGGTATTCAGAATAAAATCTTAGCAAGGCAGAGAGCCCTGGGAAGGGGCAGGAACCACAGGGCACCCACTGGCTGCTTTTCTGTAATGTTCCAGCGCTGGCTGCTAATGCCCAGGGCAAGCCTGGGTGAAGCAGGGAGACTACCATCTCACACCTGCCCACTGCCCACTCCGACCTGGCCCTCTGGGAGCCTGGCACAGCAGTCATGCCTGTCCAAAAACTCTGAGGCCAGGCTGCCACACCAGGGGCTGCAGAGAGCTAAGGAACAGGGCACCCCAGGCCTGGGAGGCCCGTGTGTGAGTATGGTGTGCACCTGCACACAGTGAGACCCAAGAATACAGGCAATGTGGGCACGTGCTCCAAGGCGGAAGCAGGGCAGGCCTTGTGGCTTGCCAGAGGAGCAGTATGAACCCCCCCACCTCTTGGTGCCCCCCTGTCCAGCCTCCCATACCTCATAACAGCAAGGTTAGGCCAATGGGACAGGTGCCAGTGACTCCAGCCTGGCCCTGCCCCAGTCTTCTCACCACACGGTGACTCTGGACAGGTGCCAGGCTCCAGTGCCCTAGACACTGTGGTGCCCCTTCCCAACGCCTCTGCCCTGGACCGTCGTCTCCTTGCGCAGTTCTGCGTCCTTCAGGGCAGTGCTGGGCCTCCTCTGCCCACGACCCCTCCCCCCATCCAATTGCTGGTTCACTCATTTATTAGCACCTACTATGTGCCAGGCAACATGATGGCACTGAGGATGCAGCAGAGAGCAAGGGAAATCTGGTCCCTGCCCTCATGGGCCCATAGTCTCCTGGGGCACAAAGACGACAGAAAAGAAGACAGAAACATGTGCAAGCCCGCCTCCATGCTCTGGAACCCGGTCCTGAGATGGAGGCTGACGGCGGGCCCGACTTTAACAAAGTGGTCGTGGAGGACGTCCCTGAGGGCTGATGTTTCTGCTGAAGGACTGGCAGAAGCTGGATGAGGAGAGACTAAGGGGAACAGCATTATGGGCACAGGGAACAGCATGTACAGAGGCCCTGAGGCAGGGGGACCTAGATGTTTCCAAAGAATTGATAGACGGCTAGAGACAAGTGTGTGCGTATCGTTCAAAGAGTGAAGTGAAATCATTAAGAGGATTTAGGGAGTGGCGAGGCAGCCCATTGTATGCGCTGTTTCAACTCCCTGGCTGCTGTCAGGCCAGGGGCCCCCAGCTCTAGGCCTGGGGTCCTGCGGTCCTCATTTGAGGGTGAAGTGAATCATGCTTACAGGGCGGAGGCAGGCCTCCTGGGGTTAAGCCCGGGCTGCGGAGTCCTCTCTGGGGGCAAGGCTTGATGCAAGAGGGCCGGGCTGCAGGTGCAAATTGTGAGCACCATTACGAGGAAAAATGTGTAGGCTGTTGCCGCCGGGTGGAGGAGTGGGGGGGGGGGGGAGTGCCCCTGGGGCTGCTGGGGATGCTTCCGTTTCCCAGTTTTCTTTCTGTGTTTACGTTTGCACAAGTGGAGATGGGGAGCAGGCAAAGAGAGAAGGCACTGCCTGGGCAGTTTGCTGTGTGCTGTCGTGCAAGCCTGTCTGCCTCTCTGGGTGCTGTTAAACAGAAGCGCTGGCCCACAGGGGTCCCCAAAGGCCTGTCAGCTTTAGCTGCTCTGCCATCCTGAAGCCCCCAGCCCCAGTCAGCAAGTGCTTCCACGTGGAGGCTTGGCTGAGCTCCATCCACTACCACCCCCATCTTCCCTGCTTCTCGTGGAGAAAGACAATTTCCCAGCTGAGGGAATTTGGAATTTCATCCAATTAGGCATGAAGTTCCTTCAACTCGTTCTAGAAGGCCCTGTGCCCTTGGCCTCCCTGACCACACCCGCAGCATGGCTGGGCTGGAACTGAACTCCGGAAACGGGAGACTGGGGGTGGGCCCTTCTTCTTGCCTGCCTCTGGTCCCCTGTGCTCAGCAGCCTGCTCCAAGATCTGGGGTACAGTGTCCTGCCTCACGGGACAGCCGGGACCACGGTGAGGCAGGCAGAGTGAGCAAACGCCCTTGCCGCACTTCTGGGAGTGAGCATGGGTGCACCCCAGACACCCGCAGGCTCCCGCACCCCAGCTGGAAAGGGGAGAAACACCCCTGAGCAGGCCCAGGGCTGTGGAGTGATGGGGCAGTAAAGATGCAAAGTAGGCAGATAGGTGGGTGAACTCCACGAAGTCGGGAACCAGGACCTGTTCTCCCACCCAGAAGCTGGTCGGGGACCCAGTGTCCCTGCCGCCCAGTCCCACCTGTGGGCTCTGTCTCTGGCCTCATCCTACCTCACTCCCCACATTACACAGACTGTTTCTGTCACTCCTGCAACCTCCCCACTTCACCCCTGCTTGGTTCTCGCGGGGCCAGGGCATGTTCCTACCTTCCTTTCCCCCATCTCCTGGGTACCTGTTTGGGGGTAGCTCCTTCTCCCCGTACAGCCCACCTCTGTCCCTCACACATGGACTTGTGCAGGGGTGCAGGCCCTCGTGGGATGTTAGCCACGGAAGGAGCACCCTCATCCCCCATTGGGAGCATCGCCAGCCCGGGTGGAAAGTGCCCTCCCTGCTGCTGTGGGGCGTCACTTGCCCCTGCCCCTGGCTCCCTGGCAGCCACTGGCGCAGCACTGGTTTATCTGGAGGCGGCCTCAGTATTTGCTGAACCAAATCAGCTTCTGTCTAGCTTCAGGCTCATTGAGCGGGGTGGGTGTCTGAGAGGGGTCCCCTCAGGGGTGTCCAGGCCCGGTGGGCTGGAAGAACAGAGCACTCCAAGTCTGCGGTCCCCGCGGTCCTGCTGCCCCTCACCCCAAACCGCCAGCACCCGCAGACTCCCACCCGAGGCCAGTGGTAGCCCACCCGATGTCTGGGGAAGGGCGCCCCAGGCTGGGAGCCAGTGGGTGGGGACAGAGTGCCCCGGCCTGAGCTTCTGCTGCCCCTCCTGCCTCCCCATGTCCCCCTGTTTGCCCCTCTCAGGGTGGGAGCAGCTGGTGGGAGCACTGAGAGCTCACCCCGCTCCTCCCTCCTCCCCCAACACCCCTTCCCTGTGCCTGTGCCTGTGCCAGGAAGGCCCTTCCCAGCTCTCCATGGCTCGTCCAGCCCTGGCCCCCAGCCTTTCCTGACCACCCACCCCACTGGGGCAGCCCCTCCAGCCCCATTCTCTCCTTGTCCATCTCTGTGCCCCCGGGCCCTCCCAGCAGGCAGTGCCTGGGCATCCCCGGCCCACGCTGGCTCTGTCGCTCACAGTCCCCCCCCCCAAATTCTGGCCTGTGTTGCTGGGGGAGTAATGCCTGCCTGGGGCAGGGGATGGGGGCTGGAGGCAGTGTGAGGGTCAAATCCAGACCAGCGAAAGGTAGCCCGTGGTTGGCAGCCCCCGCCCCCGCCAAGTCTTTACTGCCCAGGTGCCCAGATGAGTGTGGCTTGAGAGGCAGCCCTGCCAGAGGGCACTGAGACGGGGTGGGGAGGGTGGAGCTTTGCAGGACAGGTCTGCTGGGACTGGTGTGATGCGGGACCCTGTGGTCTCTCCCATGTGCGCATGGGGCACCGAGGCTCAGAGAGTGGCTGTGACGAGCCCAAGGTCCCCCTACTTCGGAGGGCCTCGTGCGGCTGCCCGGCAGGCTGCGGGTCTGTCCTCCACCCGCAGCCCCGCCTCTCTGCCCTATCCTGTGCTCTGGAAGGTTGGGGGCTGGCTGAGGATGTGGGGCAGGTGGGGGATTCATGGGGAAATTAGGCAAATTCCCATGGTCCTCCTAGAAGGGGGACCAGCCTGACCGTGGGCAGAGGGATGTCAGGAGGCTCCGCTACCCCCTTCCCTGAATAGTGGGCACATGGCAGGGCAGTGGAGTTGAGGCACAGAAGGCGCTGCTGTAGGGCTGGGCCGTGCCAACCTCCAGTGTGGGGGTACAGATGGAGCGAGGTGAGGGTTAGTGCTGAGTGGCCCGAGTGGAAAGGGCCAGGCCCTGCTCTGGCGCCCACACCTCCAGGCCCAGCAGGCAGCCTTTGTTAACCCACCCCTAAGGCCCACCCTCCCTCCCTCCCTGCTCAGAACCCCCAATTTCCGAACCACTTCCTGCCTTGGAAAGCTTAGTCCCCAGCCTCCTCCTCCTGGGCTTCTCCGCCCTCCACATCCCTCCCCCAACCTGGCCCAGGTGTGCAGGGCCGCAGCTGCCCATCCTGCCCCCTGGTCAGCTGAGTGCCCTACCCCAGCGGAGCCGCCCTGGGCACTCGCCTCAGTCTCCCTGGGGTGTGACTGCTGCTCTGGTACCTGGCCACCCACTGCTTCCCACCATGCAGCAGGCTTTTTTGTCCTGACCCTAAGGGCTGGTCCTGCCCCTCTCCCAGGGGACGTCAGGCTCCCAAGAGGCCCTCCTTGCTGGTCCCCAGGTAATGCACCCTCTGTACCCCTCACTTAACATGAATCCCTAGCAGAGGGATGGGCAGTCTGCATGTAACGCCTGCCCTCCCGGAGAGGAGGGGTACTGGCTGCCCATCTCCACTCGTCGCTGGCTTGCAGAGGTGTGCAGCAGAAGCCTGGGTGCACCCGCGGGACTGGCCTCTCCTGGGCAGCTCTCAGCAGCCTGAACCCACTCAATGCCCCAGGTGGGAGCTGGGTTATGAGTCCCAACAGGGTGGGAGAAGGTTTGAGCAAGCACCCAGGCCACCCCCAGCCCCCTGGAGGGCACAGGGGCCAACCTTCTGGATGGCAGTGTGTGTGCTCCTACAGAAGGCATCTTCCATGGATGCCCCCAAGTCACGTTTCCCAGGGTCTCAGGCCAGGCTGCCTCAAGCGTCTCCTTGTGGCCAACCTGAGTCCCTCCCACTGCAGTCCAAGCCCTGTCCTCCTGTCTAGCCCCTTTCTTCCCCCAGGACAGCACCTCCCATCTTCAGACTGAGCCAGTGAGGTGCCAGGAGAGCCCCCGCTGGAGCCAGCAGGAGGGTGTCTGCTGTCAGAGCCCAGCCCAGTCCCCAGAAGCACGCTCTCCGCCAAGCATCCTGGCTTCCCGCAGCTGGCCTGCCAGGGAGGGCCAGGGCACTGCCTCCCGTGCTCTGTAACCCCCAGACAGCCGTCTGCACCTCCTTCCCACGTTTGCTAATTTGGAAGCACATCCACCGTGCAACCAGCCGCAGTGACAGCCAGCACACTGCCTGGGCTTTCTCTGGCCTGGACGCCTGGAGGGTCTCCGTTTCGCCTCTGAAGCTTCCGGGTGCCCTGCCATTGATTGGTGGGTGGCTGCAGGCTGGGTATTTGGTCCCACCCACAAAGCCCGGGGCAACATGGGGATTTTATTGCTAGTGTTCCTTGAATGCTTTTCCAGCTCCTTGAAATTCTTGGAGAAAGCCCCAGACAACTCCTCTCCACCCACCGTGGTCTTGCAAACTCAGCAGCCGACTCAGTGCCGGCCAGGGTGGTCCCAGCCCTCCTGGCCCTCCGGAGAGTCCAGCCTCGCTGTGCCCCGGCCCGGCCTGCCTAGGCCCGCCTCCTCCCCCCCTCTGTCCTAAAAACCCCGGGTCTCCTGGACAGACTCCTGTTATGGTCACTTCCAGGTGGCCGCGTCCTTGTTCACGTCGGGCACCGTGATTAGATCTTGTGTTTATTACACCCGCAGCTTCCTGCCAGGCAGCTGCTGTTATTAGCCTCAGTTTGGGACTGACAGGTAGTCCAGAGAGATGAGGTAGCTTCCGGAAGGTATCCAGGCAGCTGGGGGACAGAGGTGGGGTTCAAACCATCGCCCTACATCAGTATCAGCTTCAGGGTGAGAAAGTTTGGCTGTGGGGTCTGCAGCATGGGGAGCAGGGAAGCACGAGCTTCTAGAAACATCTAGAACCCAGACCAGGAAAGAACTGAGTGAGGCCCACACAAGGCAGCCTGAGGCTCCAGAGGGAGCCTAGTGGGCAGCTGGACTCCAAATCTGGGCCTGGGAAGTTGGGGTGGTGCCGGATGGGAGCTCCAGGTGCACAGGACAAGACGAGGTGTGTTGGCGGTCCCCACCCCCGCACCCAGCGTCTCCTCCTCGGGGCCCCATCGCCCCTTGCTTAGGATGTGCCCTGGGGTCTCCGTGAGGGTCTCAGTCACAGCCTGGAGGTCCGAGAGCTGGCAGCAGGCTCACTCTTTGTCACCTCCCAGGCCCCGGGCTCAGGCTCCGCCGGCCCCAGGTCTACGTCCACCCCCCGGCCGCAAGCTCCCGGGTCATGCGCAGCGGCCGCTGCTTTGTATGGATGGTGCAGTATTTTGGGTAATGAAATATTCACAGGTCAGTGATTCCTTGAGAAATGATGGGGATCAGTCAATTCCTTTTCAGGAAGTAATTTTCTTCTCCTTCACAGCCTCTGTTTCATGTTGACAATCATTAGCATGGGAGAGAGACTGGATTGAAGGCACTTGTCAGGGCCCAGGGCAAGCTGCCGTCTTGTCACGGCCCCCCTAGTGGGGCCCCGTGTGCGTGTGTGGCAGTGGGGACCCCGGTGGGCTCAGCTGCTGGCATACGGGGCTGGCTGGTGCCTTCAATGCCCTGCGCATCTGGGTTTTCCCAACCTCCCTCCCTCCTGGGCAGGAGCAGCCCTGGCGCCCAGGACTCCCAGGATGGGGTCGGCCTTACTGCCTCTTACAGCCACGCCCAGCTCTTTGGGCCCAAATCCCAGCTCTGACATTCCCAAGTGCTTTATTGTCTACACCTCAGTTTCCCCTTCTGTAAAATGGGCTGCACAGGCTGATGTGAGTCTGAATAAGGTGGTGAATTCACCTAAGGCATCCGCAGAAGTGGGCACTGGACTGGTTTCTTTTGTCCTCTGGATGGCCACATTGCCCTGGCCAGACCTCAGTGGGCCTTGTCACTCCAACCAAAGCCATGGCCACCACCGCAGCTACCCTCCCTCCCCCTGTGGCCAGCGCTCCTATTGACGGGCCTTCCCATCTCCAGGGCCTTCATTCAGGTTGCAAGGGTGCCAGCACCAATGTCCTTAGTCCCACAACAGGCAGGACCCACTGCTGGGTGCCAGGCCTGGGGTGCACGGGGCAGGGCAAAGCCCTCACTCATGTGTCTGTTTACTGTGTCTTGTTTTCTCTGTAAGATCAGAAGCAAGGACCTGGCCCCAGGTGTGTCCAGGGACCAGGCAGGGGCCCATTTTGATTGTGCTTTACTAAAGCCAGAGGACACAGCAGTGGAGGTGCCAGACACCCTGCCCAGTGGCTGGCAGCAGGGGGTCCCCCTCTGCTCAAGACATTTGCACCCCTGCTCCCTGCCAGGTGGTGGGATTGAGCCCACCATGTCTCCCAGCACAGCTGTCCCAGGGACGCTGTCAGCAGGCTGCCCCTCAGAGCCAGGGATGGCAGCCGCCCCGGTGCTGTCTGCGTGCTGAGGTGCCCAGGGCAGTGCTCGACGCTGTCAAGCACAAACCAGCCGCAGGTTGGGTGAGAATGGGCACCCAGTGTGCATTCCAAGCTGCGGGCCAGCGCTGGGGTCCCTGCCCCTCATGGCCAGGGAGTGGGCCTGAGGATCGAAATGGTGCACTGGAAGGAGAGGGGCCAGGAGGACCTCCGCTGCTCCCAGTCGGGTCCGGGCATGCTGTCTGCAGCCACTCCGGACTGAAGGGCATGGCCCGGAGGCAGGCACCACTTCAGGTCTCGTAGGGGCTTCAAGCCCAGGCAGTGCCATCGAGGGCTGAGTCACTGAGTGTCCTCGGACTTGGTGTAATGCTCTGCATGAGCATCGCCACAGCAGTGCACCCAGGTGCTGAGTGAAAACTGGTTCTCAGATGGTTATGCCCCCCAGAGAGAGAGTGTAAACTGCTACAACTAAGGGGAGCTGTTGGCATCTAGTGGGTGGGGCCGTGGGTGCTGCTCAACCTGCTGAAGAGCACAGGACACCCCCACACAGGAAATGACCAGGCCCCACATGTCATAGTCACTGGAGCTAAAATGATAGGAGGGGAAAGACATCAGCCACAGGCACTTAGCCGGCCTTCCCCAAGCAGTCCTGGTGCCAGGGGAACCCGAGGCTGTGCACAGTGTCTCCACCCGCACCCCAGTCGGGCCAGTGCTGAGCAGGCCTCTGCAGGCCCCGAGAAGGCGAGGCTCTCCCCAGAGGGGCAGCCAGGCCCTGCCTGCAGAAGGCAGGGCAGCTAGGGGCTGGAGAGAGGACCAGAGAGCTGGTGCCTGTGAGGCCACCTCCAGGCACCGCCCAGGCCAGGGCTTCTCAAGCTCAGTTGCACACTAGAATCCCCAGGGAGCCTTTAAAATCCCCTGTGTCAGGTCTCAGCCCAGACCAGTGACATCAGTCCCTCCCGGGGAGGGATGCAGCCACAGTATTTCTTAAATCTTCCAGTGTGATCTCAGTGTGCAGCCACGTTTGGGAGCCGCAGGTCCTTGCATGGCCGGGAGCTGGCCCGGATGCAGATGCTCAGGCTCACCCCACGCTTCTGAATCAGAATGCTGGCCGGGCCCCGGGTGACCTCAGGAACAACCTCCATTGAGGGGCCCTCCCAAGCGAGCCCAGGGACCAGTGGACAGACCGGTGCCCCCCACTCCAGCTCTGGCCTCGGAGATGTTCTCCTCGGGTCTGTGTCTCCCCAGCTTCCCTGGGACAGGCAGCCCTGAAGGTGCCCCAGGCTGTCAGTGATGTTCTGCTGAGAGCGCCGAGGGGTGACTATAGATTCGCTCGGTCTCGTTCAGGAGCCAACTGACAGCACAGGGGGGCTTGCCTCCTCCTACCTTGGAGCCTGGTAGCAGGTTGGGGGACAGCAGCTTCCCCGCCATTTTAGGGGCTGGGTTTGGGGGTCCCAGCCTGGCCGAGAGGCAGAAGTCCGTCTCTCCTCCCATGTGTGGTGGTCCTGTCCAGGGGGAGACCTGTCACCTTCCCATGGCCAATGCCAGGGTCTGTCACTTAGATTGTCCTCTGCAGGGTGTGTCCTGGGCAGAACTCGCCATGGGGAGTCTGCTGTCCTTCCCCGGGTGTGGACTAAACGCCGCATCTCAAGGGAGGCTTTGTGGTCCAGCCACCCTCGTGGGCCGTCCTTGAGTGGAAGGCTGGGGGTGGGAGGGGTGGGGCCGAGGGTCTGTCCAGGCTGGTGGGCAGGAGGGGCTCCCAGGGCTACTGCCTTGCAGTTGAAAATAGACTAGCCTTTGGATGGAAGCTGCCTGTGGCTTCCAGGCCAGGGGGCTGTGCTGGAAGGTGTTCGTGCCCCCATTTCCCACCTGGCAAGTCCCCGCTCATGCTTTGAGACAGCTGACAGGCTAAGCCGGTCACCTATGGGCCAGAACAGAGTGGTGGGGCAGAGGGACCCTGGCTCTGGAGCTGAGGCCCAGCCTGTATCTGGGACCCACTCTGCCAGTCGAGGGGGGCGGCCTGTCTGGGAGGAACCCCACGCTGTGGCTGGGGCCTACCCAAGATTGTCAGGGTCTCAGGAAGTGGAGAAGAAGAGGCAAGGAGGGTCAGAGGCGGGGACCACTCGGGGACACTACTGAGACCCCCTTACCCAGGGCAATGCACTTAAAGGCCAGAATCCTGGTCACATGGGTGCAACACCCACAGGCGGGGATATCGCTGGGATGGCCTGTGCAGGAAGGAGACCAGTGTGCACGGAGACGGGGTGACCTGCAGGCGAGCTGACCCAGCGAAGGCCCCGCACTGGCCCCCTTTCCCGGATTGGGGTCGCTGAGACGCAGACTGCAGGGCTTGAGTCTGTCTCACACTCAGCCTACTCCCTTCAAAGGGACAGACACAGGCTCACATTCCCCGGCAAGGCCTTGGGAGGCCTACGCAGAGCCGGGCAGGCGGGCATGCAGAGACATGGACCCTTTGCTCCAGGTCTCCCCACAGTCCGCCACTTCTTTGCGTCGTCTTTGTCTTCCTGTCTCGGGTCTGGACTCCGGGGGTGCCAGGAGGAGCCTCATTCAGGGTGCAGGGGAGGGGTAAGGGCAGCTCTCACTGTTGCCCCCATCCTGGGCCTTGCCCCCTGGTAAGGGCCTGGAGGCAGAACACGGCCCCATGGAGCTCCCCTCCCCAGCAGTCCCAGATGCCCCGCTTTGTGCGAGCCCCAGGCCGGGTCAAGCAACTGCAGCTCTCGGTTTGTTCAGAAGACTCCAAGCCTCCCTTGCCCGCCACTGGCCAGTCTGCACTGGTCAGTCCCGCTGGGGTCGGTAGAGTGGGGTGGGGGCGTCCTCAGAGAAGGGGCAGCTTAGAATGGAAATTCCATTAGTGTTCAGCCATGGGCAACAGGGCCTGTTCAAAGAATACATTCAATTAAAAATTGATTTTTCAGTTTAATCTCAATCATAATGAACCACATTCAGCGCCCCTCCGCCTGCCTGGACAGTGCACGCTCGCCCTGTGGCCCAGCCCTGAGGCTCCCCGGCAAACTCCCTGTCCTTGGTGGGGGGGTGGGGGGGATGACTCAGCAGGGGGGCAGGGGCGGGGAGGGGCCCACCTCCAGGGAGTTTGGGAATCATTACAAAGGAGGTGCTGCGCTGGGGGGTTGGTAGGTGAAAGTGTCACCGTGCTAAATCCGCGTCTTATTCACGGCAAGGTGGTGATGTCAGGACGGCTTCAGTTAAAAGATGCAATATTCCATTTCCGTGGCTCCAGACGGTGTTACGAAGAATCATAAAACAAAAACAGCACCAACTTTTCCCTTCTCTCCCCACAAACTCAGAGACATGAAGCAAGAGCCCACACAGGCCTGTGCACCCGGCTCCCAGGCGGCCCCTTTTCTGGGTGTTTCTCCCACTCTGGCTGTTCCCCGTGGGTTTCTCTGTCCTCCGAGGTCAGGTAGGGGAGGCCGGGCTGGTTCCCCAAAGCTCCCCTGGGTGTCTGAACAGCAGAATTACTATTATTACACTCATTTTCAGCGTCGTGGCTCCTGGTTTAGGGCACTGTGCCTTCCACATCCTCATACAGCCCGTCCCAGCGGTGCTCCCATTTCCTGCCTTACAGATGAGGAAATGACAAGGGAGGTGAGGGATTTGCCAAGGGACCCTCAACTCTGCAGAACTGGCATGTGGGCCTCCTTGAGCCAGGTGCACCCTGTGATCTGCTGTACTCGGACCTCAGAATGTCCAGCCCCACTCAAAACCCCTCTTGCCCTGCTGATTTGCTGTGTGACCTCAGGCACTATACTCACCCTTTCTGAGTCTCTGTAAAAAAAAAAAAGAAACCCAACTCTAACCGCTCGTGATGTAACTGCAAGTCAGAATCAGATGCCTGGGAGACACACTCCCGGCGCCCACAGGCAGGTCCTCTGCCATCTGCCCTGCAGCCCTCGGGCCTCCTCACCTCTGCTCTCCGGCCAGACGGAGCTCCTGGCCGGCCACCAGCAGTTTTCTGTGCTTAAGCACCTGCGCACCCTGACTCCAGCTTCCTGGTGGGTCTTTTTTGGCTGATTCCAGTCACATGAGTAGGAGATGCATCCATTCCTGTTTAGTGCAGAAAGGACGATGCCCCACCCATCGCCTCCAGCTCACAGATTCCTCCTATCTGCCTGGTGCCCTGTTTTCGCCTATATTCACGGCTGCTTTGGGCCACCCTGCTAGGCTTGGGGGTACCCCAGCATCCCCCAGGTACAGAGCTTCGTACCCAGTGTGCCCTTCAGGAACTGGCCACAGCATGTGGTGTCCAGGACCCGGACCTGGGAAGCTGGCCACCCACCCCAGAGCCTCTTCCCTTGCTGCCTTGGCCCTCAACTCCCTACTGGAGGCACTGAGGCAGGGCGGCCCCCAGCCCCACTGCCGGCCCTTTTTGTCATTCAGCAAGTTCCCCCCGCACTGCCTGGGCAAGCTGGTAATGGCCCCTTGGAGGGGACCAGCCATTCCCCGCCCCACCCAGCACAGAGTCCGGCTCCCAAAGACCTCCACTTCTGTTAGGCCTTGGGTAGAAAAAGAGCTCTGGGTCAGAGAAGTGTGGGGAACAGCAGCTTCTATGCAGTTAATGCGGCTCTCCACTGCAGAACTTCTTCATGCCTTTTCTAGAACATTCCGGAAGACTAGAGTGCCCTAGCACACACCTTCTGAAGTACTGGCCAGGGAAAACAGCCTGGGCTGTGAGTGGGCTAGAGTCCATCACACCATGAACCTTAGCCCCATCTCTTTGAGCCTCTGTTTCCCCACCTGCCAAAATAAGGACTGTAACACTCCCACGGCCATTGTGAGTGCTCAGTATGCACTGTGTCTCCATTCCACCACTGCTGGTCCCCAGAGGGCATTTGGAGGTGCAGGTATGTGGCTGGCGCCTGGCTGGCGGTTGGCACCTTGGCTGTGGGGCCTCCTGAGCTGTCCCCGCAGGGCTTGGTGTGGTGTTGCTCAAGTTTCACCCTCAGGGCCAGTGCTTGGGGCTCAGGGGTGGAACAGAAGTGGCCTGGGCCCAGCGGCCCAAAGCCATGTCCTGTGGGCACTGCATGACTGTGGGCAAATCACGGAAGCTCGCAGAGCCTGTTTCCTCACCTGTGAAATGGAGATGACAGCACATAAGGAGTCTGTGAAGATAACAGGGGAGGGTTCTGGTAAATGGACATGTGCATGGCTATCGCAACTGGGGGACCCCAGTGTGGAGCAGCCTGGCAGGGGCGTGGGACTGGGAGAGCGCGACTGGGAGTCCAGGCCGAGCCGTGCTCAGAGACGGCAGGGGACTGTTCGCCTTCTCTCAGCCTGGGTTTCCCATCAGTATTTCAGTGACGACGACACCCACCTGTCTGACTGGGATGACGAGCCCGTAGGACGTCCTCACCAGACACAGGTAGTGTGGCTGTCCCTCCAGCGTCATCGTTGCAGAGCGTTCTGTCCTGCCCTGGCCACAGCCTTCCGGGCTGGCACTTAGTCCCATTTCTGCCTTGTGGGGGGTCTGCTTCTCTCTTGGTTGTCGGGGCCCAGTCCTGGTCCTAAAGGATTATCCTGTCCCGTCCCACTCACGGGGGAGCGAGGAGGGCTGCTCGTGCCCCCCACTGTCTGTAGGGCAGTGGCCCCTGAGTGCCCAGCCTCAAAGGTACAGCGTCCAGCATCCTCACCAGCAGAAGATAAATGTTTTTAACTCGGGGAACTTTCCACGAGCTAATGAGAGAGTGAATCATCCTTCCAGGCCCTGCAGCCCAGGGCTAGTGGTCAAGGAGGTTGGGCAGCCACCTGGGCTGAGTGGCGGCCGAGCAGGGTCACTCAGACAGCAGGTGGACCTGGAGACGTGGTCACCTGGCATGCCGGGCATCCCCAGCGAGCCCTTCTTCCATGGCGGGCCTGGAGGGGTCTGCCTGACATGTGGTTGTTACTCACGCTCTTCCAGTCTCTGTGGGCTGTGTGTCTGGGGGTGTGCACATCATGGAGGCATGAACATGGACATGGGTGTGAGGGGCACCAGGGCGGGACTGTGAGAGCCAGAGCTGTGGGTGTACCTGGTGCCTAGACATGAGGTGGCATGATGTGGGGTGGCGTGAGCTGAGGACCGAGTGTGCGGGGGGGTGTGCACCACCTGTGTGTGCTACACACAGATGTGCTTGGCATAGTGTGCACTGTGTGCCTGTGGGCATGCTCGAGCAGGGGTGGGCCTGGCATGCCCTCAGCATGTGCACCTCTGGGTGCCAGGACGTGAGACCTGCCCGTGTGAGCACGCCCTGCATGTGTGCATGGGCCTGGCTGTGACCATGGCAGTGCCCCATCTGTGTGTGCAAGCACGCATGTGCACAGCTTCTAGAGAAGAAATGTTTAAAAATGGAGTTGTCAGCCCCGAGTTGACAGGCACAATCAGCAAAGTGCAGCGTCGGCAGGAACGGCCGCAGCTCCTCAATTACCCGGGAGGAAACGGCCCCACTTTGTGCTGAGGAGGCAGAGTGTGGCTGGAATAAAGCAAGTGGAGCAGACCCAAAAACTTCATTAATTAAAGAAACTCATTAATGAGGGACATTTAATCAGCTGAAGATTAGATCCGTGCTTGCCTCTTCCGTGAGCTAGGAGCCAAACAGTAAAAGCCAGCCCGCCTCCTCCGCCTGCCCACGCCCTCCCCGGTGCCCCAGCCTGGGCCAGGTGCCAGCAGCCTGGGGAGGGAGAGGAGGTGCCGAGGCCTGGGTGGCAGCGCGCTTCTCGGGGACAACCTGCGTCTAGGCAGGTGGGTGGGGACGTGGATGCCGTGTGCACAGTCACACGGAGGCATGTCTGCTGGACGGGGTTGTGTAAGGGGTATCGGGGTCCCAGGTGCTCGGCTGAGGGTGGTTCTGCCCCCTGCCTGGGGACATGTGGCAATGTCGGGAGACATTTTTGGTTGTCACAACTGGGGGACCAGGCATCTGTAGGTAGAGCCCAGGGTGGGGCTGGATCCTGCAGAGCCCAGCATGGTCCCACAAGAGAATGATCTGCCCCAAATGCCAGGGGTGCCCGGCTGGGAGCCCCTGCTCCAGGCTGTGCGCATACATGGCCTCTGGGGGCAGCAGGGGAATGCATGGCAGGCTCGAACACACGTGGCTACGCAAAGTGTGTGCGCACACAAGGGAATGTGAGTGTGCATGAAGCAACGCACGTGTGTGAGACCATTGTGTGAAGGAAAATGAGTGTGTCAGAATGTAAGTGCAAAAATGAATGTGTGTGAGTGCTTATGCACAGAGAATGCGTGTGTGCGCATACAAGTGAGTGTACATGCAGGGAACACATTGTATGAACACATGTGTCCATAAGGAGATATGTGTGTGTGCATGTGTGCCTAAAGAAGTATGCATGTGAGTGGGTGTGTGCACACACTTCAGTTGCAGGGCGTCCCCACTGCCCAACTGCTGGGTGTCCAGAACAGAGCACACATGGTGCCTCTGGGGAGATGAGGGGAAGTGGGTCCTGTTAGACCTGAGGAGGCCAAGGAGTAGAGTGCAGGGGCCTGTGGCTAGGTGTGGACTTGGGTGTAGACTTGGGGCCCCGGGCTACTCCATGCCAAGCCCCGTCCCCTGGGGGAAGTCCCCACTTTGAAGTGTGTTTAGAGAATTGTCCACTTGGAGTCTGCAGCTGCGTCCCCTGCCCTGTGGCAGCGGTCCCCAGGCAGTGCCTGCTCGATTCATAGCACAGGCCAGGTGACAGCTGGTGTGGTTCAGACCCCAGCCCTGGAGGATCTGCTGGGACGGGACCAGCTGTGCGAGGGCGCACCGCCACCCATCTGACTGCAGGTGCAGGGCCCTGCCGAGAGCACTGTCCCCGTGGCCCCCAGACGGAGAGGCCTGGCAGCCCTCGGGCTTCCCTCAGTACGGGGGCCTCTCCCGCCGCCCACTTCCTCCCCACACTCCAGCCACTGCCTGCACCAGAGAGTTGTCCTGTCCGGTGTATGAACTCAGCTCCCCGGTCCTGGCTCCAGCCACCTCCCTGCACCGGCAGGGACCCTGAATGCCAGGCCTAAGGAGGGTTTAAGGGACACGTGTTTTCCTGGTCCCGGGAAAAGGCTGACAGGCAGAAGGCCCCATGTAGACACTGTGGGGGCAGGACAGGAACAGGCCTCTGAGGACCCATCCTCCATGTCCCCCCTGCACTGGGGGGCCCCCTTCTTGTCAGGGGTAATGGGGCACCTGGACCCCCTATTGGAAGCACTACTCCTGCTGTTGGGAGGGGCTTTCTGTGAATCCGGGGGCTTTCTGTGGCCTGGGCACGGCCCCCACTCCCCGAGCAAAAGTGAGTCCTGGACGCAAGGAGAGCGGCTCAGGGCAGGTACCTCCTGCCAGGAGAAAGGCAGTGGCCGTGGCAGCGGGCAGCAGCATCTTCCTGTTGAGGGAGGACAGCACTTCAGGTGGCCCTGGCTGCTTCCCCAGGGCCCCCACCACCACCCTGCTCACCTTCTGGGGTGCCCCACCTGCTTGCCTACCCTGCTCACAGGTCCAATGCTGCCGAAGGACTGCTTGGAGCTGCTCCAGGCCACCCTGTTTCCAGGCTGTAGGCTCAGCAGGTGCTCCGAGCCCAAATGAGTGAGAGAACAAGGTGTTGTCCCAGGGGCATCTGCAGGTCAGCACAGCCCCAGAATCTGCATTTTTAACAGCTCCTGGACATGAAGTGCAGCTAACCACGGACCCCACTTCCCAGACCTTACCATGTCCCGCTGCAGGGCTGAAGGGCCATGCGTGCCCTCCGTGCACACATGACCAGGCGTGAACAGGGTCTCTGCACCCACCACGTCCCCCTTCCCAGAGATACTGCCCCCACCCCCAACGCCCAAATGTCCCCAAGAGAGAAAGTCTGCCAGGGAGTTATCCCCACCAAAAAATAAGTCCTCTGCGCTCAAACCAGATGCTGGCGGGTGTTTGACTGTGGGACACATTATGTAATCTTCGTTGCAAGGAAATTTACCTTCCTAATTACGTTTTGCGAATTTTCATTTGAGTCTGCCTTCCCAGGGCTCACAGTAGCTAGAAGGCACCGTGGGAGGATGGGGGATGTCTGGGATTGGAGGCTGCTGGGCGCAGACCGTGGACTACACCCCCGATGGGTGCTGCCGGTGGCCCCACCCACCCATCCGCCAGCCCCAACCCTGCCTGTCCTCCTCATGTCCTGGGCACCGTGCTTAATATCCTGTCCCATTTGCTAAATGAAGACCACGGGCCATTAATAATGCTAATATTCCTTAATGAATATGCAGGAAGCAGGAAACAGGAAGATGCCCCTGTGGGTGCAGAGCCAGCTGCCCTGCAGGTGGGGAGTGGCCCGAGGCTGCTCCTTCATATCTGTGGGCAGGATGACTGGGTTCTCTGTGGCCCTCCCTTGGGCGTCACCTGCACAGCTGGCCTGCTGCTCTGTACTCGCACCGTCCTGGGAGGGAGCTTTGTACAAGTACACAAAGCGGCCGCGTGTGCTCGCCTGCTTACAACAGCAGCATTTTAGAGAGCCTCTGGGAAGGACGAAGGAGTGGCTGCAAAATGGAGATCACAGGGGTAGGGATTGCTTGGAAGGCTCCCCAGAGGAGGTGTCTGAACACTTCCAGGATGGAGGAAGAGGCCTGGGTCAAGCAGACTGGCAGCACAAAGCCTACCCATGTTTCTCACTGTGGTCTCCCCATAGTAGATGTTCAGCAAACCTAATAGGTGCTCAGCAAACAGTTCTTGATGGGTGGGTGGGAAGGTGAAGGCATGGGACAGACTGACTTGCGTGGGAGCTGCAGTGAGGCGGCCCTAGAGTCAGCGGTGACTGTTGTGGGACAAGGCGAGGCGGGCTGGGGCTGGGCCCCCCTCAGGGACCCGCCCTGCCCACGTACCCGGGCCTCTCCCCGCAGCCCAGCGGCCTCGAGCTCTGCACAGGCTCCAGAAGTCAGAGCCTTTGGGGGCGGTTCCTTCCAGCTTGATTGACAGTCGAGGTGAACTGCTCCCCGGCACTCCCCAGCCTGCTCTCCGAGTCCCTTCAGCCAGAGGCTGCGCTGATTTCCCCAGGCAGGAGGAGAGCAGGGCTGGAGGGGAAGCTGATGGGAGATGGGGATTTACGGAGCCACGTTATTTATGATTTGGATGCAGTGAGCTTGAAGGGAATTATAGTTTGATCGTGCAAAAATCCGTCCCCTTGCCAGGGGGCCTTTCAGCTGAGACCTGGACCCAACCTGATGCTGGAAGGGGCCGGCTCTGGGCTCAGGCTCCACGCTGGGGGCGCAGAATGGCACCTCGGTGCTAGAGTGGGAATGCCCCTGGGTCTGCTGGAGCCAGAGCTGCTTACCCCCTCAGGTGCCTTGAATCCCTTTGGCATCTGTTGACGCACATGGACCCCTTCTTAGAAAATGGTCTTAAATGCGTAAAATAAAATACACAGGATTACCAAGAAAAAAGTTTTTACTGAAATACATTTATCAAAGGAGAGAAAACTGTAAAATCATACCTGTGGCTTCTTTACTAATGCATGAACTAGCCACGCCAGCTGGGTCTTCTTACTACCCTAGTGTGGGATTTGGGGTGAATGTAAAGACCAGCACACACTGGCATGGCCATGGCAGCCGGAAGGACCTACCTATGCTTTGTGCCAGCGGCAGATGGGTGTGCAGGTTGCTCATGTCCTGGGTTTGCAGGCACGTTTGTGGGGAGGACAGTCAGAGGGAGACGTAGGATGTTTTCCTGCCCAAGTTCACAGATGCCAAGTTCTTTCCCCAGACAGCACAGAGCGTAAAGAACAGGGAGCACCCGCTTCACAGGCACTGGGCTGATTCGGGCACATCTTGTTCTGGCCCCCAGCAGCTCTGGGTTGGCACTGTCAGCTCTCATGGTGCAGATGCAGAAATCAGACTGGGGTAGGGACACTAGAAAGAGAGGGTCGCAGGGCTCCTCCACCCCTGTGCCAAGCCTGGGCAGAGTGGCACGGTCCCAAGATGCCCCAAGAGGCTGTGTCAGGAGACTGGCCCCAGTGTTGGGGGCTCATGGGAGCCCAGGCTTGTCCCCCGTGTGTGTTCTGTGTGTTTGGAGAACAGGGCTCCATGCTCCGGCCTTGGGGTGTGCAGGGGTGACCCAGCCCGTCACCCACCAGCCCAGCTCTCAGCAGCCTCCAAGGCGTGGTGCACACATCACAGCAAGAAAGGCTCAAGGGAAGATGTGAGGCTGTACACAGAGAGAAAAGGGGGGACACCAGCATTCTGGCAGAGGGAAGGGGTTGGCGTGGTGGGGATGGCAGGACACAGGACTTGGCGTCAGCTTATTAAACTTGCCCAGTGACTCAGGGTCCTGCCCACTCCTGGGGACTCTGCCTGCGTGTCCCTCAAGTCCTCTGGGTCTCGGAGATGGGAGCAGATGCGCAGCATGACTTGTGCCTTCTGGGTGACAGAGGCAGCCTGGGCACCAGACCCCTCCTGGAGGGCGAGAGGGACCTGGGAGCTGGCTGCTGCGGCGTGCAGGACGTGAGGGGTCCTGAATGAAGTAATAAGGGGTGTGACAGGCTGTCCTACAGCCCTAACTGATAAGAGAAAGGAAAGTGGCTTCCAGGGGACAGATGAACTGGGTGGGCGGGCGGAGCCGTCACACGGGTGGGTTCTCGGCCCCAGCCTTGCGGTCTGTGAGTCTCCCTCCCAGCAGGCAGTGCCGCCCGGCCCCTCTGAGCCCTGGTCTCTCCCCTCAGTCCTGGTGCAGCTCCAGCCCGGCCTCCCTCAGAGCCGCCTCACTACTGCCCACACTGCCGGCCTCCCAGAACTCTTGCTGGGGCAACCAAGGAAAATCGGAGTGGGCCTCAGGGCAGGACCCCGTTCCCCTCCCCGGGATGTGCTGGAGCTGTTGGTGCAAGCCCTGGGCTGGGTGCATCTCTTCCCAGCCCCACAGTTGGTGACTCTTGTGCTGGTAGCCTGGAATCGGCTGGATGGGACTGTTGCCACAGAAATCGGCCGAAGGAGCTCCGGGGTCCAGGAGGCTTCTCTCCTCCTAGCGTGGGCTTGAGCACGTCGGTGAGAATGGAAGTGGGTGGTCGGAGACAGGAGCACAGATGCTCATCCCGGGGCCGGAGGCGAGGCGGAGCCCAGACCAGGGCAAGTCGGGGAGCGGGTGAGCACAGACTTTGTCTGCTGCTTTCTGCAGAAGACAGGAAGCAGCCTCGCCCCCAAGAGTGAAAATACCTGAGAGTATCTGGGGGGCTGAGGAGGAAAAGGGAACTGGTGGTCCAGAGCGTGAGAGCCGTGTGGCAGTGCCAGCCTGGCTTCAGGCAAGGGCCCGTGCCCGTCGGTGCCTCGTTCTGGGTTTTGTGCTGCTCCAGCAGTGTGGGCCACGGAGGGGACTTACCAGCTCTGTCCGATGATGACAGGAGAGGGGACAAGTTTGTAAATGGAGGGGGGACAATGACTTGACCGTGGTCTTTAAGCTTTCACACGTCTGTCCATCTACCCGTCCACCCTCCCTCCCGCCGTCCTGCCACCCCTCCACCCACACACCCACCCCTCCAGCGCGCAGCAGGCTGCTGTGTGCGTACAGGGATGTGGAGACGGAAGCTGAGTGAGTGGCCTCCGGGCTGGGAATTCACACTCCAC
Source organism: Manis javanica (assembly GCF_040802235.1). Lineage (NCBI taxonomy): Eukaryota > Metazoa > Chordata > Mammalia > Pholidota > Manidae > Manis > Manis javanica. Next base: position 180,417,282 of record NC_133159.1, on the reverse strand, counting down.
TGGGGAGCCAGACATGGTCACAAGCTGCCCTGACACAGGGAATCTGCTTGTCTCATGTCACAAAGCCCAGACACTTTAGGCTGTGGGTCCAGCAGACCAAGGAACGGGGGAGAAAGGAATGTGACAGACACTGGCTGTGCCGCCCGCTGTGTGCCAGGCATTTGTATGCCACTCGGGGGGGACTTGACAACCTCTGTCTCCACATCCAGCTCTGTGTGGGGTCTCAGCCAGGGCTGCACATCACAACCTCATGGAAAAGTTTGGTTGCGCCGGGGTGGTGCCCGGGTGTGGGATTTGCAGCCAGGGTGAGAGCCACTCATGGGACCACAGCCACCCCAGCATGGGCATGGAGGGGATGCAGGGCAAGGGCATCAGGCATTGCCCAGGACCCACCAAAGCCCACCAGCTAGCTTTTATTCTGCACCTTCTCTGCCCAGGGCGCCATGAGGACCCCTTGCACATGGGGAAACGTATTCAAAGAGGATGAGCAGTCACCCAGGGCCAGCCGGTGGCGAAAGGGGGCCCCTCTCTGTGCATTCCAGAGCCTGGACTCTCACCAGGCTGCAGAACCTCCCATCCCTTGCCTCAAGGTCCAAGGCTCTGCTTTGGGAGCCATGTGGCCCGTGCGGCTATCCCAGCTGCTCCCATACCAGCCTGAAGTCACTTAGTCCCTGCGCCTGGGTCTTACTAGCTGTGACCTCGAGGTAACAGTATCCATCTTGGGGGTCCAAGGGGGATTGAATGAGTCCATGTCTGCAGTTCAGCGGGCACTCCAGCTCAGTGTGCTGATGGGTCTCCCATGTCACAGGTGTCCCCATCCCATCTCACAGCCACCTGCTGCCCACTCCAGACCCCATCAGAAGCCCCAAACACATAGCCCAGTGCTCCCACCTTTGTGTTGCAGGGGCCCCTGACAGCCTAGTCTCTGGGCCCTGGGCTCCAGCCTGGGGAAGAGCTGTGGGAGTTTCTGGCAAAGGTCACTCAACCTGAACAGGGAAGAGAAGAGGGCACTGGGGATGGCTGGGGTCTGGGTGAGAAGGGGGCCCATGGGAAGGGAACCTCCCTTTCTGGGGGCCTTGGAGGAGGCAGGGAAGCAGAGGAATGGGCAGGTGTATGTGAGTGAAGGTTCTCATCAAATATTTATCAGTGAATTGATCTCCCAAGGCTGCTGACGGCACCCTCTCTCTCCTGCTTCCCTGAGCCCCTTGCTCTGGACCCCATAGCTCCCTGTCTTGGGGCTTGGCTGCTTCCCACCCCTGCTGCAGCCCCCACTCTCACCTCCCTCACCCTGAACGCACCCCTGCCCCCCTCACCCGGGTGCTGGGGGACGGTGTCCAAATGTCCACTGACAGTGGGCAATGGGGCTTCAAGGGCTACTTCGGAGCAATGAGGCACGAATCTCCAGCTAGGGGCATGCATTCATGTGTGTGACTGCTTGCCTGTGACTGTGAGATTGTGTGCGTGTGATTGTGTGCACGTGTGCATGCACACACATCTCCCTGTTGTCAGGAGTTCTAGTGTTGCCCCAGTTTCTGAGTCTCTGCAGCGAGAGGGTGAGAATGGGTGGCTTCACCAAGGAGGAAGAGGACAGGATCTTTCTGCCCATCAGGCCACTGCTCAGTGGTATCAGGGGTCACCCTGCAGGTCAGGCGTGGCGGGCACTGAGACAGCGGAGGCTGGCCTTGGGGGCCTTAAAGGTTGGGTGGTGGGCATAGTTGGCCTCAGGCATCCCGCTCTCCCTGGACTGCAGACCTACCAGGTCAGGGCCTGCCTGTCCACTGCCTGGCACCCCAAACCCGATAAACAGTTGTTGGGTGAATTAGTAAGTGAATGAAGAGTAGGTAGAGAGCAAGACCCAGCACATCCCCTGGAGAGATGCCATCTCATGGGGGGGGCAAGGCAGCAGACAGACACTTAAATGCGCTGAGGCCAGCCTGACTCGGGCAGTGTGGGCACATGCAGGGTTCCCCTCGGCGAAGCGTCAGACTGTGCACGTCTGTGCAGGGGTCCTTCCCTGCCCGACGTCTACTCAACACCTGTCCTTCTGAGTAATGCGGGCCCTCTCTCCCCTGGGGACGCCCTCAGAAAGTGCCTCCCCTGCTCAGAGAGGCTGCTGCCTGTGTCTGCAGTGGGACTGCCAGGAGGGATGCAGAGCCCTGCCCCCACCCACCTCCCCTCTGCACCCTGGTGGACCCCAGTCACTTCTGTGAGGCCAAAGGACTTTCCCCCAGCGCTGCTCTGCATGCCCCGCACCAGCGCTTCTCATGAGCACCAGGCCTGGGAAGGAGGACTGGGTGGGGCCCGGGAGCTGCGTCAGGGACAAGCTCCAGGGTGAGGCCAGAGCTGCAGTCCGGGACCCCCGTTAGGAGACCCACTGCCCTGGTGCATTGCTGGAGCCCCACCGAAGACCAGGGCTTCCAGAAGCCCCCCGAGTGGCTGGGGCCAGCACTGAGGGGGCACTGTCCCTCCTGGGGCAGCAGGCCATCAGAAGGGCGGGGAGGGGTCCGTGGGGGGATCTCAGGGATCCTCGGGACCTGCTGTGCCCCTTAGATGGCGCCTCGCCCAGTGACCATCATTGGGGCTGAGGGTGCCAGGCTCATGTTCTGCACGTCGGCTCTGATCACCTCCTCAGGCCATGAATTGTGCTCCACACCTGCTTTGACCGTGAGAAAACAGGGCTTCCCAGCCGGCAGGAGGTGGGGATGTAGAGGGTGGTAGGGGGCTTCCTTGTGCTGCTGGAACCTCCTGTGTCTTGACTAGATCGATGTCATCTGGTGGGGATGGCTTTACAAGATGTCACCACTGGCAAGCACAGGGCAGAGGGTACATGGGAGTGCAGTATGCTATTTCTTACAGGTACATATGAGTCTACAGTTTCCTCAAAATGTTTAACTTTTTAAAATTAGGTGGATCAAAAAAGACCTTCCGTATACTCAGGTTTGACAAGTGTGTGTAAGTGGCCTCCAGTCCTGGACGAGCCCCCACCTAGGAGGCCTGGCAAAGGTTGCCGTGAGTGGAGCTGGGGCAGTGTGCCGTGCACCGAGGGCCTGACCAGCCTCTCTCTCTCCCTCTGCAGGGTACTCAGGACGCCACGGCCCCGCCTGAAGCGATGGCCCAGCCCTATCCCCCCACCCAGTACCCTCCTCCGCCACAGAACGGCATCCCTTCCGAGTATGCCCCGCCCCCACCGCACCCCACCCAGGACTACTCCGGCCAGACCCCGGTCCCCCCGGAGCATGGCATGACCCTGTACACACCAGCACAGACGCACCCCGAGCAGCCAGGCACCGAGGCCAGCACACAGCCCGTTGCTGGGGCCCAGACAGTGCCGGTAAGGGGCCCTGCAGCTGCACAGCCTCAGGGAGGGGGGCCCGCAGGTGGAGGGCTGGGCGGGGCCTCTGTGATGAGAGGCGGGGGGAAGCGCTCAGCCCCAGAGCCCTTGAGCACCCCACTCCAAGGACCCTTCTGGTGAGCAGGCCCAGCAGGGTGGGGCGGTGACCCTGCCCTCTGCCAGGCCTGCAGCTGTCCCCTGCTTCCCTGAGCCACCACCTCAGGCAGCCTCTCCGCTCAGCTGGGAGACAGAGCCTGTCCTCCCGGGGTGTTGTGGGGGCCAGCCGGGTGGGCTGGGGGCTCCAAAGAGGCCCAGGGCCCTCAGCTGTCTCGAGCAGCAGGCACTCCCATCCTTTCTAATCACTTGTAATCTACCTGCTTGGCTGCCCTCCGATCAGATGGCTTCAATTATGTGGTTGTGATGCAGCCCCGAGAAGAAAGTGCTGAGCCCTATGCTTCTCAGAGATTTCCTGATAGCACAAGAGTGTGGTCAGCAGGAGCCGACCCGGGTGGGCACCCCAAAAAGGCAGCCCCCTCCCAGGCCCAGGCTGCTGCACAGACTCCGGAACCTCAGCCTGCCAGCCCCTCGCCCTGCCCTGGCCACTGCGTTCTCCGTGTGCCCAACCCGCCCTGCTCTGGGGCCTTGGGTTCATCCAGCGTCCCCACCGGCTCTCTCCCAGCTCTGGCTGTCGGGGGCTGGGCAGTAGGCCAGCATGCTCCATGCTGCCCAGCAGTGCGACCACCCTGGTTGCCTCCTGAGGGGTGCCACCCTCCACTATGCTCCCTCAGCACCCCCCAGTCCCGCCACAGACTGGGCGGCTCCCACATACTGCCCTCCCCCTGCTGGTGTGGGCAGCAGCATCCAAGCTCTTGGGGGAGAGTGGCCCACCCCCTGGGCTGGACCCAACCCTCACGTGGGGCCACGCCTTGCCTGGCTCAGAGCGCTGCCCAGCCCAGGTCTGCTCCTAAGCCATCAGACTTCCTTCCCCGGGCGCCCCTGGTGCAGAGTGTGACCTGTGGACACCCCCAAGGTTCCTGCAGATGGAGAGGGCAAGGCCCACAGACCATACAGCTGGGAACCAGTCCCACTTCCTGGGCTCTCTCTGCTTCGGATCCCTCAAACCCGTGGCCTGTCTGTGCTCAGAAGAGAGCGGCCAGCTCGGGAGCAAAGGCGGGCTCATTACAGACAAGCTGGCGGGCTGCTCTCTTCCGAGGGCCCACAGTGAGCAGCGTGCATGTGGTCAAACCTCCCACAACCTCCTCACGCACAGGCAGTGAGCTGTGGGGATTCATCCTGGAAGCAAAACAAGCCCATCAGCCTCGAAGATGCCCCTGGCTGTCCCTGCCCACAGCTGCCCCTGCCCAACAGAAACAAGCCTGAAGTCCTCCTTGACACCAGGGCCACCAGATGCAGCCTAACCTGGACAACTATAGTGTTCCTTCATCTGGCAGACGTTTTTGGGGCACCTACTATGTGCCAGGCACTAAACCAGCACTGAGGTCCAGAAAGGACCTGACCCAGCCTGGCCTGTGGTGGCATCAGTTTCCACCAATCAGGGACATAAAAGTCGAAGAGGAGCCAGTTGTGGCCTCCATGGCTGTGAGTCCATGGGCCCTGGAGAGGACCCAGGAGTCCTGGGGAGGAGACATCCCCACTGAGATGAGAGTCTCCTGCTCAGGCCAAATGCCCGCAAGAAAGTGCCAGGGCCAGAGAGCAGTCTTGGCCTTCCTTTCATCAGCTCTGGCATCTCGAGGCCCTGCGAGGAGGTGAAAGTCTGCAAGTCTTCCATCTGGGGACCCACTAGTCTCCGTGCCCTAAGGGCTGAAAGAGCCCAGAGGTGGGAGTCACTGGATTAGCAGACCTTGAAGACACGCAGAGCCCGGCAGCGACCTCAGCCTCGCTGGAGGGTGTGAGCACTCGAGTAAAGCCTGGCGCATTTGCTGCAGCAGAGGCTGCCCGCCTTCAGAGGAGCTGCAGAGAGTGGCTGATACCCTGTCCTGCTCTGAGAGTCCAGGAGCCACCTTCTCCCCGGGAAAGCTGCCCAGGGCCCCCAGCTGAAGGCTGAACACCTCCATGCTGGGCACTGTTCCATGCCCCATCCTGTGTGAGGGCTCTGCTCACCAGAGCCTCCTCGGCCTTCCCCAGGCAGCCTGGTATCAGGACCCAGAGGTGCAGGGCAGCAGGCGGTGCAGACTCCCAGCTTTGGTCTAGACCTGCCCTCTCCTGCCTGCAGATGCCATTTATCAGCGTGATGCTTTATTTATCAGCATGGCGTCCTCTATGTTTTTGGCAAAAGGCAGCATGGAGCACAGCACGGCAGGCTGCTGATGGATCGGGGCCACCTCACTGCTCGTCGGGGCCCCTGAGGGACATGGGCTGGAGAAGCCCCCAGAGCATTTCATCCAGGGCAGTGTGGGTCCTGCAGGCGTCCTCCCCACCCAGTTGTCCGCCCTGAGTCGCGGGACGGCCCACAGGCTTGTGCTCTTGGACATGACTCCACCCCCCATCTTCCTCTGGGAACCCTCATCATTGCGCCATCGCTGCTGCCTCCCCGACTGGCAGGAGTGGCACTACTGGTCCCCTGTGCAGGGCAGAGAGGCAGTTTGTCCACTGCTGAGTCCACCCCAGTGAGACGCAGCCGTGTGCCACCTCGCTACGGCATGCGGGCAGATGGGCCATCAGGCAGCCCAGCATGACCCGTGCAGTGGCCGAAGCTAGGATACCACGTCGTGCAGAGTCCAAAGCTAGAGCACCCCGCTCTGCCGGAGGAGGGGGCTGCCCAGCACCCCAAGGTTCTGAACAAGTCATCATGAACGGACAGCTCAAGACCAGATAACACAGCTGACGTGATGTCATTGCCCAGGTCTCTGGAGGAGTGGAGAGGAGAGGAGGCCACAGAGAAAGGAGATTTCCAAGAGGCCCCTGCCAACAGTGCTGGGCGTGGGAATCCCTGCAAAGGGGCTGCAGGGTCCTCGGAGGGTGGGAGGGTGGCAGATGCAAGGGGACACAGAGAGGGGGGCCAGACGCAGAAGCAAAGCCACCGAGACCAGCTGGGGAGGAAAGGGCATCACTGTTGTTCTTCCCTCTTGAACACGAAATGCAAAGGCGGCCTTAAAAAAAGAAAGACGAGAGAAGGGAAACCGCCAGGAAAGGCGGGGCCGGCTGCCTGCCCCTCTGTGACCCGGGGCGGCCGGCATGCCTTTCACTCAGGCTTCCTCAGCACATCTGACCGTTTCACAGCCAGCGAGCCCACGTGTCTGCCTCTGTCCGCAGCTGTGCTGGGACGCGGGGGTGCTTCCTTACTGCCGTGCTGGCCTCTCTCGTGGCTCCTTCCACACAAGCGTCCAGCCCTTGTCTGCTCCCCAAAGGGCCTTTTGGGACGTCTGGTAGGAGTGTAGGCAGGGACCCTGGATCTTGCAGACATACAGTGGACTCAGGCCCGCTATTAGGATGGGCCCAAGGCAGGGGAGAAATGGCAGTCCAGCCGGGCCCCACACGCCCCAGCTCCATCGTGACCCCGTGTCCCCCACCCAGGGCTCAGTTCTCCCGTGAGGTGGGCTGTCCTGCAGTCCAGAAATCAGCCAGGCTGACCACTGCCCTCTGCTGGTCCAAAGCCTGCATTGCATACCCCTCTCCCAGCCGGATTCCCAGATCCCCCGGGACTCCATTAGTCATCTATCCCCAGGGGTAGCTGAGGGCACAGGTGACAGAGGGCCCTGGGCCTTCTCTGACCTCTGCACAGTAAGAGACACACCTTGCTGTAGCCAGAGGATCGGCTCAGGTCTCTGTAAGAACCCACTGGTGCTGGCCGGGTCTGCTTTGATTCAGGGGCGCCAACAAGCCCTCGGAAGGTCCTGCGCAGGCTTGCTCTCTGCAAGGAAGTGGGACCGAGGGAGGAGGAGACAGAACCAGGAGAGCTGTGCTGTTGGGTGTCCCCAGGTCCCTGGCCCCCCAGGAGTCCCTGAAGAGCCCAAAGGCAGCCTCCCAGTGTTGCCTGTCTTGAGGGCCTGATGCAGGCCAGACAGGACTCTCCAGAGACCTGCAACCCCTCCAGCTTTCCTCCATGGTCGCCCCCCATAGGGGACTCCTCGGCGTGGTGCTTGGTGGCCAACCCCAAGGAATGGGCGCTGGATCGCCTGCAGCCCCACCCGGGGCACATGTCACTCAGCAGCCCGACGGGAGGGCTCAGGGAACACACATGAGTAGGATGGCCACCCTGCTGAGACAAGGCACACGTGTCCCCAGGCTAACAAGAGGCTGGTGGCTTCAAACCCACGCTCGAAATCATGCGCCGTGTACTCCCTTCTCAAAACAGGAACACGGGGTTTGAGTCTAGGAAGTCTTTGACTACGGTGCTTGCTGCACCCTCCTACCCTGCACCCCTGCACCCCTGCCGTCCTCCGGGTCCCCCTCCCAGCTGGTCACCTGGAGGTGTCCTCAGTCTCCCTCGTCAGCCCAGAGCACAGGAGTAGGGCGGCAGGCGGTGCCCTGTCCTTGCAGAAAGGATGGCCACCAAGGGCAGCCACTCAGGAGTCCAGGCACAGACCTCCCAGCCACAAGCCAGACGCAGCCCTGGGTGAGGCTCCCCCCAAGTCAAGGCCTCAGGCACAGTGTCCTCACCTTGCTCACCTGCCCTAACGCTGGAGGCTTGTTGGACAGGTGTCCTTAGCTCGCCGGTGATGGACACCCACCAGAGAGGCTGCAGCAGACCCGGCAGTTCCTGGAGACCCAGGGAAGAGTTCCCGGGCATCTCTCCTCTCCACTCTCCTCGCCGTGTCTGCCTCCCAGCCTCTTGCTGCCAGCCCCGCCGCCTCTTCTGTCAGCCACTTGGGAGACCATGGCCTCCCGCACCTCCATTTGTGCCAATTCCAGCGCGGGCCCGGGGACCCTCCCTCCTTTCCTCTCTCCACGCACATCAGAAGGCGCAGAGCAGCCTTACTGGAGGGCCCCTCGGGCCTTCAGCTACTGGCCTGTCCTGGCAGCAGGCCCTGAGCCGTGATTCAGATGCGAGCAGTGCCCTGTGGAGGTGACGGCAAGAACACCGGGGCAGAGAGCTGGGAATTGAGGTGGGAAAGGAAGGAAGCAGTGCCAGGCGTGTTCTCAGCCCTCTCTCCCCATCAGGGGAACTGAGTAGAGCCCCCCAGTAGCCCCACAGGAAAGAGCCAGGGCATCCGTCCACCACCAAGTGTGTCACCAGCCGAGGACCACCCTGGACACTGACACTCCGATGTCCTCACCAATGGGCTGAGCCAGGAGACTGAGTCTGGGGCTGGCCGTCCGTGGCTCTGTCAACAGCAATGCCCTGGTGTCCAGCTCATAGCAACGTAACCAGGCACCTTGGCAGTCACCGCTCACCCCGCTAACGCCGAAGGAGCGCCTGCTGTGTCCTGTGGCACCGGCAATTCAGCAGGGACAGAACCAGGCCAAAGGCCAGCCTGCTGGTGTGAGCTGGTGGACCGTCTCTGCAGAAGTCCCGACGGGGAGCCCCCCACCTGCTTGCTGCCCCGGGCTTCATCATGTCCTCGTCCCCACGGGAGCTGGGACTGACAGCCTTGTTCCTGAGCCCAAGGCTTCCAGAACCTCTCTGTTGGCCAGGGTTTGGATCAGAAATGAGGAGCAGCTATGAAGGGCTGAACACAGCCACCCACTGCCTCCTCAGAGCCTCGCAGCCCCCAGAGACGCTGAGCGGCAGCAGGGCCCGCCACGGGGCAGCACCCTGCTGGATTTGTGTGCCCGGCTTGGGTTCTGCAGTCTCTGCTTTCTCATCAGGCCTAGATAGCCAGAGCGTCCAGCACTCCAGCACCCAGGCTCTGCCAGGGAGACGGGTGTGCCGTGACAGCCCATGGCATGGAGGCCGCGAGGCCAGACCTCTGTGACAGGCGGATACACGGGCCGAGGCGGCCTTGCTTGGGGGGTCCAGCTCAGGCAGGGCTGGCCGAGAAGCAGCTGGGCTGTCTGGGCACATCCCGGACCCCAGCCCCAGCAAAGGGTCCACGGGGGGCTGGGGGAGGAGCTGGTCTTTGCACCAGCCTCTCCCCTTGGGATGGGAGCTGAGGGGGCGCCTCACAGCCAGGTCCTCACCCCACAGCAGACAGACGAGGCGGCACAGACGGACAGCCAGCAGCTCCACGCCTCTGACCCCACAGAGAAGCAGCAGCCCAAGAGGCTCCATGTCTCCAACATCCCCTTCCGGTTCAGGGACCCCGACCTGCGGCAAATGTTCGGGGTGAGTGTCCAGGTGCCATCCCCGCTCCCCAGGTCTCTTGCCCCCACAGCCCCCTGGGTCCGGACCTCCTCTGCCCTCAGTCTGTGGGTCGGCGGGGGGGAAGAGGAAGGACACAGCTCGGGGCTCAGGGATCTGCTGTGGCCGCCAACCCCCAGCCAAGATCTGCCCGGAAGCCTGCCCCACCTGTCCTCAGGGCCAAGGCCAGTGCCAGCCAGAGGATTCCTGGGCAGCCCCAGCTTGCATCAGGGCTCCCGGGACCTCTATGCCTCCAAAGGGCACCTCGAGGGGCTGCCAGCCCCTGCCTCTCCTCTGCCTGGGGGGCCAGGTACCCAGCCTCTCTGGGCTCTCGGCAAACAATCCCCAGGAAGCCAGCACCTGGCCACTGCCTCCTGGATTCCCCCGGGCTGTTCCTGCACTTGGTGCTGGATTCCAGCCGGGGTCAGGGCTACTGTGAGAGCCCTTTAGTCCTGCGGTCACTTCATTCTGTCAGGTGACTTGAGCAGCTAGCTGGTGCCGAGGACCACTGGGTGCTGGGCTGCTGAGGGGTTGGGTGAGCGGGCGGCAGCCAAGCCTTTCCACCAGGACCAGTGCAGCCCCCGGGCCCCTGGCCAGGGCTGGCCATGAGGATACATAGGCCAGGCCCGAGATTCTTCCCTTCCTGCCTCCCCTCACCGCAGACCCTCCTCTCACTGCCTGCACTGTGCCCACCCCCACCTCTGCTCCAGCTGATCGGGCTCAGACCCCTGAACCCCAGCCCTCATGCCACCCCCTACCCCAGGATCTGTCAGGCAAATGGGAGGTGCCTCAGGTGTTCTCAGATGGACCCAGTGCCCGCACCTGACTCACCCCAGATACGCACTCCCCTTTATGGGGGCCGGGCCCCCTTGGATTCGGGGCTGTGGCCCAGTGGTGCTGGTGGGGCCAGAACGATCAGATGAGGATTCTGCCCCCTCTTGGCCCTGGCCTGGCCAGCCCAGCTCCTCTGAGCCTGCAGCCCCCACTGAAAGCAGCTGTGTAATGGAGCCCTCGCCGACCTAGGTCCTCGGCTCGCAGCAGCTCACGCGGCCCTCGCACCCGCCCCTGGAGTTGGGGCCAGCACGCTGGCAGGAAAAGCGTTCTCCAGCGGAGGGCAGGGAGGGGCGTCCCCGTCCCCGTCCCCCTGTGAGCCCCTCTCCTCTTCCCTGCAGGAAGCGGGAGGGGACCAGACAGGCAGTGGGTGAGGGGCTCCTGGGGAGCAGACGGGCCGGGCCGGCAGCCTTAACTCACCCTCTGCTGTCCCCCCACCCTCCTCTCTGTCTCTGCAGCAATTCGGAAAAATTTTAGACGTGGAGATCATTTTTAACGAGCGGGGCTCCAAGGTGGGTGCCGCCCAGAGGCCGCCACCATTACAGCGCCGGCTGTAGGTCCCGCCAGGCTAACGTGTGACATGTGCGTTTCCTTCCTGGAGAGCTTCGAGCCCGAGGACCCCTGAGCGACACGGGTGCTTGTATTTCCCGCTCCTCCGCCCCCCCGACCCCCCCGTCTTGTGTTCCTGCTGCCGTCCTGAACGCTTCCTTCTCTCTAAGCTGCCAGGACCTCTCTGCACCCCAGCTGGGCCCTGGCCTGGGTCCCCAGCCCCTCTGGGTGCCGGCCTGCCTCAAAGCTGGCCCTGAGGCTTGTGGGCACGCTGTAGGGTGGGCAGGCGGGAGGGTGCCCAGCAAAGACACGCCCTGCTTCCCACTCTGGGAAGGGAAGCCCCAGACTCCTGGGGTGAAGGTGGGTGGGGCTGCCTCCCAGGGGTCCAGGTGGGCTCAGGGTGACAGTCCTGGCCCCTGGCTTGGTTGGCGTCTTTCATAGTTTTGGCCCGTCCCCTCGGAGGTGCCATGTGGTCAGCTCAGGCCGGGCTCAAGGCCAGGCCAGCGGCTGCCCCCACCTGGGGCCATACCCCTCCTGGGCATCCTGCCGGGGGCACCAGGACAGACCTCGGCTGCCTCGAGTCTCTCCTTCGGCTCACCTGACTCAGCCCCTCTCTCTCTCCCCCTCCCTCCCCACCTCTCTCCCTCTGTCCCTCCCCCTCCCCACTGCCCGGCCCCACCTACCCCCCCACCCACACTCCTCCTCTTTTTTTGTCCTTTTTCTCATCCTTTCTTTCCATGTCTGTCCTTCTCCGCTCACAGGGTTTTGGGTTTGTAACTTTTGAAACTAGCTCAGATGCTGACCGAGCCCGGGAGAAGCTGAATGGGACGATCGTAGAGGGACGGAAAATTGAGGTGCTCAGATAAGTGTGCTGCAGCAGGACGCCTGAGAACTGCCCCCTGTCACTGGGCCCCCCAGCCCCTCTTCTGCCCTGCAGAGAGCCGGGCCAGGGGCCCCGTGGCAGGAAGCTGGGCAGGCAGGCCCATGCCCCTTGCGTGTCTGGCCAGCAGGCTGCCCCAGAGGCCCTCTGCTGCTGCTTCCTGTTGCTGCAAGAGGTGCCCGGAGACGCCCCAGGCATCGTGTGTTTGGGACTTGGCAGCTCCAAGGACCACAGGCAGCCCGGTCTGCCTGTGGGTGGGAGGGGGCACCGATGCCCTGGCCCCTCTCACCAGGGAGCAGCCCCTGCCCCCATCTCATGCCCCAGGGGGCTGGCAGGAACAAGCAGCCAAGGCCTACAAAGGGACCCAGCCCAGAGCAGCAGCAAGAAGGGGAGGCGAGGGGTCCCCCTGACAGCCCGACCCCCTCCTTGCCCCTTACTGGGGGGCTGGGCATCCCCCACTTCAGCGCTGTGGCTCTGGGTGTCTGGGAGCCCAGCCCCACCCAGGCAGACAGGGCGCTAGGGGGCAGCTGGGGAGGGGAGGGCCCCACGGCGGGTGCAGAGTCCCGTGCAGAGCTGTGCCGGAGGGGGAGCAGGGAATCCAGAAGCAGGAGAGCTGGAGGCTCCGGCCTCTGCCAGGCTCTGGCCCAGCACCCAGCGGCACCTCGGGCAGCAGCCCAGCCCCCTTCCTCCGGTTCCACCACCTGCCCTGTTCCCCACTTCCTTCTGCAGAGGCCACCCCCAACTTCCTCCTCCCATCCTGGCTCCCGGGCAGCATAACCAGCATAACTTAGATGTCTGAAAAGTGGGACCCACATTTTGGCACCAGCCTGCCTTCTGCCCCAGCGGCCTTGCCCCCCATAGGAACACACTCCCCATCAGAAAGTTCCCTGCTGGCCTCGGGAAAATGGGGTGCTTCCCCCACAGGGAGGGGTAGCTATCTCAGCACCCACTACTAGGAAGGCCTCGGCAGCCACTCGGGCAGAGAATGCTGGGGGGGTCAGTCTGTTAGCTGGGCTCAGAGCCCTTTGTGGAGAGTCCAGCAGCTTGTCCAAGGGCCTTGGGCTGGCAGAGCAAGGCTGGAGCTTGGTCTGTGGGAACAGCCTTGTGGAGAGCACGGGGCAGCGGGGCTGAGGGTGCAGGGGGTGCAGCACTGGGGAGACGGGAGGCCAGGCTGGGGGCAGAGGCTGCCCTGTGCCTCCGCCTGGGTGCCCTGGGACCTCCCAGCCCCCAGCCCCCTCCACGGCGGCCATGGAGAAGAAGTGCAGAGCAGGACCGGGGCGGCCGGCGGTCTGCACAGGGCTGACGTCCCCCTCACCCGACCTCCCTCTCTCTGGGCAGGTCAATAATGCCACGGCCCGCGTCATGACCAACAAGAAGACTGCAAATCCCTACACCAATGGTAAGGGGCTTGGGACCCCAGGGAGGCCACGGGGACAGAGGCCCTGGAGGGGCCCAGGCTGCTGGAGGCTCCCTCCCTGGATGCACAGTGCCCCTTTGTGCCCCAGTCCAAAGGGCCCCAGTCCAGGCCGAGGCAAGAGGGGACCTGGGACCGGCCCCCCCTGGACACAGCTGGCTTTCCCAAGTGTGCATGGCACCCTAAGACCATGTGGACAGGCTTCAGGGACAGTGAGATGGTGGCCACTTCCTGGGTGATTACTTAGTTTCTAAGCACCAAGCGAGGACCTAGCTAGAAGTGTTCAGTACTTAGTGAGTTTGATGACCATGAGAGGGACAGTCCTGCCCCCTCAGCCTTGGAAATACAGAAAAGCTGAGGCCCCCAGGGTGAGCCCGGCTGGCCCCCACCATGCACCAGCTGAGCAGAGCTACATGTGTGCTAACCTTGAGCAGAAGTGGCTGGTGTCCTCTGAAGATGAGATGGCTGAGGCAGAGCGCTGGCTGCCAGGAGAACAGGGGGCTGCCCTAGGGCCCTGCATGAGCTGACCACCAGGCGAGGGGGCTGGTTTGAGGGTAGCTGGCAAGGCGTCTGGGCCCTTTGAGTTCTTTCCCCTTGTCAGGCAGCGCAAACCTGCTCCCAGCACAAGTTTCCCTGCAGGGCGTGGGCTTTGTTCTCGACCCCAGTAGGGACAGAGTGGACTGAGTCATACCTAGTCCCCTTTCTGCCTGTCTGATCAGCCATACCTGGAGTCAGGTGACAGGCAAGCACAGAAAGCTGGGGCAGGACTGTGGGTGGATCTGCTTCATAACCCCAGAGCAGGGTCTCCCCACCTGGCCTCCAGGGGTGGGGCAGGGCAGGGGCTTCGGCTGGCTGAACCCCATTTGGACTAAATTATTGCGGCTGCCTTCCTGCCGTTCTGAGGACTATCAGAACTCAAATTCTTCCTAAAAATCCAGGGTGCCGGCTTTGTGAGGGTCCCCAGGGCGTGCTGGAGTGACTCCCCTGCAATCCGGTGGTTGACGCATGAGGGGAAAGTGAGGGATATGCTTACAGGGTCAGGTGGTCACTGGGGTACCTGAGTGCTGGAGTCGGCTGCCCGCTCTTCACCCAAAGCACACGCCCCTGCTTTCTCAAAATGTCTGCAGAACTCAAAATGTCAAGGAGCATGGAATTCAGAATGGAGTTAATCCCTGAATGACACAAAAGGGGCACAGAACCAACGCTGGTTGAATGACAGAATGGAGAGGGGAAACCTTTGCTCACCTCTGGGGCAACAAGTCTCATTTAAATGTCCTTGTTGGCCTGGGCAAGGCCGTCAGGGGTTGCAGTGGGCAGGCCCCAGGTTCTCTCTGCAGGGTGGCAGTGACGCCCAGCACGTAGGCTCTGGTGGCCTGGGAATTCAGCTTGACTTTGCTTAAATACTCGGGAGCACTAAGAAATTCATCCGGTATAGAGTCAGAAGTTTCCACGGAAGAAAATAAACTCACCAGGTTTGACCAGGTGTTGCTATGTACAGAAGAAACAAATGAGTGACTCAGGTGGGTCTCGGGTTGCCTCTGTCATCTGGGGTCCCAGGCAGTGAGATGGGACCAGCAGCCACAGGTAGAGGTGCCCAGGAGGCCAGAGGAACAGACAGAGGCACCCGGGATTCCAGGATGGCCAGGTGGCGGTGCCAGGGCCATCTGAAGCAGAAGCTCAGCCTCTAAGAACAGACCTAGTGGAGCAGGGGAGGAGGGTTCGGGTCAGTGGCTCCAGGAGATGAAACATTTCTTTCCTCCTAACCTGGTACTTCATAGAAGATTCCAGAGTCCCAGCAGTAACATTCAGACATAGACATCTGCTCATTGATCGTGATGGTGGACCAGGGATGGAAGGCTGCCCACAGCCTCATTGGAGAGTGTGAAGAATGGGCCCTGAGGAGGAACGAGGCCCAGATACCCTGTTCTGGACACCTCCCCGCCACCCGCCCGGCAGTGGGGCTGTTAGAACTCGGTTTGAGGCTCACAGGTGGAGTCTGCCACTGATAGCTTGGCCCTCAGCCACATTCTCCAGACATGGCTTGCCAGCTAGCCAGTGAACTCAGGTCCCTTCTGTCTCTTCTGACACAGTGAAGAGGGGCACAGAGCTGGGCCTGCAGGGCATGCTGCAAAGACCCGGGTAAGCTAAGGGGGGCCGGGAGACTAGGCTCAGTAAAACAGGCCATCCCCTACCACGCAATCTGAACACCCAGGGCCAGAGCCCACTCAAAGCCAGCTTGCGTCCCCTCAAAGGCCTCGGGTACAAGCAGGTCTCTGCTTATGCACCCAGGTCCCTGGTGGGAGAGGAAGACAGAGCCGGACTGCTTGCAGACAGGGAGAGGCCAGTGCAGATCACAGCTGGGGACCAGGCAGTGGCCAGGAACTTGGGTGTGGTGCCTGACCGCTGGGCTTGTATCTGGCTCTGCCACTCATCAACTCAAGTGACAGGAGGCTGCTGTGCCTCTCTGAGCCTCCACTTGCTCATCTGTAAAGTGGAAGGGCACGACAACTATTCACGGGGTGGGTTTAGGACACCACCACTGGGTAGTGCATGGTGAAGGGCTCAGGAAATGCTAGGTCTCATTATTATGCCAGAGCCAAAGGCCAGTTCACCGGCTGCTTTGGGGAGAGACAGAACAGAAGGATAGAGCAGGGCTCTGCACTGGGCACAGGGAGCCCCTTGGGGGCTCTGTCCCAGACAGAGACTTTGGGGCAGGAGGTGGGAGGAGGTTGCAGGTGGAGGCCACACACATTTTCAGCAACCTCTGAGCCTTGGCTTGCAGGAGACAGACCCCCCACCCCGGGGCCTGGTCAAGTGTGGAAGCACCCTTCATCCCAGCTGTGAGCCTGCAGACGTTATATAATGTGTTCCACTTAACCTTCCTAATTCTCTGCAGGTTGCAGACTCCAAGCTGCTGGGGCTGGTGCCCCAGGCAGGGGGACCAAGGGGCAGGCTGGAGAGGGCCACAGCTTGAACAGGTGGAGGGTCCCTGTTAGGGGGTGAAGGAGCCTGGCCAGTGAGGCTGCAGCATTCCGAGGGGCCTTGGGAGGGGCCTGATTGCAGCCCCTTCCACCCTCACAGACTGCACAGGGAACGGGGTCCTGCCAGCTTTCTGCAGAAGCCATGCACTCCGAATGTCCCCCAGGGGTTCAGCCTGTTGTCTGGCAGGGAGGGCCGTGTTCCCAGCACTGTGTGAGGTGGGGAGAGGATCTGGAAGACAGTGATTGGGTTTCCTTGCTTCTGTTCTAGGCTGGAAGCTAAACCCCGTGGTAGGTGCGGTCTATGGACCTGAATTCTATGCAGGTAAAGGCTGGAGCCGTGGAGCAGGTTGGGTGGGCCTGGCTGGGTGTTGGAGGTCGTTGGCCAGGCAGTTCTGGGTGGAAGGCCCGGGCAGGGCTGACGGGAGGCATAGCCCGGAGGGGGCGGCCCGGTAGGTGAGTGTGGGTGGGGGCGGGGCCCGGTGGGGCGACATCCCGGGTAGGCGCCTGCTCTCACGATGGGGATTGCCCTCTCACCGTCTCCTCTCTGGCCCCCTTCCCTGCAGTGACGGGCTTCCCCTACCCCACCACGGGTACGGCTGTTGCCTACAGGGGTGCACACCTACGGGGCCGGGGCCGGGCCGTGTATAATACGTTTCGGGCTGCGCCGCCCCCACCCCCCATCCCAACTTACGGAGCGTGAGTATCTGGGGAGACCCGGAGAGGGAGGCACAGAGAAAGGCCCACGGGGCACAGAGAGGGAGGCCAGGGCAGCCAGAGGGAGGAGGCAGCCTTTCCAAACTGAGGGGGCTGTGGGAACCCCCAGACCTGCACACCACAGTCACCTCCATACTAGTCAGCACTCCCTGCCCCACCCTGCCACGGGGCCCAAGGGTCACTGGCATTTAGGGGGACCATCAGAGCCCCAGCCCCTTGCAGAATGCTTCAGTGGGGTGGTGGCTGGCCCTTGAGCTCAGGGAGGCCTTCTCTAAGCCTTCCCTGGCCCTTTTCCCAGGGCTGGTGTCCCTGCCTCTCACGGGGGACAGCTGCCTGGCGTGGGGTGGAGGCTGGGTAAGCAAGGTGGGCCCGTGGGCACCTGGGTTGGTGGGAGAGAGGAGCTGACCAGCAAGGATGTTACTCTATTGTTGTACCAAAACAGGGCACTGGAGCAAACGCTTGTTAAAATGCCAGCCCCATGGGCAGGGCTGGTACCCTGCCCCCTCCCTCCTCAGCAGACACCGGAGCCGGCCTACCCCGCCTCTCCAGCGTTCCCACCACTTTCTTGTCCGTTTGCTTCCAGGGTCGTGTATCAGGATGGCTTTTATGGTGCTGAGATTTATGTAAGTGCGGCCCTGGGGGAGGGAACGTGGGCCTGGCACTCAGTGAGCCCTCTCCCTGGCCCTGCCCCAAGCCCCCACCCGACTCTGTCCTTGGAACCCAGGAGGGCACCACCTGCCCAGAGCACTGTGTCCCTGGGCGCCCCGCCCCGGCTGAGTCTGGTCAGCCCTGCCTCTTGGGGAGCGTTAATGGCTCTCCCAGCCCAGGGAGCCAAAGCACGCTTCTCCACTTCACAGGCATTGTGTGATGGGGGCAGTGGGTGACCCTCCCCTATCCCTGACCACGTGGGCTACTGACTGAGCCCCTGTGGGCACCCCATGTCCAGTATAGCAGCCTGGAGACTAGGAAGCAGGGGCCCCAGTGGACCCTTTGGTGGGGCTGCTTCCTCTAGCTCGGAGCCTCTAGTTCAACATCCTCTTTAAGCCAGAGCCAAGAGGCGGCAGAGCTTACGCCCTTTGCCCTTGACCCTTCCCAGGGTCCAGGAGAGCACCCAGTGTCACCATGGATTCACCATGGCCTCAGTCAGTGGCTCACTGGCCTGGTGGTGCCTACTGCGTGCCAAAGCCTTGAACACAGATACGGAATGGTGCCCGCTCAAGGGTATGGAGTGAATGGATGAATGAACGGACATTTCTACCTCACCTTGAGCCATGCCACTCAGTCTGCAGACCTCAGCCCTCCCTTAGACCAGAAGCTAGGTGCCCCCAGGCCTGTGCCAGCTAGCCCTCACCTGGCCAAGGTGAAGGTTGACGGGCTGTGTCTGCCCCACTGAGCCATGTGCGTCTCTCCCCCTTACCCCGCAGGGAGGCTATGCAGCCTACAGGTACGCTCAGCCAGCGGCAGCGGCAGCCTACAGCGACAGGTACCACCGGGGGCAGAGTGGGCAGGCAGGGCGGGATGGACAGGTCCCCTAGGCCTGGGCTCAGACGGACAGGAGCCTTCCCACAGCTCAGGGTCCCGGCAGGGGGGACCCATCTGAATGGGCTTGGAGGCCTCTGAGCCTGAGGGTCCGTGACTTCTTTAGTCACTTGCTGCCTGCACGACAGTGGTGGCCTCAGGTGAAAAAGGAGCGAGGGAGCCTGTTTCTGCCCCTAGGAGCCCTCTGATCCTTCTCAGAGCCCCCAGGTCTCCAGCCCTTAGCTCTGGCAGAGAAAGGTGGAGCGTCTGCCTCCTCCCAGGGTGCAAGAGACCAGGCGGGCAGCACCCACTGTTTAAGAGCAGCCAGCCCTCTGCCCAGCTGCCAGCACACCCAGAGGCTGGTGGGTGACTCTTTGTCTTGAGGGCAGGTTCTCCAGGGTCCCCAGGGTGGCCCAGCTGGACGCCTTTCCCCGTGGGCACTCGGCCTGTGGGCCACAGAGCTCCCACATATGGAAGCCTAAGTCCCTGTGGCTGGCCTGGGGACCACTAGACGCTCCTTGCTAGTGTCAGGTGGCACCCTGGGACCCACGCCTTCCTCCCAGCCCCTCGCTGCATACCAGGTGCATGTGAGTTTTGTCAGGTGCACAGTAGGCTGCATGCCCTGCCCTGTCCCCAGTATTTCACCCACGGTCAACCCAGGGAGGGGAAGGCCTTCAAGGGGGCACAGTGCCACCCCTTTGTGGCGACACACTCCCCTGCCCCCTGACCATCCCTCCCTTTTTGGAACCCCTCCAGTGCATCCCTCTTCTTTATGGGGAACCAGGTTTCTTCTCCCTCTAGACCAGCTCTGTGAGGACCCCCTGTTCTCTCCTTCATGGCACCTGGTAGAGTGCTTTGTCCCCCGTCAGCGTCAGCACACACAGGATGTATTGAGAGGGGGACAGGCTGTGTTCTTGATGCCTCCATCCACCAGAAGGATGGCAAGGGAGGTGTGCAGGGGAGGGAGAGGCCTCAAGGTGGGACCGCGGTGAGGAGGATGCTCATGAAATGTCTGGGAGGGGGTGCCAGGCCTGTGGCCACCCCTCACTGGACCCTGTACCTCCCCCTCCTCCCCGTGTCCATCTCCCAGCTACGGCAGAGTCTATGCGGCCGCTGACCCCTACCACCACACCATCGGCCCCGCTGCGACCTACAGCATCGGAACCATGGTAAGGGGCTGGGGCCAGCCTGGCCCTCAGCTCCCACTGTGACGCGGAGGCCTGCGCTGCGGCGGGCGGGTGGGCTGGTCCTTAGGAAAATGGCCCAAACCTCTGGCCTGCGCCTCAGTCCTGGTGCCAGAAGGATGAAGGCCCGGATTTGACCTGGGGGAACACTTGCCCCGCTGCACGCTCGTGGAGTTACAGGGGAGCAGGGTGGCCTGATGGTCAGATGGCCCATAATGCCGCAGTCCCTGGGAGGCACCCAGTTTTCTGAGCCCCGTAACTAATTCCTACCCGAGCCCTCCACCCTGGTTTACCCCTGTCAGGAAAACCAAATAGAACCTTCCCAGCAGGGGCTCCAGAGCCCAGCTGGGCCCCTGCTTCCCTCGGGTGGGTGTATCCCTGCCATGGTCCCTGTGTCACCCCCTGCCACGCCTTTTCCCACATCAAGGAGGGCCCCGGGAGGCCTATTTCTCACCCAAGCCCTCCTCCCTGATGGAGCTGGGACTGCAGCCATTCTCCTGGGGAAATGGGGCCTGTTCCCCCTTAGCCTCTGCCCTTTGGCTTCAGGAGGCCTGGAGGGGGGCACACTCCCGAGGGGCTCGGTGTGGCCAGAGGTGTGCGGGCCAGTGTGTCTGTGTGTGTCTGTGTGTGCGTGGCCAGATGTCAACACAAACAGCCCGGCTCAGTCTGTACCCTGACATCTTCCAGTGGACACCTGCCTCCGGGGCCCAACCCCAGTGGGGATTAATGTCGGTTTTTAGCTAGCTTGGCATCCAGCATCAAAGATGAAAACGTTTTTAGGGGGGTAAAAGGGAGGGGAGGTTCAGAGCCAGTAGGGATTTTTTCTGTCTCCCTGGTTTTGATGACTCCCTCCCAATTTTGTTTTGTCTTTTTTGATTTTTAACAAGCCTCAGACATCCCACATGGCCTGTGGTGACTGCTGGCAGTGACAGGGAGCAGGCCTTTGGGGGAACCCCACCTGCTCCCAGATGGAGCCCCCAGAATGGCAGCCTGCAGGCCCCTTGGCCCCAGGACCGGCCCGGGCCCCCCCCGTGCAGCTGCTAGCTAAAAGCTTTCATTAATTCACAGGGGGGTCCCGCCTATTCCCGTTTTTTATTTTTTGGATTTTTCCATTTTTTCCCCCAACTTTTCTTCTCTGGAACTTGCCATTTTCTTCCCTTTCCTGATGAAACCGGTGGGTGGGGTGGGAGGCTCCCATGTGGAATGAGAGGACCAAAGAGCTGTCCTGCCCGGCCAGGTGGAGGGCCAGGCCCAGCTGGGCCCTGAAAAGGGAGTGGAGGCCCAGGGGCCCCAGAAGGCCCCTTGGAGCAGGGTGAGCGGTGCAGCCCCTCCTGGGGAGCCAAGCCCGTGGAATGCCAACAGGAGGGCCCCCCACCCTTCCCATGGCTGGAGGGGCTGAGTCCTGCCCCACGGCAGCCCTGCTGGGGCGCTACGGTGGTGGGGTTCTGGCTCAGACCTGCCCCCAATTAAGGAGAAAGGGGGCAGCGAAGGGCCAGGCCTGACAGAAGAGTTGCCAAGAGGTAACGCAAACCCTCACATCCAGAAGCACTGAGCTGATGACCCCGGCACTCCTGACCGGCACGTCTGAAGTAGGCGCCCCCCCCCCGCCCGCCCACTGCCGTGACAGCCAGCACCCATTCTCCCCAAGGCAAACAATACGGGGCTGGGGGGCAGAAAACAGGCTTTAGCTCTTTTTGTTTTTCCTTATTTTTTTTCTTTTTGCTTTTTCGCCCCCTACCAAAAGGTGGTACTGATTGGCTGTTTTTCATCTTTGATGTTGCAGGCTAGCCTCTGCCGAGGAGGGTACAGCCGCTTCACCCCCTACTAGCAAGAGGCCCGGCCCCTAACAGCATTCACTGACTGCCTAGTACACACCAAACCCAGCAGCCCAAAGGCAGGCACAGCCTCCCGGAGGACAGTGAGCCCCTCCTGGCCAGCGACACGCACCGCTGGCCTTCTCGACCTAAGTCCATAGGTTTCACCTCCAGCCAGCTGGGCCCCCCTCCATGGCGTGTGTGTCTTTGCCCTGGTTACCTCTGTATGTCTGAAACCTTGGTTCCTATCTGGCTTTGTTGACGATGTGCCCCCCTCCCCAGCCACTGCAGGTACAGTATGCACATAGTGGGAGGGGCTAGGCTGGGCAGAAGACCTCTCCCCAAGAACTAGCAATACAGCCCGTGAGGTCAACACCCACTCCCCGTCCCCATCCCTGGGGCCTCAGAGGACACCCGGCCAGGCCTTCCCAGGAAGCCACCCCTGCCAGGGGCTCAGGGGGTACAGGGTGCCTGGCCACACCGGGTGGGGGCTTCCCAGATGAGACTGTGCCCCCTTCTGACCGCCGCCCAGCTCCTCACAGGAGGAGCTGTCTCTGCCCTACGCACACCTGTCCCGCTGGAACTAAAACTAACATTTCTGATTAAAGTCTATGGACAACGTTTACTGCCAAAGTAATCACCAGTTCGCCCAGAAGCAAACTGCTGCTGCCCCACCGGCCTCGGGGGCTGGTTGGCCTCTGCTCTAAGACCTGACAAGTGTAGGAAGAAGTCCCCCCACCCTCCAGGCCAAGGTGATAGCTGACCCCCCGCCCAGCCCGCCTAGCAGCAGGCTCTCCCCGCTGGCCACCCTCCCCGGGGGCCCCTCAGTACCACCTGAGATGGGGTCCCAGCCAGCCTGGCACTGTTCATACTTGAGCTGCAGCACCACCTTCCCTTTCCCCAAGTTCGGAAGCATCTTTTAATCAGGCATTCAGAAGAGTGGGAGCCTGCACAGGAGAGCAGGTGATGCCCATGCCCAGGCTTCTCTGGGATGACCTCCCGCCGAGAGGCTGGGTGCTCAGCTCCGTACCGTTCCTGGGGCTGTGCAGGGCTCTGGGAGGAGATGCTAGCAGGGGCTTGTAGGCACAGCTGACAGTCTGGGGAACGTCTGGAAGAGTCTAGCCAGGACAGCCGGGGCCCCTGTAACGTGCCACAGCTGGGCTTCCGGGGTGTCGATGGACCCCTGCAGAGTGTGCGTTCCCGGACAGCCAGGACGTGACCTGCCTCCCGTTTCACCGGGGGCTTCCATTCTTTGCTGGGGGAGTGGACAGACCATGCCCAGGGTGCCCAGTCCCCTCTCCTCCCACTGCCCAGGGTACTACCTGTTCGGCTGTCCCATTCCAGGCCCCCACATGGCCCGTGCTGTGCCATACGTCCATCCATCGCGCCTGACCTCTGTCTTTGTCCAGGCAGGGCCAGCCAGGCCTCTGCCCGCTCAGCTCTTCGTGGAGCCCAGCCCGGGCTGCTGTTTGTCCTCTCCTGCCACCCTGTGTCCCCAAGTCCACAGCCTGTACCCGGAGTGTGTCTGCTTTCAATTCACCTTACGCGGGATGATGGGTTCCCAAAAGCTGGGCGTCGGGGCAGGTCTAGGAGCACCAGGATTCTAGGCCCAGGGCCCATGCCCCCCCGTCGGCCCCTCGGGGCCTCGGGGGCCAGGGCCCCTCACGGCACACCTGGCAGTCGCTCCTGTGAGACTGCAAGCCCTGCCTTTCTGTTTCTGTTGTAGTGAAAGCTCCCACCGTTTCCTTCTTGGACCATGAAGGGCAAAAAACAAACAAACAAAAAAAAAATCACAAAACAAAAAACAAAACAAAAAAAGATGTTAAGATCCAACCAACAAAAAGCCAACCAGACCGAGAAGCATCCTCCACGCCCATGTCCCGCTAGCCGGCGCAAACCTCCGCAGGGGAGCACGTCTGCAGGCTGGCGCAGAGCCCAGCCCCAGCCTCCAGGCAGCAGCACAGGTCAGAGCACCCCTCCCGACGCGGGCAAGGGCTCCGTCTTCTATCAAGTCTTCCTCCCCCGGCCCCCGACTCCAAGGCACATGGAGCCCAGCAGTGGGGCGGGCCGCAGGCCCGGGCAGGAGGAGCGGGCCTACAGGACCGGACCTTTGTTGACCGCCGCACCCAGGGGGTCCAGCTGGGCTGGAGCGGGCCGGGAGGGGGCCAGCTTTCCATTCCCAGGGCTCTGGCTTCGTCCCCATCACCTCCGGTGCGGCACTCCGGGCCCCAGCTGCCCCTCATGCCGTGCCGACACCCATGTCCTGCAAACCTGGAAGGAGTGTGCAGGCCGCCAGAGGCTGGCTGACCAGCAGCCCTGGGGCCTGACCCAACAGCAAGGGCTGATGTGGTTCCAGAACTGTGGGGTACCCAGGCCCCCTTCCTCATGTGAGGGGGCCCCTGGGCAGCCCAGCCAGGATGGACTCATGCCTGAGCGTGGAAGGCTGGGAGCCTTGGGGTCGAGGACTTGCTCTGACCGGCCATCTCTTACTCCCTTTCTGGAGGAGGCCCTGGGCCTGGTCTGTTGGTGGGAAGGCTGCCCTGCTGCCCACTGGGACGAGGCCTCCCCGCCCCACCACCACCCTGCGGAGCCCAGTCCTGCAGGGGAGAAGAGGGGTAGGCCAAGCCAGTGTGTGGCCACGGGGCAAGGCTGGAGTCACGGTGCTGTGGGTCTGGACGGCCACACCAGGGCAGGGAGCGCAAGGAGCAGGCCTGGGCAAGCCCTCCCCAGGTCAGACCCCAGGTGTGGGGAGAGCAGCCGGCAGGCAGCAGAGGGAAGCCCACGGCCAGGCAGGGAGGGCTGGAGCAGGGAAAGCAACTAACGGTAAGACACAGGCTCCCAGCATGGTTCCGGCTCGTGAAACTCGGCAAGTAAAAAACACGCCTCACTTTATATTCAGCATCAGCTCCTGGAGCTCCTGACGCGAGTGTCCTTTTCTAGTCCCGGTGTACATAGCCCTGCCCGCCCGCCGTCCACTGTACAGCACCCTGCCCTCCGCTGTGGGGCCCTCACCGCAGCTCCACCCAAGCCCGGCCCCTCCAGGCCTGCAGCCAAGGCTTCCTCCTCACCATTCCGTATGCTTCCAAGGTGTGACCACTCAAATCAACAGTGTTATTAAGATTATTAATAAAGAGTTCTTTCTTCAAACCAGGACAACTCTTTTTGATTTGGCAGCTCCAGGGCACAAAGGGTGGCAGGCATGGGAGCATGCAGACATGGCCTGGCGTGGGCCCAGGACGGCAGCTTGTCCCAGGATACAGCCAGCCTGCCTTCTGCTGAAGCCAGGTGGCTGGGGGAAGTCAGAAGACACTTCTGGGCACAAGACCCTAGAGCCCAGGCCTCCAGACTGCCCTCTCCCCACCCGGGCCCTGCACAGACTGGGCACTGGGCTCCCACAGCCTTGCTCTCCCTCCCCTGCCATACGTGTGCCACATTACGGGCAGATGACTAGGTAAAGGGCAGCCTTGGCTCCCTCACAGTGCTGGGCACAGCACACACCTCGCTGGAACAGAGGCACCCAGGAGGCAGAAGGGCACCCTGCCTGCTCCATATGGCACCCAAGAGCTGTGGCCAGCCACTGAGCAAGAAAGGCACAGAGCAGGGGCCCCCAGGGCGGCCAGGCTGCTGCAGCGGCAGGGAGGGCCTCCTGCCTCGCTCCCACCCACCACTGGCTCTGCCAGCTGACAGGGCCGCCCGGCCAGAGGAGCTGCCTCAAGGTGAACCCACTGCTCCAGGCTCCACTGGGGTTGCCCCATGCCTGGAAGGCTGGGGCAGAGGGGCCACCATCCTCAACACCCCCCAGAGGAGAGAGAACCAGGAAAGGAGGCAACGGAAAGCAAACAGCGTGCAAAGCCTTGGGCTCGGCGCTGGGATGGGCCCAAGGCCACACGAGCCACACTGTGACACATCCCACCAAGACAGGTCTTCGTTTCGCACAACAGATCATTTATTTCTGAACGATTACGCCCAACAGGAGAGCACAGGCCTCAACACCAACATGATTGTCCTGCACGTGAGCTCAGCCATCAGGGGGCTGCGACTGTGCTCCTGGGGGACTGGGGTTATGATTCGGAGCACTGTGCTCTCCTAAGCCTGCTCTCCAAACTGGGGGGAAATAATTGCCACTATAAATTTCCCTCCTCTGGATAAAATATTTGGGGGAACCAGAACTTAAAAAAAAACAGATGAAGTGAGAGTAGCCTGACTGCCGCCCGACTCCCACCTCTGGGGACACAGAGAGAAAGGCCTGGGCCTCCCAAACCCCAACCCTAGTTCCCTCTGGTTCAAAACAGAAGGGGCCCCACATGCTCCGGGGAACCATCAAAACCCACAGACCAGGCGGGCAAGCAGCTCCAAGCAGCAGCAGCTCCTGCCCTCCCGCCCCCTCCCCATCTGGGCCGCCCCAGATTCCCGGGGAGAACCAGTGATGGGGAACCTGCATTTCAAAGCCACTCAAAGCCACTCGGCAGAAATACCTTCCCTTCCTGCAGAAGCTTCTCACCCTCTCTGCTGGGCACACCCACTTCCAGTCCTGGACTGAGCTGGCGGGGCCGCGTGTGGGCGTGAAGAGCAAAACGCTCGTGGTTAGGTAAGAGCCTGGAAGCCGAGGGCCCCCGGGTCTCACCGTGAGAGGCACGTGGGCACCTGGGAAGGCAGGACGGGCGGGGGCAGACACCGGCCCTGGGCAGAACTGCTTCTGCTGTCCAGCAGGCTGACAGGCAGTACCCCATACCTCCCCCAATTCCAAGGACCAGGACCAAGGCGGTGTGGCCACACTGCCACCTGGTGGCTGCCACCTCACTACAACATAAAATCAAATTTATCCTGAGCTGAGCTAAGAGGCCGACCCTTAGGTGTGACCTCCAGCTGGGAGGTCACCCCAGAGTGGCCTAACCCGTAGCACCATTCCACAGGCCGTAGCACAGGTGGACAAGAGCAATGGTGGGAAAGTAGCCCCCATAATTGGCCCTTTAAGGCCTGGGGGGGAGATACCCCAAGAATGAGGGACCCTGCTCAGGTGTACCACAGGATCACCCAAGGCCGTGGGGTCAAGACCCCACCCCAGGAGGCCACGCTGGTGGCCCAGGTGTCAACAGGGAAGCTGTACGGCTGGAGAAGTCATCTCCAGCTCACGCTTTCCCCGGTCCTCGTGCAGAGCCACAGGTCAGCCTCAGCTCGGGCAGAGGGAGGAGGGCGCTAGAAGACAGAAGGAAGAGAAGAGGGGCCCAGCGGAGAGACCCCAGCATGGCCCAGTGTCTGTGCTAATACCTACTCAAGCGGCCTTCCCGGCCCTACGCCGGGAGGGGCTGAGAGGAGGCTGTGAAGGAACAGCGCCCCCACCAAGGCTCCCTGGGTCCCGCCAGGCCTCCTGCTGCCTGCTGCCCAGGCCTGGGGGGCCTCACTCACTGGGCAGAGGCAGAGCCGCGGTGCACACACTGCAAACTTTGCTTGAACCTATAACCCCAAAGTCACAGCCAAACACAGGGCCAACGGAATGCTCCAGAAATGGGTCCTGCTCATGGGGACAAGCCCACTGAGAAAGCCACCACACAAGGGGGTCTGGACTGCGGCAGCCCACCTTGCCCAGGTGCCAGTGCAGCCCATGCCAACCTGGCCCTGGCTCCCACTCCTAAGGGGAAGCAGGCCAGATCCCAGGGTACCACTTCCCAGGCCCCCACAGGGGCCCACCGTTCCACACAACACACCCCAACCAGCACCCCCTCTGCTAGCTCAGTACTTGTCCTGTCCTCAGAAGTGTCTTCCTGCCACAGTTTAAGTTCATTTCCAGTTGTTCCATCTATGGGAATAAAGGTCCCCATTCTCAGCAGAAGCATCTTCCAGTCAACTGGGAAACACCCTTTGTAGAATGTTCTGGACTAAACACTTCCAAATCCTTTCATTATTACCCAGGAACTATATCCTGCGGAAAGGGATTAGACAAAAACTGGGGTTCCAATACTCGGGGAGTCACTGACCCAGCAAACTGACTTCTCCGTTTCCCTATGAGCAGTGCCCACCAGAGTACACCTCAGCCACAGCCTGTGACCCAGGTCTTCCCGTCACTGCCTGAGCCCCAGTGCAGAAGAAGCCTTCGCCTTGAGCAGGGAAGCCCCGTGCTTTAATGTTCGTTCACGTTTGGGGCGTGGAGTAGAGCATGGCTGCCCTGCCCCACTCGGCCTGTGGCACCAGAAACCCCTCCTTGGTGACAGGCTCCACTAGGAACTCCACACGGCCATCCTGTCCAGGCCCTGCAGCTGCCACTGCCAGATCCACTATCCGATACTGGTTGACAAAAGCCAGGCCCAAGAGCGTGGGCTTCTCTGGCCCCGGCAGGCCCCTGCTGGGAGAGCCCCTTCCTGTCCCCAGGTAGCAGTGGACGCGGAAGGCCCGGGCACGGGGCAGGAGGCAGGACCAGTGCAGAGTACAGCTGAGCCTCAGAGCAGGGGGTCCTGCCCCCTCAGAGGCAGCCAGCTGCCAGCTCACATGTGAGACAGTGACAGCCTGCATCTGGGGCAGGGGGGCCAGCAGGCTGCTGGCATCCAGCACCTGGCGGAGGAGAGAAGGCTCAGCACAGCCCCAAGCCTGGGGGATGCGCCACTCCCCACCTCTGCCCCACTCCCCTCCGAGCAGAGTGGTAGGCCGGGCACGGCTCAGGACAGCACCCTGCCTCCTTGGCAGCAGACAGACCATCCCAGCCCTGAAGCAGCCCCAGAGCGCCTCACCTGGATCTCTCCAAGGCGGCAGACAAAGCTCTCCTCCTCCTGGCTGCCTGGAGGCCGAGAGAGGTGAACAAAGAGGTCCTGCAGGAGGCAGCCCTGAAGATTCACCTCATAGCAGCTGGGGGAGGTGGGGGAGGCTGGTCACAGGGGCCCGCCTCAGTCAGCACCTCCCAGGCTGGCTGTTCAGAGGCCCCGAGCCGCAGCAGGAGGGGAGAGCCATCCCAGAGTGGACCTGTAGTCGGTGGGAAGCCCTGGCCTAAGGCACGCCCTTGACTGCTCCCGGCAAGCATCCTGGGTTTGTGTCAGGGAGCTGCTAAGACCTGGGGGACTGGCCCGGGGCCCCTCCACCCCCCCCAGATCTGGGGCTTCTCAATGGAGAGCCCCTCACTCAAGTCCCCACCACAGTGTAGCCGTCCCCTGCTGGGACTCACCGCTGGACCCAGCCCCTGCTGAGTTGCTGGCCGCAGTGGCCCACCCATCGGGTCAGCTTGATGGGGGGCACCTGAAGGGGTCGGGGCCTGTGCCTTGAGTTCATCTCTGCTGGGGAGGAGCCACAGGACTTGAGAATGAGGACGGAGTCCAGAGGAAACCACACGGGGGGTGCTCCCTGAGCAGAGGAGCCCCAGGGAGCCAGCAGGAGTCCATGGCAGCCCCAGGCATGCATGACCACGGGGCCGGTGTGAGACCTCAAAGTGGAGAGGCCCAGAACAAGCCACAGCCTCACTCTCCTGGCTTCTTCCCATGCCGTGGACGTCCCCCTTCCCAGGCCACAGCTGGTAGGGGCCCCGCTCCCCGGGTCTCTGCAGCCAGAGACAGTGCTGCCCCGTGGGCCAGAGGTACGCTGACAGGTGAGGAACCCTGTGCAGGCCTGCAGCACATGGCGCCAACGACAGCAGTGGCGGGACTTGCCCAACACCGCCAGCACCAGCTTCCTGGCCCCATGCACCGATTCTCTTCACTGGGGAGAGGTGCCAGCCAACCCCGGTCCTCACCGTTCAACGCCGAGATGCCACCAATGTGACAGCTGTCTGCATCCCCTGTGGTGAGCTCCAAAGCTACCCTGACATCCGAAGGCCCCTCGAGCTTGTATACCATGGACAGGAAGACTTTGGGTGGCAGTGGGACGTGCAGGGAGAACAACCTGGAGGAAGGTGCAGCGATGAGAGGCCACAGAGGCCTGCTGGGAGCCCGGGGGCTCCGGGTCACAGCCACCAGCTCTCCCTCCGGAACAGGGAGGGAGGCTGGGGTGCCCCCGTCCTGCCCACGGCTGAGGACAGCCTCCCCCAAGGCCCGGTCATTTCGTGGTTACGAAATGCCATGGATTCCCCTCAAAAGAGGTGCCAGCGCAGTCAAAGTCACAGAAACAGAAAGTAGAGTGTGGGTGCCAGGGCAGAGTGGGGGCAACTCCAGTCTGCAAGGTGAAAGGGTTCTGCAGGTTGGTGGTACATCACACAGATGGCTAACACCACTGGGCCATGCACTCAAAAATGGGTGAGATGGGAAAGCATGTATCATGTGACTTTTACAACAAAAAGAAATCTTGGTTCTCCAGCCTCATTCTGGCTTCAGCTGCCCATCAGCCCAGTTTAACGAACGTTATGAGTGACGGCAGAAGCGGGGACACCCGCGCCTCCCCCTACCATGCACCCACCTCACGGCCACGTTTCCAGCCTCGGGCGGAAGCACCCCCCGGATCAGCAGGGAGCTGCCCCCGTTCCAGGCGTCCGCCAGGCAGCAGAGGGTCTTCACCCAGCCCCGCCCATCCTCGGTCAGCCGGCGCTCTCCGAACAGGGGCTGCAGTTGCTGGGCACTGGGGTGGTACCAGGGCCCCACCGCCTCCTCCTGAAGGAAAAGGCAGATCAGCAGGGGGGCTGGGGCCAAAGGAAGCAGGGTGCGCAGGACGGGATGAGAAGGGGCAGAGCCCCCTTCGTGTAGCCAGGGCGCCTCCCACCTCCCCCAGGTGAGGCCCAAGGATGCAGAGGCAGCCCCTTCGCCTCGACCAGCACCCCACTGCCCTGGCCCCTGGCGTACCAACCCACACACCTGACCATAGCAGACTCTTCGAGTGCCCATGCCCAGGCAGAAAGAAGTGACAAAGGGCAAGGAGCAGATGCTGTGGGTGGGCAGGTAGTGTTCCAGCAAATTCCAGAACCTGCAGAGACAGGAAGGCAGCAGCTCAAGTCCAGAGTGAACTCACTCGTTAACAGGCTTTCCTGTGTCCCTCCCGGAGTGCCAGCAACACCCCCACCGGGAGGCGCAAGTCTGCAAAGTGCCCCTCACAATCCCCACCCTTCATCCTTCCTGCTTAACTGGCCTCCAGGACCCTCCCACCAGGAAGCAGAGCCCTCCTCCTGCCCTAAACCACCCTCTCAACTAAAAGTCAGTGGAGAGCAAGGCTGGGCTACTGTGAGAGGCCTGAGAAATCACTGGAGACCCCACCCTGCCATCAGCCCATGCTAAACCCCTGGGATGGGCAGGACTCACCTATCCTGGTTCTGGAAGAAATTTCTCTTCTCCAAGCACTCGTACACCCAGCCAGGCGCAAACAAAGCTGCCGAGAATCCATGCTTCCGGATCAGCTCCAGGGACTAGGGAGACAGCAGTCGGGGTGATGCCCTATCCAGGCAACGCTGGGCACATGAGCACACAACAGCGAGCAGACACACAGGCCAGCCTGGAGACGGGAGGCTGGGCTGGCGACTCCTCCCTCCTACACCACGTGGGGCTTTTAGGAGGCATCCCCAGTGGTTCCACATGCGACCAGAAGAGGGTGCTACAGCAGTGGTGGGGAGAAAGGCATGGAGGGAAATACCCAGGCGGGCAGGTGCCTGCAAGTGGGGGCACTACCCAGCTCCGAGGCTCTGGTTCAATACACCTCTCATTATGGTAACAGACTCACAGGAGGTGGAGAGAATCTTCACTTACTGTATTAATCTACTCACTTAAAGCTTAATGAATGAGTGGGAACATCTCCAGAGCACCAGGACAGAGGCAGAACTGGCAGCCGGGGACACGGGCTGGCCCCCACCCACCCCACACTGGGCGCACAGCCCCGGCAAGCCCCCTTCTCCCTTCTCACCACCGGCAGGACCTGCCTTGCCTGGACTATCTCCCTGGTTGTTCAACCAGCAGCTCCCCAAACAGTGGGTGTTTTCCCTTGGTCCTTAGCCCCGGGCTGCCGGGGAAGGAAGTGCTGCAGGACGCCTCCAGAGTTCCCCAAGTCCACCAGTGGCTTAAATGTCGGCTCAGTGCCTTTCAGGCATGCAGCCTGAGAAGAAGTAAAAGCTAGCTGGAGCAGGACCAGTGGTCGGAGACGGTGCTCCTTTCCATTAACACCCGTAGAAAGAACCACCTGACTAGAAGTGGGCTGAAGCCACAACTCTAGGGCACAGCGTGGCCTTAGGACAGGTCACTGATGTTTCATGGTGCCTCGGTTTCCCCACTCTGGGGAGAATAACTGCTGCCTCCCTCTTGAGATGGGAACGGAGGAGGGTCCACAGGAACTAGGCCCTCCAAGGGCACGCAGGCCACTGTCCCACCTCCTCGGCCTCAGACGCCACCACCCACCTTGACCGTGTCGAAACGGCCGCCCACGACGTTCCCCCGGGCGAACACATCCACGCCCACGTACACGTCGGCCAGGCGCTCCCCCGCCAGCCCCAGCATCCGCTCCAGGTGCTCCTCCCGCCAGTTGTAGTTGGTGAAGAAGCCATCACAGGAATCAAAGAACACCCTGAAAGGAGGCAAGGACCAGATGCCCCGCCTGCAGTCGCAGCCTTCTCCCCAAGACAAGTGTCCACACATAACCCAGCCTGGGGCTGCCTCCAGGGCCCGGGAAAGAGCCTGCTCCTAAAGAGCAGGGACCCAGCCCATGAACTATGGCCTTGGCACAGCGCCAGCTGGCAGGCATTACTTCCATGTGCTGGTGGCCAGGACACCGGGTAAGTCTGCCTTTGCCCTCTTTTCACCCAAGGCAGCTGTACGTGCCACGCCTCCGGGAGACAGACAGAGCTCCTGCTTCTCCCAGCCCAAAGGGCTGCCCGCCCCCAGGCTCACCTGTTGTGCTCATTCAGTTCGTCTTGCCACTTGAGCTGCCCACTGCTCACCACGCTGTCATACCAGAGCACCAAGCCCGCGGGGACCTGCTGGTGTAGTTGAGCGGTCAGGTACTGGAGGAAGTGGGGCATGTTCTCCACCGCGGCCAGCTGGAGAGGGGATCAGGACAAGACCCTCCGTGAGGCCCAGAGATGTCTGTCATGACAGGTGCCAACACAGGACAGATGGGAGGACACTGAATCCCAGGGACAAACAGGTCCACCATGGTTCCAGAAGCCCCTCAGCCCCTCAGCCACTGAGGGGAGGGTCCAGCCGATGTCTAGCTCTCCTCCCTTTCTGAAGCAGGAAGGACATGGGCACAGTAGTCAAGAAAGGACAAGACGCCATGACAGGCGAAGGCGGAGCAGTGTGACCTGGAAGGAGCCGGAGAAGCAAAGCTCACCCAAGCAAGGTTCCCAGACACGAGGCTAGACCAGGTTCGGTCTCATTGCACAGTAATGGACGTGGCAGAACGGCCCTAACTGGGATGTGGGAAGTGGCTCCAGCTGTTGGAACAGGGGACGAACCTGGGCACACACCAAGGTGAGGCCGAGGAAAGTGGTGGACAGACACCGCATGGCGGTAGGGGCTGGGCAAGCGCCAGGAGAAAGGCCATGCTCACACTCAAAGAGTTCTCAATGTTGATCAGCCAGCCATCAAAATGGAAAAACTCAGCGATCAGGACCAGCTGGTTGGCCACTGCCTGGTAAGAGCGCTTGTCCCCAGCCAGGAAGGATTCACAGAGCTGCCCACCGTCCTTCCACTCCGTGATGAGAGTCCCTGCCAGGGCAGGAGAGAAACGAGGTCAGGCGTGGGAAACTAGCAGCATCAGTACCTCCTGCAAACTCGGCCAGGCATTCAAATTCCAGGCTGGTGCTCGGATCCCAACTGAGCCAGACACCCTGGAGGCTGGGCCCAGCGGTCAGTTAAACAAGCCAATACGTGACCGAGGTTCAGGCAAAGGCTTGAGAAGCTCTACTTTGCCCAAGAGTTGGCCACATCCAGCCACCACCTGCTTTTGTCATTGCAATTTACCCGGAACATAGCCATGCCCACCTATTTCCCACTGTCCAGAGCAGCCACTGTCTTGCTAGCAGCGAGCTGGGCATGTGTACTACCTGGCCCTTTTCAGGATAAGCATGCCTTTGTCTGTCCTAACCTACCAAGGCAGCCCCTAGGTGAGTGAGGAGCTCTGCTCACTAGAGGCAGGAAGAGCCCAAGCCCCTTCATCGCTGGATCACCCGGCGGGGGTGCTAAGGAGTCAGAGGTGAGACCTTGGCTCTTACCCAGCACGCAGACCCCATGCCTGTGGGCAGCATTGGTCCAGCCCACTGGGGGGATGGTTACCGTGTGGTGACTGAAGTACACAAAGATGTCAATATACTGCCAGTGGTAGAAGGAATAGGGGTTCTGCACTGCTGCACCCTGAATAAACCTGGGGGAAGAAACAACAAAGTAAGGCCCCAGGAAACAGAATGAGGACGTGGTGACCTCAAGGTGGAGAGAGAGAGCAACGCTGAGGAAAGCCACCCTTCGGTGCTGTTCATTCGGCCCTAACTGAACGCTTGCTGTGCTCCCGGCACTGTGTACACACTGGGCCAAGAGGAGGACGGCCACAGGCCCCACAGCAAAGGATGAGCCTGCAGGGAAGTGTCTTCACCAGGCTGTGCAGCCATTCGCCATCAGACCCGACAGACTAGCAGGTTTAGACTCAATGAACCGATGTAACAGTATGGAAGGAAAGAGAAGCAGGGGGCGGCTGCGAAAGCTCCAAGCATCTGTAGCCAGTGGCAAGCGGCTCCACCAGGACGCAGCCCCACCCATGCAAAGTAGGGGTTAACAACCACATGAGCTGCCCCGGGATTTCATCACCTGCCTCTGCCACCCTGACGGCCGGCTCTGACTCTAGCCTCCCCACCAACTGCCATGTCCAAGATTGCTTTACAGCCGTCTACGATCCTTCACCTGACACCACAGCACCTCTGGAGGAAACATCCCTGGCTGGGAGGGGGAAGGAGTGTAACTGAGCATCTGAAGCCAAAGCCAACAGGCCAAGAAAGGAGTCGGAGCTACAGTGAGGAAGGTGGAGAAAGAAATCAGGTGAGAACCATGTTTCGGGGCACCACCTGCAGGCCAGGCCCCTGCTAGGCCCTCCCCAACCTACCAGGCCTCACAGCTGAAAGAGGTGTGAGCTCTCACCCACCACGATCCTCTTATAGATGCAGCGCTGAGGCCCGAGTTCGTCTCCCAGCCAGCGCTCTTCCTGCTGCGGGCACCCTCCCCACCTCCATCCCTTTCACCACAGGAAAACCAGCAGCAACAGGTGGGGCTGGCAGCGTCCTGGCAGTGCCCTCACTTGTCATCCAGGTACCCGCCCATCATGTCATGGCAAAACAGGGTCCGGGGCCTCCGGCTGCTCAGAGGGGGCTGGCGACACGCACAGGGCTCCCAGGCCACGTTAAAGCTGTCCTCCACGTTGGGCGTCCATGCCAAGAGCTCCTCCAGTGAAGACAAGTAGAAGCTGAGGGGCTCGGTGGTGTCCTTGTCATAATATCTAACTGGTCAGAGAAGGGAAATAGTAGGAATCAATGGACTGTGGGAGAAATAGACATGCTGTGACAATAACTGAGAACCTAAGACAGAGGGGGCAGCCCTGCCTGGAAGCCCCACGTGACCCACAGACAGCGCGCAGACCCTTGGTCCTTCTCACCTGGCAAAGGGTCGGGGGTAAAACTGACCACTTCACGGAAGACTGCTTCTTCTCGAGCCTCTTCGGTTCTGCGCACAGAGAGTTAAATAGTTTTTTAATCAAAGGGTGAAGAAAAAAAACACTTAGAAGCAAAGGGAGGAGGCCCCAGGGAGACATGCAGGGGGAGATATTCTCTGGCTGGGCTTTCAATGCAAATTATGCAAATATGTATCAGACCAGAGGCTAGTAGGTGTTGATTGTCCTACAGCAGACACAGGCCAGCCTCTGCTTTGACATACATGCAAATAATACTGTGAATAAACACTTTGCCTCTGTGACACCCGTCCAACATTAACCTGCAGAGACCAGTTATACTTCATGGGGTCAGCAGGGTTTGCTATGGCCGCGGGGCAGGAAAACTCAAACACCTAGGAAGTTTAAGGCCCGAGAGAGCAGGAGCCAAGTGTTCTCTGCACAGGTCCCTGAGTGTGCTCTGGGGAAGCCTCACTAACTCCCCAGCCCATGGAGGGTGGTGTGGGAATGAGAGCACCTTTGGTACACTGAGTTGGAAAACCCTGGATAAATCTAAACCAGACATCTTACTTAAAAAAAAACAAGGATTATTATTATTATTAGAGCATGACAAGACGCTGCAGCACCATTTGCTGGCCATGGGCTTCAAAGTTGAAATTCTCTACATCTACCAATGTCTCAGGCCACTTCTTCGTCAATGGGGTACCGTCGGCCAACACCCCACGTTCGTCCAGGGGTCTGCTGCCACGGCTCCGTCTTTAGGATCTGTCAGGCCTGAATACCCACCCAGGACCTCCGGAATGGGGTTGGGGGAACCTCAGAATCACAGGAGTGGGTGGAAGGGGTGAGACAGACTGAACTAGAAATGCAGCAGAAATGCTCCTTTCTGACTTCCGTCCCACCACACTCCTCCAACCTCTGCTTGTGATTTCTGTACCCTTCCGCAGCCCCTCCAGCAGCTCTCGGACAACTGTCCATGTCGCCTTGGTCCCATTATTCATCCACCAGGAGGGAGGCATATCTCAACATTCTCCCATCCAAAAACGTCTTCCCCATCGGCCATTCGCTTTCCACCCTGGTTCTGTCTGAAACACCACCGGGCAAAGGCCTGGGCCCAGAGGCGCACGCTCCTCCCTGCCACGCCTCTGCGTCGTGCCCACTGTCCCTCGGACCGAAGCACGCTCTGCCTTCTCCACCCACTGAGGTCCTCCTCCCGCCACCGGCTCAGGCGTCCCGTGCAGGCGCCCCTCCCGTCCAGCACCGACAGCAGCGCTCCCGTCACACGGCCGGCCTCCACCGAGCAATTACGAATGCCTCGCCAGGCTCCTCGCGCCCTGCACGGCCAGGAGAAGACCCGAGGCTGCCGGAGCTGCCCCGCGCCGGGCGGGGTGACCGGGGCGGGGCGTGCAGTCGGTCACCGAGGTCCTGCGCCCAAGAGCCTCCCGGGCCACCCTCAGGGGTGCCCGGCTCGCTCTGCCCACCTCCTCCGCGGCCGTCGCCCCGGCCGCCGCTGCCGCTCCGGGGTTGCGGGCGCCCGCAGCTGCCGTGCCATCCGCCGCGCAGCCGCCCGGGTGGTAGACCCCGCTGCCTCCATGGCGCCGCCGCGCCCGCCGCCGCCCGCCGGCCAATTGCAGGCCCGAGCCCGACCCCCGCCGCTGCCCGCGGGCCAATCGCAGGCCAGCACCGCCCCCGCTCGCTGGCCAATGGGGACTGCTCAGCGAAGCTGCCCCGCTCCGATTGGGCGCCGGCGGAGTTCGGACGCGCTCTGTAGGTCGCTCCGCGGCCGCCGGAACTTTATAGCCGGAGACGTGCGGGGCGGAGCCGCGGCGAGGAGCGGGGACTGATACCAGGGGCGCCTGGTGCGAGGGCCCCTGTCCTCACCGGACCCCCTTTTTCAGATGAGCAATCCCCGACGGTCACAGTCGTATAGTAGTAGGCTGTGCGAGTGAGACCTGGACTCGCTTCCTCTAAACCCTATTCAGGGATAATTTTCAGAAAAAGGTGAAATCATAATTCTCATTCAGGTATAACTATGGACCAGCGCTGAAGACTGTTCTACTCATTAATCAGCGAAGAAACCAGACAGATGTGACAACCAGTTCAAAAGGGAATCGAAAAAGAAACCCGTTTACAGATGGATAATATTGAAACAAACGAGTATGTCGGTGGAGACAGAACCAGTTTTTCCTCAGGGTGGAGACGAGGAAGACCACCCACCCGGACAGCTGCACGTGGTGAGCGGGCAGAGGAGGCATCGTTTTCCACCCAAGCACACATGTTTTCTACTTCCCCAAACCTGCCCTCTGCGGTAACTGCGGGGTCTCCCACGCACACAGGGCCTGGAGGAACCTCAGAGATGGCACCTCCCAGCATCTTGGGCTCAGAGGAGTTCAGGGTAAATGTTACAGAACTGAGGCCTGAGCGGCAAGAAGCGAGGAGACGCTGGAAGTTTGAGCAGGGCCTGGGAGTCCGGACTCAAGGCTGGGCCCCACAGGGCGGAGTTTGGGCCAGCCTGAGGCACGCGTCACCCAGCCCCCAACACCCCTGGGTGCAGCTGCTGTGCGTGCCTTGTTGGATGGGCCTCCTTATTATGGTTGCAGACTTTGAACTTTATGGGCCCCAAGCTTCCATACACGCTGAGTGGGAAGATGACTAAGCTGTGGAATATGGTTCCTGGCCATGCTGCAGGGAGAATGGGCCGCTTGGGAGTTGGAGGCAGTGACCCAGGGTGGGGACAGATTGCAAAGCCCTGGGAAGTTTTCAGTGAGAAAGGGGAGCAGAGCCACAGAGTTCAGTGTGGCTGCGCTCATGGGAGCACAGATGACACGGAGTCTTTGTCTGCATTCAACCAGGTGTTCCCAAGTGCTCACCTGCAGTGTGGTGGCGAAAATTAATAAACTTTTCATCCTAAGAATTAAACATGGTTCTTAGAGATACTTTAAACATCCCCTGGGCCTTCTTTGCTCCTCTCCGCAGTATTGGCCTCTGGTCTAGGGGCTCCGGAAGGTACAGGTCACCTTGCACACCCTCCCTAGGACAGGGGAGAGTCATTGCAGCCTGTGCATTGGCCCCTGCTTGCTGCCTTCCTGGCAGCCCCTGCGGCTCCTGGGAACCAGAACAAGCCTGGAGGTCCCCATGTGTGCCTTGAGCTCTCACTGTCACCCCGTTTGGGGCTTCAGACCCCTCTGAGGCCTGGCTAGGACTCTTTAAACCCTAACCTTTCAGGGTTTCCAGATAAAATACAGGACACCATTAAATTTCGATTCCAGGTAAGTAGCAAGTGGAATTATGGGAGATGCTTGTATTAAAAAATTATTTCTCATTTATCTGAAATTCAGAATGAACTGGGATCCTTTATTTGCTAAAGCAATCTGACAGCCTTAACCTGTGAATCTGCATTGCACCCTTGCTGTAGTGCCACCCTGACCCGCTATGAGTCCCCTCTGACCTCTCCTGGAGGACTCTCAGCTGTCCTGTGCTTGTCCACACCAGCGCAGGAGACCAGGCTGGCTCTGGAAAGCTGTGCCTGGCCACCTCCCTTGCCTGACCATACTGTGCCAGCAGCATGGTGTTGCCGCAAGGCCCCGCATCACCTGTACTGGCTAACTCACCTGCCCCGGCTGGCCCTGCCTGGAAGATCTGGGCTCACAGCTGCCTGCTCTGCCTTCCCCCAGCCTCCTCCTTAAGGCTTCCCCTAATGTCCTGGGGCCAGAAGCTAGAACCAGATGAGTACCCAGCTCCACCAGCTTGGTTGTTGAGAGACTGAAGGGTGTGGTGGGAACTAACTGTTCCCAACATCCTTTTCTC
Source organism: Manis javanica (assembly GCF_040802235.1). NCBI lineage: Eukaryota > Metazoa > Chordata > Mammalia > Pholidota > Manidae > Manis > Manis javanica. Next base: position 180,378,482 of record NC_133159.1, on the reverse strand, counting down.
TCCTTGTACTTTAGGAAGAGAAGCCCCATGTTTTAGCTGGCTATGGCTGCCCTGATGAAGATAACGTCCCCAGCAGCCCCTACTGCTCAGAGGGGCCGAGCAAGCAAGCTCTGGCATGCCAGACAAGGATGGAAGTGACGGGTACAATTCCGGCTGCACCTGCAAAACAGAGGGGCGCGCCCTCTACTTTTTCTTCCCTGCTTCCTACTGGCTGCAGGTGGGTGTGTGGCTGGGATGCAGGGAACTGCATCTGAGACTATACGATGGAAGCCATGTGTGGAGAGCACAGAGCAACAAGAAAGAAAGGGCCTGGGTCCCCAAGAGCAGCGACCACAGCGTTGCCCTGGACTTGTGTCTGGATGCTGACATAAGGATAAACAGATGTCTGACTTAAGCCAATACTATTTTGGTATTAGGAGCTGAATCTACCTACAGCAGGGGGAATACAGGAATTTAGAAAAACCTCTTAGAACAATTGCAAGGTTTCCTCCCCCCCTCTCTCCCTCCTTCCCTTCCTTCCTTTTTTCCAAAAACTTATTACCCTATTCTTCCTCAGTGCATTCCTTCTGCAGTAAATCCCACTTTCCCTTCGTTCATACAATGTCTCAGGCCAGCTGGGCGCAAACGAGCCTCACATCAAAGCCTTGAACCATCACTCCATCTTATAGAGGTCTCCTAGGTGCTTGGCAAAGGCTTAATGAATGAAAGACACGGATGCAGCCTCTGGCCCAAGCCACCCAACAGCTTTTACACCCACTGAAGGCTGCGCCAGGCGCCTGCTCCAATACCCTGCACCGTGACCTGCCCCTCCTGGCACATTGCCTGCCTGTGCACTGCCACGAACACACACTCACTCTGTAGCAAAATGGCCCACCTGGGATGCCCGCCCTTACCAGGGTCCCGTGTTATTATTGTTATATTATTGCAGCACAAACATTACATTCATTTTCTCCTTTTAAAAATTTAAAGCAATGCAGATAAAATGAATGCTCCCTTTAATCCACCTTCGTCTTGGTTTCCCTGCCTCCCCCTGTCCTCCAGATATCCCACCAGTTCTCAGTTTGGCCTCTCTCCTTCCCGATGTTCTAAAATACTTCTCTGCACCTGTGTGTTCCTGGAACTATGTAACATCGTTGGTTTTATGATGATAGCATCATGGTGGACTGATATTTCTGCCTTGTTTTTTCACCCAGTAATATTTTTGACACTGAGTCATATGGATTTCTAATGGTTCTCATTTGTTCATTTTTATTCTGATTTAACACACTATCATTTTAACGTGTCGCCGTGTTTTCTCTTTTTCAGATCAACACAAAGGAGTCGAGTTGCTAATAGTTATCTTATGAATAGTTTTCAGTTTTAAGTCACTAACAAACTGCCATCTCAAGGGGCGCTCCGGCTGGCGTTCCCCCCCCCAGCACCCGGTGAGTACAGGGAGACACTCCCACAACATCTTATAGATACAAGGAACTTCAGGATTTTTTGCTGACTCGTGGGTGCATGTAGGTGTCTCACTGCTGTTTTAACTTGAGTTGCAAACTTCCAGTGTTGGTCGGCCGCTTGGAAATGGGTTCTGTCTTCCGTGACAGTCCTGTTGGGACTTTCCCCATTCCTTCTGGGTGGTCTTCTCTAACCCATGTGTAGGCGTCTGTCATGTATTGTGGCTGCTACTATTTTACCCCTTACATACAGAAATGGAGCAAATTCGTGTGCTGCTTACCTTTGAACTGGTATCTTGTGGTACGGGTGGTTTTTTTTGATATGGTCCCTTTTATAAACATTGTCCTTTATGGCTTGGCTGTTTCCTCCTGTTCAGGAGGGCTGTCCTGACTTTAAGGCCACAGAAACGTTATTCTGCATTTTTAGCTAATAACTGTCAAGTTTAGTTGTCTTTGTTTTGTTTATTTGTTTTGCTTTTTTACATATATGACTTTCAGATGCCTTTTGAGGGTAGTTGTTCAGTATTGCATCTTCCTTCTTGGTTATTATCTATTCAGATTTTTCTCTTTCTTCCTAGGCCAGTTTTGCTAATAAATGTTTTCTTAGAAAAGTGTCCATTTCACCCAGGTTTTCAAATGTGAGGTATTAAATTGTTTCTGACCATATTTTTTCATCTCTTGGTTATGACCCCTCTTTAATTCCAATTTTATTTGTCTGTGTATTCTTTTTTCTTGGTGCTTTTTGCTGAAGGACTATTTTATTTGTCCTCTCAAAACACAAGCATTTTGTTTTGTTCTGTTTTCTGTTTGTTTTCTGTGTCCTTGATCTCTGTTTTTATTTTCTTTCCCCTTATTTTCTTTGGATTTATTTTGTTGCTCTTTTCTGCTTTCAAAGTGGACAATTTGGTTCACCTATTTTTAAATCTCTCTCATTTCGTATGAATGCAGTTGAGAGGATGCCCCTGGCCTCTGGGAATGGCTTGCCCTGTATCCGCGGGCTTGGGCCTCCACCACTCCCACGACGATCAAGTTCTAAATACTTTGCTGTTGTGTTAGTTCCTCCCTCCCTCATCCAAAACAGGCCTCAGTTTTGCTGCAGGAGAATTCATTGGCCTTTATTTGCTGTTATACTTAGTGTTTTTGTATATTTCTCAAAATGTATGTCCCAACCCCAAACTCATCCTCCCTTACTTCCTAGAAGCTTCTTTGTTTTGCCTTCACCTTCAGATCCACGCTGAACAGGGACTAGATTTTGTTTACCAGGTGAGGGAGGAGGCCGCGTCTTATTTCTCCTCAAACAGACCCCCAGCATCTGGTTTCGGAAAGACTTCCATCACCCAGTTCTCTGCAACTCCTTTCTGGAAAATCAAGTGTTCATGTATGCTTGAGTCTGTTTGGGGCTCTGTGATACTATGATTTCTAATAAGAAATGTACATTTGGTCTCCATTTCTGGCACAAAGCTCCTAAAAACCTTTGGAATTTCCTAAGTGATAAGAGCCAGAGAAATGTATTTTGTTATTTATAACGAGCCCTTCCAGCCACACAGAGTTTGTGTGAATGAGGTGACGCTTGGAAAGCCCCTAAGAATAGGGACCTGTTGCCAGGGAACTAGCCTCCATTAGAGAGCTGGGACTTTCAGGGCCACCCCCACCATCTCCGGGGAGGGAAGGGGACAGGGACGGGAGATTGAGCAAGTCACTAATCTCCAATGAATTAATCAATCATGCCTATATAATGATTGATAAAAATCTCTGAACTACCGGGTTCGGAGAGCTTCGGGTTGGTGAACCCACCCAGGTGCTGGGAGCAGGGTGCCCGCCCAAGGGAGCGTGGAAGCTCCTCGCCCCTCTCCTCCTCCCTGCCCTGCATCTCTTCTGGCCGTTTCTGAAATATGGCCTTTGATGATTATAAATCTTGTGTGCAGCCAGCCCTGCCTTGGTGTCTGCTTCTCGGAGGGCAAGAACCAACATACCATCCATAGATTTAGATTTTATGTTTCTCTTAATAGTATTTTATAGTTCTCCACGGAGAGGTCCTACACATCTACTGTTAGATTTACTCCCAGGTAAATGGCACTTTGTATGCGGCATCTCTGATGGATCAGGTATGACTGCCCATTATTTTCACCTCCTCCCAACAAAAGATGGCCTCTGCTCCCGGCCCTTCTCTGGCTGACCAGGGGAATATGGCCCGGGTAGCTGTGAGGCACTGCTGAGCCTAGGCCCCGGGAGGTCTTGCAGCCTCTGCTCTTACCCTCTCAGCCCCCGTGCTGAGAACGCTGAGCAGCAAAGACGCTGGGATGGAAGACAAGGTGGGGAGAGAAGCCCAGACAATTCCAGGCATTTCAGCAGACGCCCCAGGCACGTGACTGAGGCCACCTTAGGCCACCCCAGCCCCAGCCCAGCTGCCAGCCGGATGAGGGCACCCTACCAAGGCCGGCAGAGAGGCACCTGGGCAACCTACAGAATCACGAAAAAGTCACGAAAAAGTAATGAATTGGGATTTTTTTTTTAAGATACTGAGTTTGCCAGTGGTTTGCTATGCAATTAATAACTAATCCAGTATGTGTTTTTAAATTTCATTTTCCGTTTGTTGCCGGTACAGTGATGTTCCAATATTGACCTTGCATCCATCAACTAGGGATACTAATCATCCGTTTGTAGGTCCTTTTGGATTTTCTGTGTAGCGTATCAACTGTGAATAATGGCTGTTTTATTTCTTCCTTATAGCTTTTATTTAGTTTTCTTTCCCTACTGCACTGGCTCTGACCTCCAAATCAATGCTGAATAAAAGCATCAAGAGGAGAATTCTTGAGTTCTTGCCTTGCTCCTGTCTCCAAAAAAAAAAAGCTTTCAACGCTTTACTGTTAAGTATGATATTTTTTGTAGATACTTTTGCAGATGTGTTTTATGAAACAAAGGAAATCCTCTTTTATACCAAGCTTACTTACCAAGAGTTGTAATCTTGGGGATGATGAATTTCATCAAACATTTTCTCTGTATCTTGAGATGATGATATGATTTTTATTCTTCATTCTGTTGATTTTTACAATGTTATCCAGGACTGTCGTCCCAGAATACACCCAATCTGTGATGTATTCTCTTTCCTATTGTAGTTCCTATTGCTGGCATTGGTTTGTTAATGTGGTGTTTAGGATTTTTTTTCCAATGTTTGTGAGTGAGGTTGGCCTCCAATTTTCATTTCTTGCAATTTTCTCATAGGGTTTTGGAATCAAGATTATGATCACTTCACAAAACAAGCTGGTAAATAATCCCTTTTTCTCTTTCCTGAAAGAGTTTGTGCAAGATTAGGGTTGTTAGCTCATAAATATTTGGTAAAGGTTACTCGTAAAACAACCTGAGCGGAGTAGTATATTTTCTGGAAAACTTTTTAGCTTTTTAGTTACAGATTCTATTTGATACTTTTAGGACTGTTCAGATCTTCCCTTTCCTCCGGTATTAACTGGAAATTGTGTTTTGGAACAAAGACATGTATGTTTAATTTTTCAAATGTATTATCTAAACTTATTTCTAATATTCTCTTGTTTTCCAAGCATCTATAGAGATGTTTATTTTCTTTTCCTATTTCATTAGTTTTTCCTTTTATTGTTGTTGCTCCTTTTCATTTACTTTGTTTGGGTTTAATTTGTTGCTCTTTTTCATAACCTTGAGGTCATTGCTTGTTCACTGATTTCCATCCTTTCTTCTTTTCTAATGTTGCAGTAAAAGCTACTGTATATTACGCATGGCTTTATAGTAAGTCCCACAAGTTTTGATAGATGTTTTTTTTATTTTAATGAACTTCAAAATGGCTTTTAATTTTCTTATGATTTATTTTTAATCCACGGGTTATTTAGAAGCATATTTTTTGACTTCAAACATATGGAGATACCTTTTGTTATTGACTTTTAGCGTAATTGAATTGTACTCAAAGAGAATATACTCTACGTGATTCAATCCTTTGAAAGCAAGACTCGCTTTATGGTTAAAACATGGTCAGTTTTCTAAAAGTAGTCCACGCTCACCTGAAAAGACTGTGTTCTGCAGTTGGTATTCCCTGTACAACCATTAAGGTAAATTTTCTGATCATATGGTTCAAAACCCTCTATGCATTTATGACTTTTTTTAAATGTGGTTATTCTATCAGTTACTGAGAAAGGTGTCTTAAAATTTCCCACTCTGATTTCACGTTTGCTTATTTCTCCTTATTAGCTTTTCTGCAATTTGAGGCTGTGTTATTAGGCACATGTAGACTTTACATTTATCTTCTATCTTCCTGGTGAATTGACCACGTAATCATCGTGAAACGACTTAGTATTGCTTTCTGTATTCATGTATCCTTTGTTTGGTATTGTAGTTATAACAGCTTTCTTTTAGTTAATATTTGCAAGGTAACTATCTCTTTCCATTGTTTTACTTTCAATCTTTCTATATTCCGATGTTTTAGGTATCCTCTTGTAAATGGTACATAGTTGGATTTTTTAATCCTGTATAATCATGCTTGTTTGCCTTTTAATTGGAGCAACTAGCACTTACATTAATATATTGACAAATATACTTGGTTTTAACCTATCCTTTTACTAAGTAATCTATCATTACTAAAGCTTTATAGTTCTCCTCTCTTGCCTATATTCCTGTTTGTCTCCTTTCTTGCCTTTTTTAGACAGACTGAATGCTTTTTATTATTTCATCCCCTACCCCATTAGCTTGGATTTAATATACCCCTGTTCTATTATTTAATGGCTACTTGAGAGATTACAACATATATCCTTCATTTATCAAAGTTGAATTTTATTTGGTACTTTTATTTATTTCTAAGACAGTGTGTGGATTATAGAACTCTTAAACTCCATATATACCTATATCCTTTATTTTTGTAAAATGAAGCACTCTAAATCTAATGGTGTAAAACAGCAATCTTTTAATCATAATCACAGACTCTGTGGGTTGGGAACTTGGAAAGGGCACCAAGGCGACCTCTTGTCTGTGTTGCATGATGTCTGGGGCCTCAGCTGGAAAGAGCCAGAGAGGCTAGGGCTGATTCACTGACTGAGGCTGCCATCACCTGAATGTCTGTACACTCACCTGTCGTTGATGTCCGGTGCTGATGCTGGGACCCAAGCTGGGGGGTCAGCTGGCCACCTGCATGGTTGCCTGGGCTTCCTCACAGCATGGTGGCTGATTCCAGGAGTCAGAACAAGGTTAAAGCTGTATTGCCCCTCATGACCCAGCCTTGGAAGTCAGATGCTATCTGCTGACGTGACAGGCCCACACAGATTCAAGGGGAGGGCACGTGGACACCCACCTCAGCGGAACTAGTGTCACAGTCACATTAGAAGATGACCACGTGGGTTTAGAGACATTGTTGTGGCCATCTTCAGAAAATACCATGAGCGACAGTCCTCCTCCAAGCTTATATCCATAGTTGTGAATATTTTTAGTATGTATATTTTAAACTCCAGAAGATATTATTTATCCTTAATGGCCTTATTAAGACACAATTCAAATACACTATCATTCACTCATTTGAAGTGCTCAATTCAGTGATCTTTAGTGTATTCCCAGAGTTATACACCTACCACCTCTGTCAATCTTAGAACATTTTGTCACTCCAAAGAGTCTCTCAGGACATTGACTCCAAAGAGAAGCCCATCAGCAGTCACTCCCCAGTACCCCGAACCCCCAGCCCCTGGCAACCGCGGATCTACCTCCTTCTCTGTGGATTTGCCTCCTCTGGACATTTCACATCAATGGAATCTTACAATACGTGGGTCTTTTGTGACTGGCTTCTTTCACTTGCCATAATGTTTTTGAGGTTCATCTGTGTTGTAACATCTATCAGTGCTCCATTGTTTTTATTTCCAGATAATATTCTATTGTATGAATATGCCACATTTCATTCATTTACCCATCAGTGGACATTTATGTACAAGTGTTCGTATGGTCCCATGTTTTTATTTCTCTCACAAACATACTTAAAACTGAGCTTGCTGACTCACATGGTAACTCTTAATGTTTAATATTTTGAGAAACTCCACAAACTGTTTTCCAAAACATTTTTTTTAAATGCAGGCAATGTTCATTTGGAGTTACCACCAAATTCTGCCACCCCCTTTTTTTTCCTCCTCATTTTTTCCTACATCTCTTAACTTCCCTCTGGGATCATTTTCATTCAGTGCAGATTTTTCAGTGACAAATTCTCCCAATTTTTGTTGAAAATTTTGCTTGAAAATTGTATTTGTATTTTCATTGGAATAAAACTTCAGATTGCCAGTTGTTATTTTTCCAGCCCTTTAAATGTATCATTCTGATATCTTTGGGCCTTCACTCCTGCTGAGAGGTCATTTGTCAGGTTCCTTTGAAAGAAAAAAATTCCCCTCCTTCTGTTTTTAAGGTTTTCTCTTTGTCTTTGGTTTTTGATGGTCTTACCACCATGTGCCATGCTGGGTGTGAACTTGTTTTTATTTATTCTGCTTGGGATTTGCTGAGTTTCTTCAACCTGTGCCTTAGTGACTTTCATCAATTTGGTGAAAATCTCAGCTGTTTTATTTTCAAATATCGTCTCTGTTGCATTCTCTCTCGTTTCACCTTCTGGGACTCTGAGTGCACATATGTTGGGCTTTCTATTGTCTCCTCTGTGCAGATATATCCTCTCTATGCTGTTTTCCATACTTTTCTCTCTCCATGCTTCTTTCTGGATATTTTCTTCTGATCTATTTTTTAATTCCCTGATTTTTCGCTTAAGCTCTGAATAATATGCTGGTATGCTCATCCACTGAGTTCTTCATTTCACGTCTAGAGTTCCCATTTGGCCCTTTACCCCTAGTTTCAAGTACTCTGCCACAATCTGCAATCTTGTTTTCCATCTCCTCAAACATAGCAAGTATGGTTGTTTTAATTTTTGATTCTGGTAGCCCTACTGTGAGCAATCTTTCCCCAACATGGTAAGCATCTAATCCAGTACTTACTGGATAATTTTTGTAAGTAGGTTTTCAGACCGAATGCACAGCCAACTTAGTGGCTATCTCAATTGAACGGTTGGAACATTTTCTCACTTTAGGCAGGGAATTTTCCAAATTATCTGGAGGATACGGACTTCTAATCCTATTTCTGAAAACCTCTAAAGTGGAAATTTCTTGTCCTCATCTGGCCATCTGCATAATGAGAAATGCGCTCTGTTCCTTTCTGCCCCAGGAGCTGGTTATCAGGACCAGCTGAGGTAGGGGCATTTGAGGTCACTACGCCACTCCAGCCCTGCTCCAACTCTGTAGGGACTTCAGAGAGAAAGGAATGGTGCTCAATAAACCATTCCTTCTGGAATGTTTCCCTTGGCACCTGAGTCAGCCTCCTGAAACTGAGTGATCTCATCCATCAGTTGATTCCAAAATGCCTGTTCAGTAATGCCCTCGGAAAAACTAACCCTGACACTCCCATCTCACCTCACTAGACCCTGGGCCCCCACCCTAATTCAAGCCCAGAATAATGAAACTGGCTCTGAAGGTTACACCTCTGGAGCTCCAGGACTTCCCAGTCCTGATCAGAGAAGTCCAAGGGATTGGTGCATGCGTGTGTGTGTGTATGTGTGTGTGTGTGTGTGTGTGTGTGTCTGTGTGTCTGTGTGTCTGTGTTGGCTGGTTGTTTTTTTGAGAGACAATTTACATAGCACACCATTCACGCATTTAAGGTGTGAAATTCAGTGGTTTTTAGTGTATTCGCAGTTTTGCAATCACTCCTGCAATCAATTTTAGAACATTTTTATCACCCCAAAAAGAAGCCCCAAGCCCATTAGTAGTCTCTCCTCATTTCTCCCATTGCCCCGAAGCCCCTGGAAAATTCTAAGCTACTTTCTGACTTTACAGATTTGCCTATTCCAGGCATTTCACATAAACAGAATTATACAATATATGGTCTTTTGTGACTGGCTTCTTTCACCCAGCATAATATTTTTGAGGTTTATCCATGTTGTAGCCTGTGTCAGCACTTCATTCCTTTTTACTGCCAGAGGGCGTTCCGTTGTGTAGATAGACCACATTTTTATTATCCGTTCATCAGCTGATAGGCATTTGGGTCACTCCCACTTTTTTGTTTATTGTGAATAATGCTGCTATGAACATCCATCTACAAGTTTTTGTGTAGACATGTTTTCATTCCGTTTGGGTATATACCTAGAAGTTGAATTGCTGGGTCATCTGTAGCTCTGTTTAACATTTTGAGAAAGTAGCAGACGATTTGCAAAGCAGCTACACCATTTTGCATTCCTGCCAGCAGTGTATAAAGGCTCCCGTTGCCCTACATCCTTGCCAACGCCTGTCATTTTGATTGCAGCCATCCTACTGGGTGTGAAGTTTTATCTCATTGTTTTGTGTTTCCCTGGTGGGTAATGATGTTGAGCATCTTTTCATGTGCTTATTGGCCATTTGTATGTCTTCTTTGGAGAAATGTTTATTAAGATCCTTTACCCATTTTTAGTTGGATTATGTGTCTTTTTATTATTGAGCTGTAAGAGTTCTTTATATATTCTAGACCCAAGTTCCTTATCAGATATATGACTTCCAAATAATTTCCTCCCATTCTGTGTCATCTTTTCACTTCCTTAATAATGTCCTATGAAGCACAGGATTTTAAATTTCGGTGATGTCCCATTCATTTACTTTGGTGCTTTTACTTTGGGTGTTGTATGTAGGAAACTACTTACTTGTGCTTTTGGTGTCATATCTAAGAAACTATTGCCTAATACAAGGTAATTATGATCTACACCTAGGCTTTTTTCTAAGAATTGTGTGGTGGTTTTAGCTCTTATATTTAGGTCTTTGATCCATCTTGGGTTAATTTTTGCATATGGTGTGAGGTAGGGGTTCAACTGCTCTTTTGCAGGTGAAGGCATCTTATTTTATTATTTTCTGGAACCTTCTATTTTTTCATGATCTGGGCAAGAAGGTCTCATTTTATTCCAATTATGATGGCCCAATAAAACCAGCTTGCCATCATACCATTGTGTTCCCATAACAAGCCCTGCAGAAAATCATCCTTGAACAAACACACCCGCACACTATAACCCTCTTCACTGCTCCCACCCCTGGCTGCGTAGACTCCTAAAAATCCTAAATAAGTCATTTTCTTTGGCTGGGTTATCAACCACTTCTAAGTCCTTTTGCTAAAACACTAATACTAGTATTGTAACTGAGTTTATCAGGTTTTTTCCAGGAATGGCTAGCCAGTTCCCTACTAGCTGGGATCAGGACACTGGGAAGGAGACTATGCAAAGTAAATTACCTGTTTGGGTGAGGGCAGGGGCGGTCAGATGGAGCAAACAACTAGGTGTCAAGCTTGCAATTGAGCAGGTTGGCATCTATGTCACACTGCAGATAACATCCTGGAAAAACGGTCTGGAAGGCAAGTACCAATCTTATTTGTCATTATGCCCCCAGTGCCTAGCACATGGGCGACCGACCACAAAGCAGTAGCAAAGTGAATATTTGGAAAATGAATGAGCAAAGAAGGAATGTTAGCAGGAAGGAAGTAAAAGACTAGGCACGGGAGGGACTGGGTATGGCAGCGCTCAAAGAGTGAGGGGCATCAAAGGGGGCACTGGGTGGGCTCTGAAGTAAACAATGCCTCTTCTGCCATGTTGGCTTGGCCAGTAGTGGGTACCCGATAAAGCTGGCTCATTCTTCCCATGCACCCTGGGGAAATATCCTCAGCCCCTGCTCGCAGCTTCATGGAAGGCCCACCCTCTGCTGAGTGGCCTCAGCTCTGTGGTGGCTGAAGGCCTGCTCTTCGTGCCCCAGAGAGCAAGATTTCAGCACTTGCCTCCTCCCCAGGCCCAGCACAGCTGCACAGGCTCACCCCAGAAGCAGGCAAAGGGCACCATCTGTTTGCCAGCTGCTGGCACCAGAGGGTGCAGGGCAGCTTCTGCACTGCCTGCTGGCAGCCGGATAAGGGCCCTGGACGCTCACCCACTTGGCAGGCAATGGAGAGAAGAGGAAACAGCTGCTCTTCACAGCTCAGGACAAAAGGGGACCATTGGCAGGTGTCCTCATGCTCCCAGGTTGCTGTAGTGGGTTGAAGTGTGTCTCCCCCAACCCAAAACATGGCGTGTCCAAGTCCCTCGACACCTCATTTGGAAATAAGGTCTTTGCTTTTTTAGTTAAGGAAGGATGTTGAGGGGAGATCATTCTGGATTTAGGGTGGACCTTAACTCTGATGACTGGTGTCCTTAAGAGAAAAGGGAGAGGGAGATCTAAGGGACACAGGAAAGAAGGCCATGTGACATGAAGATAAGCAGAGATTAGAGGGCACAGACCATGGAGCACCTGGGGCCACCAGAACCCGGAAGAAGCCATGAAGGGTCTTCCCTACAGGCTTGGGCAGAGAGGCCCTGCCCCCGCCTTGCTTTCAGATCTGAAGCCTCCAGAGCTGTGAGAGAATGAGTTTCTGTTGTTTGAAGCATCACGCCTGTGGTAGTTGGTTCCAGCAGCCCCCCAAAATAAATGCAGTCGTCCGAGCCCTGCCTCCTCCCTGCCACTCACAGACTCCTCCAAGCACAGGGTGTCCAACGGGGCTGCGTCTGGCCGAGCCCATGACGTGCATCCCAGCAAGGCAGTTCAGGGCCCAGCATGCGCCCCTTGGGTACAGCGCTCCCAGGCACCAAGCTGCGGGCTCCCAGGCCTTCAACAGGCAGTAGGAGGGGGTTGGGGATGGGGGCAGTGGAAAAGAGAAGGATTCAGTTCAGTCACCAAACTGACAAGGCCTTCATGCTGAAACACACAATTCCAAGTTTAATGTTTTCTCAAAGAGCATTGGGACAGCACAGAATAGGAGGCGGGCACCCTGCCCACCAGCACGCCTACAGAAACAGTTTTTAAAGTCTGACCAGCAGAGGGCCTTCAGAGGGAGGGATGTGTGGACCCTAGACCCCATGGCCAGTCCAGGGAGGACGGAGGGATCAGTTAAGACCAAGAGTCACCAGGCAGTGGAAAGGAGGCTCCCGAGGGGCCTGCAGGGTCCCTATAAGTGATAGGAGAGTGACCCCAGCCCTGAGCATTGATGTAGAGGGGTGGGGAAGGGCTGCCAGGCCAAAGTCAGCCACAGGCCAGAGCACCAATTCCAGGCGGCAACCCCCTCTGGGCGTTCCCACAGCCCGTCTTGGCAAGGGGGTTCTGCCCCCAGAGGTCAGGACATGACTCCCTCCTAGTTTCAGGGACTGAGCCCCACAGGAGCTCCAGAGAGAGGCAGAAGGGGAGACCTCCAGCCCCTCCCAGCTCTCCCCTGCTCTGGGGCCCAGGGGAGGATGCTGGGTGGGGGTGGGAGGGTGGGAAGGGGTGGCCCTGAATGCCAAACCCTTTGGGAAATGGGATTCTAAGGAGCTTTTATAGAGAACATTATATAACCATGATGGCTGCCACCAAATCAAAGGCCCCAGTGCCCTGCGTGCTCACGTGTCTGAGAGGGAGAGGAAAAGCTAGTGCTGGGTGACAGGCGTGGAGGCCTGGCCCAGCGCCCAGGGTGGCGGGCGTGGGGAGCTGCCATGCCAGGACGTACGGCTTTGCCTTGGCCGCACTGAGCTGGCTCCTCACCAAAGCTTCTGCAGGGCCGCGGGCCCCCGAGGTGCCCAGCGCCTGTCAGGAGCCTGTGGGTTCTAGCAAGCAGGCATCTTCTCCCAGCCCAGGGCCAAGGCCAGGGACATGGCTATCCCTTTGAGGAGCTGACGTTGGCTTCCTTAGACCAAACCCCCTCACTACTGCAGATCAGCTGAAGCCCTGGGCCAGGCCACAGGGATGTCCACAGCACGTGGACGTCAGTCCAGCTGTCCCCCAAGAAGTTTCACACGTGACCTAAAAGAATGAAGGCAGACGGGGATTCCCAGGCCCCCACCCGGCCCCCCAACCCCCGTCGCCCCATGCACCCACTTCACATCTTCTCTTGGAGAAATCTTATGCAACCTCAAGTGAAGGGAGCCCTCCATCAGGAGCCAGTGCAGCCGACGGAGAGGCAAAAATAATAACGCCTTTCCTTCCCCACACGGTTCGCTTTCCTCCTTTCACATCCTTTAGAATTTGCCTAATTGTTTCCAGCCATGGGAGCAAGTTTACTCTGGCCGCCCTGCAGCATGGTGGTGCGCTGTGTAGGGTCACTTGAGGCTATGCACACAGAGGATGCTGGGGTCCCCAGCCGTCCTCAAAGCCCCCCCCCCAACCCCATGGCGAGGCCTGGAACCACACAGCCACTGTCGCGTCCTGCTCCCGTGAAGGGTGTTGTGTTGGATGCCAAAGCTGGAGAAGTGAGGACCGGGGAGACCAGGACCGGGGAGGGGCTGACAGGTCAGCCTGGTGCTGGCCCCTGGGGGTCCTGCGGCGGGTGGCGAACAGGCCAGCCTCCGGCAGTGCAGCAGGAGGCCGGCCGGCACTAAGGCTCGGTGGCGTGCTTGACCAGGTAGCCGCTGAAGGTGATGTAGGTGTCAAACTCATCGCTGAAGATGGCATTCTCCCGCTCGCCCTTGAAGAGGCGCACCCACACCTCGTCCTGGCCGCGCAGCTCCAGCATCAGGCTCTGGCTCTGCATGATGCTGCGGTCGCTCGCCTGCGCATACAGGATCACCGCCTCCTCCCCGTTCTTCATGATGTGCAGGTACGTCTCCTTCTGGTTCCAGGTGTGCACGTTGAGGCTGAAGAAGTAGATGCCAGGCACATAGCAGTAGAACCGGCCGGTGAACATGTTAAAGTGGCCATACAGGTTCACAAACTCCGTGTCAAAGATCACCGTCTGGTAGTAGTCGTTGCTGTGCAGGGGCTTCTTCCTGCCCACCGAGAAGGCCGCGTAGTGGTTCTTGCACCGGTCCCCGGGGGTCCCCATGGAGCCTTTCTGCCCCTTGGGCCCTGCATGGCCCCTGGCGCCCATGGAGCCTGTTTTGCCATATTTCCCTTGCAGGCCTCGGTCCCCTCGATCACCCTTCTCACCTGAAAGGGACAGGAAATCACGTGGCATCAAGCTGCAGCCCAACCTCATGGACTATTCTATTTTCATCTAGAGGCAATAATTTCCCCCCTCTGGAAAGTCCCAGCAAAGCATAGGGAACATGTGGGTTTGTCCAAAAGCAACAGGCGCTGTGGCCGGGCCCATGGCTGTTGGAGCAAATGAACTGCAGATGTCAGGCTGGCTGGGGCTTCCCGGTCAGATTGCAGGCTGTGCGAAGTTATCTGCTGCACAGGCCTGAGGCTTGCGGAAGGTATTTCAGAAAGCTGGCTGGGTGTGTGGACCCCAGAGGCTGGACCCCAGAGGCTTGCAGGGGGGATGCTGGGGGGAGGAGACCCCAAGCTGCCCTTGGGCTCCTCATGTGCTCTGGGTCCTGCCAGCCCTTTCCGATCTCTCCTCTTGGAAAGCCGCCAGAGACTCAAATGGAATTCCCCTTCCCCCACCTCTAGATGACAGGCTGTCTCTGCGGGGAGCCCCGAGGGAGCCGTTCTGCTCCCCCCTCCTCCGCCTGCTGACTCTGTCCTCACCCCGCATCAGGACAGAGCAGCCCCCACCCTGGGAAGGTCCTGTTTGCTCATCTCTGCAACAGCCGACCTTTCAGGATGGTGATGTTGATCTGCGGTGTGGGGACTGCCTGGTACACGGGGGTCTCGGGGTCACAGCAGCGAAAGCACCGGGAAGCAGGGGGCTCCTCGTCCTGCCTGGGGCTGTACTTTTCATGTCTCTCTTCAGCCCTAGGGGAACAGAGACACCACAGTAAAAGGCATGAGCTCTCGGAGCCAGGAACTCTTCTCTTCTGCAGCCAGAGGGTCTGGTCTCCCCTACCTGCCTCCTCTGTCACCTGGATGTGCAAGGCTGCGTGTTAACTCTCTTTCAATGCTCTTGGCGAATTCTGGGACCCTAAATGAAATTTCAGAAGGAGCCTCCTCCCCCGCTGCTAACAGCAGTAAAAGTAATGGAAACAATAACGAAAAAGCAACACTTTGATGCGAGACAGAGGCTGCTTGGGAGAAATCTGCACCTCTAGGAGGTTTTAGATGACGTGTGACAATGCTGGGACCAGTCAGCCCCTTCCTATATCCAGGGTTCTAGAAGATACTGTACTAAGCTGACTCATTTGTGAATGAGAGTGCCCGACTAGGTCCTTAGGAATCCTTTGTGCTGCAGCAGCTGGAGGCTCCACTCGAGGGACGGGCTCCTGGTGGGGGTGGACGGTGACAGCTCCATGCTGCCCCCTCTCCGCATCATGCGGCACCAGCTCCCAGGCTCTAGGGCTGTGCCAGGACCATCCTGGAGGTAGACAGTCCCTCGCCATGGGCCGGCTCCTTACCTGACTCCGCTCTGCTCTCAAACCCCATACAGTCCAGGACACGGATCTACACACCCTCAGTTCAGCCGCCCAGCGCCCCAGCTCCCAGCCGGACCCGGCCCCCATCTCTCGCCAGAAGTCTCCATCTACAGACCCAAGATGGCCCACAAATGGGATGTGCCCCACACTGACAGCCTGTCACTTCACTTGGGGCCCGCCCCTTTCCAAACCTCCCCCGAGGATCCACAGCCTCACCCTGGGGGCCTCTCCAGCCTCACCACTGTATTCCAAGGACTTCAGACCCTGAGGAGCACCCCCCCAACGCACCCCAGCTACGCACACACCGAAGTACCTCCAGAACCGGGCCCACAGCCTCCTCAGCTCTGCAGGACCAGTGCCATGGTGGCTGCCCTCTGGTCATCACCTCCATGCCTGCGCACCCTGTCTTGGCCTCCCCCCAGTGTTCTTCCCAGGACTCCGTGAAGTCTAAGCTCTCCATGACTCCTTGGTAGGGTCAAGCTCAGGAGAGACCTTCCCCACCAGGCCCATCTCCCCTCCCGCCCTCCACCCTCCGGCACCAGCTCCTAATGCCCCAAGCCCACCAGCCCTCACACAGATGCCAGCGCGGGACGCCTTCGCACACACTGTCTTGGTGGCCAGTGCGGCCTTCCCCTCCTGCACCTGGGATGTTCTCCGGCATCCCTCAGACGCAGGCACACCTCTGCTTAGCCTTCTGTGGCCCCGCCCCCTTGTACACCCATACTGCACTGCGCTGGGCCATGCATGTCTGAGCCCCACAGCCTTGGGGCTCCTGGAGGCCAGGGACTGAGTCATATGTGTGTGTTCCCAGTGCCAGGCAGGTGGCTGGACCAATGGGCACCCAATCAAAGTCTGTTGAATGACAAGGAGGAGAAGGGCATTGCCATGGCCCACAGCCTAGGCAAGTCCATAGACTCTAAGACAGCCTGAAGCATGGGTCTCAGCCAGCTCAAGCTTAAAATAATGAGGACACAGCACCAGGCTGTCCCCTAGGAGTCTGGGACCTCTCATGGGATGAATGACAGCTTCATGAGTAATCCTAAGCCTTTTGTGTTTCCCCATAAAACAGGGGAGCTCCTGCATCCACACCATCCCAGCCCCTCACCTCTCAGTGTGGCCCAGTGGCGGCTCCTTGGTCCCCTCGGGCTCCTGCTGCTCCTTCTGGCCGCGAGGCTCACGGCCCAGTGCTGGGCCACAGGCGAAGGCCAGCAGCAGGCAGCATGCCAGCGCAAGTCCCAGTGCACGGGAGCCCATCTTCCCGCGGTGTCCTGCTGGGGAGGCACACAGGAGGGACGGCGTTGGAAACGGCTCCGCAGAGAAACAGCTGAGAAGCAGCCCAGGGTGCTCACCAGGCCACAGCAGTGGACGGAGGGGCACTTCAGCCTCGGCTCCTCTGGGGTGTCACCCACACACTCTCCACACCTGCACATACTCGTTCATGTAAATTCACACACCCTCACATGCAACATGCCCACACACTCACCTGCTCTCACACAGGCACACACTGCACAATCCTAACACTTGTGCTCACGCTCACACACTCATATACTTCAGTGCATATTCACACACATGCACATGCTCTCACTCACCTGTGCACATTCAACACACTCCCAGCCTCTCTCACACACTACCATGTGCACTCTAGACTCAGACTCAAATGCTGTCAGTGCATGTGTATGCACACTCACATACTCATGTGCATACACTCCCATTCACTCACCTATGCACATGCTCAGCACCCTTCCATGTGCTCCTGTGCACACTCACATACTCTCACACCCATCACATGTGCATGCACACTCACACTCACACACACACATACACACACACACACACTCCACCAGGCCTCCCCAGAAGGAGACCCCCCAGCCAGTGGCTCCTTGGATGATATTTTTCAGCCCTCTTAGGACAATGAGCAAACCGCCAAATGAAGCTGGGTGGTCCCTGTCCAGCGACTGCCCAATACTGCACTGTGATGCCCTCATCACAGGGGAGTGTGGGTGGGCCGGCAGGTGGCACTCTGGCCGTGGGGATGCACCAGCGAGCATCCTCCCTGCTGTAACTTAGGGAGGGGGGCCCAGCCTCAGAGGGTGGTCATTGTTTGTGGAGGCCAGCCCATCTCTGACCCTTGGTGCTCTCCGTCAAAGCACCGGACAGGACCCTCCTCGCCCAGTGTTGAGAACAGCCCCTCTGGAAAGACATGCCCACCAGTGCTCCCAGTGGGCCCATCAGAGGCCAGTGCTTAGGCTTAGAACAGGCAAAACAGCACTGCTCTCATGGTCAGGATCACACCCCCAGCTGACCAGGCAGGCTTTCCAGGGTCGGGTCAGTCGGGGGCACTCCCACCGGCTCTGGCGGACTGGGAAACCTCCCACCGTGCCAGGGCATCAACAGTCAGCCCTAACCTATCTTTGTTTACCAAGACATACCACTCAACACTCCAAGGATCTCGAGGGCACCTAGTTTGTCCCTTCCAGCTGTGTGAGAACCTCAACCCATGGAACAAGAGCCACCCACCCCCACGGCCAAGTTAGGAGTGGGACCCAGTGGTCACTGAGAGGCGGAACTCCAAAGGTCCTACGTCTGATTTCTCTCTAAGTCCTCTTTTATGCTTCAGGAAGATAGAAATAGCGAGACGGATTTCTTCTTTGACGGATGAATGCTCCCTCAGGGTCGGGGAAGCTGTGGACGCCTGTCAAACGCCCCTTTGCTCAGCGGCCCTGTAGCTGGCCGGGCACGACCCGCCCCACTAGGCAGACGCTGGGGCTTGGTCCCTTCCCCTGCGTGTCAGCCGGCCTCGCGTTACGGCCTTGAAGAGCAAGTGCTCCAACAGCCCTCCCTGCCAGAGCCCCCCCACCAAGTGAACATGGGGGAGGCAGAGAGCCAGAGCTGGGACCAGACAGAAAAGGCAGGGACCCAAGGCTCTCCTGGTGAACCCCCAGACCTGTGGCTCCTCCCAGGACTCCCCTCCTTCCCTGTCACAACTCTACCAGGTCTTCAGCATGACCCCCCTTCCACAGCCGTGGATTTGCTGGGCACCCCCACCTGCAAGTGGTCTACCAACCCTCCCTCCCTCCCGAACATCAGGGCCCAGACACCTGCCCTATGGCCAAGAGACAGCTAGGACCTGCCCCCGACTCAAAATCTCTACTCCCTCCCCCTACTTGCCAAAGAAAGTGTGTATGCATATGTGTACATTTATAAAATGAATATTAAAATACCCTCTCCATCCATTATTTCTCCTTTACAGGCTACACACAACCCTCCCTAGCCTGCCCCAGCGTTCAGTTGCATTGCACAGCATTCCTCGTCTCATATTCCAACCTGCTTCTCACACTTTAATGTGCACCCACATCACCTGGGAAATCTTGTTAAAATGCAGACGCTGATTCCGCAGGTCTTGGGCAGGGCCTTGGGAGTCTGCATTCTAGACAAGCCTCCAGGCGCAGCCAGTGCTGCTGGGCTGGGACTGCACTTCAAGTGCCAGGTTCCAGCCACACCCCCAAACTCCTGGCATCTGTCCATCTGCACATCCTTCTTCCCCTGCCACGAGTTCCCTTTCTCCTTCTCTCTTTTACTGAAAACCAGGCCAACACGACCAACTGCCCCAGGCATTGTGCTGGGCACCCATGCATCATCGGAGTTAGTCCTTATAACCTTGTAAGTTAGCGTTAGGTCTGAGCACATTCCTCATTAACAACTGGACTCCCTCACAGGCCTCAGATGGCCCTAAGGAGACACTGTTCGTTCATTATTATGCCAAATTTACAAAAGAGGAGAAAGAGACAACAAGAAGTTCATTAACCTAAGACCACCCAATCTTTAAGCAGAGGGGGCTGAACTGACCTCAGCAGGCTGCCCTCTGACCCCATCAGAATCTTACCTGGACTCCAACTGCCTCACATTTCCTCCCGAAGCCTTCCCAGACCAACTGGCAAATCTCTCCCTCCAGTTTTTGAATGTTGTTTTCTTATTATCTCATTCTGCAGAGTTTTGCTTGGCTTGTAAGATTCTGCATGGAAGACCGTGACCTCCTCCGAGCCTGGGGCGTCACCTCGTTCATCTTGGACCTGCCAAATATCCTGCAGCACCCTGAACTTGACTGCTACTCAGCAAGTATTCGTCAGATTGAATTCTCTGAATGCGTTTCCCTATTTCTGTATTTCCTCTGTTTTTCCTTTGGTGCCTTAGTAATTATTCATTTGTTTTCTTTTTAAATGCCAAGCTTGCCTCACTTGCAGGAAAAGAGGTTTTCCTTTCTTCTCACATTTTTTCTTTTTTTCTGAACCCAAAGTAGTATGTATTCACTTTGGAAAAGTTGTAAAGTAACGAAAGGATGTGAAAAGCTCCCTTGGATTGCTTTGTTCCCATAGTCTCCCACCCTGGGCACTATGGCAGCTGAGGCTGGGTCAGCCTGTGCTGGGGGCTGTCCTGTGCACCGCAGGAAGTTCAGCTGCATCCGGGACTCCACCCACTAGATGCCAGTAGCACCCCCTCACCCCCACTGTGACAGCTGAAACTGTCTCCTGACTGCCCGACAGGACCCCTGGGAGACAAAAATCCCCCCCAGTTGAGATCGGTGCTCTAACCCCCAAAGGAAGCACCATTTCACATGTTGACTGTTTCTTTCTAGCCTAGAAAAGGGGTTTTTCTGTACCTGGATCAGAAGAGATGGGGACCAGGATGCCGCCGGCCTAGGGGTGATGAAATCAGCAGGGGTGGAAGCCCGTGACGGCCCAGCCAAGAGCCGGGGCGCCAGGCTGATGGTGGGAGGGCAGCGGAGGCTGGTGGTCAAGAACCTCCTCTTTGGAGCCAAAGCAAACCAGAGTGAAATCAGCCCTTCTTCAAAAATATCTTCAGAACCACTTTAACCAGCCTCACAGCAAAGGCAGCATCATGACATTATAATCATTTTAGTCACTTTCGGGTAATAACAGTATTGCCCAACATCTAACCAAACTTGACTCCAGATCACTTTTAGTGATTTCCAGTGAAGTGAAGTCACCGCAAAGAGGGTGAGGTTTGTCCCCTGTAAGGTAACAAAAGGACATGCTGCTCCCGGCGAAGGCCAGTGATGTGACCCTCATGAGTCTGGACCACGTGGTCCAATATCCAGGCTGCCTTGCGGTCAAGGCATCTGAGGTCAATCCCAGCATGACTCAGGTTCTCGACTTGCCCTTCTCAAACCCTGTGAAGAAACTCATTTGCCAAATCTCATGGCAATTCCACAAACATTTTTTATTCTCCCACCCATGGCCCAAAGACCTGAAGCTCTTCAGCTCCCCCTCCAGCAACCTTCCCCATCTTCCTCCAACTTTACGGTCCAGGCAGGAAGGATTCCCCTTCCCGGGAGGTGGGACCTGGAGGCGGGCAGGAAGTCTGACAATACTTCCGTGTTGATAATTTTTACCCCTTCTCAGACCTTGCATAGACCTAAGCAAATCCTTAAGGAGGCAATATTCATACACACACTCAAGTCACCCACCTCCACGTGGTCATACCTGTAAACTCTCAGAGCTCGGGCACCACATGTGTGCATTTTATCTCGATGCCACACCCAGACCAGCGCCATTTGACAAGGCATTTTGTAAACACAGTTTTCCATCTCCCTTAATCCTCATCGGGAGGCCAGCTGTCCTGAGCGGAGAGAAGCTTGGCATCTCCCTGGATTGGAAGGAGCTTAGAAGAAAAGTCCTACTGCTCATGTGGGTGGAAAGCTCTTAGCAGAAAAGCTCACACAGGCATGGCTACTGAAGCCCATGCTTTACACAGCGTTGTGTAAGTCTTGGGAGAAAGAGATTCAACCATAAATTAAGTGTACCCCCTTACCGCAACAAGATTACAGTGCAGTGATGAAGACAGACACGCACCCGATTACAGCTCACGACCGAATGGCCAAAGTTGAATGAAAATGGTAAATGGGTAACATTCTAGACCTGTTCTGTCCAGTGCGATGGCCACTCATCATGCGGCTATGTCATTTCAAATGAATTAAAGTTAAACGAAATTCAAAATTCAGTTCCTCAGTCTGAAGTTCCAAGCCCTGAATGCTCCAGTTCCAGGCTCGCGGTGGCTGTGCGTGGCTGAGAGCCGCCGTACTGGACAGCACGGCACCGAGTGTTTCCGCCACCGGACGGCTCTGCGCTGCAAAGTCAGTGTGGGAGGAAGGAGCTGTGGACACCCGGCGGGCCAGGTCCCTGGGAGTCATTCAGATGCCTTCCTCTCTTACAGCTGCCCCCTTGAATCAGTCACCAAGCCTCCTCAATACCTGAAGTCTCTTCCCCTCTCTACCGTTTGCCTGTATCTGACGCTTCCCAGGAGCTCTGGCAATGTCTCAGACGTTGATCCGCCCAAGACAAATATCTTTGTCTGGCTTTTCTAGGGCCTGGACACCACCCCAAAATTGTACACGCTTCTCCTGAGGCAGCGTGGTGTATACAATAGGACTTTCTCCTGCAACTAATGTCCTTTAGGTCAGGAATGCAATTCAGCTCAGCACCCGGTCACTCATTTCAAGCATCCCTCAACCAGTGCCGCCCTCCATGTGGCTGCTTCTGCCACCGCCCCTTCCTCAGCATCCCCTCTACCAGGAAGGAAACCCTGGCTGCCTCTCTCTGCTTTGACATCTGGAAGACTTGGCCTGCTGAGAAGCCCAGAGCTCTCAGGTTGCTGCACGAGGCCTCCCGGATTCAGATCCTGGTGCGCCCAGAAAGGAGAAAATGCCACAGTGTCCCTCTGGCCCTGATGACCAGCAGGATTTTCTAACAGGGGGCATCTGCTTTCCTCCCCAGAAGCCATTCATCACACTAAATTTCCTCTTACCAAAGTCCTCTGGCAATGTGCAGGAGGGAGGCGGAGTGCCTTCCAGCTGATAAATGACGTTCATTCACCAATTCCAGAAGCCCGCTTACTACCTAATTTTCCTTCTACAATGGGGCAGCCCAGCTGGTCTAGGGCCCTCCCTGATCCCCCAGCCCCCATAAGGAAAGTGGTGGGGGGGGATGGGGGTCCTTATTAAAGGAACTGCTGTCAGCAGGAGGTGAACGGTGCCTTTCCCAACAATAGGGGCATCCTGGTGCCCATCTCACGCATTGAATCTCCCTCTTCCCCTTTCCAAGAAGCTGCTCTTGGCTTAGAGGAAGTTTGCTCTTTAAGGAATGGGGGTTCACTTGGTTACCTCCAGAGCCCATGGCCAGGGATGGGGTCTTCCAGAGCCGCTTGCTGGTTAATAATCAAGAGCTTCTCTGTTCTTCCATGGAGTGAGCTCTGACTTGGAAGAAAACAGTGAAGCAGAGAGGCCCCATCCTAAAACAGTTCCGCCATCCTGAAACATCTCCACCCACTGCTGGGCAACTCAGCCAGGAAAGGCTCACCTGGCACAGAGAGTGGGCACGCTCTCAGTTTCTGCCCTGGCCCTGCAAACAGGGAGACACATGGGCTGCAGGCGTCGAACCTTCGGGGGCACCTGGCCAGCCCAGCCTCCACAGCCATGATTCCACCCCAGTGTGAACAAAGCTCTCCTTGACTGGGGCACTGTCCTGAGATCACCTCCCAGCTGGGAGGCGTCGGGCAGCAGGCTTGGCTCTGCCTTGAGAACCCTGAAGAACGAAAAGCCCCTGACAGTCCTGCTACCATGAGCTGCTCTGCAGGTGGCCTGGCCCACAGCCAACCCCCCACAGCAGTGACACCCTTAAGGGCTAGCTGTTCCCAATACAGAGAAGGAAAGAATCTAGGGATTCCATGGCCTGCCACCCCAACACCAGCATGGCCCCCATACCCCCCCCATTTACAAGCATCAGTAATGTCTTGGTTTTCTGGGGCCTGGACATCACCCAATATCTTCCAGCATCTCTTCTGGAAGCTTGGCATAAAATAGAGCTTTGTCTCACACCTAAAAGCTTCTAGGTCAAGAATATCACTTAGCTCAGCACCCAATCTCTCTTCCTGCTGCCTGGTCCAACCCTGGATGCTCAGCGAATATCACCAATGTCCCTCATGACACCCCACCCTTGCTGCCCCCACCTGCCAATAATGACCACCCACCCCTTCTTCCCCAGCCCCAGCCACCCTGTCCCCCAGGGTTCACCCTTCATGACCTCCCCTTGGAGACAGGCGCTTTCCAGGCTGCATCTTGGCAGTCAGCCCCTCTCACCCAAATGCTGTCTGCATGTCATTTTCTACACAGTGGATTCGACTGACAGCTCCCTAGCTCCCTGACCCTCATCCCCACCCAGGTGGGCTGCCCAGTTCTAGGCCTGTGCCCTCCAAAACAGTGGCCAGTTGCCCAGGGGGCTAGTTCAATTAGTTAAAATGTTTAAAAATGAAAAATTCCATTCTCAGTCACACAAGCACATTTCCAGGCGCTGCCCTCAAGCCAAGCACAACAGGGAGATGTTTCTTTCAGCCCAGGCACATCTTCTGAACACCTCTTCTCTTCTTCCTTCTGCTGCGCGGCCCTTAAGCCCCAGTGAGCTCGCTGTCTTCTCCGAGCCCCCACCCAACGTGCTTCTCCCCCTCAGCTCACAGCTCGGTGAAAGTCGGTGCTGTTCACACCGCAGTCCCAGGCCAGACGTCTGGGACCCACGCAGCCTCCGGCATCTCGGGCTCCCATCACATCCGACCGTCACCGACCCTCCTGACTGTCTCCTGTCCCCTCTGCCCCTTGCTTCTGTGACCACTTCTTTCTCAGCTAGCCCCTCTGCCTCTCTATCAGAACTGCAAGTTTGAATTCCACCCTTGGCTTAAAAGGCTTCCCATGAAAGTAAAGAAAATGTTTAAACCCTGAACGTCACCATCTGGCTCCCGCCTTGCCCCTGGCACCCACCCCCATGCAGGTGCCTTCCCCCCGGCATCTGGAGCCACTTGCAGTCCCCAGCACAAGTCACACGCTCTGTCCTCTGCTTGCCCCCGCTTCCCCCACTGCTGCGTGGGCTGGATGTGCCCTTCAGAGCCAGGCCTGAAGCTATCTCCCCCAGGAGGGTTCCTCCCCAGCGTCAGTACAGACTGCCTAGCAGGTTGGCTTCCCTGTCTGGCCCCCTCACAGACTGGGAGCGCCTCACATCTGTGTCCAGCACCTGGTGTCTGACTTCCAGCGTTGGCTGAACTGCACACTCACTTTTCAGCCATTTCCAAGGAGCACAGACCCCATCCAATGAAGCCTCCAGGATCCCACACTTTTTGCTGTGGTCTCAAGCCAGGGTGTTCAAATCTTTCTCTAACTCAGGATGGAGGTGCTTTTGGGAGAGAGCAGGGAAAGTCAGAGGGTGGCCCAGGGCTCACTAGTGTCCTTGGGACGCTGCCTCCTGCTGTGGCCACTGGTTGTCTCACCCTTCATGCTCCCATCTGCCCTCAGAAAATCTACTATTTCAAAGAGGCTCAGAACCCACTACCTCCAGGAAGAAAGGTGACAAACCACCTGACCAAGAAATGCACTCTCTGTTCAGAGGCATTCAAATAAGTACATAAATAAGGCTGGGCGGGGAGGGGCCACTTCCAGCAGCAGCTCCAATTAGTGACCTCTGTAAATAGATGAATGTTTACTGACATGGAAAGACATTCATAAAGTGGTGATGAGTGAAAATGCAGGTTGAAGATTCAATCCTTCAATTCATGTCCAGACACACACACACACACACTCTCAACTGCAGAGATCTGACGGCCACCCACCAGGCTGCAAACAACAATTATCTCTGGGTGATGAAAATACGATGTTCGTCATTTTCCTATGTTGCACATCCTCTGTTTTTTTCCCCTATAACAGTCACATACTTTTTCATATGAAGTACACATTATGTTCCATTTAGAAAGAATGACAAATAAGCCCCACCCCGGGGATTAAGGGAGCATTTTGTTTATTCCAGGGAGAATGATCGCACGCCAAAGAAAAGGAGAGCAGGGGAGATGTGGTGTCAGAGTGTGGCTCAAGTGGAATGGTGTAGAGTATAGATTGACCTCAGGCTGGAGTTCCACGTCACTTCACGAGTGTTCACTGAGTGTCTCCTGGGTGACAGGCAGGTGTCTGGAGACACCATGGCCCAGAAAGCAGAGCTCTTCCCTGGGACAGCAGCACCCCTGTGGGTGCCCACAGGCCATGGAAGGGCGCCTCACCTGGACCAGAATCAGGCCAGCTACAGAGAACATAGTTCCTGTGAGGGGCTTTGTTCTGTCTGGGACACGCCCCTCGCTGTGGCTCTTTCTTGCAACTGCAGGACGTGCCCAGGGCCACGAAACAGATGGAAAAGGAGCCGAGTCCTGAGCCCATCACCAGGAATTTTGTGCAGTGGCTGGGAGCAGCAGCCCTATCATGTAGCAGAGATTTCCAACAAAGCCTTGCTACCACTGGTTAAGCACCTATTATGTGCCAGCTCTGGGCATCGTGCTTTATGTGCACCACCAAGCTTGATCTCTACAATGCACCTCAATTTGTCAGATAAGTGAAGGAACCACTCATCCCAGGCCCCACAGCAGGGAGGTGCTAGGGGGCAGTGAGACCTGGGGGTGTCTCACAGCACAAGGCTTTCTACTTTCCCTTGAGGGGCCTCTGGAAAGATGCCCATAGGGCTCACCCTGCCAAGCCGTGGTGGGCGCCCACTGCCTGCTCACTCGAGTACAGCAGCAACCGCAGCCGTGGCTTGGACAGGAATGTCCCTGCCAGTGCCGGCCCGCGCAGCAAATCACTGGGCACTTTCTACTCTGGGTCCTGTGTAGGTACTGAGGGTTTGGTGAATACTGACTCCCCTGAAGCAACATGCTGAGACCTCCCTGGGGTCTGAAAACCTACCGCTGAGTTTGATTCCTTTGGTTTTAGGTACAAAACACCAGTAGACCTGAAAGCCCCCCAGCCCCTCCAAACGCACCCAGACCCATCCATCTCTCACCAGAGCCCACATTAGACAAAGAGAAAGGGCCCAAGTGTTTCTGATCACACCCCACCTCTCAAAGCCAGCCAAGAAACCTGCAGGGCAGAGTTGCAGGGCCCAGCCCAACCCAACTTCTGGCCTGCAGCCACCTGTGAATCCACCAGGGCTGGCAGCTGTCCGGGCAGGATCCTTCTCCCTCCCTGGCCCCCAGGGCTAGGGCGGCTGGAAACCAGATGTGCCCACTTGGACGACAACCGAGGAGAAGGGTTTGGGGATTCCTCAAACACAGCCTTACCCATGGCCAGCAGCAACATTTGACTCAGCTCAAGGCACCAAGAACTTGACTTCCCCAGGCCTGCCCCCTCCTCCATGGCCCACCACTCCCCTCCCAGTCTGCCCCTATTCCCGTCCTCCCATCCTGTCCTGCCTCCCTGCCCACATCTCATTTCAAGGAAAATTCCTACTGGAGCCAGGGAGACGGTCAGACACGGAGGCCCAGCCAGGCACACAGCCATCCTGACAGCCATCCTGGATGGGGCGGGATGCCCAGTGGGACTGTGCCAGCCGGTCCACAGCTTGGAGAAGGGGTTGACTCCAGGGTTCTCTGGGGCAGCCCAGTGACATCCTGGTGGGCAGAGGACAGCCTGCAGTGCCTCAGCGCACACCCTTCCCTCTTTGGGCCCCGTTCTGGAAAGCAAGCGTGGACAAGAATGACTGGCTTAATGGGAGCCACTCATGTCTCCCAATTCTCAGACATCAAGTTGCAACCTTGATGAGAACCTGGAGATAGAGAAGCCCCCAAAGGGCTCAAGAGCCCCGGCTCCTGCGCACACTGGTGAGCCCTTCCCCAAGAGGCAGGAAGATGAGGGTCAGAGGACACTGCCTGCAGGAGCAGGAGCTACAGTGCAGGGCTTGGGGAGCAGGGGAAGGGCCAGCGTGCTCCCCTCTGCATGTCTGTGGGGAAGTGCAGCTCTGGCCCTGCCAGGGTTAGGACCCAGGCCCAGACTCCCTGGCAGGGCTGTAAGAATCTGCATCCTGGGCCTCCTGGATCCAGCTTGCTGGGCTGTCCCAAGAGAGGGCAGAAGGAAGCACCTGGTACAAGCTTTGATGGTTCTTTTCCAAATTGTTCTCTAAGTGGGCAGACGATTCCTTGTGCTGTGTAAGGGGCCAGGGAGCTGCCCTGTCTCATGTGAGTTTTTAAAAAAGGCATATTTTAGCAGGTAAAAACAGGAAAAAAATAATAACCCTCAGCCCACGCCATAGTTAGGCCAAGATGAAGCACTCTGGGAGGCCATCACCTCTGGGCTCTCAGGGCAGGAAGAGTCAGCTGTTTCTGAAACATCCATTTCTCCAGCAGATGGGCAGGCAGCATAGCCTTAGGCAGTCAGCAGAGTGTGGGGATCATAACAGAACCTGGAACCTCTCAATTCTTCCTTTCCATTGGGAGCTGTCTCACCCCCCACCCCTCCCCAAGGGCCCTGCAGCCTCAGCCCCCACCCCCAGCTCCAGGAACTAGGACCCACACAAGGGGCTGGACCCTGAGGACAAAAGCACGATGCCAAGCCCTCCGTCCGGTTGCGGACACCCAGTAGCACAACTGTATCTACGAAATTCTTTTCATCTTTGTTTTGATGGGTGAAGTTCAATGCCAGAATATTTGGTTTATGAGTCATGCTAATTACAGCTGAGGGGGGGTGGCAGGGCAGAAGGCACCAGAGGAACAAGAGGAAGGAGAAAGAAGCATGTTCTGAAAAAGGTATGCTGTGCTGGTTGCCCTAAATAGGGAGGTTCTGTCCCGGGAATGAGGAAGCTGCCAGCACCCTTACCGGAGCCACGCTGGCTTTCCCAGCTCCCACCTGTGCGTGTTCCCCTTGCTGGCTCGATGCGCCTGCCCCCTGACAGGCAGTGGCATCCTCTGGCTGGATTCGAGCCCACCTAAGAACT
The DNA here is from genome assembly GCF_040802235.1 of Manis javanica. Classification (NCBI taxonomy): domain Eukaryota; kingdom Metazoa; phylum Chordata; class Mammalia; order Pholidota; family Manidae; genus Manis; species Manis javanica. Next base: position 180,349,920 of record NC_133159.1, on the reverse strand, counting down.
CTTGCATGGGCTTTTCTCTGTCTCCTTAACCTGCTGTTCACCAGGGGCCCTTCTCTTAGTGCCCCAGGAGCCTCAAGATGGGAGCAGATGAGACGGAGCAAGAGAGGAGAGGGCAGAGGTCTCTGGGAAACAGGAAGCGGTCCTTCCCGCCCCAGGGCACTTTCTGTGTGGGCAGCTGCGAAGGGGAAATTTGGAAAGAGACGCGGAGGTTCCAGCCTCCATTCGGAGAGCTCTGCATCCCTGAGCAAGGCGCATCCCTTTCCAGGGCACAGAGATGCAGGCTGGGGTCCTGGGTCCTCCGGCCACTGCCTCCGGGCCGGTCGGGAGCCTCTCTGAGCTCTTCCGGGATGAGTGCCATTGACAGAATCATTGAGCATCAACATTTGCTCAGCGCCTGTCATGTGGGAAACCCACTACACACGCGCGCGCGCGCGCACCCACACACACACATCCATGGCTGCCATTACTGCTATTGCCGCAGGTGTTGTTGGGTCACCCCTAAGCTCCTCTCAGCAATCAGTCTGAGGGAGACTGGAGAAGCAGGGGAGGGAAGGATGACTCAGTCCTCGGCCCACATCTCACCTTCATCTCTCTTAGGCAGGGACACTGAGCAGGCCTCCCCCTGCAGCACACGCAACAGTCAAATGCATTTATCTGTGACCTTGCACATGGGGCTGACTGCGTGCTTTCCTGCACTATAAAAAGCAAAGGCGTAGCAGCCTCTGAGGACCTCACATCCTCCCCCAGGGACCTGGGACATAGCTATGGGTTGAGAAAACTCAGTTTCTCAGGACACTCCTCATTTTTAAAGCTCGGAAGGAGGAAGCTGCAAATGTGCCAGACTGCCCCCATTCTTAGAAACTAAGTGAGATAGAAGAAAAACAAGTCCCAGAGACAGTCGGCTTCCTCTCTCCCTTACCAGTGGATCAGGGGGGCCCAGGGGGCCCAGGGCACACAGGGAAGACCCAGGAGCTGCCCCCGCATCAGCCCGCACAAGGGGGCCGGGCTGACAGGACGTGGGCGCCCAGGACAGGTGGGGACCACACCTGAACCCATGGAGATGCCTAGAAAAGCTGGATGCTACGTGGTGGGTCAACACAGCTCAGCGACTTGGCCCCAAACCAGAGGCCACTCAGCAGTGCCACAGCGTGGGAGTGTCCCCAGAAAAGGGACATTATTTTTCCCTGTCCAGACCGGATCTCCTCAGGAACACCAAGGCCATTAAAGGCAGGAGTCAGTCAGCATTTCCTGTTCAGTGTGGGGTCCAAACTGGCCACCACCAAGGCTGGGCAAACCTGGCTCAAAGTGGTCCTGGCAATATTGGGGCGCGGGGACTTGGGTGCCGTTCCTTTTCCTTTCACGCCCAGAACAGTGTGCAGCAAGATCAACACTCTACAGAAAATGGGGAGGTGCCGCCGCTCGTCCCAACCCCTGTCTGTCACAGGGCACCCTGCTCCCTGGCCACAGGGGGACACCAGCTCAAGGCTCCCCACGGCACCCCCGCTTTGGGAGGAAGGGCAAGACCGCAGGGCACCCTCCCAGCACCTCCCTGTCTCTCGGCCCCTCCCACCGCGCGGCTCCGTGCCCGGCGGCCAGGCTGGGGCCACGACGCGGCGCGCGGGGCAGCGCGGGTCCGCGCCACCTACCTCCTGCCGCGGCCTCGCAGGCTCGCCCCGCGCCGCCTAGAGCATCTCCCGGCGGCGGACCCTCCTCCCGGCCAGGTCGGGGAGGCGCAGGCTTGGGCGAGGGAGAAGCGGGGAAGAAGTCCTCGGGAAGAGGGCGCGGAGCGGGCGGGGGGGCGGGCAGCAGGCGGCCCCCGCCTGCCCCTCGGCCTCCCGGGCTCCGAGGTCTGTTCGGCCAGAAGCGGAAACGCGGTTTCTCAAAAGTAAAGGAAGAGACGAAGAGAGCGGGACAGCCGCGCAAAGAGCAAACCCAGCCAGATGTGAGCGGCCGCGGAGCCGCGAACGCTCCCAGCGCATTTTATCCAAACAGCAGCCGCCAGGGATTAACTGTGTGTGTGCCCGGCGGGCAGCGCAAAGCCAGTTCGCGGCCCGGCCGGCCTGGGGGGGCCGCTGAGAGGTGTGGGGGCGACTAGAGGCCCAGCACAGGGCGGGTCAGGACCCCCCTGCTGGGTGGCAGGGAGGTGGGCCCCAAGGAGCTCAGGGAGCGCCAGTGGCCAGCTCCACAGCATCAAGTCCCCAACGGGGGCGACTTGAGACACACCTCCCGTCAGTGGCTCCACCTAGGGTCCAGGGAGCACAGACAGGTTTGGGGGAATCTGTGAACCTCCTAAAGCAGAATGCAAAATTGTGTGTGGGTTCGTCTGTGCATTGTCAGGCGGTGGTGGTTACTACTTTAATCATATTCTGATCAGAATCAGTAAGGGGGGGAGGGCGCAGATGGTCCAGAGGACAGTGTGAGCCAGGGGTGGGGCCAGGAGGGACTTGCGCATTTCTCAGTCTCTATCAGGCCTCTCATTCCTGATGTGAGAAACGGACACTTTCTCCATATTATATAAAACTTCTTTCTAAACAAGTAATTGGCCCCACTTCTCATCCTGGTAGCTGCCATGGACTTCTCTGGAGATGCCCCTGGCCAGGCTGGTCTCCATCACCAAACTCTGCGTCAGACTGGATAGTCCTGAAATCTTCTCATACCCCGAGAAGGGGAAGAATCTGGCCAGAGAAACAAAACTCTGCCGTGATAACAGCTTTTGCTTTTTTGCCTCTTTCTGAAGCACCCAGCGAGCTTGGATGTTGTTACCTACGCTGTTCTGCCATCAGAGCCTCCCAGGGCCTCTCTCACTGGGTCTGGGCAGGAGACACAGAAATGGGAATGCTGGTTTGGGATGCTTGGGGTATTCTAACTTGCCTTGGAAATCCCCCTCTGACTCTGCCCCTCACCAGTCTGCCTGGAAGGCTGAGAAATCAAAAGGGCAGATCGGGGGGTCTGTGCCTGACACCCATCCGGTACCCCAAGCTAGAGCCAGCTGAGAACAATGGAAATGGAAGAGGGAGGGTTCTGAGTGGTGGAGCCAGTGGGTACCCAGTGGCCACTCCACAGAGACCCCTGGCAGCCAGCCTCCTCCTGGGGGGGCATGGTAGACATGATTCCGGTCCCAAGTGGCCCAGAGAACTTCTGGGTCACTATGGCAAGATCAAGTAAACATGTCTCCACTGGAGATGGGGTTTCGGTCAGCTGTAGAAGACTCGGGAATTGCTTGTGATCTCTGGAATGTGTCTGAAGCTTCGCAAAACTTACATCCCTGGTTACTTATCAACACAGGAAAACCCGGAGATAAGCTCATCATTCCTGTGCAAAACATGAGGAAGTTTCCCCGCCAACAACCCAGCACACTGACTGACCTTCCCCTAGTTTCTCTGTCCTCAAATAGCCTTCACAGTGAGCATATCAGGGGGGACCACAGTAAGAGACACAGAAGAGGCACGCAGGCTCCATCTGCATGCCTCTGCGGGACCTTGGTCTAGGATGTCGGGAAATTCAGGTCTTTCTCGGAAGTCCTGTGAACCAGGAACTCCCTGTGTGCAATGGGAAAGCTCCCCATTGCCCAGCCTCAGAGACGCAGCCGTGGGGAAGCCCTGGACCCACACCGGAAGTCAGTGCAGGTGAAGTTGGCGTGCAGCTTGAAAGAGAAACAAATATAGAGATGGAAGACTTGTTCCCTCTCTTTACCCCATCCAAGATGGCTTTGGTGTTGAAGAGCTAAAGACACTTACTTTTAATATAATTCCAAGACATGAACTCGAAGGCCCAGTATAGAGCAGGGCTCTAGAAATACAGTCAGATGTCTCTTCTGGTGGCTGCTGGCTCATTCCAGTAGGAGGCTTTGAGTCCTCAGCCTGGAATGCTGCCCAACCGCAGTGAACCTTATAGTTCACTTATATCTGAAGCAGAGATAGGACCACAGTCTCTTATCTGGAACCCATGAGGCCAGATGAGTTCAGAGGAAGATGCAAATTCCGTTCTGAGCAAGTCCACCCAGCACCCCTTGGACACTTCCATATTCTGCACAGGGATAATCGAAAGCCATTCATAGTCTCACAGCAGCTCCAGTCACATTGTTCTGTCAAACTTGTTGGTGCCAAATTTAGGGGGAGACTAAGTTTTATATTTTGAGGATCCAGGGTAAAGGATTTTGAACTTGTAATTCTTACATGGTTGATAAAACTGTTGATAGAACAGATGCAAAGTGCTACAATATTCATTGTAATTATCACTATTATAAGTATAATCTTCCTTCCTTGCCCTTGGGGTGAGCCCTCACATCTCCCAAGGAATTAGAATATGATTACTCATTTTCCTCATTTCCAGAAATCTTGGGGGAGCTTGGGAGGGGGATGTTGATATTCAATGTGGCAACAAGAGCCTGGCATTTCCCAGGATTCTCATGTGAGACAGAGACTCTGAGGCGTGGGAATTTCCAAAGGACAGAGTGGAGATCTGAGTACATCTTGGGTAGTGCCATCAAGGCCTAACTCCAGCCAACAGGCAAGTGGACACTCACAAAGCCAGGCTCTGGAAGAAAGCATGTCAGCCTTTGATAAAAAAGATAACATATGTCACCCAAGCACAGACCTGGCCAGGTCCCTCAGGCCCTTTGTCATTTACTTCATTACTGCTTTAAAAAATCTAAGTAGAAAGGTAGACATTTGACAAGCCAGGACTGGTCTTGCAAACTGCTCCGTTCTCTTCCATTAAGGCCACAGCGCCCCCAAGCAACCAGGACACAAAGTTCCCAGTTCAGCAACCACCTTCCTGTCAGGCCTTCCCGGCCAGCACTAGGACAAGAATCATGGCAAAATGACATTAACAAATCAGAACCGAGAGCCAGAAGCAGCCTGGGGGGATTTCATCAGCCCTGTGATGGGTCAGAGGCCAGGGCTAACCAGAATGATGAGCACCCCCACCCCAAGGCCTCTCCTTCAGGCTCCCAAATGAGCTGTAGGTCACACCCTTCCAGGAATTCCCTAGGAGCTCACAGTTTCTTCATAGGGATGTCTAGGCCAAACTCCTAAAGGCTTCCTGAACATTCTCAAGGGGTTCCGCATCCTTAGACAAGGGCAGTTCATGGGATGTAAAGCCCAGACACTCACAGGGGTGAAGGTCAGGTGGTGGTGGTGGGGGGCATTCCCTGGAATCCTTGCCCATGAGGTGGCACATTCTATGTCTTCCCTGGTTTGGCAATTCCTTCTCTCTCTCCGGGCATGTCATTGCTGCTCAGAGTCTGTCTTCTCATGGTTGGAAATAACCTGGTGACCTTGGTTAAAGTCTGTAAGATGCTCAGTTCCAGATAAGCACAGCCTGTCATTTGGAGTGCTGTGATTTTTCCCACTGCGGTCCTGATGTTCCGCCTCTCCCAGCTATTTTGGGCCGGGCAGCCCAGTCTTCCCACTAGGGCAAAGAGTGATATTTCAGACTTCTGAATTCCATTCCAAAGGGTAGCGACAGGCAGGCCCAGATGTCGTTGTCCACTGCCAGGGGGTGGGGGCGGGAGAGTCTCCGTGGAGCTTTGGAGAAGGAGCTGAGATGGAAACTTGGCAGCCAGACCCAGACTCCCTGGCCACTGGCTGCAGCCTGGGTGGAGGTACCGGGGTTCTGGAAGGCTCAGGGCAGGTGGGGACCAGCTGCAAGGACAGAGCAGGCTAATCTGCTGCTTTATGGTCTTCACACCTGGGGGGAGACTCCTGTCTAAGGCAGACAAGCCTTTCCGTGGATGGCTCCTGGGGACTCTTGGTGTAGATGGACAGTCAGGGGTAAGGAACTACATTTACAATCTTAGTTCTGCCATTCATGTGCTTTCCGACTCCAGTCATGCAATTTAATGCCCCATGCCTCAGTTTCTCCAACTCTGAACATCCATGCCCCTATTTTGGGAACTTCCCGGGACCTTCAGTTACACAGAGATAGGCATACATAGCTGGCACGGTTCAGCAATATTTTTCTCGATAAATGAAATGGGGAGCCCCCTGGTGGACTGTCCAATCTAAGCACATGAGTGAGTACATGAGTAAACAAACGAATGAATGATTAAAGTGAAAATGTTTTAATCTTTGATGCGTAGCCACAGAGACAAAAGGAAAGAATTTCCAGAATCATCTGTGAAGTCTCCAGTGGTACAAAGAAGACACAGAGAATGAAAACTGAAGGGAGACCTAGTTGTACTTAACCATAAAAAGAGCAATTTTATGGCACAGCCTCTGCAGAAGGCAGCGTCTGTTCACTAGGGGATGTAAACACTCTTTGACTTAGTGGTCTTCCTTCCAGGAATTTATCCTACAGATATACTTCCAGTTGTGCTCAAATAAGTAAGTTCATGGTTATGCCCTGAAGCTTTGTTATTATGTAAAAAGATCCTAGATATCCTAAAGGGACTTCATTAGGAACCTGGCAAAATAAATTACAGTCCCTCCACATAGTGGAGTATCACACAGCTCTTCAGAGAATGAAGCAGCTCTCTATATAATGTTATGGAACAAGCTATACTGTGAAGTGGAAATTACAAACCTTATTGGAAAACATTAAAGAAGCCCTAAGTAAATCAAAAGGCAAACCATGTTCTTGGGTAGAAGATTCAATATCGTAAAAAGTTCAACTGTCTTCCAATTAATCTACAGATTCAAAACAATTCCATTCAAAATCCCAAAAGGTTGGAATGAGGGGGGGGAGGAAGGAATTATCATAGGCTTGTCATAAAAAGGCAATAATAAGGACAGTGGTATTGGAGCAGAGGTGAAAAATTGCATCAGTACAACATAACAGAAAGCCCCCAAACAGACCCACGTGTAAGTGGAAACTTGATCTATGAGAAAGCTGGCTCTGCATGCACACCAGCGTGGAAAGGGTGGAGTATTTCCTGAAAGCAGAACCGAGATGTTGGAGCATCCACAGAAGAAGAAACATAAATGGCCAAAAAATATAAGAAAGATACACAATCTCTCAGTAATCAGCCATTGAGAAGACATTTAATGCTATCAGATTGGCAGAATGAATATACCTGATAATACCTGTGGAGCAACGGGATCCCTCATCCATTACCTCCAGTTTTATTTCATCTTTGTAAAATTTATAATAGGCATACATATTGTTTAGGGATGTATACCTATTTGCTAAAATTATAAAACAAAGCACAAGCATGATTAATACATTTAAGATAGTGGCTGCCCCTTGCGGCGAGAGGGGGTTGGGAATAGGGAAAACCTAGAGAGCTTTCAAGATAACAGGACAGATGTTTTATTTCTTAAGCTGGGAGACATATAGAGATATAGATATGTAGTAAATAACAGATTTGAATAATTTAAAATAACAATAGTAATATATAGTATATAGTTAGGACTCAGTTTAGCCTAATGGGAAACGTCAATGAATTCAAGAAGGGTTTATCCCCCCCACTCCCGTACCCAAATGCAGAACCGCGAGTTTAGCACATTTGCATTTGGTTTTTAACAAGGTCATTTAACATATGTGTTTATGATTTGTTTGTGTCATAAAATATCTGTAAGAACAACCACAAGACACTAGTAATAGTTGATTGCCTCTGGGCAGAGAATGCAGAACAGGGGTGGGAAGGATAGTTAATTTTCACTGCTCACCATTTATATAATTTGAATTTTCCCTTTGTGCATGTTACTTAAAGGAAGGCTCCAGAGAGAGAGACCCCAGAGGCTCGCACGCAGTCAAAGGCTGAAGGTGCAGACCCCGAGGCACTGAGGCACTCTCCAAGCTTTGGACTCCGCTACTACCAGGCTTTTCCCAGGATTTCTAAAAAGGGCAAAATTGCAGGGCTTCGGGGAGGGGCAGCGATGCCTTTAACGCTTTCTATTAAAATAGCTTGGGGGCTGGCGAGGGGCCTGGAGGACCGAGATGAATCCGAGCCCTAACTTCGTGGGGGATTCTCCACTGCAAGTCAGCGACCACCTGCCCCCAGCACCGGCTCCCGCCCAGGACTCCCCAGCCTGTAGACCTGAGCCCTCTTTGCAAACTGAGCAGCTGGAATGTTTTCCAGTGTCCCGATTAGAAGAGCCCAGGAAAGGGGCTCTGGGAATGGGGGTCGCAGAAAAGGGTCCGCGCGTCTCCTCCCACGGAAGACCACGGGCGGCCAGGACCAGGCAAGGGGACCGGTGATCTCAGCTGGAGAAACGGGGACCCGCTCGGGAGGCCTGCAAGCCCGCGCCCATTTCCGCCCGGCTGGTGTTCGGGAGGGCGCGGGGGCAGGGCCTGTGCGGCTCGCCGCGCGCCCGACTGCGCAGCTGCAGCCTGTCCCCGCCCCGCTCGACGAGCCGCAGAAACTACAACTTCCGGCTGCCCCGCCCGCGCCAGCGCGCGCCGCAGAGCAGAGGCTGCCGGGAGCGCCGCCCGGGGCGGGGCGAGCGCGGGCGGAAGTCGGCCCCCTAGGTCTCGGCGCATCCCGCAGCGAGGCCCCGCCGCCCGCGGGCCCCGGAGCCGGCCCGCCGCGGGTGAGTGTGGGCCGCGCCCGCCGCCCCCGCCCCGCAGTCCCGCTCTCCCCTCAGACTGCGCCGGGACGCCTCCCCCGACCCCGACGAGCTGTGTGTCCCCTTCCGCTCACTCGGGGGATTCTTACCCCTGTGACGTGCGGGACCCCTCCCCGCCCCTCCCGGCTCTCGGGAACCCCCACGACTTGCGGGACTCCTCCATCTGACTTGGGAAGCGCCTTTCCCCGCTGACAGGGACCCCTGCACCCTCCAACTGGTGTGGGACCTCACCCCCTCTGACCCTGAGGGATGCATTCCCTGCCCGCCTGGTGTGGGGCCCCTGCCCCCGAGGACAGCCCTTCCCAGCCCCCTGTGGTTCCAGGACCCCCTAGTGTGACCTAGGAGAGAGCCCACCCCTCTCTGGCACCTGGTCACACCTGCGGCGGGTCAACCCACACCACGCCAGGCCTTCCTCCGCGTGCACCCCAGCTGTCCTCTGCCCCTCTTCCCGCTCGTCTTAACTCCGCTGTCTGGTCTGAATCCTTTCATCCCTGGGGACTGTCCCTTTTTCGCCCATCCTGGAGCTCGGTGCCTCTCTCCCGCCCTCTGTGTCCCTAGGCTTGGCAAGGACTGCGACCCCTCTTCTGTCTGCCAGACACGTCTCTCTGCCACACACCTTGGTGTCCCCAGAAAACCCATGTCTCTCAGCTCACGAGCCCAATTATCATTCCTGTCTCCGGGTATATGCTTGACATCTTTTCCCACCACGTTTTCAACAAAGCATAGTTTTGGGAACACACATCTGCTGATGCCCCCTGAGTCCTGCTGGCTCTTCAGTGGAAAGGTGAAACCTGGACAAAAGTGTAGGGTCAGAGAAGCATCTGTGCAAGGGAAGCAGGTGCTGCAGGCCGCGTCAGGGGCTCTGCAGCCTCTCCTTCCTCCAACCTTTGAGGAGCTGTAGTGACAAAGGTCTTTCTGGGCTGGGCTGTGGGCCCTCCTCCAGCCCCACCCCACAGGCTTCTCAGCAGAACAGCCCAGCCTGAGCCTGTGGGCATAGCGGGGCACCTTCCAGAGCAGCCAGTGGCCTCCTGGGCACCCGTCCCTGCTGGCCTCAATGAGCCCTCTAGTCAGGCCTCCCATGCCCTGTGAAAGGCGCACTGACGGCCAGCCTTCTCCCCTCTAGCTTGGAAGGGGTGTCCCATCCCGTTCAATGCAGAGCATCTTCCAGAGAGGCCTCAGGTGAAGCCCGGATTTGTTCAGGCAGTGTCTGTCACAAGGCCACCACAGGGGTCTGGGGACAGAGGGGTCTTGGTCTTCTCTTATTCTTGTCCAGGTCGAACCTGATCACAGAAGACAGTGTTAGATCACGGGGTGGGGGCTTGGCGGTGGAAATCATGTATTTGTTTAGTATATAGGTACCATTTTGTGTCACCAGCTCATCCCTGAGTTGAGGCGTAAGTCTAATTTGGTTTCTCCTACTAGCTAACAGTCTCCTTTCTTCCCCCTAAAGCTGTAGCCTAGGCCCCTAAAGCTGTAGCCTAGGTGTAGTTCCCCCCACATTCTCATAACCCACGGCATTGTTGTGAATGCATGGGTGTAAGCTGCTGGGGGTGTTTACCTGCCAGTGTAACCCTCTGACCTATCGTGCCTCGCGAGGTACAAGATAACAAGGCGAGTCCAGAGTGCAGCAGGAGCAGGTGTTGCTCTGGTGTCTGCCTCTGGAAGCGGGGAAAGGTGAGGAAACAGCTTCTCCCCCAGAGGCTCTGAAAGGAATGCAGCCCTTGATTTCAGCCCAGGGAGACCCATGTCAGACTTCTGCCCTGCATGGCTGTAAGTCTGCTCGTGGCGTTTGAGCTGCCAGATCTGCATGAGTTGTTACACTGGCAATGGAGAACCGACACACTCCTCTTGGGTAACTGCCGTCAGAACAGAGGGCTGGAAAATAGGTTGCCCTGCATGGTGTTTAACTTGACTGGGTGAGCATCTGTGAGTGCCCATTGTATGCAGGGTAAGAGACTGGGCAGATGCAGAATTTAGTAGGACCGACCCAGAGTCTCAGCCTTTAAGGAAGTTGTCCTAAAGGATGTGTTTGACTATGCGACCTTCTCCTTCCTGGTTCCTCCTGCTGCCCACCACCGTTCGCATTGAAATGGAATGTTCAAGCACAAAGGAAGCCTTGGTGAGTCCAGCACACAACGCCTTGAAACAGGAAACATTTTCAAGGAGCCTGGCCTACAGTGGGTGTTCACTGCTCGCTCCCTTCGAGACACGTCACTCAGCGTTCTTGCAGACACTGTCAGCTCTTGCAGACACTGTCAGCGCTGGTGCTTGGAAGCCCTTGGCCTCCGGCTTTGCTGCTCTAGAGAGCCTGTGAGGTCAGCCAGCTTAGCTCTTTATTTTCCAACCAGAAGTGCCCTTCGGCAGTGGGAAGAGTGGGGCCTCAGGTCTACCTAGCTCTGAGAGACTGGTGGGGAAGGCGGCTGCTCTGCAGGTGGCCCCAGCCCCACCCGGGATGCCTGGAGGCAGGGAGCTAGGAGTGGGCCTCCAGTATCTCCAGGCTGTGCTGTTACTTCCCTCCCAGGTCCTGAAAAGGAGGAGCTCTGCTCTGGCAGCTGCTGTTAAACCTGTTTGTTCTGCCACCTGTCACACTGCTCTTGGAGGAAGCTGCACACTAGACCCTCTTGGCTGCAGGCTGTGTCGGGAATGGCCGCCACCACTCCAAGCCTTGTGTAGAGACTGGTGGCAGGCCTGAGGTTGGTGCGGGAAGGTAGGGGTGTCTGAGCCAGTCCTCAGACTTAACCGAACAGTAGGGTGCTGCTTACCCTTGTAGGGAGGGAGCGTCTCCCTGGGTGAACAGGAAGAAAACATGCGGCTCCCCCGGGAGTCGGGAGCCTACCTGGAGTGGACAGACATAATGACCCCTTGCTGTGCCCCGCCTCTTTTATGAGGACCTACTGGTTTGACGAATCAGATGCATGAGCATCAGTGAGCCATTCTTGACACTGGTCCTAAAAAGAGGGGGTGAGAAGGAAATTAGGGTGCGCTTCCTGGCTGGTGGTTGCTCCACACAGTGACTCTTTGCAGGATGTCGGCCTGCACTGTGGCTGGTGCAGGAGAAGGGAGGCCAGCCAGGGGTGCATGTCCTGGGGTTTTGAAGCGGCCTACCTGAACAGGTGAGCCTGGCCAGGCAAAGAAGCGGTGACTTTTTATTGCAGCAGTTTGGTTCTGAGTTTCCTGATGATATAAAGTCAGCCCGTCATGCTGCAGATGGGGGGGCTGGCAAACTTCTTGAGACAATGAAGCAAACATTCAGACTGCCTGCAGCTTTGAGGAGTGGGCAAGGAGAGAAGCCTCCGACGGGCCCTTCTGGAAACAGCTTGGTCACTTCGCCTGTCACCATCACTGGCTCATTTCTGTTGGTCCCTGTAATGGGGCAGTTTTTACTTCAGTTACAGTTATTTTCTTTAATAAAAATGCAGGCTCGCTGTGCACCAGGTCACCAGCAACAAGACGCTGCAGGCAGCTTGCCATCAGTTCCAGGTGGTGAGACAGCATGGAATTGTGGGGAACAAATGAAAGGCTGGAAACTTTCTACAAAATAGAAGTAATTCTTTGGGACACAAAAGGCGAGATGGGGACCAGGGTTTTGGCCCAGAAGGAAATTATCTCGGTGTTGAAGCTAACAGGATTTTCTGGAAGGCAGACAGCAGTCTTTTTCCTTAACAAGAGGCAGTGGAGGTGTTGGGAGCCACCCGACTGTGCAGATACCCTTCTCTCCAGGAGCTCAGAGGCCACGGGGACTGCTGTGAACAGGCGTGTGCTGCGAGTAGGCATGGCTGCTGTGGAGCCAAGCCCAGACAGAGGCGGCGCAAAGGACTGTCAGGAGGCCCCCCGTAACAACGCCCACAGATTCGGTGGCTCAAAACAACACATACCTCTTCGCTCATTGTTCTGGACGTGATAAATGCAGTCAGTTTCCCTGGGCTGGAGTCAAGGTGTCAGCACGGTCAAGCCCTCCGCCAGCCTTGCCGTCTCCAGCTCCTGGGGGCCCCAGGCATTCCTTGGCTGCCACCACATCACTCCAGTCTCGGCCTCTGAGGTCACGTGGCCTCCTTTTCTATCTCATAAGTTCTCCTGTGCCCTCCTTTTATATGGGCACTCGTGATTGCTCTTAGGGCCCATCTGCCTGATCGCCCAACTCAGGACCCTTAAGTCACTCAGCAATCTCTGCTGACACATAAAGGGCACTTACGGGTGCAGGGCTTGGGCCTGGAGACCCTCAGGCACCCACCTGAGGGATGCCCACATAGTCTGGGAGGGCATGCTCCACCATGACGGGCAGCGGAAGCATGACCATTGTACAGCCAGGGCCTCCGTGGCGGGGAGAAGCATCCCAGCTGGAGGAGCATCGTGTGCAGGGGTTTGGCACACAGGATGTGGAATTGTAAATAACCCAGCAAATATGGGTGGAGAGGCACTCTCTAGGCTGAGGCCTGTATCCTTTAGCAGGAAGGCATTGGATTCCAGTAGAGAATTTTAAGCAAATTCACTTTTAGAAAAGCATTCTATCAGTAGTGTGGAGGTGGACTTGAGGAACCTGGACTGGGGAGCTGCACGCTGTCCTCTGGAGGGATGGGGAGTAGATACCCCAGCCTGGCAGGCTGTGTAGTGTTTGCCTTGGTGCTGGACAGTCAGGAGGGCACAGGCAGGCAGGAGCAGCTGTCAGCCCAATTCTGGTGGCATCGGACATAGCTGGCGGCAGCAGGGCTCTGAGAAGGTGGCACTGTTCCACCTGGCTTACACGTGAGGAAATCAGGTGTCAGGTGAAGCCCCCCGGGTGAGGTCCTACAGCTGGTAAACAGTAGAGCGCAGGTTGGATCCAGATGGTCTGGGTCATCAGGAGGCCAGGGACAGAGGGGACCAATCCAGAGCTGGGGTGTGGACTGTGAGGGGATGTGGCTCCTGCTGGGGTGTGAGGAGGTGAGAGAGCGGCCAGGCTGCCGCCCAGGATAGCCCCTCAGGGCTAGGAGTGCCCTCCGCCAGGCCAGCAGATTCCTGAGGGGAACCTGTTCAGGTGCAGCGGCACTCGAAGAAGAGGCTCAGCAGCTGGCCGCGGGCCTGGAATTGAAGGGAAAGTTGAGGCTAGGAAGGTGTGCAGGGCCCCCCATGTAGGGGTCACGCCCCTAGAGACTGAGGTAGATTCAGAAGAGGTGGGCAGCAGTGGGGAGGCAGCCTCAGGCTGAGGAGAGCCAGACAGTGAGGGGACCCGGGGAGAGTGTCACCATGTATGTCTGCTGTCCCTGCTGGCAGGACATGCAGCGAGAGACCCCCTGCATGTGCTTTTGGGGGTGGCATGGGGTGGGGGTCCTCCATTTGTTCACAGATTAACCACACACCCACAACATGTACTGAGTACTTTTAGCACATCTGAGAACATGAGCGTATTCTGCATCCCATGGTGACAGAGGTGGAAGACTGGGCACGTGTGTAGACGGGGAAGAATAACCAGAAGAGCAGGTGTGGCTGAACTGACCCTAAGCAGCAGAAGGGCCCCCTTTCTCCTGGGCCTCCACGTCGTCTGCTGGGAGCTTGCGGGCAGGAGATGGGGTAGGACCTCCAGTGCCAGTGAGGATGGCGGCTCAGGGATGGAGAAGGAGCCGGCCAAGAGCAGTAAGGGTGATACGCTGCAATGGGGACAGCAGTCTACACTGGCAGGCCTTGTGCCCGCCACACTTTCAGCTCTGTGACGGCCCCTCGGCCTTCGGGGGCTGGGCCCAGGGCTGTGGGTTTGCAGTCTAAGGTGGGGTGTGGAGATGGAGCGGAGGGGCTGTTGAAGAAATGAACCCTGAGTTTCCACCAGTCGTCCAGCTATCAGCTAGGAGCACAGGCGAGCAGTGGGCGTGTCCCTGTCCTGCAGAGCTGCGGCAGGGAGGAGCAGGGCGCCGGGGTGGGGGGCAAGCACGTGGGGCAGACTCCGTGGGCAGCCAAGTCCTTCTGAGGAGCCGACGTTCTGCCCAGTGGAGGAGGGTGGCTGCTGGGGCCGGGGGAGGTCTGGCACGGGCTGTGCTGTGCGGGGCAAGGGTTCATTCCCGGAGTGTGGGCCACCAAAGCAGGGATGACACCTTTGATGAGTGCCTGGAAAAGCAGGTGTCACTGGGGCATAGTGGGCAGGCGTCAGAGGGTAGTGGCGGCAGTTGGACACAGGATTCCTGGGCGCCCGTGAGGGGGCGTGGAAGCAGACGGGAGTGAGCTGACAGGGCCAGCAGTGGGGTAGATGATGCGGATGCAGGGGTCGCGGCCATGCCCTGGTTTGTCACACTGGTGAGGTTCGCAGCTGTTAGTTGAAATATTTCCATGTAGAACAGTGCATCTTGCAGGGATTCGATGGCGGGCTGGCCTGGGTGGTCCTCCATCACCAGCCCTGCTCCCAGGGGAAGGTGTACGAGCAGAAGGTGAACACAGGCAAGTGAGACAGGTACGTACTATGCATAAGGTGTGTTACACTTAGAAACCAGGCAGGATTTGGAATAGGTGAGGAAAGAGTTGAGAGATACGTCGAGCCGTGGGTTTGGAGCCTTGGAGTCGGGCAGCCAGAGGAGGGGCAGCCGGCTGGCCTGCTTGCCGGCCGCGGAGGCCTCAGCAGCTGGCTCCATGGACACGTCCTGAGGTACGGGCAGGAGGACAGCCCCGGGCCCACTCCCCCAGGCGCGCTCTGGGAGGCAGGTCCCTCGTTGTGCCATCTAGGTCGCTTTTCTGCACCGGACCCTCTGGCCAAGACCTGAGAACCTATCCAAAAGCAAACAGAGGGAAGGGCAGGCTTCTATGTGGAACCATTGCTGTATTTTTCCATCTTTCGAGCCAGTGGCCTGTGGTGTGAAGGAGGAGCTTCTCTGTGGCGCCCAGACGCTGGCCCTCGTGGTCTGCTTGTGGGGGGCTCGGGGTGGCACGGAGCGACTGAGCCCCTGCACCCTCCCAGGCAGTGAGAGGAGTATCTGACCCTACAGTCACACCGCTGGTTGGTTGGGGGAAGAGGCCGGAGGGCCCCTGTGGCCCTGCGGGGGGAGTTTCTCAGGCTGGAATTACTGAGTTGCAGCCGAAGGACAGACAGAGCTGCAGCCCAGGGCTGAGTTCTGTGATTATGTTTCCCCAGCTTGGCGGCTGCCCCAGAGACAGACGCTGGCCTGGCGCCGCAGTGGCCATGCTGAGCTGCTGTGGTCTGTGCCTGCGACAAGAGCAGGGGCAGGTGGTGGAGCTGCAGTTCTGGCCACTGCCACCAGTCAGTGAGGCTGTGCCCAGGGAATGGGCAGGGGGCCTGAGGTCAAGGCAGGCTCCAGGTGGCAAGCACCGTCCAGACTCTGGTCCCTCGGTTATTTGCATAATAGAAAGGCACCAGGGAGCAGATAGTACCAAAAACAGAAGTATTTCTCTTTGGTCTGAATCTGTTTTATACTTACTGGAATGTTACAGAGATGTAACCCAGGAGGAAGTGAAGACTCACTCAATGAGCGTACGTCTACTCTGTGCACTGTTCTAGGAGCTGGGGGCACAGATGGACAAACTGATGATTGCATAACATGATGGCAGATGGTGACAGATGCCAGGGAGGGGGATGGCAGGTGCCGTCGGGGAGGGCTTGTTGGATGAGGTGACGCTTGATTACAGAAGCCACCTGTGCCCTCTCTGCCATCTGGCCCACCTTCCCCCGCCCCAGCCCCCGTCCCCGGTCCCCTGTGGAGATCGCCGGCACCAGCCCACAGAGAACCTCTTTCCTCACTGAGTTTTCTGTCCTGCTAGCTGGGACAGAGGACTCGAATAATTTTGCTTTGTAAAGACTTCTCATCTTGCTGAATAGGGGCAAATAAAGATATTGCTAGAGTCAGGGTTTAATTAAGCTAAGGATGTAATAATGGCCACAGAGTAGCAGCACTGCTTTTCATTCTGGGTATGGCAGCCTTCTGACTACACACCTTCAAGTAATTGGGAAGCCACCATGCTTTGCAGGTCGCTGACCTCTGTCCTCTCTCCCTGGATTGGCAGGTCCCTCCGGTACTTCAGTCTGATGCCCGTCCAGCCTCCCAGCCACCTGGAATGGAATGAGTCTATGCATGCCCTCCGGATAAGCGTGGGGGGCCTTCCTGTACTAGCATCCATGACCAAGGCTACAGACCCACGTTTCCGCCCCCGCTGGAAGGTCATCTTGCCATCCTTTGTGGGCGCAGCCCTCCTCTGGCTGCTCTACTCCCATCGCCCAGCCCCGGGCAGGCCCCCGGGGCCCAACGCCCACAACTGGAGGCTTGGCCGGGTGCCTGCCGACCACTACAATGACACCTACCCCCTGTCTGCCCCCCAGAGGACACCAGGTGGGACTCGGTACCGGATCGCTGTTATTGCTGACCTGGACACAGAGTCAAGGGCCCGAGAGGAAAACACCTGGTTCAGTTACCTGAAGAAGGGCTATCTGACCCTGTCAGATAGCGGGGACAAGGTGGCTGTGGAATGGGACAAAGGCCATGGGGTCCTGGAGTCCCACCTGGCAGAAAAGGGGCGGGGCATGGAGCTGTCTGACCTCATTGTCTTCAATGGGAAGCTCTACACCGTGGATGACCGAACGGGGGTCATCTACCAGATCGAAGGTACCAAGGCCGTGCCCTGGGTCATCCTCTCTGACGGTGACGGAAGTGTGGGGAAAGGTAGGTTGGGCCATCTCTCCGTCTCGCGAGCTTGGTTGAGGTTCCAGGCTGACTATCCACTAGCTGGGTTTGCACACACTCTGTAAAGCATTCGCCAGTCCGGAAGGAGGGACCCTCCAGGAAGAGCTCATCTCCCTCCTGCTCTGACCCGTGGTCCCACCAGAGCCAGGAGCAAAGCCTTGTGGGGACCCCAGACCAAAGCTGCTTCCAGGAGTGGGCCAGAGGAGTGGGGATTCTGTGCAAGACGAGGTTGAGGGCATCCCCAGCGCCTCCAGGCACGTTCCCTTTGTGTCCTAAGAGGAATCTTAAGAGGGCACTGGGGGTTACACCCTCCACATGCCTTCCCTGTAAAGCCATGGTGTCAGATGGTTCTTATTTTGAACTGAGACTTTATTAAAAAGGTAGACTGCTGCTGCCCAGCTCTCCTTGCTGAAAACCCAGCAGAAGGAGGGTCTGTGTGTGACTAGCAGTGACCCCACTTGTGTGGGATCTGACCTCTGAAGTCAGCTGTGACCCACTGCTCTCTTGTTTGCCAGCAAGGAGCTTCTGCTCTCAGCGGGCAGGGAACCGAGCTACTCCGGGGAGCAGAGTAGCTCAGGGCCTTCAGCCAGGGGAGCAGGGAAGGCCGTGAATCATCCCTGTGTTTGTCTCACTGTCTCCAAGGCGGGTCTGCCCCTCCTAGAGAGCTGAACACTGCAGCCTTTCTGGGGTCACAGGAGGAGTTGCATAAACCCGGGCCCCTGGGCACTGCCTGCCATGCCTTCCCCAGTGATAACATCTCCATGTTTGCTTGGGCTGCGCCACTTGGCGGGGAGGTGTCTCAGCTGGGTTGCAGATTTATAGGCATCTATGATGTAGTTCTGTTTGCCTCCTGGCTTGGGGAAAGCTGAACAAAGGTGGCCTCGGGGTTGCCCTTGTGTTCAGGGTGTGAGAAGGGACAGAAGACCTGGTAACTGGACCGTGTCTCACCTCAGAAGCAGCCTGGGGAGCAATGAGGTCCTGGGACTGCGGGAGTTAGGGGTCCCTCCAGAGCCACCTGCAGAGAACATTACAGAGGCCACTGGCATCTCCAGGTGGGGGAGTTGCAGCTCCAGCTCCTCAGGGCTGGCAAGAAGCTTGCAAAATACCTGGGGAAGAGGGCATAGCTGAGAACACCAGGCAGGAGCAGGCGAGATGCGGCTGGCATCAGGCTCCCACGTGGCCTGCGCTGCAGCCTTCAGATCAGCCTCATGTGAAATGAGCACCTCAGGACATAAGCCCTCTGGCCAGGACAGCACTGAACCCCCGCCAGACCCCACTGAGCCAGCTCTGGCTACTGGCACTTTATTTTCAGGGATAAGCCAGTATGGCCGGCCACAAGGACGGCAGATGAGTTCTGCTGTGGTGAGTACTTCAAGGGCTACTGCTTTCCTTGGATTTGGGGATAATCTTGAGCTTGAGAAATGGCGTTTGGGGACCAGAGATTTCCAAGTGGTTGGCTGGGAGGGGAGCCCTGGGGGCAGAAGCTGGTTAAATTGGCCTCAGAGAAGATGCCCCAGCAGAGTGCTGGGAGCCAGCTGCAAAGGCCAGAGAGCTGCTGCCTGGAGCAGGGGGGAGGCCGGAGGATGGGCACCCAACTGCGCCCCCTCTGGGTATGGAGATGGAGCCATGCTGCCCCGTGCCCTGCTGTCTGGTCATTGCCGCACCAACATGGATGACCTGTGACCCCAAGGCTGCTGGCCAAGAGGCTGTCTGTTGTTGCCTGTCTGGACCCATGGGAGCTGCCAAGCAGAGGGCTGGCCAGTGTCTCAGCGTGCCCTCGTCTCCTTGTCCCTAGGCTTCAAAGCCGAGTGGCTGGCTGTGAAGGACGAGCATCTGTATGTGGGTGGCCTGGGCAAGGAGTGGACCACCAGCACGGGGGAAGTGGTGAATGAGAACCCCGAGTGGGTGAAGGTGGTGGGCCGCAAAGGCGGTGTGGACCACGAGAGCTGGGTGTCCAACTACAATGCGCTGCGGGCCGCTGCTGGGATCCAGCCACCAGGTGAGAGCCCCGGGCCCCATCCAGTGGGTGTGACAGTGACAGGTGTCCGCACACGGCGTGTGTGTCCTCTGTGGGTCTGCTTCTGAAGCACAGTGGGTTCGTTCCTTGCTCGGTTTTGGTGATTTCGGCTGTCTCTGAGGGCCGCTCCCAGGGGGCCAGTGGTCTGTTTCCTCTTTCCCGTCCCTCACCCGACAGAGGGCCACCTGCTGCCCTTTCTGGCTGTTCCCTTGAGGGTGAGGGGCCCCCAGACACGGGAGAAGCAAGGCAGACAGAGCTCTGTTTTTTTTCCCCTCGTCATCCCAGAGCCTCATGGTTTGTGGGGGGAAGCCGCTGTTCTCAGAGTGGCCTGACCCTGAGCACGATGCTGTGCCCCAGACCGGGCTCGTTTTGCGAACTTAGATGTGAAATGGGTGCTTCCCTTCAACCTCGGAGCTGAAAGGCTCTCCCCATGCTTCTGCTCATGCCCGGCCCCCTTGCCCTGTGCCCCTTGCGTAGCACCAAGGGGGCAGAAATCAAGACAGCTCCCTGCCAGGGGAGGTGGGGCGCACCGGGCCGCGCGGAGGCCGGAGGATTGGGGACGCTGCCAGTCGGGCGGCCCACGAGGCGGGCGGGCGGGGCCCCGAGGGCTGGCCGGGGGCGTCCGGTAACCGGGCCCTGCGTGCGCCCCAGGCTACCTCATTCACGAATCCGCCTGCTGGAGCGACACGCTGCAGCGGTGGCTGTTCCTGCCGCGCCGGGCCAGCCGCGAGCGGTACAGCGAGCGCGACGATGAGCGCCGGGGCACCAACCTGCTGCTGAGCGCCGCCCAGGACTTCAGCCACGTGTCCGTCAGCCACGTGGGGGACGTGGTCCCCACGCACGGCTTCTCCTCCTTCAAGTTCGTCCCCGACACCGACGACCAGGTCATCGTGGCGCTCAAGTCCGAGGAGGACGGCGGCAGGATTGCCACCTACATCATGGCCTTCACGCTCGACGGGCGCTTCCTGCTGCCAGAGACGAAGATCGGAAGTGTCAAGTATGAAGGCATAGAATTTATCTAAGTTCTGAAAATTGAGACGTTGGTCAAGGCCAGGGGTTGGATGGTCTTAAGCTACGTCAGGACTCATTTTACAAAAATCAGAGGACTACCCTTTTGTGTGGTGTTCTGTTTTGCCATTTTTTCCCTTTTCTGGAGCCCTGAGGTGTATTCCAGCCTAGCCAGGCAGGCCCACGTGCACGGAGCCCCACGTGGGCTTTCTCCGCGCTGGGCGGGGCCGCGGGGCCGGGGGTGGCCGCGTCCCTCCGCTGCCATCTGGTGGTAGAAGCTGATCGTTGCAGGTATCTTGATTTGGGGCCATACCCCTGATTCTACCATGTCCTTCCATCAGACCTCCCTCCCTTTTCTTTCCATTTGGTCTTTTGTTCAATAAATATTTTTTGAGCTCCTACTATGTGTCAAGCACTATGCCCCCTCTGGGAACACAGCAGCGAGTCTGAAGTGGGCCTGTCCATCGGAACTTCCAGGCCACCCCCTTCTCTTCATTCCTCATGAACCTCTGGCATTAAATCCTTCTCTGCAGGTCCTTGGAAGAGAAGCTATTTACACTGCAAGATGTTGTGGGGCAGCTGCCCAAATGCTGCAGGGAAGGGCACCAGCTCACGGGCTTGCCCCCCAGCCTAAATCAGATAATCTGTGTTTCATGTGACTCACTCCATTTTCTTCCTTCAGGAA
Source organism: Manis javanica (assembly GCF_040802235.1). Classification (NCBI taxonomy): domain Eukaryota; kingdom Metazoa; phylum Chordata; class Mammalia; order Pholidota; family Manidae; genus Manis; species Manis javanica. Next base: position 180,329,049 of record NC_133159.1, on the reverse strand, counting down.
AATTCTGTGGCTATGTAGCACTTTGAAGTGTTCTTAATCATTAACTTATTTCAATTAAAGCAATTACCTTTCTTATAAGATGGAATCACTGAATCTTATCATACAGGGCAAAGTCTCAGTTAACAAATCCATTCCAGGCAGTGAAGGACATTGTAATGAAGTTACAGTTGATAAGGCAAGTTTTTAAGCTTTTTCCTAAGTCCTTGGCCAAAGGCTGCAAAGATGAAGAAAGCCTTGCGTTTTTCTAGTGACTATCGGAAATCGTCATGCCTTTAAAGACTTCCATGAGTGACTTGAATTTTTATTTCCTGACTCTAGTGGGACCCTAGATTTTAACATGCCTGCACTTGGCCCCAGTCTGGGCTTCTTTAGTCAAGAGGATGGTGGCTTCTGTCCCTGGCCTTTTATTTCTCCTCTTCTCTGTGGAAACTCCTCCCACAAGCCCCAGCTTGTCTTCCTCCCTGTGGTCCCTTCTCCATGCTCCGGACAGGTTGGCCAGGACCGAAGCGGAGAAGGGCTGAGAGCACCGACCCCCGACCCCAGAAGATACCTCACCCCCCAAGAGATTGTAGAGGCCCTGGGAGGCCTGACTTTTAGGCCCTGTTCCTGTGCTGGTCCCAGTCTTACATATTTTCCCATGTGGAAACTCATACCGCTGCTCGAAGGGAACCCAGTGAGGATCCATCTTTCTTGCACTGGTTTTCTGTTTCTTCCATTGCAAAACAGAGGGAAAGAAGGAAAACTTGCTGAATGTGACACATTTCTCTACAACTTGGCTCCTGCTGGACACAGCTTGGAAGTACCAAGTCTTTTCTGACTTTTCCTGGCTCGGCTCCCTGACCCACCACTTTGATAACCACCAGTGATGTCGCTGTGTGATTTCAAGACTACAGACACCAAATTAGGACAGCTGGGAGCCTGGGACAGTCACTAAGTTGAGACCCTCTGAAGGTGCCCCAGCAGTGGCCTCTGCCCAGAGCAGCATTTTCAGTCTGTGATTTTCAAATATTTTAAAGCTAGCCTTGCCTCCCCTCTGTATTCCCTGCTGTAAGCGTCATGATTTTGTTCCTTCCAACTGGAGCCATTGTTTTGTAAATAATAAAGTTCCAGAGGGGGCTGTGAGTCCTCTGTGTTTCCTGGTCTGTGTTGGCTTTCCACCAGGGGTGTGCTGGGGAACACAGGAGAGATGGTGGGTCACACACCCAGCTCCAGAGGGGCGCCCTCCATCCTTTTCTCGGGGGAGGGGACCTGATATGCCATCGAGTTCCTGGGACAGGCACCTTTGCAGACCAGGGAAGCCTTTCTCAAAACCCGATTATCCAGTCCAATTTCTGAAGTCAGAAGATGCCCATTTGGCCATAGTGGTTAGGAATGTAGGTTCCAAAGTCACTCCCAGGTTCCATTCCTGGCTCTGACACTTTCTAGCTGCACAACCTCAGGCAGATTGCCTCTTTCCTGTGCCTCAAGTTTCCTCAGCTGTAAAAGGAAGGTAACAGCAGATAACTCTGTAGAGCTGTGATGACTAGTATCTGACACTAGCACCCCCTAGCCCACTTTCTTGGTGACCCAGTGATGACAGCTGCAAGGCTGGTAATGAGAAGGAGCTACACCAGGCGTGTAGGCCGGTCAGGTGCCTTTAGCATACCTGATGAATCTTCAGGAATAGAGGAAACTGTTGCAAAGAAGCCTGGGGAACAGTGAAAAGGGAGGCTGGTAAAGAAGAGGCCTGCACTAGAGGAGCGGCCTTCGGAGGCGGAAGGGGCACCTGGAGAGCATGCTGCCAGAAAGCCAGTGTGCCCGCATCTTCCTCTTGTCCCTTCAGACCCTCTGTTTCCTTCCTGTCCTGCTCTGTGTCCTGAGAGGCTGACCTACAGTGCTCCTGGGATTGACCCCTGGCGGCAGGGTTGCCTGCGCACTGTTTCTCAAGGCAGCTCCCTCCACACTCTTGGCCTGTGTTCCAGTACCTGCTCCCTGCCCTTGTCCCTTGGGCCTGGGAGTGGTCATAGCTCCAGATGCCAGTTACCCTGTGGTAAAACTACTCACTCTCACCTTGCAGTTAGCGCCTTTCTTAAAGCCTCCTCAGATTCTAATTTGGAGCCATGTGTTTCCTGCTGGGAACCTGACCGGTACAGCCTGGGAAGAGAGGCAACCATCACATACCACAGGGAGTCAAGCAAGAAGGTCTGGAGAGTGTCCGTGGGCTGAGCAGCAAGGAGGACTTGGTGTTCTTGGGGGTCCCTGCAAGAGCAGTTCCAGGGGAGCGTCAGGCTGAAGCAGGAACCAGATGAGGGATTGCAATGGAGGAGCAAGGGGCTGAAAAGCAGCTCTTGACGGTCTCTTCAGGAAGCCTTGACACGCTGGACTCACACGTATGGACGTACGCCCGCTTGGCCCTCCCATATCCAGTGTGCAGTTAATCCGAAAGAAAACTCTCCAAAGTCATCTTAGAACTGAGTGAGAAAAATGACAGTAATTTATTCCCAAATGTGAACTCTGTCTTCTTGAGCACTTTAAAGTGGCAAGTTTCAAGGTGATTATACCTTAATAAAATTGTTATAAGACTGAAACAAAGCAAAAGTAAAATACCTTCAAACAAGGAAAATTCTAAGCCCTAAAGGCTTTATTGGTGAATTGTACCAAACACTTAAGGAAGAAATAATCCCATGCCAACACAAAAGCTTCCATGAGCGGGGGAATTGGGAACACTTCTGAACTCACTTTTTGAGGACACCACTACCCTGATTCTAAAAACAAACAAATATAAGAAAAGAAAAACACCACCATCCCTCATTAACATAGATGCAAAAATCCTTGGCAAAAATTTAGCCAGTTGAATCCAGCACTATATAAAAAGGAAAATACTTCGTGGTGAAGTATGCTTTATTCCAGGAATGCAAGGTTAGTTTAATATTCTAACATCAATATAATTCACCATATTCATAGACTGAAAGGAAAAAATATATGATGATCTCAAAAGATACAGGAAAAGCTTTTGACAAGTTCAACACCCATTCATGATTTAAAACAAGCTTAAAAAAAAAAAGAAATTCTTCACTGACTAAGAATAGTGTCATAAGGGGTGTCTGCAGAAAATCTACCATGGTATTATACTTCATCATGGAAGACTATTTCCAACCTAAGGCTAGGAACCAGTAACAATGCTTTCACCCTTTTTTTTCCCTCCACATATCTTTTTATTTTAAAATTATTTTAAGCCGCATACAAGTCACAGAACTGGTATAATGTTGCTGTGTTCCCTTCACACAGCTCTCACCAGCGGTAAAGTCATACAGTTATCATGGTTTAAGTCTGGAGAAAGGAAATTCTGGGGCAAAATACCTCTAAAAACCAAAATCAGTCAAAGGGAGAAAATAAAGTTTAAAATCCGTTTATTGCTCACAAACTGCGGTCCCGGACCGGCTCTCTCTCCTGCTCCAGCAGAAGCAAAAACCGGCCCCCGCCTTCCCTCTCAGGTACAGATAAGCCCTCCATTGCCCAGGTAATTACCCACTGATATGGAGATGAACTTCTCTCCACCCCTGAGGAATGATGCAAATGCATTAAAGCCATACTTCTCTCCACCTCTGAAAGCTTAGTGATTGATAAGCAGATGTACTAAAGCCAGGCAAGATATTCTGGAAATATTACAATTTTACCCACGCAGTTGTAAACACAACGATCAAACCAGGAAACTGACATTGATGTCATCACTTTTGCTCACTAGCATCGCATGGGGGGTCCCAGATGGTGCAAGTAGGCAAGAAAAGTCATTCAGATTGGGACAGAAAGAGCAAAACTCTCCTTATTTGCCAATGACAAGATAAACCAGGTAGAAAAATCTGAGAAGTCTTCAAAAAATAACTACTAGAACTAGAAAATAACTACGGTTGAGTTTAGCAAAGCTGAAAGACACGTGGTCTACATACAGAAATTAATTTTGTTTATAGCTGCAGTGAACAACTGGAAATTTTTTAAAAGAGTGCCATTTATAATAGAACAAAAAACATGAAGTAGTTAGAAATTAATCTAGCAAACTATATACAAGATGTCGGACGAAACCACAAAGCACAAGGCAGGAAATCAAGACCCAAATAAATGGAACGATAGACTGTCTTCACAGATGGGAGACTCAATTTTGAGAAAAAACAAACAAACAAAATAGAAGCACTTAACACTGTTTAACTCTTAGACTTAATGTAAGGCGGTAAGTAATCAAAACTTTAGTACTGGCATGAGAAGAATAGACATATAAATCAATAGAACAGAAAAGTCCCCAGAAATAGACCCATATGTCTGTGGTCAGTTGATTTTGGACAAAGGTACCAGGGTAATTAAGTGCAAAAAAAAGATTGTCTTTCCATCTGTGGTGTTGGGACTACTGTAATCTATATGTAGAAAGATTTTTTGAAATCCTTATCTCCCACCGTACAAGAAATTAATTGAAAATATATTATAGACCTAAATGTTAGAGCTAAAACTACAAACTTCTAGAAGAAGATAGAGGAGAAAATCTTTATGACCTTGGATTAGGGCAAAGATTTCTTAGATGTGAAATCAAAAGAATGAGAATTTGAACTTCAACCACATTCAAACCTTTTTCTCTTAGAAGACACTGTTAATAAAAAGGTAAGCTGTTCATTTAAAACAAAATTTGCAAAATCGTGTATTCACTATGGACTTGTATCCAGAATATATAAAGGACTTAACTCAGAAACAAGAAAAACAACCCAATAAAAAATGTGCATAAGATTTAAATAGACACTTCCCCCAAGAGGACGTATGGATGACAAATAAGCATGTGAAAACATGCCAACACCATTAGCCATTAAAACCACAGGGAGATTCTACTACGGCCCTGCCAGAATGGATAAAATTAAAAACTGGCAATTCCAGTATTGGTGAGGATTTAGAACCACTGAAACGGTTGTAAAATTGCAAGTAGAAATTATGGAAAACAGTTTAACAGTTCCTTAAAAAGTTAAACATACATCTCCCATATGACCCAGTAATCCTAACCCTTGTTATGTACACAAGAGAAATAAAAACATGTTCTTACAAAGGCTTGTCTACAAATGTTCCTAACAGCTTTATTCAGAATAATAAAAATCAGACTGGCCCAAATGTCCCTCAACGTGTAAATGCGTGAACGAGTTGTAGCCTCCATATACAGTGGACCACTACTCAGCAAAAAGTGAACCAATCACTGATATTTGCAAAGACATGAAGAAGTCTCAGAAGCATTATGCTAAGTAAAAGCAGCCAGACACGAAAGGTTACATTTTGTTTCCGTTCATGCGCAACTCCAGAACACGCAAAGCTGCAGTGGCAGTAAACAGATTCCCGTTGCCAGGGAAGGGGGCTGGTGGAGGGGACTGACTGCTAAGGAGCAGAAGAGAATGGAGATGATGAAGATGTTCTGTATGTTAGGATTGCCGTCGTGGTTATCATCTGTAACATTCATCAAAAAACTCATTAAATTGATGCATTTTATTGGATGTAAATTATATCTCAACTCAACTTAAAAAGAAAATGTGGGTTTGAATCCCATCTCTCCCCCTTCCAGCTGCATAACTGGGGTGATTTTCCTTCTCCGTGCCTGTTGTCTTACCTGTGAAATGGGTTAATCGAACAGCCATCTCCCACAGGGTGGGAGTGTTAAATGGACCTATCACACCACCAGTTTCATGTAGCACCCGGTGGCATCGATGTTGGCATTACAGGGAGTGTCTGCACATCCGAGAGGGGACTTGGTGGGGGCACAGAACACCTCAGCCAGCTTGGGCCTCTCCCTCTGAAACCCCAGCCTCCCCGTGCCGGCTCTCAGCCCTGGCGTCCTGTGCCACAGCGGCGGGTCCGCACCGTCTCTCCCGGCCGGTTGTTGGTGCCGACCGGCCTCAGTCTCCTTGTGGAGCCGCCCCACCCTGCAGCAGATCATCTCGAGCTCCTGTTCTGTGTCCCATTATAGGAGATTAAGGCCAGAAAGGCCTGGAGAGCCCCCTGGAGCAGACACCCAGGCTTCAGCTCCCCAGTGAGGCCTCAAGCTTATATTTTACCTGCCTGGATGCAAAGGACTTTCCAGAACCCTGGGGCTAAGGATTCAGCAACTTGAGTTAACACCTCCCAAACAATTTCTCTGCAGTCCAGTCTTTGGCCACAATCCGCCGAGACTGAAGTGACAGTGCTGGTGTTTTTGTGTCAGTGGCACCGAGGCCCTTCTCCTGGGGAGGGTTTTAAACCCAACACAGCCTCTTTTTCCAGTCCTGTTTCCAGCTGCTCCTCCCCCAGGGTCTTGGCAGGGATAAAAGAACCGCAGAGCCCCCTAAAACCTCACACAGTGGGCAGCCACAGCATGCTGGCGTGGGGGCTCCCTCTCGTGGGTTGCCAGGGAACAGTGGTCCTCAACCCTGGGTGTACTTTGGAACCACTTGAAAGGCTTTTAAATGCCAGTGTCTGTCCCCTCCCCAGAGATTGTGACTTAATGGGCCTGGGCACTGGGGGTTCATGATCCCAGGTGAGGCTGAGCCTAACGTGCAGACCAGGTCTACAGCTAGAAAGATCTAGAAAGACAGGACAACCCTGGCTAACAACCTGGGGATGCAAGTGGCAGAAACAAAAAAGGGTGTTGATGGCCTCATTTAACCATGACACCAGGGTTGACCTTCAGGCCAGCTGGACCCAGGAGCCAAAAACCATAGCACTGGGGCCTCGTTTCCCCCAACTCTCAGCTCCACCCTCATCGGGGCTTCCTCAAGCCACAAGCTGGGGTACCAGCAGCTTCAGGCCACGTGCTGCCTATGAGGGTCCCACAGACAATGCAGACCCAGCCTGTCCATGCCCAACTTCTGCTCATCCCCCTGACCCCAGCTTACCCAATGCCAGCCCCTGGGGCTGGTCCCGATCAAAAGAGTATTTAAATTCAAGTGCAGCCATCAGCCTTCTTGCTCCAGTTATCAAGCCAGCCAAGTGCAGCCTTGGGCTGCTGCCAGGCAGGATACCCACAGTCAGACCCAGAGGAGGGAGGGGGCCCAAGAAGCCTTGCCAGTAGCCAACCCCAGAGGAAACCTCAGTCAGGTGGTTTCTGGAAATCGAAACTAGATTCAATGTTTGAAGCATTTGCTGGGAGCAGCCTGGCCACGCTGCTCTGTTACTGGGTTTCTGGGGTGAAGTGGCCTGCAGAGGGTCCTGCAGTGGGGCCTGGGAGGCTCCAGCACAGCTGTCAGGAGGCCCCCAGCAGGTAAGCTCATGCCTCTTGCTCTCAACTGGCCCCTCTCTCTGCACAGCATGATCTAGTGGGGGCCAAGTCTCCTGTTTACACCAGCTGGGGACCTGATGCTCTTCCGGAGCCCAGGGACCGTCACTGCTGCTCACAGATCTGTAGGGCCTCTGCGTCCTATTGGGCAGTTTGTTTACTACACAAGGACACCAGCCAGAGGGGTGGGCAGGCTTGGGATTGCACCCACCGCCCTCTCAACTGGTCCGCGCCTTCCTGCCCGGGCCTGCCCCTGCCCAAAAGAAGAGCTTTTTCTAATTTGCACAAAGGCACCATGGGCCGGGGCAGGCAGCCTTGTGCCAGCTTCCCATACGAGAGAGTCAGGCACAAACAGGTGGCCGGGGCCATTCCAAGGGCAGCGACATTTGCCTGCCCTGCACCAGGTGCTTGGCCGGCTGTTTTCTAGGGCCCCAAGCTCCTGTCCCAGGTGAACAAACCTGGTGGTGGTGGCTCTCCAGGGAGCACAGAGGGTGGCTATCCAGGTTTGCTTGGGACTAAGGGTGTGTCCCAGGATGCAGGACATCAAGCACTAAAACCGGGCTAGGCCTCGGCAGGCTGGACAGTTGGTCAGCCTGGCCCCTCAGCCATCCACTAAGATGTGGATGTATTGAAGAGAGGGTGGCTGCTGGGCGGACCCCAACCTGCTGCTGACCAGCCCCAGGACGCGGAGCCTCTCTGGGCCTCAGCTGCTTCGCTTATGAGATGGGAGGTCAACAAGGCATTTGTCAGGAGTGGTGGTGAGGATGCCACGAGCCCTGACCCCGCCCCCTGCCCGACATTTCTCACCTGTTGCCCCTGGCCTCCTCCCGGGGCAGCTCTGTGCCCTGCTCGCCCCCCTCCCTTCCAGGGCTCACACCACCCACACAGAATGTTCTGTTCGTTGCTGACCTCCAGGACCACCCACTGAGGTCAGTGGCCTGAAGATAAAGCCCAGTCCTTAGCAAGGCTCAGCAGGCCTCTCCCATCCGGGCGCTGCGCCCCACCGTCCGGCAGCCACACCCTGAGCCTGGTATTCTGAGTTGGGCTCCTGTTCCCACCGTCCTCACTGCCCAGAGAACCCTCAGGCCACACCCTTCATCTTCCTCATCTGGGCCAGGCATGCCCCTTCCGCTCTGCAGGGCACGACGCATACCCGCCTGCCACGCTCCACAAGGAGGTGTGAGGATGGGTGGGCACCTGGTCCTGGTCCCCAGAGCTGCCCAGCTCGTCTCACTCTGCTGCCTGCTCCCGCTGCAGGGCAAGAGGCTCGCGGGCAAGGCCATGGCCCTCCCACTGCTCCTCGGGATGTGGCTGCTGGTCACAAGGATTCACGGTGAGCTGAGCCCCTGGGCGGCTGAAGGCGCAGTCTGAGAAGCAGCACCCCCGTCCTGTGTGGCAGCCCCTCCTGGCAGATCCGGGCAGGTTTCTGCCGGTTGCCCCAGGCTTTCCTCACCCGCCCCCCAACAGTCCTTGCGTGGCACCCAGGCCCCACCCCCAAGCCCAGAAACCCTCAGGTGGGGACGGCAGGGCCTCCTTCCCACTCTTCCCTGGGGCCCTGCCACCCCCACTGTCAGGTCCCAGGCTCCTCACAGACAAGGCAGGGGGCTCAGCCTCTGTGCAGGTGGGGATGGGGTCTATGCGCATCTTCCTCCACCTGCCCCTTGAGCTTGGTGGGGTCTTTAAAGCTAATTGTCCAGTCCAGTGGTCACCTCCGGGGGGGGGCTTTAATGCTGGCCCTCCCAGTTGGGAGCAGGGTGGGGCAAGGTGGCGCATCCGCCCTGGGCTGCCCTCCGACCTTCATGTTCCCTCTGGAGCCCTGCAGGCGTGAAAGATGGTGACATGCGCCTGGCCAATGGGGACAGTGCCAACGAGGGCCGCGTGGAGATCTTCTACAGAGGCCAGTGGGGGACGGTGTGTGACAATCTGTGGGACCTGACAGATGCCAGCGTCGTCTGCCGGGCCCTGGGGTTTGAGAACGCCACTGATGCTCTGGGCCAAGCCGCTTTTGGGCCAGGTAGGCCTGCTGGGCCCCAGGTGCTCCACAGCTGGGACACACTGCCAAGCAGCCATCCCAGGATGGCCCATCACCTAAGATGGTATTCCTACTGACTTAGCCTTGGCATCAAATAACACAGAGCCCTCGCCGGCCTGCTCACTCACACTGCCGGCGCCATTTCCTCTCGCTCAGAAGCTCCACTCCTGGGAATTTACCTTCTGGAAACAATTTTCCCCCAAAAGAAACGTGTGTGTACAGGAAGGTTTCCACTGCTTCAGTGGCTGTGATTCTGAAAAAAGAAATAATCCAAATATTAGCAAAGGTCAGGTGCATAAATTATGGTATAAATTCGGTGGGATGAAGCTGACCAGCATTATGAGAGCGAAGGCTAGTTTATGGTCCGATGTCGCAATAATAAGCCCACACCCACACGGGAACAGCCACCCGACCTTACTAGCCGACAGACCGTGGGGGGAAGGTGCACACTGGGGCACTGTGCTGCTGGGAGGGCTGCCGCTCAGCACTGTGTGGGGCCCCGGGGGGCAGCCCTGTTCCGGGGCCCTTCCTCCCGAGGCCGAGTGTCCTTGCTGTGTCCTTGCTGTGCCACCAGGATCGGGCCCTATCATGTTGGACGAGGTGGAGTGCACGGGGACAGAGCCCTCGCTGGCCAACTGCAGCTCCCTGGGCTGGCTGAAGAGCAACTGCAGACACAGGCAAGATGCTGGTGTAATCTGCACCAACGGTGAGCAGGGCGCCCGCACCCGGCCTGAGGCTCTGCCTGCCCCTCCCCGCACACGCTGCCCTCCACACTGCTCGCACACCTGTGCAAAGGCTCACAGCTGAGGCCGCTCCCCAGGAGGGGGCCAAAAGCCCAGGGATCCCACCCCTTCCCAGCAACCCATCTCAGACCCCTCGCTGCCCTGTAGAGGACCTGCTCAGAGGTTTATCAGGCAACGCGCCACATTCCAAACCCATGCGATGCCCACATGTTCCAGGCTTGTCTCTTTAAACGCCGACCTTTTCTTTTTGTTCTCATTTCTGAAACACTGCACACAGCGCCCCGGGTGCTTAGCCAGCGTGCTGAGTGTGCTTTAGCCAATTGCTAATGGCGGATGGGCCTGGGCCCGCCGCCAAGCCCTCCCCTGCCCCTTGCTCCGGCTGCGTTCTGAGTGGCCTGGCTGCTGCACTTTGAGTCCTTGGGTCCCAGTTTGATCGTTGTTCGTTGCCCTCCCACAGCCACTTGCCGTTTCTGGGCTTGCACGCCAGGCCTGGGGCACGTGTGGCCTCTAAGGCTTGGCGCCCACCGTAGAAAGCAGGGTATTCACACAGGACACAGCATCCCGTGGAGGGCTCACACTGCAGGGCAGGAAGCAGCCCTGACGGGGGCCCCGTGGCAACAGTGGTGGCCAGAGGGGGGCCCAGAGTCTGAGGTACAGGGAGGGAGGGGGAGCTGAACCTACCTGGTTTAATTGTTGGAACAGACTCAAACCTATTTGGCAAAGAAAGAACAGATGGGATTTAGTTCCTGCTTGGCTTTGGGAGGGGCTGAGGGAGGGGGCTCCTCACCCCCTGAACCACCCTGGAGCCTTGAGATCCTCTGAGCCCCAGTCCCTGAAGGAGGCTGGAAGGGCCCCCAAAGCTGTAACCTGAGTTGCCGTAAGACCCTCACTCTTAAGACCATCAAACCAGGGAGAAGGTTTGAGTGTAGAAGGTCACATTGGGGGGAATGATGTCAACTTCTAGGAGTTGGTGCCTCCAAATCCACCACCCAGAGGGGTGGCCTGGCCTTAGGGAAGCAGATGGGCTAAGCAGGGTGTCAGTGGGGGGGCCCTGGCCTTGGCAGGTTCCAGCTTCCTGTCATCCTGCCTTCATCAGTCCCAGCCCTCCCAGGAGCCTTCCTGAGTTCACAAAGCAGGGGGAAAACAGTCCAGGGAGCGGAAGGGCTTTCCGGGCACGGGGAGGGAGAGTTCCTGGCCTCCTAATGGGACACACTCCCCTCTGCCCTTCTCAGAAACCAGAGGCGTCTACACTCTTGACCTGTCCAGTGAGCTCCCTGAGGCCCTTGGGCAGATCTTTGACAACCAGATGGGCTGTGACCTGTCCATCAGGGTGAAGGGGGAAGAGGAGGAGGACCTGGGCTTCTGCGCCCACAGGCTGATCCTGTCTGCCAACCCCGAGGCCCGGGCACTGTGCAGGGAGCCAGGCCACAACATCACTATGAGAGTGGACGCTGAGTGCGCGCCTGTCGTCAGAGACTTTGTCAGGTGAGTGCCCTGGGGCCAGCAGCAGGGTGCCGGGCAGCGTCCCCAGGGCCACCCTCCCCTCCAGAAGTAAACACCAGGGTAAGGGATACAACGCCTACCGCAGCAGTGCTTTCACGCGCTCACACGCATACAGCACGCAGACACACATACCCACGCTCACACACACACACGCGCATACCCTCGGTGTACATTCATGCACGTGCTCACAGTCACATATGGCACACTCATTCTCACACTTCTATGCACACATTCCCACACTCGTGTGTGCACACACATGATCACACCCGCACCCTCAACACGTGCCAGTGCACATTCTCATGCACACACAAATACATCTGCTTTCAGGAAATGCTGTGTAAATCCCTCCCTAGGTCACCCCTCACTGTGACAGAAGTTTCAAAATGCTCTGTGAATTACCAATTCTCTCTGAAAAGACCTGGACTCAGTGACAGGGGCGGTGGCCCTTCCCGCCAGGGCCCTGCTGGGGGGTGTCCTCTCTGTCACCACTCAGTGGCCTCCTGGGGGGCTTGTGTGTGAAAGCAGCCATTCTAGAAAGAGCTGCGTTTATTAAAGCCGCACACTCCCATCCTGATGACCCAAAGCTCTAGAGAGCTCAGAGGGACATGGGAACACAAGTGGCCATCAGAACAGAGGAGGAGGGTTTCTCTCTAGCCAAGTATGAGAACTTGGCAGCTGTCCTGTGTCCCTCCTGGTGGGACCGACTTTCATCAAATGTTTGGGAATGAGGGCGGGGGCCATTCCTGCCTGCCAGGCCCCAGGTGGCATCCCTGCCCTGGGTTGGTGCTCAGGGATTCCCTGGAGCCTCCGGCCGTGCGCTCTGCTCCCTCTGCGTCTCCCCGCATCTCCCTGTCCCTCTGTCTGTCTGTCTCCGTCTCCCCGTCCCTCTGTCTGTCTGTCTCTGTCTCCCTGTCCCTCTGTCTGTCTCTCTGTCTCCCTGTCCCTCTGTCTGTCTGTCTCTGTCTCCCTGTCCCTCTGTCTGTCTGTCTCTCTCTGTCTCCCCATCCCTCTGTCTCCCTCTGTCTGTCCCTCTGTCCCTCCCTGTGTCCCCCTGTCCCTCTCCGTGTCTCTCCCCCGCCCAAGAGAGGCTGCTGTGAGCTGGGTGCCCCTGGCCGTGGCCCCAGGAGGCCTCGGGGGAGGGGCCAGCCCGCAGACTCCCCTCCCCCTGCCCCGTGGCCGCCGTGAAGCGCCGGTGTCCGGCCTCCTCCCAGTCACCAGCTCCCTGCCAGTTTCTGCATCCCAGGGGCCGCTGACACCCCCAGCCCGTGGTCTCTCTTCCTGCCTTTCACTGTGTTTCTTCCCTGACGGTGGAGCAGGACCGAGGGACCTGCTGCGCCCCCTGCTCCCTGTCTGTGGCCTGCCTGAGGCTTGGGGGTGGGCGGCCTGCAGGAGACGGCAGAGTCGGCTCCGGCGGGGCCTTCACTCCGCATCTGGGCTGCGAGGTTGCCGGCGGCCTGGGAGCCGCCCCTCTGAACTGATAGGAGAATTAAGAGGCCGGGATGGAACTTTCTGCAGGGCCTCCCCCATGGCAGCACCATTAACAGGGCCCTTGCTAGCATTACTGCCAATGACAGGCAGGGCCCAGGGGGACTGGACCCTGTGCACGGCCTGCTGCCGTCCTGGGGACCTGTCGTGGCTGGCACATCCCAAGCAGTGGGCAGATATGGCCTCTCCTGCCTCATGCGCTGTGGTGGCACAGCAGGGGGCCCACAGCACAGACTCTAGTGGGTGCGGGAGGGAGGGGCCCTGCGGGTGCTGCTGTGCCCGGTCTTCAGGTGGGTGCCGTGGTGCCAGGTCCAGGGCTCCCTGGAAGGCTTGGCATTCAGGAGAGGCTGCCTGGCTCTGGGTGCCCTGTAGCCATGGGGAGAATTTGGTTCTTCCTGATGGCCATACCCACTCACCATGTCCCTGGGGCTGGTGGGGGGCCTGGCCTGGCGTTTCCTCTCAGCTTCGTCCAAACGTGCCGTCAGGCAGCAGAGTGGGTGTCGGTGGTGTGCTGCCTTACGTGGCAGATGGAGGCAACCAGGTGGTGCGGTGTCATGGGGACACGGGATGGGGGCACACGGCAGGCGGAAGGGAGGGGCACTGCAGCCCTGCCACCGGCCTGGCAGGTCCGGGCACCAGGGCCCTCAGAGGCCAGGCTCAGCCCCGCCAATGAGGATGGTGGCGTTGACGGAGCAGGGGGAGCAGGAGCTGGTGGGGCCGCCTGTCTCACAGATGGGGGACAAAGCGCCCCTAAACGACCCTGGGATCCGCCAGCTGTCGGTGCACACGGCTCTAAGTGAACATGAGATTGCAGTGTGGGTTGACCCAAGAGAGAGATCAGGGCACGGAATGCCTTTTGAAACAGCTGGCACCCCTGAGTGTGTCCGTGGGTCAGAGACAAGAGTAATAGACGGTCGGTCAGAGGCACAGACGCAGGCCACCCAGGGGCACCTATTGTCCTGCAGAGGTGACCAGGTGGCCAGTTCCCACTCCCGCCCCCCCACCCAGGTACTTCTACTCCCGAAGAATAGACGTCTCCCTGTCATCGGTGAAGTGCTTCCACAAGCTCGCCTCTGCCTTCGGGGCCAAGCAGCTCCAGAGCTACTGCGGGCACCTCTTTGCCTTCCTCCTTCCCCAGGACCCCTCTTTCCAGACGCCCCTGGACCTCTATGCCTATGCCCTGGCCACCCAGGACCCCATGCTGGAGGAGCTGTGCGTGCAGTTCCTGGCCTGGAACTTCGAGGCGCTGATGCAGGCTGAGGCCTGGCCTGGCGTCCCCACAGCCCTGCTCCAGGTCCTGCTCGCCAGGAGCGAGCTGGCCGTGCCCAGCGAGCTGGCCCTGCTGACGGCCCTGGACGCCTGGAGCCAGGAGAAGGGTGCCTCCCGCCAGGAGATGGCAGGCCTGCTGGGGAAGGTCCGCTTCCCCATGATGCCGCCCGAGGACCTCTTCAAGCTGCAGTTCAACCTGTCCCTGTACTGGAGCCACGAGGGGCTCTTCCAGAGGAAGATTCTGCAGGCGCTGGAGTTCCACACGGTGCCCTTCTGGCTGCTGGCCCAGCACAGAGGCCTCAACCTCACCCAGGACACCTTCAAGCCCCGGCTCTACACCTCGCCCACCTGGAGCGCCTCCGTGACGGGCAGCTCCCGGGCCTCCTCCCGCTATCAGTACGGCCCCTACCGGTCCTTCCAGACCCCGCCACACCCCAGCTTTCTCTTCCAGGCCAAGCAGGTCTCCTGGACTCTCGTCTACCTCCCCACAGTCCAGAGCTGCTGGAACTACGGGTTCTCATGCTCCTCTGACGAGGTCCCCGTCCTGGGCCTCACCAAGTCCGGCTACTCGGACCCCACCATCGGCTACGACAACAAAGCGCTGATGCTCTGCAGGGGGCGCTTCGTGGCAGGCCTCACCAGCTTCGAGGGCCCAAAGGCCACGATCCCCAGCGCCCTGGGCACCAACAGTTCCAGGAGTGCCTCCCTCTTCCCCTGCCCCGCGGGGTCCTTCAGCAGCTTCCGCGCAGTCATCCGCCCGTTCTACCTGACCAACTCCTCGGGCGTGGACTAGGCAGGAGGCTGGGGGGCACAGGGGCAGTGGGGCGGAGAAGCCGGGGCTTCCCAAGATGCCTGAGCCCCAGAGCTTTTCCCATTCTTTACCCACTTCCTCTCTGCAACCACGTCCCACGACAGCCACCAGGTGTCCCCCCTGCTTCAGCGGAGCTTTCTGAGCTTAAAGAAATTACTAGAAGGTTTCCAATAGTGCTCACCACAGGTGCCAAGAAGTCCCAGCTCTCCCAGGCCAGCTGGCTGGTGTCCAGGTGGGAAGCAACGAGACCTAAGCGCGGTGGCTGTGGCATTTCCATGCCACCTTTCCCTTCCCCAGTCCTCCGTCATCCCTAGTCTGTGATCATTAAACTTGCACCATGTTTCCCGGGTTCTCTGGTTCATGCAGAAAGCATGACTGCGTCCATTCTGCACTTAGACGGCAGGGCCTGGAGTGAAGGCAATGAGCAGACACTGTCCCTGTCCTCATGAAGGGGCCAAAAGGGTGACTGCAAGTGAACACCCTCACCCCCACGGGTGATTACAGATCAGAATAACGGGTGACGGAAGCCAGAGCAGGGGCTGGGGAGGTGCAGGTGGACTCACATTAGGCCTTATCTCCATGGGGAAGGGGGAAGTGAGGAGCAGAGGTGTGTGGGAAACGGGGAGTCTGGGTAAACGGAGCAGTGGGGGCCCAGGCCCTTCCCTCCACGTGTCCTCGCACAGGTGCCCAGGGATGAGGGGCGGAGATTCTCATCTCAGCATTGTTTGTAAGAACGAAAACTTGGGAAAGACAACCCAAATACCCACCAATGGGGTGACACAAAGACACCCACATGGGGCGGGGCGGGCAGGAGGACGTGCTGGAAGGGTACTGGTCAGATAACCAGAACCTCCAGAGAGGAACCGCCTGCGAGGGAGCCTGCAGCTCTGCATTGAGCCGTAGGGTCGGCAGTCTGGGGAGACCCAAGGAACCACTCCTGTCCCCGCTCTTCTCTCCGTCAGCCTTGGAGCCACGGCCCCGGCCCCTGACGGTCAGGAGAGCCACCCCATGCGGCCCTCGGGCCTGCCTTCCTCACCCATTTGGTCGGACCAAGGGCTCAGGGAGTCCACAGGCTGGGTGCCAGTCCTAGCTTCCAGGTCAGTGGACGTGTCTCGTGTGGATGCCTGTCTCCCGTGGGTAGAAAGCCCCTAAGCCACCAGAGCCCAGAGCTTCGGGGTCAGGAAGCAAAGTGCTTGCCCCTGGGTGGGCAGCGTGCGGCATGGGCGCCACGAGCTCCCCCTGTGCCAGGCAGGCTGTGAGAGAAGCCCCCAGTGTGTGCCACAGACAGAGGCAGGGCATGTGGGCTTTGGTTTGCTTTTGGTGTTTCGGTGGTAAGTGATAAAAGGGTTTGCTAAGGAATCTGGGAGTAGGGCAGCTCTAGGATTGCCTAATACGCTGTTGGCATATCATCAGACCCAGATTCTTCCCGCTTTGGCCACAAGCCCCTTCTGTGTCACAGGCCCTCGTCCGACATGGCCCCTCATACCTGCTCGATCTGGGGTCCAGCGTGCCACCGGTTCCGTTAGTGCAGGGATAGTGGCACTGGGGCCAGAGGGCGGGGACGGGGGGGCATTCCGAATGTAGAATGCATGTCTGTACCCCGGGTAGAAGGCAGCCCCCATAAGCTGCGGCTATCGGAGCGGGCTGCTCCATCTGGGCACCATGAGCTGCCAGCTCAGGGCTTGGGGGCAAACGCCAGGTCACACCGAGACCAAGGCGAGCCCACGCAAAGCCTCCCTCCCTGCCGGCCCTCTGGAGAGCCGGAAGAGCAGGCCCTTGTGGCTGGGGAGGGAGCAGTGACACCCCCAGAGCAGCCTGCCTCGCCCCCAGGGTGGGAGTCTGTGCTGCAGGGGCACCTTCTGGTGAAGTCAGGGACACAAACGTCCTCTGTGACCCCAAGCCCTCTGTCCTCGTCCTCTTCCCGGAGCCCATCCTCCATCTCCCCTTCTACCCCAGACCGTCTGCCCGAACCCCTGGCCACCTCACACCATCTTCCCTCCATCCAAGGTGAGAACGAAACCCCTTCGAAGGGAGGTCCCCTTCCTGCCGGGGCAACAGTGCCACAGAATTTTCTCCCACCGGGTGGTCGCCTGGGGCACACCCTGTTGCAGCCTGCATTCCCCACAAGGCTGCGGAGCTGAGGGGGATGGAGCTGTGATGTGGGACGGCAGCAGCTTGCAGGTGCCCAAGTGGAGGCGGGTGGAGGGCAGCTCTGGACCCTCGTTCAGGTATTGGGACCAAAAACTGTGGCTTAGGAGGAGAGAGGCTGCCTGCGGAAGAGGGCAGGCGTGACTCCACTCCAAACCCCTGGGCACCTCCTGAGTGGCTTTCCCATCAGCCTTGGGTGCCCAGTGCACCTTTGTGCATCTTGAGCACCCCTGAGTTAGCGGCTTGTGACAACCATGCACACAGTGGCCTGTGCCCGCCGCCGAGCTGCCTCGCGCTGTGGTTCCAGCCTTTGCCATGAGTCAAGGGCTGGAGCAGCTCCCCAAGTGTGGTGTGCGTCACCTCAAAAGTCCACAGAGACCTACAGGAGGTTGTGGAGGACCCCTTTGCTAAGTGGCCAGGGGCCACCTGTCTTCACTTCAGTTCAGGGGAGTGACTATGGCACGGTGAGATGGCAGGAGGCGGACACAGAGTCAGAGAGATGGCGCGGACCTGAGATGGGCAGGTGGGGAGTCCTCCACAGCAGCGGCCGTCCCCAGGGCCAGGCTGTGTTCGTCTGCTCGGGTCAGGCCGCATCCGGGACAGTGGCGGACGCAGGGTGGAATGTCTGCCTGGTGTAGTTCTGGGTACTCTAGGAACTAAGTACTTTTCACAGCCTGCGAAGCCTCTCTCTGGAGTCCCCGGTCACCTGGTAAATGGCCTGGGGGAAGGTTCTCTGTGCTGCACAGACTAGGCAGGTTACTACGGGCCCTGGCCCTGAGGCGTTTGTCCACTTGTTTGCAAAGAGACTCCAGTGACCCAGGGATTGGGAGAAGGGTTGCAGCTCTTCGCCATCACGGCTCAGTCGCCTCTGCTCACCAGTTCTTGAGTTGTTTCAATAATGCACATCAAATAAGAACTTTGCAGCTGCCCATCCATTTTGGTTCTGAGCACCTCATGAGCAACTGGGCACATCCACCCCACTGCAGTCGGGGAGGCTTTTCCAGCTGTGGGCTCTTGCGGGGGCCTCTCTGCTTACAGAGACAAGCCACAGGGCCCTTTCTAGGGTCTGGTGCCTACTTCCCCAGTGCATGTCCCAGGGGCCTTCAGGTAGTGGCTCTGTCAGCGTCTGCTAGGGAGTGACTGCACAAGGCACACACTTCGTGGGTCCTGGCTCCTGGCTTCCTTTCTCTGCATCATCCTGAGGAATTCATGGGCCACTGGGGAGTCCAGTTTCCAGCCAATCAGCTGAGGAGATTGTTCGCATCACTCTCAGCTGCTCAAGGCAGCAAAGAAGCCACATCTCTGATGAGTGCACCTGTACTAGACATTTTTAGCTTCAGCTTCATATAATGAACACAGTAAATAGCAGTGGCTTATATGATATACTTTATTTTTCTCTCATGTGGAAGAGAGAAGTCTTTTCGGAGGTAGGTTTCTTCTCCTTTTTCACCACTATCCTAGCATGTGACTACCATGCTCAAGGTTCCTTCATTGTTCTTAATGCTACTGGAATCCTGGCCATCATGTCTGCCTTTCAGGAAGCAGGAAGAATGTAGGAGAAAAGAGCAAAGGGCTATTCCCTGAGGCTGAGTGCTTGCAGAATGGATGGGAAGGCTATAGATCCAGGCTTAGGAACTGAGCAGGAATTAAGGAAGCTAGTGTTCCACTTACATTTCACCGACTAAGAAACCACTCCAACACTTAGCAGCTTACTAGCACCACCGTTCATTTGCACATGACCCTGTGGATTATAATTTGCACTGGGCTCAGCTGGGACGGCTCATCTTTGCTCTGCACGGTGCTGGCTGGGCTCATACACGTCAGGGGCCTCATCTGGGAGGGCAGGGCCCCCCCTCTATTTAGTCTCTCATCCTGGTGGGCACTAGCCTGGGCTCGGTCACGTGGTGGCAGTGTTCCATGGTGCGAGGTGCAAGGCCTCCTGAGGCTCGGGCTTGGAACTCACCCACAAGGTCACGAGGCCGGCACAGACCCAAGGGTTGGGGAAATAGATTCTACCTCCCGATAGAGGAGCTGCCATTTGAAATCAGCCATGGACAGAAGCTGGGATATCAGGACTCAGATAGTCGGGTAGGGGTGGAAACTACCACTGCCCTTTCTATGGACATGCCTACTGGCTCGTGGACCGTGGATTCCCTGCTACTGCTATTTGGCCACCCCCAGCAAGCATTCTGAGCCATTCCTGCCACGTTGAGCCACACACATGGCAGACGCAAGGCTCTGTGAGGCCACCTGGGAGCAACAGCCTGGTCCTTTCAGCGGGCACGGTGGCAATCTCCTAAATGCAGGACAGAGATTCAGATGCCCTGAGGAATGGTTGAACACATTACAGGCCCTCCACGGAGTGGAGCATCGAAAGGACTTTGCAGACCTGTGTGTACTGACATCAAAGATCTTCAAGAGACAACTTCAAATGAGACAAGCAAGCAAGCCTGTGGCCCACCGAGCATTCTCGCAGGGGTCGCCCCCTGATTGTCTGCTGAGTCTCCCAGCTTTCCCCTTCCCAAAATGACCTGATGTTCCTTCCAGCAAAACCCCCACCCCCCACCTCCCTAGCGCTGGGCAGCAGCCTGGGGGAACCCCCATCCTCTCTGCCCCGGTTACAAGTTTGGGATGCGCTTGGCTGGGGGGAGGGACATGTGACCGTGTTAGTGCCTCTTTTGGGGGTGGACGCATGGGCAACCCCTTCACCTTGAAAACTCTGGTATACCCCTCGTGAAGGAAGGGCTTTCGTTGTTCCCTTCTTTATTTTTTCACGGAGTCTATGTGACCCAAGGAAGGGTTTTTAAAAGCCGCCTCTTTGCCGCACTGGCCCTCAAGCCCCAGGTACTGGCCACAGCCTCACACAGACATGCTCCTCACTGCCCGAAAGGCCTGGAATTTGCAGTGCCCCACCCGCAGGGCCCCAGGCAAAGGTGGCAGGCTCTGGGCCTCCGAGAGCTGGACAGAAAAGGTTTGATGTGGCAGCAGCTGATCTTTGAAAGAATGTCGCTGGGGGGGAAATGCCAGGAGCTCAGAGCCAAGCATGTGGTAGCTGCAAACAGCTGGGAAAGAATGTGGAGCTGGCCCCGTGGGCCCCTGGTCCTCACTGTCACTCCCTGGTCCTCACTGCCATGCCTGGCAGGGCTGAGCTGGTGGGGGGCAAGGGCCAGCCTCAGCCTGGGGAACAGATGCTCCCCAGCAACCGCGCCCGGGAGGGGCTGGCAGGTGCGGAGGGCTGTGGCCTGGTGCTGAGCAGGGGGACTGCCGGGATGGGGGCGGGGCGGGACGGTTTGGGCAAAGGAAATAGACACGCTGAGGAGCGCATCTGGGGGGTCCCTGTCCACAGGGGCTTGGGGCGCACTGCGGATTGGGAGCAGGGTCCCGAAGCGCTGCTGCCTCCTGGCTCCTCCTCAGAACTTGCTCGAACAGGTGCAGCCAGGAGCAAGCCCGAGGGGGCCAGCACCTCTGGCCCCCAAGCCACTAGCGACAACCTTAAGCCCAGTGCCATGGGGGGCCTGTCTCCAGCCTGTCCGGCCCACCTGAGATCCGGGGCCTGGTGGACACACAGGCCCGACTTCCGGGGAGGGCAGGAATCCAGTCTCAGGTCCGATCGCCATGACCTGGAAGCTCGGAGCAACACGGACTGATTCTCGCACAGTCTGGAGGCCAGAGGTCCAAGAGCGAGGGGTCGGCAGGGCTGCTTCCTTCCGGAGGCCCTGGGGGGGCGTCTGTCCAGGCTTCTCTGCCAGCTCCTGGGGGCCACCTGCCGTCCTTGGTGCTGCAAGGCTTGCAGCTGCAATGCTCTGGTCTCTGTCCCCGTCAGCACATGGCCTTCCATCTGTGTCTCTGTGTCTCGGTTTCCCTGTCCTTCTCTTATGAGGACACCAGCCAGTGGATTCAGCTCTCCCACCCCCTCCCATCTCCCAAGTCCCTGCCTGAACCCAGAGGGACCAGCCTCTCCAAGGAGGCCTGGAGACAACCGGTGCTCCTCCTGCCTCCCCTTTCTAGAGCATCTGGGCGACACTGCTTGGCCATCGCCTGTCTAAAGAGCCACTTGGGCACTGTCACCCCGAGGCTGCACGGGGACGCTGGAGCTGACTGCCCAAAGCAGGAAACTGCTCTCGGAATTTTAGCAAAATGATGCCTTAGTTTTACCATTAAAAGGAGTACCCCACCTACTGGGGCAGTGAAGGGTGGGGTGACCCGCTGAAAGGTCCCCAGCCTGGCGAACTGGATGGCTGGCCCCCCAGTTACGTGGTGAAGAGCAGCCAGGAGTATCCCTGACAGTGGTCCCCTCACAGGGAAAGGAGTGTCACCAGCCACCACCCGCCCGAATCCTTCTCTGGTCAGCGAACTTCTTTCCTCTTTAGAATGTACACAGCTGATTTATTTTTCTGGAACATTCTGGCTCCTCTTCCCCAGGTTAATCCCTGTGCATCCTTCAGGTCTCAGGGCTTCTCAACCTCAGAGGAGCCCCAGATCTCAGGCTCTGGCTAAAAGGGGCCTGAGCTTCTGCACTTCTAACTAGCTCCTGGTAATGCCGGTGCTGCTGGCTGCAGACCTCACTTTGGGAACCAGTGGCTCAGACGCATGACCTCCGTCTTCAGGGCCAGCTCAGCTGCCCTGCCTGATGCCACGACACTCTGCGTCCCCCTGCAATGACCCTTCCTCAGGGCAGGACCAATCCCTGCTGTTGTCTCTGCCACAACGAGACTGAGTTCATCTTTTCCAGGTCATACCCCAGGAGTGCCCAGCACAGAGGGGGCATCATAGTGAGGCTGTGAGTCGTGGTTGAATGAATGAATCCGCTCAGGCACCAGCACCAAGTAAATGGTCCCTACAGACCTGTGCCAGCCTTCCCCACTGCGCCTACACCCTCAGGACCAAACCCAAGCCCTTTTGACATGAGTCTTGTTTAGGGTCAGAAGTAAAGGAGGTGAAGGAGCACTGGGATGCGGGCCCAGTTCAGGTCGGCTTCAGCTCAGGTCACCTAAACATTAGTTTTCAAAGTGGGGCAGAGTCAGATGACCTGGGAAGCTCATTAGCAGTGCAAATTCTTGGGCTACCAGGTCCCAAGAATTTGTCAGAAAACCTGGGGAAGGGGTGCGCCTGTGTTTGCAGAGCCCTGCAGACATTCCGGAACACTGCAGCGCAAAGCCTGGGCCAGACCAGGCACAGCTACAATGGCTGCGGTGTCCTGGGATCACCGGGGACTTTGAAAGCTCCTGCACTGCCAGTCTGCACCGTGGTTAAATGCTCTGACCCCAAACAAGAGGCCTTTCCTCCCGACACCTCCCGTGTGGTGTCATTTCCAGCGCCCCTTCTCCGGCTCTCTAACACTAACCACCCGGAGTCAGCACAGACCCTGAAGCAGGGTGCTCAGTCCCATAACTTCAGACACTCATCCCAGGTCCCAAGAGGGTCCCCGCATTCTCCCCCTGATGTTTGACGATTTGCTAGCACAGCCCCCGGAACTCAGGGAAACACTTATTATTACCAGTTTATTTTAAAAGGATGCAACGCAGGAACAGCCAGTTGGAGAGATGCCCAGGGCAGGTATGGGGAAGGGGTGTGGGCCTCCAATGCTCTCTGGGTGTGCCGCCTGCCCAGCACCTCTGCCTGTTCGTGGGCCAGGCGCTCTGGAGCCCCGTGTTTAGGATTTCATTGGCATGATCTCTCAGACCACTGGCCACTGAGGAGTAACGCGGCTCCAGCCCTCTCTCCTGCCCGAGGTCGTAGTGTGGGACTGTGAGATCCGAGCCCCGTGTCCAATAGCCACCTATTTAGCATAGACTCAGGCATGGCTCCTGAGTACCAAAAGGTGCTCTGTCATCACCTCATTCAGGAAATCCAAAGGGTTTGGCAGCTGACAAGACCAAGACAAAGACCTAGCATATCGCAGCCCCCCCACCCCTTTCTGTGGGGCGGCCCTGTTGTGGCTCTGCGGCTCTGGTTCCTGTTTGCTGCACTGGGGGCTGGGGACTGTCACAGGACAGGAGAGGAGGGTGGACTGGCCTCTCCCCAGGACGGTGCCCGCAGCCATGGAGGCAGGAGGGGCGGCCCTGGACAGCTTGGGGTGGTGCCGAGTGTCATGTGCTAAGCAGCTGCTCCCCATCAGACCAGCCTCCAGCCCTTTCTAAGGAGCCGTGTGCAAGAGGCTTTTGCTCCAGTTGCAGCAGACCCTGTACAGGGATAGTAGCACGGAGGACCGTTGCCTTGACAACACAAAGACGAGGGAGGCGATGGTAACCAGCGCTGTTTTTGACCTTCGCCGTCTCCTTGGGCTGGTGGCTTTCTCACCTCCCTGCTCAGCCACTGGGGCCAGTCCCAAGCCACTGAGGAGATGTAATCTCAAGGAAGGCCTGTGGCAACCCCTCCCCACCACCCTCTTCACTTAGAGGGCTGCTGCCTGTCATATCGTCTATAAATCTCACCAGGAGGCGCAGAGGAATCCTGTGCCTGCAGAACATGCGGAAAGCAAAGCTGAGGCCCCCTTGCCCAGGCTTACGCTGTAGCCCCGGGGCCACGCTCACTGCTTGCTCACAGCTATAGCCAGACAAGTACGTGACTCTGAGTCCCTGCAGGATCCAGTGCAAAGGGCAGTGAGATGCAGCCTTAGGGTCACGTCTCTAGGCTTGCCTCCTGTCCCTTAGCTGTGTGACCTCAGGCCAAAAGCTTGCCCTGTCTGAGCCTTAGCTTGGTCTCTGGATGCAGATACATGGCCTCTTCAGGGGCTGTCACCAGTGCTGCATGAAAAGGGATCTGAAGGCTTCCATGGCTGAGGCCCCTCTTCCTGTGATCACCTCACCTGCTCGGGATGCTGTGACAGAAGCACAGACAGGTGCTCCTAAACAGGAGGAGCTGCTCCTTGCGGTTCTGAGACTGGGGGTCCGAGCTCGGGGCGCCAGCAGATTTGGTGTCTGGCGGGAGTCTTGGTTCGTAGACAGATGTCTTTTTTCCTGGGTCCTCACAGGGCAGAAGAGGGAAGGAAGTTGTCCCTTTTATAAGGGCACATACCTCATGACCTGTCACCTCCCAGATGTGACGCCGCCAAATACATCACATAGGGGCTTAGTGTTCATATGTGGGTTTAGGTGGGGGGGACAGGTAGTCGATGGCAGGGTGTTTATGCATCTTCCATCATCATTAGCAGATGGTTGTAGGGGTCCAGCTCCGTTTGGAGACCCCAGGCCCAGCCATAAGCTTCCCACCCCCTTCAGAGTCCAGGCAGTGTTGCACATTTGGGGTTTAGGCCTTGAGGTAATTCAAAGGCTTCGCTTTGGGGCGGAGGAGGGAGCGCTGGCCCAGCTGGCTCTGAGCCCATGCTGCAGCCGGGCAGGCCCCGGGGGGCCCGGGGGGGGCGGGTCTGCCCTCCGCAGGCCAGCTTCCCCCGCATGGACTGGGCAGTTCCCTTTGACCTTGGCAGGGTCTGCGGGACATGTGCACTGACAAAACGGCCTGGTCTCTTGCACGATCAGAGGATTCCTGAAAACACTTGAAGCTTCAGCTCTTTCAGGAAGGGTTTTCTTCATCTTGGCACAGTGGGGTGGGGGGCACATCTTGAGCTCTGGGCTGCCCAAACCCTGGGGCTCCTGTGTGTATTCACCCAGCCAGGGAAGAGGGAGGGCCTTGGCACGGCACCCCTGGGAAGTGGGTCTCGGGGACTTGCTTGAGTTTCCTCGGGGTAGGAGTGAATGCCCTCCAGCCAGGGAGGAAAAGGAGGCCACTGGGCGGCCCTGGACAGCGAGGGTGGCCTCCCACCACGGACAGCCCTAGGGACTGGCCACCAAGGGAGACATCTGGCCTGCTGGCCCCAGCTGGCCCAGCCCTGGCACCTGCTCCCCATACACAGTCAAGAGGGCACCCCTAGGAAGAATCCAGATTCGGGTCCCCGAGGCCCAGGAGGAGGTAAACTATCCAGGCCCCTTTAAGAATCTGTGTTGCCAGAGGAGAGAAAATGCAGAGCGAGCCCTTTGGTAAACACCCGAGGGAGGCTCCAGTAACAACTACCAGCTGTGCGAGGGGGCGGGGCCGGGAGGATGGGATGCGCTGAGGTCAGCCTGGGTGGGGACCAACCGGGAACAAACGGAGGGAGGACATCAGGCTGCAGTGGGGACACTGTCTGCTGGAGGGCCGTGGACAGTGGCGAGCCGAGAGGCGGCAAAGCACCTTGGGCCTGGACGCGTCCACTTCCGGTGGGGCTCCTCCAGAATCTTCCGGAACATCTCTGGCCCTTCCCCACAGCCAGATGGGGAGGACAGTGGGAGAGGATGACTTGGCGGTGGAGCAGAGGCCAGGGAGGGAAGGAACGGTCGGTGCAGCTTTATCCAAGCCACTCTCAACGGTTCAGCTTCATCTGACAGCGTGGCAGTTAGTGTCTCTGCCAGGCACCTGTGACCTGTGGCAAGCAGTGCCCTTCTCCAGACGCACCGCCTTGACCTTCACCTTCTCTCGCCTGGAAGTCTGGCAGCAGCCTCCTGAGTGGCCTCCCTGCCTCCCAGCTCTCTGCAGCCCAGCCCCGTAGAGCCACCACAGTTGTTGTTCTAAAGTACCTGATGGAGACATTTCCGTCTGCTTAAGCCCAGATGAAGATTCCCTGGTAGCGATAGTGGATATATTAGTTGGGGTGCCTTTGGTTATGAGTAACAAGTCCAGTCTGGAAACGTTCAAACTTTGGAGAGGATATTTTTGTTTGTATTAACTGGGAAGTACAGAAACGTGGGTGGTTAAGCCAGCAGGGCAGCCACGCACAGAGGACCAGGTTCAAGGCCACCTCTCCCTTCTACCTTCCTTAACAGCAACGTTATCCTAACACTGGCTTCCCTCAAAGGGCGCGAATGGCCGCAGCTGCCCCAGCTCTGTATTGCAACATTTAAAAGGCAGAGCAAACCTCTTTTTCAGAACTCCTGTTCTGATTATCTATTTCTGTATAACAAATCACCCCCAAATTTAGTGACTATATGTTTTATTTTGCTCATACACCTGCCATTTGGGCAGGGCTCAGCAAGAATGGTTCATCCTTGTCCTACGTGGCATCAGCTGGGGCAGCTCAGCTACCATCTGGAGGGTCCATTGTGCCTTGGCTCACTCATGCGGTGGACAGATGGGTGCTGCTGCTGCTGGGAACTCAGCGTGGGCTACGGACCGCGGGTCTCAGTTCCTTCTCATGGAATGCTGTGGGGCTTCCTAGCAGCATGGTGGCTGAGCTCCAAGGAGACGAGACACAAGTGTGTGGCAATTCAAGACCCGGCTTTAGAAGCCCTCAGCCTCAGTGAACTCCATTGATGAAGGTGGTCACAAAGGCCTGCCTGCCTCAAGGGGAGGGGCCACGGATACTGCCACTCCCACAAGGGGTGTCAAAGCTGCACTGACGAGGAGCACGTGGGATGGGAACTACTGTTGTGCCCATTTTGGGGTATGTGACCTCCCACAATGCCCTGCCTGCCTGCTCCTCTCTCACTGAGCCTTTTGGGGGCACATGCCCAGCACTAAACTGGTAACTGAGCGTGGGATGGGCTGTGGAGCCAGGGAAGACTCAGCCCTCCCTGGTGTCTGGGCTATGTGAAGGAGATGTGGATTCCAGACAGAACCAGCAGCGCCCTCCCCCTCCCACCAGAGGGGGGAAGGGAATGTCAGGTTGCAGTCACAGTGTCTCCTACAGCCATGGTCCTTGAACACCTACTACACAACAGAGAGGCTATGCTAAGTGCTTGATACACATTCACGCGCTTGCTTGTCACTGCGACCCAGTGAGACTGGTACTGTGGTTCTGTGTACTTTACAGAAACTAATGTTTGTAACTTTCCCAAGGTCACAAGGCCAGAAGATGGCAGAGACAGAGTAAAAGGTCAAGACCATATGGCTCTGAGTCTACTAACCACTCCATAGCAAAATTCAAGACTTCTGTTCTGTGGCTGAAGAAAGCAACCTGCAAGCATAGAGTCTGGTTGCATTGGCAACCATTTTGTGACCATGAGGCAATCCAATCTGAGAAAGCAGCAGATGCATAGGGGAGGGGAGAACCTTGATCAAACATGGCAATGTCCCCCTCTCTGGGGACTCTTGAGTCACAAGAGCCACTAAATCTACTTTACTGCTTGAGACTGTATGAGTTTGGTGCATAGTTATTATAATTGAGGCAATCTTTACCGAGACTGAAAGTTACTGTAATATTTTTACAATTTCATCATAGAGATTGTCTGCATGTGTGTCTATAAGATTAGACAACAAGTGGCTCAGGAGAAGGGATAGGCCTGAAGCATTTCTCCATCCGCAGTGCCTAGCATAGCAAGTGACACTCCATTCTTTGAACCACATTTGGAGAGAAAATACATGAGAACAGGTGTAGCTAAACTTCTAGAATTTTTAGGTGCTTGTATCATTACCGCCCCCTCTTCTCTACCTTCATACCTGGTGACATTCATTCACTGCCTCTTGCTTTCAAAGCCCAAACACAAAATCACATTGCAACTGAGTCCCCCAATGATGTGACTTTGGTGAAAGGACAGAAAAGAGGTGAGCAAGTAACAGCTCTTTGCTGAAGCAGCCAGGCCCTGGGGGTCCCCAGGAGAGGGTGCCTGGAGGTGGTCCTGGAGAGGGCTTGGGCAAAAATGACAACAAAAAGACTGTATAGAACCACAGGGATGTGGCAGAAAGGAGACCAGCGTTGGTGCTTGTTTATTATCATTACCTTTCATGGCAATAAACTCAGCCTCGTTACTGTAAAAGCCTTCTGCCGGACACACACAGTCTTTCTTGTTTTCTATGTCCAAGTCTAACTTTTCACAGGTCAGCTCTCTTTCCGCTCACACAGCCCTATCAAGGCGCTTTGGCACATGCAGCTTTGCTGAGCATTGTAAAGCCCCAAAAAGATAATAGATGTGTGTCCTGAGTGTTTCTGGGAAAAGTGTGCCCAGCCAGCTCCCTCTGCAGCTTCCCTGCTCGGCGCGCAGGCACCGGGGGTCTGTCCCCAGGCCCACAGCACTTCCTGCGGAAGCAGCCTTTTAAGAAAACTCCAGCTCAACAGGGGTGGGCAAGAAGGATGGTTTAAGATCTCACTGAACAGGTTGCCCAGAACCAGCGTCCCAGGGTGCGTTCACACAGCGGTTGTCCAGGCGTTGTGGTTTTCATCCAGGCCCTGATGCCCAGTGTGGATAAAATGAAAGTGCCTGTGGCCAGGATTCTCAGCTGACCCTGGGTGGCTGGCTCCGTGCACAGGTGTGGGCAATATGCTGCTATTGACTCTACATAAAGAGCTCCACCCAGTGCTCTGGGCGACACCGTGGCAGGGCTGCACGGCTGCAGGAGAGTAAAGCAGAGGCTGGAGTGGTGGCAGCGCCGAGGACAGAGGCCCAGAGGATGGCTGTGCAGGACGACTGTGTCGGCAGAGAGGCCCAGAGGACGGCTGTGTGGACAGAGGGGACCAGAGGTAAAGACCGGCTTGCTGCATGCAGAATTTTTCTGAGTGAATGGGATTTTAGTGATTGACCTGCTATCGTGGAAATAAGGTTGGGTATAACCCTTTCACCCCAAGAACATCCTACTGTCATTTCTTTGGTCACACTGAATCCATAGTGAACTTGTCGGGAGCTGAAACCCATTGGCAAAACACCCAGGTTGTGTGACACTTTCTCACTGTCCCAGCCGCACCTGTGAGATGCTTCTCCAGGAAGGGAAGGGGATGGTTGGACCCATTTCTAGACCTGCCTTGAGATGTTGAGTGGTTTAGGCAGACACCATTCCTGTCACCTGGTAAGTTTTCTTCTAAGATGGTCACGGTCACCAGATACAGACACGGAGAACTCTTGGCAGAAAACTGAAAGTTTAACCAAACTAAGCAGTGACTACATTCTCTATACAAATAAACTTGTTTTTGCAAAAATGACTGGATGGGTTCTTGCCAAACCAGGATGCACGTTTGGGATGGTCTGACCTCAGACAGGAGCCTGGCAAAGTGTGTCCCCAGTGCTAGCAGTCAGGACTGATGTCTAAGCAGGGGGAGTGACTGGGAGGGGCAGAGTAGAAGGTGGTGTTCTGGATGCCGGCGACCTTCCACGTCCTGTTTCGGACAGAAGTCATGAGGGAGTGTGTCCACTTTGCAGGGATATATCCAGCTGGACCCTTAAGATCTGTGCATTTCTCTGCATGTACGTTGCACTTGGGGGGAAGCGGCTTCCGGTATCTCTCCAGCCAGGGGGCCCGATCTTCACTTTGAGGGGTGGGTCAGGGGTAGGTACTCACCCCCCATGCAGCTGGGGCCTGTGGGGTGGATGGCCGCCCGTCAGAGGAGGACCAGAAGATCCACCCATCAAGCTGCCCAGGAACAGGAAGTCAGCAGAGGGTTTTGATCGGAGTGCCAAGTGACAGTGGTGCGCCAGGGCGAGGAGTGTGGGCGTGGGAGGCCACTGCATGGGCAGAGGCCTGAGATGGCTGCGCTGCATGCCCTCTGCTGGCACTCAGGCTGGCCTGGGACTCTGCCTCTCAGATAGCCACACCCTGCTGGGGACTTGCCACCATCGCACAACCTTCCGTCGGTGCTGTAAGGCCCCTACCCAGGGCCCAAGCCTCCCAGCACGCCCTGCGCGGTCAGAGAGAGTGAAGCAACCATGTGATTTCACAGTGTAGGTGCAGATCACGACGCTGAAGGACACCTTCCAGGCCACGTGGCCCCAGGGCTCCTCAGGCGGGTGGCCCTTGGAAGTTTCTGGCCTGGCGTTCTCCGCACAGCTGCTGGGCTGAGGGCTGAGTGGAAGGGGGAGTCCAGCAGCCTTGGATGGCCTGGGCCAGCCTCGTCCGGACAGGCTGCCCATTTCCCTTGTGACCCTAGAACAAAGTTGCTCTGTTGCCCTCCATGTGGGCAGAATGGCTAGCCCGTCCACACCCCAGATGACAGGGATGGAGACGTGGTGCTGTCATGCAGGGGGGCACCCCGGCCATGTGAAGACCCCGGACAAGATGACATCTTGTGGGTGATGTTCAAGCCGGGCTAGTCGTGGTCCTTTATCAGCAGGTCTTCAGGACTCACTTCCAGCGAAACACCAAATACCTGAGGGCGGGACGAGCAGGGGGCACAGAGGATCCTCGGGCAGTACAACCATTCTGCACAGTGCTGTGGTCATGGTCATGGCCACAGGTCCTTATGCATTTGACCAAACCCATAGGATGTACAACAAAAAGAGGGAACCCTGATGCAAATTATGGGCTCTAGTTAATAAAAATATACCAATATTGGTTCGATTGTGCAATGGATGAAATGTTTGCATTCCCCCAAGATTCATATGTTGCTCGGAAAGGCTTAAATGTGAACAGTGGGTTCATTATAACAAAAGGGGGAAACAACAGAAATGCCCATCAAATGATGACTGGATGAATTAATGTGGTGTGTGCACGCAGTGGAGCAGTAGTCGGCCATAACAAAGAATGAAGTGCTGACATGTTACAATATGAATGAGCCTCAGCAACAAGCTGAGGGAAGCCCGCCACAGGTGGCCACGGAGTGTACGATTCCTCTCACCTGGAACGTCCGTGATAGGTGAATCCACGGAGACGGGAAGTAGATTCATGGCTGCATGGGGTTAGGGGGCGGGGGGAAGGGGGTTTGGGGTTGATACTAAAGGGTATGGGGCTTCATTTAAAGTGATGAAAATGCTTTAAAATTAAGTTAAAGATGGTTGCATAACTGTGCCTATGCCAAAAACTATAGAACTGTACACTTTAAATGAGTGAACTGTATGATATGTGAATTATATCTCAACATAACTGTTGAAATAAAGGCATGTGAATAGTGGAATTGGAGCCTTACGGTTGGGTTGGATTAGAAAGTCCAGGATTTAGAAGTCTGGAAAGTGTTGCAGGTGAAGCCGAGGGCTTGCCCGAGGCAGGGGGGAGCCAGCCTAGCCTGATGGAGGTGGGCCCGAACCTGGCCAGGCCTGGAGGATGGGGGCGAGAGCTTCTGCAGACAAGCTGGCAGGGTGGGTGAGGCAGGGGCAGATGGCGGGAAAGCCGGGAAGGAGCCCCCTCCCTGACAGGTGGGGCCGGGCTTCTGCTCTCCGCCAGGCCCCACGGTGCCGGGATCATCCAGTGATCTACCCACTAAGGTGCCAGGCAGAATAAAGTGGCTCCCACAGGGTCACCGCCAGCCTCTCTGTTGCCACTGTTGTCTTTTGGGCAGAACAGGCCCCAACACATCAGTGTTCCCTGACTGCTGGCACTCACCCTGGCCCCCAGAACCATGGGGTCAGCCTGCTTGGCTCCCAGCCTTGGGACCCGCTGGGAGTTGTGGCCGAGGGAGAGGACAGGAGGTGAGCATGGCTCCCCATTCTTGGGCTGGAAAAGGCAGAATTCTGCTGGCAAAAGAGCAAATAAAATTAAATAAAGCCATTGGGAAGACAGGGTGGGAGGAAGGGATGGGAGTCAAACCCGTCGGCTGGGATGGAGTGGCGATTTAGGGGGCCCTGGGAGGAGGAGGGGCTGTGGAGCAGCTGCCCAGGGTGCACTGCAAGGTGAGCTGGGGCAGGAAGGATTGGGGGGTCCTGCTGAGAGTTTGAGTGGGATCCCTTCGTTACAGGGCTTCAGCACATATTTAGGTCACTTTTTAAATTATTATTCATTGATTTTACTGAATAGACATCAATTTTTACAGTAGTTTCAGGCTTACAGAGAGCTGAGCAGACGGTGTGGAGCTGCCTGACGCCCACCACTGCTGGGTAGTTAGCGTCTGGCAGCCCCGTGACACATCTGCCCCGCTGGCCTCCGTCTGCTCCGGCTGCTGTAACAAGAATGCCTGACAGGGCCTCAAACAACAGACCACAGACATTTGTTTCTCGCAGCTCTGGAGGCTGAGAAGGCCCAGGTGGAGGCTGGTGACAGACAGCTCTCTTCCTGGCACAATAGACAGCCGTCTCCTGGCTACATCCTTGGGGGAGGAAGGGGGCTTTCATAGGGGCACCGACCCCATCACGAGGGCTCCACCCTCACGACCCGCTCCCCTCAAAGGCCTCATCTCCTCATACCACACCACCTTGGGAGTTAGGAGTCAACATATGAATCTTGGGGGAATGCAAACATTTCATCCATTGCACAATCGAACCAATATTGGTATATTTTTATTAACTAGAGCCCATAATTTGCATCAGGGTTCCCTCTTTTTGTTGTACATCCTATGGGTTTGGTCAAATGCATAAGGACCTGTGGCCATGACCATGACCACAGCACTGTGCAGAATGGTTGTACTGCCTGAGGATCCCCTGTGCCCCCTGCTCGTCCTACCCTCTCTCCCTTGCCAACACAGCTACCTACCGTCTACCAAGCACCTGCTTTGTGCCAGGCTCCAAACTGTGCTCTTGCTTACAACCTGAATTCTTGCCCTACCCCAGTGAGTAGGGCGGGGGGCGGATATTGTTATTTCTATGTTATGAATGAGGAAACTCAAGTCCAGAGAAGTAAAAGGATTGGCCAACGTCGTGGTGGAAATGGGACTCAAATCCAGGTCTGTCCTGCAACAAAGCCTCTTGGGGTGCTTGGCTCACTTTTGGCATTTAACCCTTCATTAATTGGGTTTTGCATATTTATGCATCTTTCCAGAATTGTGAGCTTTTTCGGCATAAGGACTGTGTCTCACAGGCCTTGAGTCGTAGACCCACGACCGTGTTGGGCATCCCTTCCACCTGTACTCACTGGGATCCTGTTGGGTTGCCGTCTGGAGGTGCTCTATGCTCAGCACCCCTTTCTTTCCTCACCCACCTCTGGCTAAAGGATGACATGTGGCTCAGGCCAATCAAAGCCCTCAATCCCATTGGCTTCAGTGATTAGCTCCAAGGATGGACACATGATCCAAGCCTGGCCAATCAGAGCCATCCCTGGGTATATTGCCATAGCAACAGCTGAGGACGCTTGCGTCCTTTCTGAGACTGGGAGCTGTAAGGACCATCAAGCCTGGAGCTGCCGCTGGCAACTTCATCCTGCCTCTGCCTCCATCGGAATGCCATGCGAATATTAAAAACTGTTGCAGGAAAACATTTAATGTCAGGGAAAGCTGTTCATAATACCTTGTTGGGTTTAAAATAGGCAAGCTGCAAAATGGAACATACAGTATTACTTGCCATGTATGTGTTCATATATATATATGAAATATATATGTTATATATATATATGCACATGCAAATAAAAAATGGATGAGAGATGCCAACATATTAACAGTGGTTCTGACTAGTTATATTTTCTTTTTGCTTATCTGAACTTTCAAAACTCAGCTTGCATTATGTACTTTTTAGACGTCTTTATTCTGTTTATTTTTATACTTAGTGCTTCTCCAGGATGGCAGGTCATTTCTAGCACAGTCTTCCCGGGAGTATTTAGGTTCCGACTTTTTGTCGCACACACTTTTCCAAAAACCCCGTTTTCTGCCTGGTCCTAGGCCTTTCCCACCCTTGGTCACTCTGCTGCCCTGGGCCCCTCTTGGCCACCAGGACCTGTAGCCCCTGCTATACCTGAGCGATGCCATCCCTCGGGGTCTTCTGGACCCTTGGAAAACACCAGGCTCCCACCCCCACTTATCCTGCTGGGTTTTGCTTTTTCATTCTCAGCTCACAAGGAACCTGCAAAAAATATTTTCTTTGGCAGCCGATTAGGGAGTAGCAGCCCCAGATGTGCCTCCCCGGCAGCGTCGGAGCCTGGAGCAGCTGGTGCTCCCACGGCTGCCAGGATCATGGACGAGGCCAGGGTTCAGACTTCAGCCATCTTGAATAGGCTTCTTTCCCCGTCAAGGTTTGAGACATCACAAGGCCTTGGAGATGGGGCACCACAGGGCCCTTCTGGTGGACCAAGTCTCTCCCAAGTCAGTGGCACATGGCCATGATGCCAGGAGGAGTGTCAGGCCTTCTAGAGACTCAGACCCTCACTGCCTTCTCCCATTGCTGAAGGGGTCAAGGGTGTGAGGGTCTCATAGGCAGGCAGGCAAGGGCCCAATTCCCCCCGTCCCATGTGTCTCCTTGGGGCACTGCCCTCTGTCCAGAGCGGTGTCCATTCCCATGCCCCTTCTGAGCAGGCGTGTCCCAGACGCTGCCTGCCAGTTGGTGCCAGTGGCCACAGCCCTGAGCCAGGTGCGAGCAGTCACCTGGCCCTGGCTGGTCTGTCAGATCACTGCTCGCAAGAGCATGACCCAGGAGAGTCTTTGAACTCGAAGGGCCAGCAGGGTTGAGGTGGAACAGCTGTGCTGGTTTGTGGACACACAGGGAAAGCCGGTGGGGGAGAAAGCTGACAAGCAGCTGCAGAGGGACCAGAGTGGCCCGAGGCTCTCCAGACCTGTGATGGGTGCCATGCTGCTGCCCACAGGTCACAGATTATCTGCAGCCTTTGAATGGAGCTCACTTAGTTAAACTGTCCCAGCTGGGTGTTTACACAACCCAGAGATCTAGACTGGCTTCATGACGGGCACCTGTCCCAGGTGGGAAGCTCTGTTCTCACCTGCTCCAGGTGGAGAGGGCCCCTTTCTCATCCCTCTCGCCTCCTGTCAGCCAGGAGGCCCCCTTTGCGGCTCATTCCCAAGGGCCTTGAGTTCTTGAAGGAAGTGCTCCCCTGAGACTGGATATCTCTCGCAACCCTGGTGTCCAAGGGGCAGGTTCAAGACAGAGGGACCTTCCAGATTTGGGACCAAAAGTTACTGGGCAGCCGTAGCTCAGAGGACCCTAAAAAAAGTGCTGATTGGCTGTAGCTGCTGGTGAACAAAGCTAACAGGTTTTGAAGTCTGGTGGCTTCAGGTTTGAACCCTGGCCCTGGCAGCTCCCTGGCTGTGTGAACTGCTCTTGTTTCTTGGTCGTTCACAGTCAATAGCACCCAGCCATGCTGGACGCCTTCCTGTATGCCCCTCTGGGCGGGACTACTAGTCGGGTCCCATTTTCCCAAATGAGGAAGCAGAGATGGGAGAGGTTAAGCAATCACCCACAAGTCACACAGCTAGTGATAGGAGCTAAACCCTGGTTTATCTGATTCTGGGAGACGGCTTTGCCCTAAGAGAAGAAAGAGTCTTGGGCTTAAATAAACCCTTGTAAAATAAAGGTATATGCCTCTCTACCCAGAAGAAGAGAAGGTAAACCTTAAAACTAAATATTCTTCCCACATTTACATAGGAGCTATGACATAAGAGATTTGTTCCAAGATAATCTGGTGGAGTGGGTGTTGATGACACAAAGTTGGAAGAGTTGATCAGTTCTGGAGCTGAGCATTATGATTGGGTGAGCACTATGTTCTTCCCTCTCCTTGTGAATATGTTTGGAAGTTTTCCTAATAAAAAGATTTTTAAAAAGTAGCAGTTGCAGCATGGGCAGAGTTGAGGAGCCACCCCTCAGAGGATGTCAGGGTGGAGACCCTGAGCCACGGACAAGGGAGCCCAGATATCCCTCCCCGTGGCCCCGCCAACCACACTGCCTCCCACCCCTCTCTGCCTGTGGACCCCCATGTCTCCCAGAACCCTTGGCTCTGAGTAATAAATGCGCCTCTCAGCGGAACACGTGCTTCCCATCACCCTGCGCAGCAGTGAGTCCCCAGGGGCAGCTGCTGCTGCTTCATCTCCACCACTTACTCTCAGGTCCACTGTGCTGACGGCCCGGGCCCTGCAGCCACCTGGACTTGGTGCTCACCAGCCTGACCCCTCGGAGCTCCTGTGACCTCCGCCCTCCAGGCCTTCATGCAGGCCAGAGCTTCCATCTGGAACAGAGGTAACTCTTACCGACCTCCAAGTCTCCTTTGTCCCAGGCAGCCCCCCGGACCCGCCCAACCTCACTGGTGCCTTGCTCCGCCATCGAGCACCTGGCCCTCTGCAATGGTCTGTCCATGTTTCTACTACAAGGTGGTTCATGTGGTAGGAGGAAAGGGGCTGCTACTGTTCCATTCAGATCCCGGGCACCTGTGCACATGTGGCACATGGCTGATGCCCAACGCATGCAGGCTGAGTGAACGAATGAGCAAACCTGTGGCCTATTACCGCAGAAGTAGGGAGTCACGCATGGGGAAGGCAGACATGAAGGCGAGTGAGGTGTCAGAGAAAACGCAAGGAGTCCAGAAATGCAGCTTCTATCTCCACCCCAGCCTAGGGCATCTGCTCTCCATACGACCCCAGTGGGTACCTCCCTAGGACCAGGATAAGCCACATGCCAGGACCAGGATAAGCCACGTGCCATGTCTGGCTGGCTGTCTGGGGCAAGGTGAGGAGGGAGGGGAGGGAGCTGGGGCCAGTCTGGGCTCAATGGGCTGGGGGCACTGGGGAGCCGTGCGTCTCTGGCCGGGGTGGAGTTGCGGGCAGGGAATGCCCGTAGTCCACTCACCAGCCACCAGGCCACATCGGGGGCAGCACCCTACTTGCCCACAGTCTGATGTGATGGGGAGCAATGTGGGGGACCCACAGCACCCTCCACAGCTGTGGGAAGCCCACCCAGACCCAGTGTCCCCCTGTGGGCATCCAGGTGACATGACTGGTGGGCAGGCACGTGGGCCCTGTAGAGTGCAGGGGACGATGACCGGTGGTGGGCAGGCCGCCCTGCTCCCGGGTCATGCAGGATGGTGCTCCCAGTTCTGCCCAGGGCTAGACAGGCCCGGAGACACAGGTCCCAGTGGCCCAGGGCAGCTCCCCACTGGCTGAGGAGAGGGTGCAGTGGCCGATGAGGGCGGGGAACTTTGTCCCCTCACCTGTACCCTGTACTCCTTGGAGGGCGTCCAGGGGCTGGGACTTGCACCATGTACCCCAAAGCTGGTCACGGAGGGATTGAAATCTGAAGGTGGCAGAGCCTGGACTGGACAGCGAAGGACCTGGGAGCTGCTGGCCGCGGGCTGGCCTCCCTGAGGACTGGAAGCATCCCAGAGAAGAGAGAATGGGGAAGCAGAGGGGGGAAGGAGGTGAGGCATGAACACAGAAAGAAAAACAGGATTGAGGGGGAGGGGTACAGCAAGGGGGAATTCTTGGGCACAGTCCTAATCATAGCCTTGAAATGAAATTTACTGCTGCCCTCAGCATGGGACGCCAGCCAGCCCCGCCCAGCCAGCCCCTTCTGTTTGGATTAGGGATGACATCACTGCCATGGGCCCCGTCACTGCCAGCACCAGAGGAAGGCGAGGAGGGCGGGCGGGAAACCTGAGCCTCCGGCCTCCCCACTTCCAGGGAAGGGAATCTGAAACCAGGAAAACTCAGCCTCAACAAACCCCTGCTGAGCTGGGCAGCTAGTCTGGTGTCCCACCCCCTACTCCAGGCAGCCCCTGGTCCCCAGAACGCCGGCTGACGCTGCTTCCTGGAGAAAGCCAGGGGTCTGGGTTCCCATCTCCACTGGCTGGCCCTGCTCCCTAGCCCACCCCCAAAAGGAAGCACATGGGCACATGCCCGGGGCCCAAAGGAAATGCCTGTCCATGGCAGCAGGTCTGGAGAGCCCTCTTAGTCCCCTGGTGTTCGCAGCAACACCGTCTGCAGGAAGCGCAGAGGGGAGCAGGTGCAGGGGCTGCCGGAGGCAGACAGGTGGGGAGTGGGCAGTGGAAGGGGACTTGAGGGTCCTGGGACACAGGCTTCTGCAGGAGCTGCTCCCAGAACACACCTCACTCTTGGAAGGAAAGGCACGGGGCCTGTGTGAGTGCCCCTCGCAGGACGGGAGACCCTTTTGCGTCAAAGGGAGGTAGACTGTGGCCAAGGGAAGGAGGGGCAGTTCCATTTCAGGGTCCTGTGGAACAAGGTTGTCAGAGGCTTTCCAGCTCAGGCGTGTGCCAGAGCCGCCTCCCTGGGTGAAGTGTTTATGTGCTCTCGGTCTGGGCTGTCTGCTCCCAGATATTTGAGACATAGCTGTCCGTCTCTTCAAGCCAGTGACTTCATGAGCTTCCTGTCCACCGCCGCCCTCCCTTCCTCTCTCCCTCCTTTTATTTGGAGTCACTTTACACCAGACAGGAACACATGGGAGGGGTTAGGACAGCTGCAGGCCTGTGAAGGCCGCGTTCTGTAGAGCAGGTGAGCAGGGGGTGCTGAGATCAGGCAGGTCTATGGAGTGAATGCTCAGGCTCACGGCCCCCTCTGCCCCATGGGGTAAGGAAGGGGTGACAGGAGGGTGGGCAGAGAGGGGAGGAGAGAGGCCAAGCCCTACCTTCTCAGACATGCCCTGTGGGATGGCATAAAACACAGCATGGATGCAACAAAAGAAACCCCAAGGGGAGGTAGGAGCCAGGGGCAGCCGGGCACAGGGAAGGATCATTTGAGAGCCAGGCTGGCCCTGACCGTGCTGTGTGAAAGTACAGAGAAGTGTCCCGATTTCTGCCCCAGGTCTGTCCAAAGGAGTGTGTAGCTTCATCTGAAATGTGTTTTCCCTGCTCAAGGGGCAGGATATGACATCTGTCCTGGGTCATCCGAGTTCCTGCCCCTCCACCTACCTTTTGGTGAACACCTTTCCATACTCTTGTCTCTCTCCACATGTTAATTCAATTTCACATAAATGAAATATTAGGCATGCTGTTTTCTCATGGATACTTTTTTTTTTCATTCAAATCCAGTTTATTTCCTTTTATAAATTACATGACTTTAAATAATTTAATCTGACTTTCTTCCATTTTAATCTCATAGTAAGATGGGGATAATAATAGTATTGCCTCACAGGGTTGTTGGAATAGTGAGCCAAGTTAGCACATGTAAAAAAATTACTTGAAACTATCTGGGGATAGTATGTGCTCAATAAATGTTAATAATACTGTATTTCCTCCCTTCTGTCTGCTAATATTCATAGAAAATGCTGTTTTCAAGATAAGAACCTGTCATTGATTCTCAGAATCTATCTCCCCATCTCTTTTTTTTTTTTTTTTTGAGAGGGCATCTCTCATATTTATTGATCAAATGGTTGTTAACAACAATAAAATTCAGTATAGGGGGGTCAACGCTCAATGTACAATCATTAATCCACCCCAAGCCTAATTCTCGTCAGTCTCCAATCTTCTGAAGCATAATGAACAAGTTCTTACATGGTGAACGAATTCTTACATAGTAAATAAATTCTTACATGGTGAACAGTACAAGGGTCATGGATACTTTTTAAAAACAATCTTTTTAGTATTCCT
Source organism: Manis javanica (assembly GCF_040802235.1). Classification (NCBI taxonomy): domain Eukaryota; kingdom Metazoa; phylum Chordata; class Mammalia; order Pholidota; family Manidae; genus Manis; species Manis javanica. Next base: position 180,289,738 of record NC_133159.1, on the reverse strand, counting down.
TGCCGTCCGTCCCTCCCTTGAGGAGCAGTGTGGACGGACGGACTGGTGTGTCATCTGCTGTCCAGGTCACACCCGGAAATATTTGCCCTCCCGTACACATCACTGTTGCTCTACAAAAGTGGAACCTGTTGTTTATCTGTCTCTGCATCTTGCTTTCTGGAAACCAAAGATTTTATCAGTTTTCCTGAGTTAGTAGTTCTCAGCCAGGGTGGTTTTGCCCCTCAGGGGACGTTAAGCAATGTCTGAAGAACATATGTGGCTGTCACATCTTGGGGCGGGGAGTGGGGGGGCACTGGCATGTGGTGGGTGGAGTCCAGGAATGCGGCTCCACACCCCGCAGGCATGCAGGCTCCCACCAGAGAATGATCTACTGGCCCAAAGGTCAGTAGTGCTGAGGCTGAGAAGTCGGCCCTGGCTGAAGAGGATTAATAGTGAAATATGGGAACATCCTTCAGTGTGAAAATGCATGTGTTGACTGAGCAGTAAGCCACAGCCCGTCTCCACGGCACAGTCGGCTCTGTCATCCTTGACTCACCTTCTTGTCATCTTTAGGCTGTGCTGCGGTAAACAGCCCCACCAGGGAACACTGGGGACAGATATCTGGGCTGGGCGGAACCACCTGCCTACTGTGCAGCGAGCTGGCGCCTGGAGGGGCCTGGGCGGTGGGGCGAGGGGTGCTCATCATGACCCTGAGTCCTCTCTGAGGGCCACGTATCACGTGACCATAGAAACTGCCCAGAAAGCCAGGCACACGGACACACCCCTGGCCTCGGCTTTCAGCCACCTGCTCCCTGCAGCCCTCAGACCTGTCTTAGGTTCCCCACTCTCTAAGGTCCAGCTTCCTGAGCAGGTGGGAGTTTTAATGCCCATACCCTGCGGAGAGGCTGGCTTTCCAGAACCTGCTGGAAGGAGCGTGGGGCTTTGGCTCTGCTGCAGCCGGCCCTCTGAGAAAGGGCACTCAGGCTCAGGAGGAAATAGATCTGCTCCGCACTGGGAGAGTGAGTCTACCAGCAATACGTGCTTCCATGGGCAACAGAGCGTGGCTCGCCGGGCCTCCTGCCCAAGGCCTGTGAGGTCACTCTGACTCTGTTTACCAGAGAGGAGCGGGAGGGAGGGGGCACTTCCTCCTGGCCTGGGCCGTATTTACTCTGCCAAGACGAGCTCGGGCTCTGTGTGCCAGGGGCAGGACGGGCTGACAGCTCCGCTAGGCTCTGCGCAGGGAAAAGCTGTGTGCAGGGCAGGCAACGGCAAGCTGAGGGGTCCTGGTGGAAGTGGTGGCCCCAAGAGTGTTGTCTGAGGGTCCAGGAAGGCCCCCGTCCCCGGCTGGCCTGACAGGCACCGCCTGCTCCTGTCCACCCTGAGTTTTGCCAGGAGTCACTGCCCTGGGGCAGATAGAAGAGAAGGGCCAGTGGGCTATGGTCAGAACGCATGGGGGTGGGCTGGGGTGTCCTGTGTGGCCCCCCCCTTAGCCCACTCCCCAGCATCAGGGCAGAGAAGGCAGCTACGGAGAGAAGGATGGAGGGAGAGGTCAGCCCCATCCTCCTCCTCCATCCCTCTCCTGCCTGGGTGTGGGGCGTCTGGGCCCCATCCTCCCTCCACAGGGTGGGGGGCAGAGCTGCAGGCCTTTCCCACATCCATCCTGTGTGGCTGAGCCCTTTGGTCGTGGGGCAGAGCTTGTGGGAAGCGTCTTGTTGATACCAGCAGCCAGATTCTGACCTACCCTGTCTTTAGGAGATCCCTCCCCTCACCTGAGGCTTCAGTTTCCTTGCTTTTGAGTCGGGAAGATTCTCACTGGAAGAGCAGGCTGAGGGGGACAGAGAGCTCGGTGACAGGAGGCTGCGTTCCTGGCAGCCAAGGCCACCACCGGTTCCAGGTGACAGTAAAGTGGCAGGGGTGGCCTGGGTGTCAGGGACGGTTCTGTCCCTGAACCTGCTATGCCCTTGTGATTAACATTTGATGCCTTGTGACATCAGCCACCATACACCCCGGGTTTTAGAGCATCAGGTCCGCCGCTCACAGCAATCCCCTGGGGACGGTGTTTCATCGCCAGTCTGTGGATGGCGGGTCAGAGGCATCAGCGAGGCGGCTGGGCCACCGAGTTTGAGTCACACTGGGGCCTTCTGCCCTGATCGTGCTCATCCTGCCACAGAGCTACATCCTTTCAGGGGGGCCTGCTGCTCAAGACCCTCCAAAAGCCAGGTCCTCCCACCCCCTCCCAGCGGTCTCCCACCTGGTCCTTGCCCTCCACTGTCCTTCTTCACGGTTCAGGGGCCTTCCTACCTGCAGTCCCTGGGGCTTTGTTCTGTGGACTTCTGAATGCCTTGCCCTGTGGCCAGGATACATGGTGGCTGTGCCGGCAGGCACCGCGGATGGGAGGTGGAGGAAGCCCAGGTCTCTTACTCCCCCCCGGGGGCCGCTGGTGGTGACCCTGCTCCCCTTTGAAGCCACCATCAAACCCAGCTCAAGCCTAATGTGAAAAAAACCGTATCACATACACTTGATTGCTTAATGTATGTATGTTGCCTGAAAGACTGAGAGTCCCCAAGTTATTTGTTTCTCTCATAAGCTGCTAAATTGATTTTTAGATGATGTAAAGTTGAAAGGCGTGGTGTTCCACTTGTAATAGGAAAGAAGGAAAAAAGACAGGGGCAGAAAAGGAGGTAGAGAGGGAGGGGAAGGCTACGGGAAGCCGGCCTGTGATCATTTTCTGAATTGATTGTACTTAAAAAGTTACCATCAAACATAATTTCACAAATGACATAATTGTATTTTATAGGAACAAAAGCTGAAAAAGTGACTATGGATGTGTCAGGGTGCTAAAAATAACTGCCCTGACTATTTAACTTTTCTCCAAGTTGCCTGTTGCAAAACACATGTAAACAGAGAGAAACTGTTTTTCCATCCTTTCAGTATTTTCCAGTTTCCTATCTCAGGTCAGCACCATACAGTTTAGCAGGCAAATATTCTTTAACTGTGTCATTTTCCTCGGTTTGCATCTCTTCAGCCAGATTACAAATAGCCTTCCAGCTAAAGTAAGGTCCTGGGTGCAACAGCTTCAACAGCGGGACCCGGCGCAGGCTCCACGATGGGTAGATGGATGGACGCGGGGACACACTTCACGTGCCCGGGGCGTCTCTGAGATCCTCGGATCCCCAGCCTTTCCTGGAACACAGAACTGTTTGGGGAAATGTCCTTGCGCTCCCACATTTGTGGGCTAAGGGAGGGAACTACGGACACAGGCCAGCAAACGCCTTCGTCCAATCCTGCTGCCTTCTGGAGTCCAGGACCCACCCCGTGGCTCTTGCTGGCTGGTCAAAAATATTGCCAGTTTGTATAATATCCTGTTTTGTTCATAAAAGCCCCCTCCCCCTCCCACTAAACCGGCCAAGCGCGCTTAAAATTCTGCGACCTCCATTTGAAAAGTGCATCCTCAGTAAGCTTGGAGAGGCCCCACCCGCAGTGGGCATGGGGAGGGGGCGGCAGGGAGTGACCCCACTCTGAAGCGCACATCCCCTTTGCTCAGTCCCTGGCAGCAATCTAAGGGACCCCAGAGGTGGAAGGGAATCAGGCAATGCATGGCTCCCAGGCTGAGCAGGAGGGCACAGGGTGGTCGGTGGGCCGCCTAGTGCCCTTGAAGGGTGGGCCGCGAGCCCCAAGTGCTAAACTAGGGCCCAAGGGGCGCTGTCTGCCCCGCAGCGGCCACCCCAATCTCAGGCGCCCCGGGGGGCTGCAGGGCGCGACCGCGGGCGGTGGGGAGCCAGGTGCGCCGCGACGTGCCCTGCTGGGCACAACAAAGCCCGGCTGGGGGGGCGGGGAGGCGCGGCGGCGCGGGGAGGGGGCGCTGGGAGCTCCCGGCGTCCGCATTGGCTGCCCGCCACCGGGAGGCGGGGCGCCAAGCCTCGGAGAGGAATAAAAGGCCGGCTCTGCCCGCGCCCGCCGCGCACACATCCCTAGAAGGCAGCAGGAGGGAGTGTGGCCGCGGCGCGCTCGCTTGTCGCCCTCCGCCCTTTCCTCCTCCGCTCGGCCCCCGCGTCGCCCCCGCGACAACGCCGGAGAAAGTTTGTGCGGCCGAGCGCGGGCCGGGAGCGCAGCCGGGACCGGCGGTCCCCCCGCCGAGAGGAGCGCCCGCAGAGCCGGCGGCGGCGCCGAGCCCCGCGCCCGCCCGCGCCCCACCCGCCATGGGCGCCGCGGCCCGCAGCCTGCGGCTTTCGCTCGGCCTCCTGCTGCTGGCGACGCTGCTCCCGCCGGCCGACGCCTGCAGCTGCTCCCCGGTGCATCCGCAACAGGCGTTTTGCAATGCAGATGTAGGTAAGGACGCGACCCCGCCCGGCTCCCTCGGGGCGCGACCCCTGAGGCTTGGGCGCCCCTCCCTCCAGCCCTCGTCCGCAGAGGGACCCACGCCCGCCTCCGGCCCTCGGCGCCTTCTAGAATCCCGCAAGTGGACGCCCAAGGCGCACTTTCTTTTCCCCGTTGCTTCTCTTCCTTTCTCTCTCTCTCTCTCTCTCTGCAGAGATGCTTCTCAACCTCAAAATTCCACCGAAATTCCGCCGCAGCTCCAACCCGAGAAAAGGGAGCCAGGGAACGGATTGGGTTTTGGCAGGCAGAGGGCCTTAGGATGCCAACGCGGGGGGCGGGGAGAGTGGGGGACCCGGCGTGCGGTGGGGGCGGTTTCTGCTTCGGTGGGCTGAAGAATTGGGGACCCCAGGAAGAAACTTTCACAGATGAGATGGGAGTTGGACTCTTCCGGGTGCGGGTGGCTGGGTGGGGAAGAGCTTCTTTGCCTGGGCCTCTCCCACCAGCATCATTTGGGGGGCTCACCGGTTCAGCCTGGGCAGGTTCCCAAGAAAGGCAGGTAGAGCCCCAGGACCAGCGTTTTGCTCTGCTTACTGCCCAGGAGGCTCCGCACACAGGGGTTGGATAAGGGAGGAGGGTCTTGAGTGTTTTTCTCCGGGTGAATGCTTTTTTAGGACACCCACAAAGACGGAGACTTTGGGGCGAACAAATGGGTGTGTGACTTCCTGAAATCCCCAGAGAATGTCTGTTAGCCTCAGGATTCCCTGCCCGCAGAGGTGGGAGCTGACAGGAGGAAGGAGAAGCCGGTCATTTGTTCTAATCTTCAGAGGGGCAGGAACAGAAGTGGGGAGAATGCAGCAGAAATAGGAACAGCCAGGCCCAGGAGGCTTCCATCCAGGCCTGACACTGCAGACCTCCACTGCCCCGGTGATGGTCAGCTCCGTTTTCCTGGGGCAAGTTCAGGGGAACCAAAAGGATGGATGGACAACAGGTGGGCCTCTGCAGGCCACTCTGACTTCTCAACAGGTTTATTCTCTGCTCCTAAGTCTTAGCCAGCCGAACATCCTGTTGTCAGGATAGGTGCCCTGTCGCCTGTGCAGACTCAAAGCCAGGATCCCTGGGTGTCTCCTGTTGTCAGCTGTGCCCTTGGATCTTCCCACACCCACCACAGCTCCTGGCCACACCCCACTTGGCCCTTTGAGCTGCTGCTGCCTAGCCCAGGAAGCCTCCTGCCTGTGGGCAGCACATTGCTCAGGCCACCTGGCCTTGGAGCATGGCACATGCTTGCAAAGGAGTTCCACAAAATCTGAGTTGGGGAAGTAAGGTCTGTTCCCCAATTTGGCTTTGGTGCTCAGCAAGATTTGAGGGGAAAGAGAGGCTCCTCCCTGTGGAGAGCCAGGGTTGGCCTTGCAGTGGGGTGTCCCCAGGGAGCCCAGGCCTGTAGCAACCCCTTTGCTAAGAAACATGCCCTGCTTCTGAAGAGCGAGTTGGGGGCAAAACCAGGCCAAGGACCCAAAGGAATCCATGGCTTACAAGACTCCTGGGCCAGGCTTGCAGGAGCCAAGCAGGCAGAGGCTGGGCCTTGGGACCACCTCCCACTCCTTAGCTGCGTGGGGAGGACTTCCAGCCAGCCAGCCATTCCATGCCCAGGGTCTGCAGAAGCTGGAGCAGTTTCTGCTCTGGGCTCCAATCACAGGCAGCAGAGGGCCAGGGTGGGTGGGGAGCTTTGTGTCATGCTGTCTTCCACCTGGATCTCCTGGCATCTGGGTCCAGTCAGTGCGTCAGAGCCATTGTAGGGCTAAAACTTTTAACTGCCTCCCAGTTTGGAGGCCCACTCAGGCTGCCCAATGCCAGACTTACCCTGCAAGCCCAGAGCGCCAGATTCCTTGGCTGCTGTAATGAAGTGCCACAGACTGAATGGTTAAAACAGGAATTGGTTCTCAGTCTAGGAGGCCTATAGTTCAAAGACAAGGTGTCAGTGGAGTCGGCTGCTTCTGGAAGCTGTAAGGAAGAATCTGTCGTGGGCGCCTCTCCAGCTTCTGGGGGCTCCATCCATGTGGTGCTTGGCATCCCTTGGCTTGTAGCTGCACCACCCCAGCTCTGCTCTGCCTTCTCTGTGTGTCTGGGTCCAAATCCCCACCTTATAGGGACCCCAGCTATTCGACCCTAATCCAGTATGACCTCATTTGAACTTGATCACATCTGCAAGGACCCTATTTCCCAATAAGGTCACAGGTTCTGGGTAGACATGAATTTTAGGGGGATGCTTTTCAAGCTAGGCCCGATCTCACCCCACCATCAGCCCTGCTTGGTCAACTCAGGACACAGCGTAGACATCCCAGGGTCGGCCCTGGGTGGTCCTGGCCACCACCGAGACAGCAGCAGCCTTTCAGGCCCGCCTCCGTGGGAGCACAGCCTTGCTGACTCTGCACTCCAGCTGAGAGCAGAGCTGCTTAAGGGTCTTTTAAAGGGCCAAGATGTGGGTCCTTTGCAGATATAGAAAGTCTGCTCAGATCTCAGCTTTTATAGTTTTAAAACCACAGGTGGTTCGGTGCCACCAGGGCTGTGGCCCCGGGCCCCGGGAAGGGTGATGATCTGGTGCACATTGGGGGGGTTACTAAACGTCACCTTGAATGCGGCGTGCTGGCCCCTTTAATCGTTGGCTGGATGTGGGCTTGTTAAGTGGTTTGGTGTCTGCAAGAGGCAGTTGGCTTAAGCAGTGAAATTTCTGTCTGCCTGTGTAAAGATGTCTGTGAGCCCGGAGGGTTGGAACTGTTGGCAAAAAGGGATCTTTATGAGGTTATCACATTTAGGATGAAAGGGGCGGGGCGGTAGGTGAGAGGCAATCTGCGTTCTTCCTGGAAGGCCCTGCTCCCTTCCAGGAAGTGAGCACATGCAGGAAACGTGTGTCTCGGCTGCTCGGATATGCTGCTGAACTGCTTCTCTGTTGGCTAATGGAGTCCTTCACCATCTACTGCAAGCCCGCATAGCTCCAGTAGCCTGGCTGGAAACCAGCTTTGGGCTTGCTCTTCAGGCAGTACCACGGTGTGGGGAGCCTGGAGTCACTTAGCCAGCTGAGCAGCTTGGCAGACCCAGGCTGCGCAGGGTAAATCCAGGAGCTCTCTGGACCCAGAGGACAACACCTCCTCTCCAGCCCTGGTGACGATGCCTGACATCGTATTACTCCAGAAGGGTGCCATGGTGCCGTCTTTCTCAGGTTGCTCCCACCTTCAGACACTGCTTCCTGGAAACCTGATGGCCTCTAGCAGCAGGTGGAGAGGATCCCACGGCCAAGTCCACGTGCTGGTTGCCAGGGCAAATGGGTAGACCTTGAGCATGTGCTGATGGGGCCCAGACCATGGTCATCCCCGAAACCCACAGCAAGCGTTCAGAAATGGCCGTGTCTTCACCAGACACGTGTGTGCTCAGGAAAAGCAAGGCAGATGAGATTCCTGTGGGCTGAATCAGACCTTAAGTGTGTGGGGGCCCGGGTGGCAGTAGCGCTCATTAAAGAAACTTGGCAACTCTTGCAAAGTGAATGATTGATCCGTGTTTGTACATCCTGGTGTTTGTGTCAGGCTGTGTTCCACCGAGCAAGTATGGGGCGGTGGGCTTTGCCCCGAGGAATGCAAAGAAGAGGCAAGGCCGCAGTGCCAGGCGGTGTGGGCCTGGGAGGGCTGGGGTGGGCAAGGCAGGCCGAACCTGCCTGCCAGGGCATGGTGGAGGGGCAGGCAGGCTCGGCGTGCTTTCAGGCAGATAGTTAATGCAGGAGCTGTCTGACAAGGGGACGTGCAGGTTCGGGACCTGGAGATGGAGGGTTCCGATGGCAGGCTGGGGAGGGGGCCACGGTGGGATTAGAGCTCGTAGGCTTGGTTTTGGACAGTGTCCCTTGAAGGACACATTCTCCCAGGGGAGTGGCCAGAGCCTGAGCTGCTGGCAGCTCTCAGGGTTGGGAAAACAGGGTGAGGGAAGAGGTGTGTGCAGGTGTGGAGGCCCCGGGGGTGTGACAGGTGTCTGGAAGGGAGCTCTCCAGGTACCATGTGTTCCTTCCTGTCTGTGATCCGAGGACCTGGTGCCAGCCTGCATCCGGGGACCTGCTGGGTCCTCTGGGATTTGCAGTCCTGGCCAGGGGGTCTGTGAGCTGCAGGTGGGCCTGGATGCCTGCCTCTCCTCTGCCATCTCGGCTAGGTTACCAAGCAGATGCCACTGGCACACTCCAAACACTGTGGCAACATTTGTGCTCATGGAGCTCAGAGGTGTAGTGAGCTCCCGGGGCGGGGAGGCCCTCGGCCACCCTAGTCCTGATGCAGAGCCACTCCACTGATGTCCGAGGCGTTGCAGGTGTGGCTGAAGCTCCTGGGTTTCAAAATGGCTAAGAGATGGGATTGGAGGACCTCAGCCAACCTGGCAGATGAGGAAGCAGCTGGCGAGAGAAGAGGCATTGGGGGAGAGAAACAAGGGAGAGAGACAGGGGACTGGGAGTGACGGGCAGGCTTAAGGACCACCAGCTCTTCTCCCCTGCCCACGGGCTTGACGCAGGCGCCCGCCCTGGACACTCCCCCACCCTGCGGCACATACGCAAACACGGGGCCAGGGCAGTCCTTCTGGGAAGAGAAAAGCAGAGTTGGGAAGTCAAGGTTGTGAAGCGTGAAGAACCCTCAATCTGGGGACACACACCCAGGCATTGTCAGTGGGTCAGTAGTGGTGGCAGGGTGGGGGCCTGTGCAGACCAGCTGAGCAAGGCACTGGCTGCCCTGGCAAAGGGGAGAGAGTTCTGGGGGCAGAGCAGGCGGAGTGGAGGGCGCCGAGGCTAGGGGACCTGACAAGAGGTTGGGACCAGATATTGCTGCTTGGATTCATCACACGGAGTCTGTTGTGTGCCAAGGACCCGAGGTGAGCTGTCGAGATGTGCACCTGTGATGACAGCAGGAACGGCCCGGGGAGTTTGCTGAAGGGCAGCTACCTGAACTAGTGTCCCAAATGGAGCCTCGGGCCTGGGGTGGGCAGTGGTATTTCCAAGACTGCCCAGGCTCTTCTGGTGCCTGCCAAAGTTTGCACAGAGCAGTTATCTCCAAAGCTGGGTACCCAGACGCTTTTGGTTGGAGAGGAGAATGTCACAGATACATAGTATGCGGATGGACAGCTGCACTTGAACGTAATTTTAAGTGAACATGTAGATGTGGAGAGCACTGGGCCAGGCTTGTGTTTGTGCCAGAGGGTCTGAACAAGTGTGAGGGGGAGACTGTGAGAAGTGGGGGAAGGGGGATGAGATGCCCCAGTGCATAGGAGGAGAGGCCGCCGAGGGAAAGGGGGTGAGGAACACATCAGACCGGGGCTGGCCTGGAGTGCCAGGGCCTCAGGAGGCAGGCAGGTGAAGCCGGCTCCCCCAGCCTAGACTCTGGGCCTCGTAGGGCCCACCAGCCTGGACGCCTGAGGCCTGAGCTGGCTGGGATCCAGGGTGCCTCCATCGTTGCATGGGTGAGCAGTTGCAGTGCAGAAATGCAGGGACCCTGGGGACCCCCGTTTGGGAGCAGCTCCCTGGTCAGCTGTCTAAATAGCATCCTTGGTTAACCTAGAGACCCCGGCAAGGCAGACTGGGTAAGCATTTGCTTTAAAAATCAAATAGAGCCGTAGTCATCATGATGAAGGGCCTGAACTGGGGCTTATGGGCATCTGTCTAGGCACAGGCCTGGGGCGGGGGGTGCCTTGAGCCCTGAAAGTGTAAAGCAAAGCTGTGTGTGTGTTCATGCCATGGCCTTCTGTGGACAAGGGCCGTGGCTGCCACCACATTCTCAAAGGGTGTGTGGCCCCTACAAGGCTATTCACTTGCTATTTAAGAAGTCTTTTTATGGCCTGTAGGGGAGAATGGAAGGCACAGGGTCCCTGGAACCAGAGTGGCAGCCTTGAGCCCCAGCATGGGACCCACAGGAGGTTTTGTGGCCTCCTGAGAGCTGCTAGGCTCTAAGATGTGGGGGTGCGGACGAAGCTGCAGGCAGGAGAATGCCTTTAAGGGGGCGTGGTCACCGGGGAGCAGAGCTGGTGCCCGAACTGGGGAGGGGTTTCCAGAGACGGAGGGCAGGTCTTGCAGCTGGAGTTGGGGGGCTCACCTCAGTGTCCAGGGGCCCAGGTATCCCCTAATGTGGTCAAGTGGGTTTGTGTTCCCTGTTGAGTTCTGTTGGGATTTGGTGTCCTCGGGGTCTGAATGAGAAAGCCTCCGGCTGTAGCTACAGCAGTGGTAGAAAACGTGTGAGGGGCCCCCTGAGACAAGAGGAAGTGTGCTGGGTGGGGGAGGAGGCTTTAGCAGGAAGCAGGGGGACTTGGATCTGCAGCGGGCGGGCTTGGGGTGGCTGTCTGCAGCCCTGAGACTCAGCCCAGGGAAGAGATCATGGGCGAGTGCCTCAGTTTCTCCATTTCCAAAGAGGAGAGGATAATCTACCCCCTGGGGTTGTGGGTGAAGCCCACAGGGAAGGGCAGAGGTAAATGCCCAGGACGGGTACGCACCGGAGGCTTTTGAGACTGGAGGGGCGATAGCCCTTTCGGTGCTGGACCTCGAGCTGGCTGTGGTTACCCACGTCGGGGAGCTGGTTCTGGGGCCTCTGAGAGGGAAGCCCAGGAATGGCCAGGGAGGTAGGAAGGAAATGGTGATAATTCTGTGAAGGTAAAATGGTGACAACGACAATAGCAGCAATGGCTGCAGCTGTCGCTATTAAGTGATGGTTGGTACTGGGTTCTGCGTGTTCCCAGGGTTAACGTGCTTTGTTCTGTCATCCCAGTTTACAGATGGTCAAACCGAGGCACGGGCCAATGCAGCGATTTGCTCAGGGTCACGTGGCTAGCAGATAGTGGAAGAGCCGGTGGGTGTGACAGATAGAGGAAGCTGAATGCGGTGATTCTGGTCGTGTGGGCTCGGGGTGGGTGGTCTCTGGGGAGCAGTGGTTGGCCCCTGGGATGGCTGATGTATGCAGGACGGAGGAGGGAGGGAAACTGCTGAGGGCTCTCCTTGTTCGGTGAGGTCGGCCCATCAGTCGGAGATGAGTTAAGTGAATTAAGCCCTATCCTGACAGCAAAACATTAAGCAGTCACTTTAAACAGTATGAGAGATCTGTGTTTATGGCCTAGAAAAATGTTCAGAGTGTATTAATTTTTAAAGCCCAGTTGCAATCTGTATGCTTTTAAGCGTTTGAACATTGTCTCTCTCCTGGGCTGTGTGGTAGGGACGTCATACATTTTTTAAAATGCACAATGCTTAGATGTACGTTTTAACAAAGAGTTATCATGCGAACACCCAGGTAGAGAAACAGAACGCTGCTGCCACCCCAAAACCTGTTTATCCCTCCTGGTCCCAGCCCTCTCTTTTCCTTAGAGGTGACCACTGTCCTGGTTTGTATGGTGACAATTCCTTGGCTTTTCTTTATGCAGTTGACTGCTTCTGTACATATCTTTATCCCATTAAAAAACCCCAAAAGTATGCTTACGTTTAAATGCATATATAGAGAAAAGTATGGGGGGATGTCCTTCAAAATCCTAGGCAGTGGGTATGAGCAAGGGCTGTTTATTTCTGTTTTGCTTACCTGCATTCCCTGAATTTTCTGTGATGCACATGTATTAGTTGTGTGATTATGTCAAAGTTAAAAGGCATTGGGATTGAAATGGACAGAGAGGTGGATGGCTTCTGCAGGAAGGAAGAGGCAGGGAGCCCTGAGCCCCCAGGGCTGTCTAGCCTGGGTCTCCCAGAAGCAGATTTCACTGCAGTTCCTCTGCGTCAGATTTAAGGCTGGCTTTTTATCAGCTTTCAGGTGTGATTCACATGCTGTTGTTCACCCATTTGAAGTGTACAATTCAGTGGCTTTGAGCGCCTTTAGAGGCGTGCCACCATCTGATGTTCCAGCACCCAGAGGACCCCGAGCTGGGTTCACACGGTGCATTTGCTTGGTCCTTTGAGGCTGTGTTCTTCCCGCCTCACGAGGGAGGCACGTGAGGGCAGGCCCCTCCTCAAACTGCTGGCCTTTCAGAGCTTGGCAGACTACCACACCGCCTCCGATCGCCTCCTCTGATGGCCACTGTGAGTACAGCTTTCCTGGACGCAGCCATCGCATCAGTACCACACGCTGCAGCTGTTCTTGAGCTACAGCCGTGGCTGAGTGGCCATAACTCAGGCTGTGTGGCCGGCAGAGCCTGAACTAGTTACTCTCTGGCCCTTTAGGAGAGCTTCCCTCACCCCCTGCTATGGCTCCGGGGCCGACTCCCCACTGGGTGTGGGCTTCCTGGGGTGGCTCTTCCCGTCGGCTGTCCAGCCCCCTGCTTTCTAGAAGCAGGGTGACTTGAGGAGCAGTGGTGTCTGTGAGGTATCATTCTCTGAACTGACCCCGAAAATTTGGCAAATCCACCTGCCTTTTCTGGGCTCGGGGGGCCTGTGAGCAAAGTGGCCTCGAGGAGGGAAGGACGGGCTTCAAGGCCAAAGCCGGCTTTCTGTTGTGGCGTGTTCCGCGGGTGGAGAGGCCGCAAGGACCTCACTTGGGCGACGTTATTGGCCCCTTCTGGTGTGCGGCCCGGAGATCCTGGTGGTGGCACTTTCGCAGACGGGGCTCAGCCTGTGGTGCTGCTGCGGGCCTTGGGGAGGCCCCTCTGGCTGTAACTGAAGGCCCTGGCGGGGAAGCAGTGTGGCAGCTGGTAACCAGCACAGAAGGAGGAACTGACCACCAGCCCAGAGGAAGGAAAGCCAGGTGGGAGTTACTGGGAGAAAAGCCCCGGGCTTGGGAGCCAGCTAGACGGGGTTCTGAATCCTGACTCTCTGAGCCTCAGTCTCCCCCTCTGTAAAAGCAGGATTGAACCCCCCAGAGCTGTGCCATCTGTAATGCCAAGGAGCTTCTGCAGACTGAGCAGAGTATGAAAAGCATGGGAGGCCTTGGTGGATGTCAGTCCCACCCACCCTGTCCTTCCATCTTGACCAGGAGTCTGGAAACCTGGGTGGATGGTGAGCGCGGCCACATGACTGAGGAGCCCAAGTCCCCTCTTGGTGGCCACAGCCGATCGCTGGCGCTAACTGGGAACCGTGGCCTTGGTCTGCCGCCCTGCATCTCCCGGGCCCCTGTGTCCTACACTCCAGGCGTGGGAGCCGCTGCGCTGAGTCGGTTGACCCTCCCCAGGCCACCACTACTCCCGTGGGTCCCGTGGCCCGTGGGAGTGGAAGGCAAGGAGCAGAGTGGTAAGAGAGCTAATGCGTCAGATGGGGGCTGGAGTACTGGCACTGTTGATGCTCACACCGGCCGCGAGCTTGCCCGCAGGTGTGGCGGGCGGCCACCCTGGGGCTCGACAGGAAGATGGTGAAAAACTCCCGCCCCTGCTCCTGCAGCTGCTGGGGTCCCATTGCAACCACGGCCCCTCACTGGAGCCCAGGGCGCTTCCAGGAGGCAGCACTCTAGTTGTGCCTGGGACAGAGGACAGGGAGGGCGTCTGTGGGTGTCAGGTCTGCGGTGGGCTGTGCTCTGAGGGGATGTCGGCTCCATGGCAGGGCGGCTCGGGGGCACATGGGCTCTTTTCTGGGTAAAGGCGCGTGCACAGCGCTCTCCTGGGGGTGTTTCTCTAGGGGCCTCCTAGCATTTAGCCTCCAACCTTCCAATGACCCTGGGAGAACAGGACCCACTGACTATGCACAGGCAGAAACCAAGTATGTGAAGGGGCACCGTGCCAGAGCAGAGCTGTGATGGGCATCACCAGTCTCCAACTCTGTCGTGGCATCTGGCCCCCTTGGCCCAGCTGGCTCCCGAACAGGGAGCGAAGGGACAGATCTGTGGTGGTCTTTGCTTTTTGTGCACCAGTTCTGGAAAGCAGGGACAAAGCCACCAGGCCAGTTGTCACCGACTGTATGTCTCTGAGATAAAAATACCAATCTCCTAGGGCTTTTCAGGGCAGAAGCACTCTGTGAGGTAGGTGAGGCAGGTGTCCCCTCCTGTCTGGATGGGAGCTGTTGATGACTTGCCCGAGGTTGTGCAGGGGAGGGCTGGCACCAGGAGGCCAAGGAGCCTGATCCTGGCACAAGTCTCTGGGAATAGGATTGGATGTCACAGCCGTGGACTTGCTGTTGCTGTTCCAGCCAAGAGGCCTGTGGTCCTTGGAAGGGCCTGACTGGAGGCATATCCTGCCTTAGCCTGAGTGGTTCCGAGGCTTGGAAGGGCGTTTTGGCTGTGCCAATCAAGGCCTTTAAAAGTAAGTCCCCCTTTGCTCAGGCAGCTCCCTAGCTGAGAATTTTTCCGAGGAAAGCCATCAAGGACGGAAGCTGACAGTTTGTCACAAGGGTATTCATCTCTGCCCTGTTTATCTTGGGGAGATGTTAGAAACCCCCATGCGCATGGCAGCAGGGGAGGGGTTGAATGACTCAACAGCCTGGATGCCCCAAGATCGGTGTAATTTTCTTTTTTAATGGAAATGTAAACTGTTCAGGTAAATGAGGGGAAGTTAGACTTTGCAAGGGTATGTTTTCTAATTTTACATGAATTTGAATGGTATGTGCACTTTATAAGGTGAATTCCCCGAAGCATGGGTCTCAGAAGCCCGGATGGAAGGAGGCGGCGGCAGGTAAATGCAGTCGGTGGGAGCCGCATTCTAGGACTCGGTGAAGTAGTGGCAGGACCGGGCTTGGAGATGCCACCGATTCAGAAGCGGCCTGGAGAGGACAGCAGTGTGGCCTTGCCAGGACATTCTAGAAGTCTGTCAGAGGCAATTTTTGGCTGCCATGTTATCCCCCTAGAACTTGTCCTTTGCTGAGGGGTGGGTACACAAGGCCGTGCTGAGAGGCTAAGGGACTGGGAGTGCCCTCTGCAGGGGGAGAAGTAGAAGCAAGACTTTGGGTCTCTAGGGCCAAGAAGAGGGACCCAAAGAAGTGGGCAGACGGTGGACTGGTGAGAATTCCCCGCCTTCCCACCCACCTTCCCGGGGTCCTTCCGCCGCTAGACAAGGCTGGTGTCCAGGGCCGATGTGCCTTCCTGAAGCCTTGTACTCTGGCTAACCTCCTGCTGTTAGCTTTCTCCTCTCAAGAAACGAGACCCTGAAATTGATTGCCTTGACTTCTTGGGGCCAAAACCATGCTCCCCAAACTAAATTTCTTAATTGTCAAATTTGTGGAAGGTGTCCCAGCCCTGGAAACCAGGCGTCAGGTGTGCGGATTTCTCACTGTGGTGGGTGGTGGCAGCAGATTCTGTCTCCCCTGCCCCCAGATGGCTCAGCTCAGCGGTGGCTCCCCGGGGAGCATGTGTCCCCAACATGAGCGGGGACAGATGCTCTCCCTGCTGGACGAGGGGTGGCAAGGGTCACTGGGGAGCCCTAAGTGCTGCCAGGCTGGCAAAGGAAGGGCTTCCTCCCTGCTTGGAACAGGCGCCCCGTGCCGGCGGGCCCTCTGCTCATCCCTCCAGCTGCAGAGCCGAATCCTCGTCATCCGTAAAGCCCTGGCAGGCGCTCCCCTGGCCTGGCTCGTCGCTGTCCCTGACCTCACCCCTGCTCTGATGTCATAGGACAGTGCTCTGTTACCAGGGCAGTGGCCTGCCATAGTTCACTGGCTGGGGCACACGCTGGTGGGAGCAGGGGAGCTGTGATTCCAGCCGGCTGTGGTCAGTGGGCCCCAGAGACCCCAGCGGGCCCCCTAGGCCGAGATCCTTGCGTCTGCCTCCTTCTCTGTTGTGGGTGGGGTTCTGTCTGTGCCCAGCTGTTGGGGAGGCTCCTCAGAGGGCCTTGGGACGTGCGCCAGTCAGCGTCTCCAGGCCACACGTCTGGAGGCTAGTTTCCAAGCGCCTGCGCCCTAGGGTCTCTGCAGGCAGTTTGCTGTGGAAGATTGCGGATGGGGGCAGGTGGGCTGAGGTTGGGGGACAGTGGGGTTGTTCTGGGAGTAGGGAGGTTGTTGTACCACAAGACCGGCTGTTGGTAGTGGGGACTCATGGCCTAGGCTGGGTGCTTCAGGGAAGCCCGGCAGACATTCAGTAACCTGTGCAAGGCAACCCGCGGCGGCGGCTGCTCTGCTGGCCGGTGTCCCCTGTGCATTTGGAAGAGTCTGTGCCCCGTGTCTGTTGTAATGACGATGGTCAAGCAGATAGTGGGGACACGGTGAGCCTGAGCCTGTTCCCCAAAGGCTGGCTGCCTGTCCCAGTCCTGGCTGCTCTTCAGGAGATGGGGAAACACAGATTCACAATCCCTGCCGTGGGATTTGGGGTAAAAAAACTGTGGGGCCTGGCCAGGACTCATAGCCACCATGACGGTTGGGCACCCCCACCCCGTGATTCCGACGCAGCTGGTCCGAAACCTCGCCAGTAGAAACTGCCACTCTGGGGTTTAGCTGGGAGTCAGGGAAGTGGGCAAAGAGCAAGGCCCTGGGCAGCGTGCTCGCTGGGTGCCAGAGTGTGTGTTTAGAGTTTACAACTCAGAGAACGGCCTTTAAAGGGCTTCTGTTGTTCGTTTTCGCTGGGCTTGGTGTGGATGCCTCCAGGGATGGGTGTCTCACTACCTGACGAGTCAGCCCGGTGATTTCAAGACACCCCTGAAGAAAGTGCTCCCTTCCACCCAGCTAGTCTCCACCTCCCTGTAATGCGTTCTCAGTGGTCTAATCAGTCGTCCGGAGACACGTGGTAAGTACCACCCTCTTCCCCAGACAGCTCACCAAGTATTTGGGTGTTTCTGGTGGTGACGAACACTAGCATCTGTGCAAATGGTGCCGCTATGGCCATCCCCATTTTACGGAAGGGCAAACAGGCACCGGAGGGAAGGAGCTCGTGCCAGGTCACACGGTTAACATCCCACCCCCACACTGCTGTTCGAGGCCTCTGTCACCTGCAAGCCCCCTCTGCACACAGGGCGCCTCGGGACTTCTCTCCCTACAAGGGGCCTTTCACTCCCCTCCTGAACTCAGAGGCTCTAGCCCCGTCTCCCCATCCTTACCGCACTGTACCTTTCCTGAATCCGATCTGGGAAGGACACGTCTCCATCGCTCAGACTTTCCCCTTCTGAAGAGAAGCTATGGCTCGCATTTATTGTGTATTTCTTATTAGGTGAATTCCTAAGCATTTCAATAGTTATATTTTGATTTTGAAACTTTTTCCCACTAATTGGACATTGCTCTGTCTAGACACCAGTTACCATATAAAGTTTCTCAGACGCCTGTCTGCCGGCTCCGGGTGTGAGGGATCCGTCCTTTGTCTCTACATCTCTGTGGGGCTGACATTCACCGAGCCTCCTGGGGTGCCGGGCATTGTCCTGAGCGCTTCATGTCCTGGGGTCCTTTACAGTGGGCACCCTGCTGGGTGGGAAAGGGGTCGGGGGCACTGCTCAGATGCCGGTACACCCCTCCTGCCTGCCCTCCGGTCGATCTGCGGGCATCTGCCACCCCTGACGGGAATGCCTAGGTGAGGTCTGACTTGTGCAGGGCTGGGCCGTCACCCCGCCGGTCCTGGGCATTCCTGTCCAGGCAGGTGAAGGTGACATTGGCTGTCTGGGTGGCCCCATGTCTCTGCTGCCTCTTAGCCCACAGCCAGCTCTAGCCTGTCGTCTCTGCATTGCTTCTTCGGAGCTTCCTTCCCCGCCTTGCGTGGTGTTGCCAATATGTTTTATCCTATTAGACCTGGCCAGGCATTCAGTGAACAGCCTTCTGAGCTGGAGGTTCGCATTCCCGCACAGCAGCTGGTGTTGCATCCCAGGGCAGGTAGTGGATGCCTGAATCTAGGATGTTATTCTTGGATTCAAGCATTTATGTGTTTGGTTCATGGAAGAGCCCATCAGGGCCCCAGACCTTTTACCCTAACTTTAGATACAATTTTGACAAGTTGCTTTCTGTGGGTACTGCAGTCCACGGCAGTTTACATAAAGGAAAAGGAGGGTAGGGTGCTGTCAGACACACACAAATTGCAGCCGGTGGGAGGACACAGGGAGCCGTAAATGGTCGACTTAAAAAACCTGCACTATATTCTGGGGTCATTTGGTGTTGAGGATGTCTGTCCTATACACAGATACATGTCTATATTTACTTTCTGGTCCTATACATCTTAAATGCCTTTGAGGGATTCTTCATATTATAGTCCTAAAGAGAACCTGCGTTTTCAAAAACAGGTCAAATTATATGTATGTACTTTCAGAAGACAGAGAAATGATTAATTTTATATATGAAAGAATAAGCTTTAATTATATGGAAACGCTCTCTCTCTGGCCATGCCGGCTCCTGTGAGCCCTTCTATGTCTATTTTTATGTCTCAAAGAAAAGTGCCAAACCACGTCACCCAGGTGCCTAGTGGGCCCTTGGAGAGAGGCAGGGGTGCTGCGGAGGCGGGGCGCTGTGTGGCGGGGGCACCTGGCCTGGGCTGGGAGGTGGGCGAGGCCTGATGGGGTGGCCATTTGAGGACTAAGACCAGTTGAGCACTGGACCTGGGTTTGGGGCATTTGGGAGCAGGTAGGAGCCTGGGGGTCCAGGTCATGAGCGGCCAGAGTATTTTCAAGCCTACAGGCCAGAGATGGGCAGCTTTGGTGAGGCATGCCAGGGAGCAGCTGGTGAGCTGAGCACATATTCAGGCCCCTCCCTGCAGAGGCAGGGATGAGATCAGCCTGGGAATCTGCATTTTAACATGCAGCTCAGGTGACGGTGATGCAGGTGGTCTTTGGACCACGTTTGGAGACTTGCTGGGTGGACAAAAAGGACCCATTGGAGGTGCTGGAAAGCCACACAGCTGACTGAATCCTAAGGGGGGTGGTGGGTGGTGGGTGGTGAGGTGCTCCTGCAGTGCCGGGACGAGGGGCCCGCACAGGTGGAGTGGGAGACAGGAGCCTCATCGGAGGGCTTAGAGGGGCTCAGGCGAGAGACGTTCAGGCTCAGCTGCTGCCAGGGAGGAGGGGCAATCAAGGCATGGATCCCGGGTAGGGCACGTGCCGGGGCTTCCACACTGAAGGTGTGGCCCTCGCGCCCGCAGCATCGCATCCCCTGGGGTCCTTAGAATCTGGGCCTCACCCCTGCCCTGCTGAATCAGAGCCCGCCTCACAAGATCCAAGAAACAATGTGCCGGGCCTTGTCTGTAGACAGTCAGGTTAAGAATCCCAGAAGGGGAGGCCGGTGCGCTCGATGAGCTCAGGTGCAGGCACCCAGAGAGCGTCACGGCTGCTCCAGCACCCAAGGACAAGTGCACTCCGGGGCAGAGTCCTGGCTTCCAGCTCTGACGTCCCGAGCCGCAGGGTGGGAGGCTCTGATGGGAGGTCGGCGGGCTCAGATTTGAATCCCTGCTGCGCTGCTGATGGGCTGGTGGCCGAGGCAAGTCACTTCACCCTGTGACTCTGAGGTTCCCCATCAGAGTGTAGGAACAGTAAGAGAGCTCCCCTCCCATGGCGGCACAGCCTGAGTCACAGGGGTCTGCTGTCAGGTCTACATGTGATCAGTGTCCGGTCCGCACAGCAAGCCCCACTTAACCCTGTTTTCTTCACCTCTGTCACCTCACTGGGTTAAGTCACTCGCAGTCCCAGGACTCAGCTGACTCACAGATCATAGTATGGGGGCTTCCAGCCAAGAACACGGTATGTGGGGTGGTCGGAGGCCTGTGCTCTTTGTGGGGTGGCGCCTGCATTGGTTGCTGGGCATTGCATCCACACGGCTCCCTGACCCCGCTGCAGTGGGCATCTGGCTTCTGGGGGGTCTGTGACACTGTGAGACCAACCCCAGGAACTGGAAGGCCTGGTCTTTGTCGTGACCACCACCAGTGAGCTGTGTGGCTGTCTGCTGAGCATGGTGGGCCGCCACAGGCTCTGGACACAGGAGGACTGGCCGTGGTGTGTCCCCAGTGGCACCTGCCTGGCTCCTCCTGTGCCCACTGTGTCATGGCCCTGAGTGGGCAGCCGATGCCTCTGGCACCTGTGAGGGAGCTGGAGGTCACACAGCACCTGGTACCCTCTGCCTGTAGCTGGGTCTGATGTCAGAGCCCTGGTTTGGGCACCTCACAGGCTCCAACACAGTGCCCATCGCCACTCCCCCTCACAGGGCACAGGGTGCCCTGGGGTCTGCTTTAGGGGTCAGAGGCATGAGGCCTGTTGCTGCCCTGTACTTCTCTGCTGCCTGCAGAGAGGGTCTCTTCTGGCCTGGGAGGGGTCTGCCTCTGCCGAAGAGCTTCTGAGTGACTTCCTGGGCGTGGCTGTGGGCTGTGGACAGGAGAGAACGGGCCCAGTGTCCCCTCGGTGCCACAGAAGGCCAGGGGGCGTCCACCTCGCTTTCCCACCTGCTATTCTGAGTGGGGCTTCTGTAGGGCAGGGGCTGTGGTGGCCCTGAGTGGTTGAAGGCAGCTGGCATAAGGTGGCCTGTTCAGCTCTGGGGAGCAGGATGGGGTGACCAGAGAGGGAACCCCAGGGAACTGGGAAACTCTGGTCTCAACCTTGCAAATGGCAAAGGGCTTAGAGGTGGAGGATCTGGGGATGTGGGTGGAGGGCAAAGATGTACCTGCTGGCTGTTACGGGGTTTTTAGTGACTGTAATTTCTGGACTTTATTCCCAAGATCTCTGTCCAAATGGCCTTACGTTGTCATCCGTTTGCTTGCCTGCAGGAAAGCCACTCGGCAGCACTGGGGAGCGCGCCCCAGCAGGCCCAGCTGAGGCCGTGCCGGTGTACAACTGGGCTGGCACTGCAGAGCCGGGAAGGCTCATCTGCGTGTTACTGATTGTCGCTAGTTAACAAAAGGTACGAGCCGGTGGCTCCAGATGCGGAAGTAGAGTTTGCGTCTCAGGGTGTGCTGCCCCTCAAGCCCTCCACGCGCCTCCCGAGGCAGGCAAAGGCGTTCACAGCGTCCCGTGCCGCTCCCCACCTCCTTGGGCGCCCCGGGGGCCATTCGCAGGCGTGGGGAAAGCTCAGGCTTTGGCAGTGGAGACTCAAATTCAACCTCGGCTCCTCCCCGTGAGCTGGGAAAGTTACTTAGTCCCTCTGTGCGTCCATTTCTTTGTGTGGACATCAGCTTGTGTCTTGGGCATGAACTTTAGGAGTGCAGTTGCTGGTTCGTATGGTAAATCTCTGTGCACCTTTTTTAGAAACTGCCAGTCTCTTTTCCAAAATGACTGCACTGTTTTGCATTCCCACCAGTAGGACTAAGGGGTCCGATTTCTCCACATCCCACCAACACTTGGTATTGTTGGTCTCTCTAATTAAAGCCACTCTAGCAGGTGTGAGGGGGTAACGAACCCCTGGTGGCTTCGACTGGCATTTCCCTAATGGCCTCTTTCCGTGTGCCCTGTTAGCCACACACATCCTTCCTTGGTGAAGGATCTGTTTTCATCTTTGCCCATTTTTCAACTGGCTTATTTGTCTTCTTAGGATTGATTTGTAGGAGTCAGTCCTGCACTCTGGGTTCAGGTTTTTTGGTGGATGCATGATTTTCCGGTATTTCCTTCTAGTCTGTGCCCTGGGCTGTCGTCTGTGCCCTGGGCTGTCACTCACTAATGATGTCTTCTGGAGTGCAAAGGTTTTAAAATATTGATTATGCCATTTTATCAATTTCTGTTATGACTTGTACTTTTCGGTGTTGTAGCTAAGAAATCTGTGCCTCACTTGAGGTCAGGAAGATACACTTAAGTCTCTTTGTTCAGCATCTACTAGTTTTAGACCCTACGTGAAGGTCTGTGATCCATTTTGAGTTCATTTCTGTATATGGTGTATAATTTTGTATATGGTGAGAGAAGGGCCTGAATTCAACTTTTTTTGGCACGTGGAACTCCAACTGTCCCAGCACCACTTGTTTCCCCCATTGAGTTGCTGTGACACCTTTGTGGGAAGTCTGAATCATTGTGTTTGATGCCCCAGCGTTCTCCCTGTCCCTCTCTGCACTCGTGATGGGCAGTTGGCACACTGGTAGACTGTAATATTAGGCACCATTCTAAGTGATCATCGTAATATTAGGCATGACCAAATTTGCCAAAAGCAGCAGCAGTGGGGCCAGCCTCCATGGGTCAGAGGCACTGCGGTGTGGCCTACGTGAGTGGCAGGGGCCTGTTCCCACCACTTGCCAGCTGTGTGATCTGGCTTAAATTTCTTAATTGCTCCCTGCCTCAGTTTCCCCACTTGTGTGCTAGTAGTTGCTTAACCACAAAGCACTTCTGTAAAAAAAGATGAGCTGAATACATGTAAAATACTCCAGAGGGGTGGGGTGCTGCCCAGTTAATGCTCACTGCTACGCAGACGTGTTTTCTAACCACTGCCCTTGCTCTGGGCTAAAATTGCTCAACCTCCACACAGACTGAGTGAAAGAAGGGCAGGCAGGTGCAGGGCACTCCGCGCAGTGGCCAGCTGCCCAGGAAGAAGCGGCTCCTCTAACCTACAGATGTGGCTGTTTTTGACATCAGCTGCTACAAGTGCCCACAGATGTAACTCCATCCTCTTTTGGTATAAATGCACCTCCGTCTCTGGGAAGGCCTGGCAGAGCAAATGCCCTTTCCTGAGGCCAGGAAGTCCTCCTCTGGTAGTTACACAAGGAAACAGCTGGGAATCATGAAAAGGAAATACCACCAGCTTAACCGCCTCTCTGATTGGTGTGCACTGGGTTCTGGTACCAAGTGTGTGCGTGTGCGCCCCCACGCCTACCTATACCTAGCAGGCTCCTCCCTCTTCCCCTCCTGACCTTTCCTCTGTTCATTTATAGGTAGCTCCCCATCCGGAGGGCCTGCCGCCTGCCTCCTTGCACCCGGTCTGGGACCTGACACACCTCCTAGGGCAGGGCTCTCAGCCTCTGCACTGTGGACTTTCGGGGCCAGATCGCTGTTTGCCGCGGGGCTGTCCAGTACCCTGTGGGGGGTGCTGAGCAGGGCCCTGGCCTCCTCCTACTAGATGCCAGTAGCACCTCCTCCCTCCAGTTATGACAATGAGAAGTGTCTTCAGGCATTTCCACAGGTTCCCTGGGAGGCAAGACCACACCCTGTAGAAAACAGCTGCCCTACGGGCTCTTGGTCACAGTATGTAAGATACATCAGGAGACAGAGAATAGGCCTTGTGGGCGGATGTGGGAAGAGGTCTGGAGGGACGGGTTTTGAGCTTGTCCCTGCGTTCAGATCCCCACGTGCCTTGAGTTCAGGGGCTCGCTTGCTCTTCCAGGACACTCCAGGCAGCGGCGTGGTCCTGCTCTTGTGGGCCTGACAAGGCACGGCCGTGGCATCTGTGGCTGCCCAGCCCCCGGGGCCCTTGGCCCTCCACCCTCCGCTCAGACCACCTTCCTGCAGAAGTCATGTCTGCAGAGGTCTCTGACGTGAAACGATAAGTGGAGAAAGCCTCTCAGCCGAGTCCCGGCCCTGACGGCAGGGCCTTGCTTTTGAGGCAGAGGCACAAATCCCCACAAGTGGGAGCGAAAGGAGGCCTTGAGCTGCGGAGCAGACGGGACCTCCAGCAGCCCCAGGGCCTGGCCGCCGTGTCGAGGGCAGAGTGGCAGGTGGCCCCCAACCAGCACATCCGAGGCCCAGAAAGGCTGGGTTTAGTGCCTCTGTTAGGTGAGGGAGGAAGCCGGGCCAAGGAGCAGGCCCCTGACTCACAGTGGCCGACCCAGGGGGGGCGCAGCCGGGCCACTGAGAGCGAGGGAGGGGCACGGAGCAGCCGTCAGGGAGAAGAGACAAGCGCTGCTGGAACAGCAGGCCTGGTTGCCCCGGCCCCGGAGGAAGGCAGTGGGCCTGGAGAGGCAGGGTGCCACCAGGGGTGCGGGCCGGGCCCACCCGCGCTGGAGCCCCTTGGAGAGGAATCAAGGAAAACGAGTGCCTTCAGTGGAGAGCAGTGGTGGCCGCTGTCCTGACCCCCCTCACCTGGGCAGAGGGGTGTCTGGGAAGGAGCTCCTGGCTGCTGCTGGGGAGGTCAGGCGCCCGGAGGGAAGGGAGGAGAAGACAGCCTGCGGGGCTGAGGCAGCTGGGCAACGGGGCCACTCCCCTGCTCCAGGCCTGGAAGGCACCTGCATGCATCAGAGCCCCAAGGCCAAGGTGAGCGAGCGGCCAGCAGCACGTGGCCAGTGGGCTGGAGGCGCGGGAAGGGAGCCGCACCCCAGGCGACGCCGTGCAGCACCCTTACAAGGGCAAGTGGCAGACAGAGCTCGTGTTTGTCTTCAAGAGTTGCTTAAGACAAACAGGAAACTGAAGGAACACCTGAGCTTGCACCTTGAACCCAGGCTGGGGAGGGGCCAGAACCGCAGGGAGGGACAGGGATTCCCAGAGACCCAAGAATGCCGAGGTGAGACGCAGAGAGAAAAGAAAACAACATACTCGGCGGCACTGGGGCCTGCGCGGAGGGCCCCCCAGTCCAGCGGGGGTGGACGCCCACCTGACAGCATCTGAAACAATCTGAAAAGGGTCCTAAGCAAAATCGAGAACCAAAAATATCGGAGGTTGGCCACACCCATGTTTAACAGGGAGAATGAACTGTCTCTCCAGGGACGTTTATCAGGGATGTTTATCAGCGAAGAGGACCTGCTCCCGCACACCCAGAACCTGGCCAAGAACCACCCAGCCCCGACACATGGGTGCAGGGCCCCCTTCTGCTCTCCTGTGGGGACTGGCGGACGGAGTTGGCTGGATGGCCGGGAAGCAAAGGCAGAAATGGAGATGGAGCAGAGAAGACGGAAGCAGCTGGCATCGCTTCAAAAATCCGAGCACCAAAGATGAGCTTGGAAGCCTAGGGCCTGACCAAGCTGGGAGGTGGGAGGGGAGGGCAGTGGCGGCCTTGTCGGAAGGCCCAGGAGGGGGCAGGTGAGCACAGCCCGGCTTCTCCCTCAGTCACCAGCCTCCTCGAGGACACCAGGCGTGACCAGATGAGCCGTGAGCTTCAACAGCAAAATTTAGAGCAAAACAAGTTGCAGTTTCTCAAAGAAGCCTGGAAATGCTTGCAAGAGGTTCAGGGGATGTGTTCAACGCGAGTGTCCCACCCATGGTAAATACACGGCTGGTAACCGGGCGTCAGGCTGGAGCTGGTGGCTGAGCCTGTGCGCTGTCCGTGTCACCTCCAGGACGACCCCTTTAAAATGTGTCCTTTATCGTTCCCTTCCTCCGCGGCAACTGCCCCGTCCCCTAAGCTTGCCTTTGAAATGGAGTCCTTTGCACAAAGACAGGAGCCGGGTGGGGCTAGCCTGAGGACCGCACAGGTAAGGGGCTGAGGCTGTTCCTTGGGCCAGCGGCACAGGTGGAGGCTGCAGGTGGATTAAGCGCTCCAGATGTTTCTGCAGAATAAACGCTGGACTTACAGAGACACGCAAGGTCAGGCAGACACGGTTCCAAAAGACACATCACCGGCTGCTTAGCCACTGGCTGAGACATGAACAGATCGAACTCTCAGTCTTTAAAACCAGCAGCGCCAACACCTCTGTTAGTAAGAAATCACTCTAGTACATTCATGTAACTTTGCTATCACAAAGTGGGAAGGAGGCAGGGAGAGAGAAAGAGAAGAGAAAGAGCTTCAGAGAATAAAGGGGAAATGGTTCTCGGCAGCCCGGCCCTGCTGGGTCACTCCCTCTGGGGCTGGCCAGTTTCCTACCCTCAGCAAACATGGAGACAGTGCACCGGGTAAGACTTTACCTGCCGGAGTATATTGCGGATACTTAGGGACTGGACCAGGGGTGGGCAAACTTTTCCTGCAAAGAGCCAGATGGCATCACTTTAGGCTTTGTGGGCCCTACAGTCTGGCTTCTACCCACCCCAGCCTGTGCAGTTTGAAAGCAGCCATAGACGATACATAAATGAACGGTTGTGGCTGAGTTCCAATAAGACTTTGTTTACCAAAGAAGGTGGTTGGCTGGATTTGGCCCGCGGGCCATAGTCAGCCGACTCCTGGACCAGCATATCAAGGATATGATGTAAGTGGTTCGTGGCTCCGGAGCCGGCCTCCTCCTCCCTTCCCAGGACTCACATGCATTGAGTTGGATCAACCATCTTGGGTCCTAACACATTACATCATTGGTTCATGAATGGCCTGTTTTTTGTCTTAGGTATATTTTGTAGACAGTATAATGGGCTCACAGTTTGTGAGCCCATCACCAAAGCCCAAGATCTGGAATATTTGCTGAAAGCCGACATCTACCTGTGTGCTACTCTCCATTTCATTACACACACACACACACACACACACACACACACACACACACACACACATATGCACAAGCACGTGCACACTGTACTGTTTAGTTTTATGTTTGAAGTTTATAAATAGGAT
Source organism: Manis javanica (assembly GCF_040802235.1). Classification (NCBI taxonomy): domain Eukaryota; kingdom Metazoa; phylum Chordata; class Mammalia; order Pholidota; family Manidae; genus Manis; species Manis javanica. The sequence goes on along the minus strand of NC_133159.1, from coordinate 180,263,283 downwards.
ATTGTAACGTGGTGTTGTGGAAGCGTTTTTTGGATTCAGCAAGGTTAATTCGTCCATGTCATACATAGGTGCCATTTATTCATTCTCACTGCAGTGTCATGATATCATGTGACTCTGAGCCTTCTTTCTGTAGCTACTTCTGTTTCGCGACTGTTCCCCAAGAGAACTGCATCCCTAAGGCCCTTGGATCAAAGTATCCAAAGTGCTTTTGGAAGGCTTAAAGGCCACAGCTGGGATGTGGGTGTGGGGAAGGTCATTACTCCTTTTCTTCCCATTTTCTCCCTTGTATTTGCCCTGGAACATGTTTCTGATCTTACACAATGTTTCCTTTACAAACCCTGAGTGAGGAACACCACCCCAGTTGCTGGCAGTGAGCCGCGAGCCACACACGTGGGACTCACAGGACTTGAGTGCTAGTGGGGACACAGGGAATGAGTAAATGTGATGATGGATTGCTCTGGGGCACCGGGAGATGCGGGGTGCCAGCTGGACTTCCCTGGAGAGCATCCATTCACCGTCCCCAGACAGGCGCATTTGTGTCGGACAGTAACAGCGACCCACGAGGATGCCTGTTTTGTTTCTATACCCGCACGAGTGTGGGTCAGGAGCTTCTGCCCTCCCATGTCTTCTTCGGGTGGCCTCTGTTGTCTGTGGATTTTCCACCTAAGGGGGGAAAATGTGTGGTCCTGGTTTCATTCGGTCACCTCTTCCCGAATGTCATGGGTCAGGCCTGCATAGCTGCTCAGCAATCTGATCTAACCCCAGCGTGGCTATGAAAGAGTCCAGGGCCCAGGAGACTGGTTACTCCCAAACCGGATGAGCACTTCCCGGGGGCAGGTGGCTGGTGTCCAGTCACAGGATCACCCAGAGCTCCTGTGTGTCACTGAAGGATCCCTCGGTCTGAGAGGGAAGGTGGTGCGGTGGGGTCACCAGGTTTAAAGCCGTGGCCGTGAGGGGACCTTAACATGGAGAACGAGGTCTTCCTGACTCAGCCTGGAAGCCTCAGCCTAACAAGTAGACAGGCCTGCCTTTGAGGGTTTATTTTTGTTTCTACTTCCAAAGGTGGTATTTGTGGCCCATGTGCTCTAGGTGAGGAATCTCCCGTCTTGGCCACACTGGAGCTAAAAGTAGGTGTAGGGGACAGGCAGCAAGACCCGGCAGAGAGTGACTCATCTGCCCAGCGGTCACACCCACACTGTCCCCTGGCAGCAGGACGAGGCACTCTGCCCTTCCCCTCGGGCTGCAGAGGGTCACAGGGGCCGGGGTATTTCGCTGCCTGGGCCGGAGGCATGGGACCTGAAACAACCAGTCTGGGCCCCTGTCCCATGAGTCCTATGGAGATGGCGTGGGCGACTGCCATCTGCCGGCACACCCTGTCCTGCCCGTTGGTCTCCCTGACGCTGTTGGGCTGGGGTGCCCGGAGACAGTGCCCTCTGGAAAGGCCCAGCATTCCTGGGAAGTTTCTGTAAAGCGCTGTGGGTGGCAGAGAGGAACCCCGAGGCGACGGCCGTGTGCACCTCTGTCCTCCTCGGCCCTTCCCCTGTGGGCCCTCCCTCCCTCAACACTGGGTCTTCTAGAGCTTTCCACCTGTGCTTATGCCCCCACCTTCGGGAGCGGCTTCCCTGTTCTCATCTTACTGTTTACTAGAACCTTCGTCATCCGCTGTTACCCGCAGCCCTGCACATGAGTCCTCCCCAGACCTCAGGAAGGCCTTCATGGCCGACCTGGTGGTGGGCATGTTCCCCTGTTGGTGCAGGGCGCTTGCAGGGGGACAGCAGCATTGCTGCCAGGGTGCACTCTGCATAGGGTGTGTGCAGGCCAGCGGCCAGACAAATGCCAGGACAGGAGGGGCAGAGACTGCAGCCCACGCCCCCTGCCCCTGCGCCTGCTGAGCCGGCAGGCATTGTTGGTTTTGGATGTGACCCCGTGTTCCATAGGTGCTACTCTGAGGGTCCTCATACCTGTCCCCTCCCCTGCCCAGCCGGGAAGGTGGCCATAGCATGTATGATAATGTCCAGAACCTCAGAAATGTAAAATAATGGGTAAAATAAGATTTTTAAAGTAGGGGGAGACCCTCTCTGACCTGTAGCAGCCCCCCTACCTTTGCCCCCACCCTCCTCCCCTGTGCCGTGATGGGGCGTGACACAGAGGCGCAGCGGCCCTGCCAGTTCCTGCAACAGCCAGGCCACGTCCCAGGCTGGAGATGGGGCTGGGCTGACTGCGCTGCCTCACACCGCCGGCTGTGGTGGGGGCAGGGGGCTGCGACTCGGGCCCTGGACTGCGAGACTCAGCCCGCCAGCGGAAGGCAGGAGAGCAGCGTGTGTGCCTCCTGGGTTCTCTCCGTGTTGGAAGCTGGGCCCGCGCGCCCTGGGGCTCCAGCCTTTACTTCCCTGTGTTTGTCTCCTGCCTGAGAAACGCAGCGGGTAGGGGTCTGCCCACGCACCGCATGCCTCGGAGTCCCACGTAAGAGCCATCGCAGCTGCACTGTCCGTGCTGAGAGGCCCGAGCCGGGACCCAGCCCTCGGGGGCTCACTCCTGAAAGTGAGGCAGCCTGGACAGGGACGGGGGCCTACCCGAGGCCATAGCCCACCAGCGGCAGCGGTGACAGGCCCCTGGCGGCTGCCCTCTGTTCTGAGATGTGCGTGGCTCCTCACGGCCCTTCTTTGGCCTGCGGGCAGTACTGTGGAGGGCAGCTGGGGGATCCCTCGGCACCCCTCCCACCTGCCCTGCCCCTGCTCCGGGCTCCAGGCCTGGGCTTTGTCGTGCTGAGCTTGGCTGCCCCTCAGGGTCCTGGCGAGAAAGCACAGAGCAGCCGTTCCCCCACAAAGCCGCACTGTTCTCAGCAAATCCTCCCAGGATGGGGATGCATTTTTTTCAAATGATTCAGCAGCACGTGAATGGGAAGGGCCTGAGCCCAAGGCATGGGGAACTGTGACCAAGGCCTCTGGCATGAAATCCCGCTGGGCCTGCTCGGAGGAGGGAGGGAGGGGGCCGGGGGTTGTGTCAGGGGTCTGACCAGGTCCTGGGGGTCCAGGGAGGGCAGCTGGAAGCTGGGCAGCTCGTGCTGCAGCCTCTGCCTGCACGGCCGGAGCACGCGCAGAGATGTCCCCTGAGTGCTCCAGGAGGAGCCAAGCCAATGGACAGGAAATGGAGATGGAGAGCTGGTCTCCATGGAGACGAGGCGTCCAGCGGACAGCAGCTCACGCGTATGTGCTAGAATCCTGAGCAGCGCTGGGCAGGCCTGGCAAGTCCTCAGGTACCAAGCTGATGGACGGTGTGGCCCAGGACTGGGGCTATACTCTTTACCATTTTCTGTCGTGTACCCCATCACCCTCCCTGCCCCCCCCTCAACCTCCCGGAAAGCACATCTGCTTTGAGCATTTCTAGCCCTGGCCTGAGGCATGCTGGCCACATCTTGCCCTCCGTCTGGACGGTCACAGCCCTGGCCAGAGCTGGGGACGCCTGCTGGCTCCTGGGATGGGAATGTTTGGCGGGACTGGAGGGTGCGCCTGGCCTCACGGCTGCTGCAGGGACAGAAGCCCTTGGTTCCGTCCCAGTGCCACAGGGATAGCCCCCTTTTCTTTTCTTTCTTCCTTAAAAGGGGCAGCCTTGAAGGAGGTCTGTTCCACTACTGACCCAGAGGTCTGAGCGCCGGAGCCCAATAAGGCAGAGCTCAGTGTTTGGGGAAAGGCCCCCACTGTGTCCTCCCTGGGGTACCTGGGAAGGTGGGGGCTGTGGGGCAGTGAGGCAGAGGGAGGGGCAGTTGGGGCTTGACCCTCGCAACCTCCGAGTGCCGAGCCAGTGCTGACGCCATGCCACACGCCCTTTGTGACATCTCCCAGGCTGCTCTCCCACAGCTGTGTCCCCATGCAGGCCTGTGGGGAGTGGCGTGGCCTTGACCTGGGGAGTCAGCAGGCTGCAGCCCACGCGAGCCCAGTTCCCCTTCCAGATGGTCGGCCCCTCTGGCTGTGAGGTCAGCCCCCTGCTGAAGAGGCATATGCGGTTCCATTGGCGGGGTTCCAGGCTGTTTTCTCTGTGGCCCCCAGAGCCCACTGAGATGGTTCAGTTTATGTGCAAGAATTTGGGATCCGACAGTAGTTGGGGACAGGGCCCTGTGAAATCCAGTCATTTCATCACAGCTTTCACAGGGCAAAGCTGCTGCGGCGGTGTTGTTCCCGGGCACATGTCTGGGGTGTAGATGTGGGAAGTAGGACCACCCTCTTCTGACTCTGACCTTGAGGATTAGCGCATGGCTGGGATGGGTACTGGGGCCATCCTCAGCTGGAGCTTCGGACAAGCTCATCAAAATTCAAACGTCAGGCACATAATGTCCTCTGTCCTCCCAGAAGGGACAAGAAGTTCGTCCCAAGCAGCAGCTGTGAGAGGTCGCTGCAGCATTGGCAAGGACTCCGGTGGCCCTGTGATTGGAGGGTGTACATGTGTAAACTCACGGCAGCCCCTTCTCCGGAGAGCACAGACGTGTGGACCCCACAGCCCTCCCCAGGTACCCCGGCAGGGCAGAGCACGCCTGCAGGGCCTGTCCACCCTCAGCCTGGCTGGAGTAAGTCAGGGCTGGGCTTGCTCTGAAGTGGCTGGCATGTCATGCTACCTGCGACAAGGGCATGGGCCAAGTGACTCAAGGAAGATGTTTGCAGGTCTGGCTACAGTGACCCTGTTTGCAACTAAGACATGTTCCTTAGAGTGGCTTGTCCCCAAAACTACACGCAGCTGCTGCCGCCTCCGAACCCTGCTGCTCATGGTGTGGGGCTCTCAGGTCACCTCCCGTTGTGGCCACAGCAGTGGACGGCCCCCACCCACTCTAGACTGGGGCCAGGAGGGTCTTTGGCAAATGTGCTGGCAAGTCGAAGGTCCCCATCTCCCCTCCCCTGAATGTGCGGCATTAGGAACATGTTCCTCACTGGAGGGGCCATTTTCTGCAGGGCGGTGAGCCTGACCAAAGTGGAGGGGCACTGTGCCTGCCGATGGCGGTCTCCCTGCGCGCCCCTCCTGGCGCTAGGCAGGATGCTGCAGTAGGCAGGCTGGGCTGGAGAGGACGGCAGCCTCAGTGCACACATAGGGCCCAGATGACTTTCACCTTGTATTTAGTTGATCTCCCAAACCTGGAGACTTCTGCATCTCTTCTGGACAGATGCATGATTTTTATCTAAGCCAGAAGCTCGGCCTCAGTAAGCATTGGGGGCTGGAGATTTAGCCTGTACTGAGCGCATCGGAACCAAACCATGAGTGTCTAGAAGTCACGCTTGCTGTCCACAGCTTTACCCGTGCTTTGGGGCTGGGAGCCTGTGCCCGGGCAGATTGGCCCCGTCGCGAATGTCCTGTCAGGGTGTATTCATGTACGTACCCTGTGCGGTCCCTCCACAGAGCGTTTGGGGCCCTGGTGAGATCATAGAGGCGATTCAACGAGGGTGAAATAAATTTCTTAGAGGCAGCTCTGTTCTGGGGTCTGGCTCCCCATAGACTGTGGCCACGGCTTGCTCTTATTCTGGGTTGCTCCCCGGGAATGTCCATGGACGCAATAGGACTTTTAAAAGGTGGGGATAGGGTGGAGGGTGACTTGAATCTCTACCTGGGCTGGTTGAGTGTGCTGGGGACACCCAAGGTTTCCCCAAATCCCTTCTCTGTCCCCTTTCCCCCAGGACAGCAGCAGGACAGTCTGGCCTCTGCTGGTTTTCCCTGGGCAGCCCCTTCTCCCTGCCAGGTCTGAATGTAGCCTCATTGTCCCTGACCTTGACTTTCCACCCACCCAGTTCTTTTCCATCCCAGATCTGGCCGAGTGCACTAGGGGTTGTTTGTGCAGGCTTCTAGCAGGGGGAAGTGACATCACGTGGTGTCCTCAGCCGGGTGGGGGCCGGGGCTCTGTGGTTGCATGTGCTTTGAATTAAGTCAATGGCTGTGCATTCCAGTAGCCAACATCTGGCAGTGAATTCATCAGCCAGTGTCTCACCCTTGATCTCAAACCCAGATGTTGTGTTACTAGCAGAAGAGAAGGAAGAAAAAACAAAATCTGAGCTGCTCAGAGAAAGGCCATCATTTTTTGAGAGCAAAGTGGTTAGAACCAGGACCCCTGTCCTTTGAGCTCCACCCCCCGAGGCCAGACACCAAGGCCCAGTGCATATTGGGTGTTTGGGGAACATGTGTCCATGCCTGGGTTTTAATTTCTTCCCATATTCTCTGGGTCTCTCTGCTTTTTTCAGCCCTGTTGTTTCAGTGGCCTGGGAGTCTAAGTGGCCTGCATCCTGGGGCTCAGAGGTGCCCATCACCTTGGAGGCCAGAGCGGTGTTTCTGGAGGGCTCTTCCTGCCTCCCCCACCCCTGTCCCTGGCAGCCGGGGGCAGTGAGCTTCTCTGTCTTCCTGCCCAGGCCGGGTGCTCCCTGGAGGCAAGGTCTATGGTTGAAGGCCCTCCCTCACCTTGCCCTTTCTCCCTTTGGCCAACAGGAGTTGGCCTGTGTTTTTAAGGTTTGCACTGGAAAGGCAGCCAACCCTGAGCTCCAAGTTTGGCATGTAAGACCGTCCCTGCCTTGGCCTTGTGCAGGGGGCAGAAGGCTGAGGGTCAGGACACCGCCAGCCAGAGCTGGCTGGGGTCCACAGTGACACCGCCCACCCCAGCCCTCCTTCCCTCTCCCCGTCCCTCCCTTTGTGGCGAGGGGGCCCGTGCATCCTGTTTCCTTCAGCTGGCCTGTGGGATCTCTGGGCCACAGCACGACCCTTCGCTGGAGCTTGGCCCGTGCCCTCCCACCCCGGAGTGCTGACCCCAGGCCGTCCCCGCCGCCTGAGCGCGTCAGGGTGGCTGCCCGCCTGTCTACGCAAACAGGTGTGTCCCTAGCATTGCTCCCTCATGTCTGGCATGTTTCGGTGATTTGGGACAGGTTCCCAGAAGTCCTTTGCCTCTCTTTATTCTCTCCTTCATGTTCTCTCTCATTTTTCAAACTGAGGAGAAAGTTCCCACCCAGAATTCAAAGACCCCAAAGCTTCTGCACTCTTGTTCTGCGTGGACAAGCCCAGCTGGAGCTCCTCCTGGTCCCCCGCCCCCTGCCCTGCAAGCAGCTGGCCGCTGAGCAGCCAGTTAATGTTCTAGTCTTAATCCCATGAGTCTACACTGAACCCTGGACGCCAACAGCCTCTTCTTTGTGACAGTTTGAAAAAGGAGAGTGTGTAACCTGCAGCCCCAAAGCAAAGCAAATGCGTCTGGAAGCTGCATCCACCCGGCCCCTGGGGTTTGTGCTGACCAGGATGCGCTCCGTGGACCCGAGCAGCTCCCCACACCTCCGTCTTGCAGGAGTGGGACACTCCGCGCCGCTCTCCTCCAAGGCAGCTTTTGTTCTGTGTCTGAACTGGACACGTGTTGTGTGCCAGGCCCTGCATGTCACACACACCTGCCTCCCAGGTCTCCCGCGACCTAGCGGGGCGCAGGTACTGGTTATCTCTGTTTCAGACGGGCGTGGCTGTGTGTGGGCGAGGCCAGAGAACTTCCCCAAGACTGCGGAGTGGGGAGGGGAGGACTGATGTGGTGCTTAGCCCCAGTGCTGCCCCTGTCAAAAAGGGGCTCAGGCTGCCTGGGAGCCCGGGAGGCTTTTGTAAGAGAAAAATGCATAGACCTTAATGCATAGAATGGAATGGAACCTTTTGGCTGTTCGGGGTAGTTTTTGCTTGTTTTCTGATCGTCAGGGGTGTGTTTATTGAACACCTGCTGTGCGTTAAGCATTGTGCAGGGTAAGTGGGCCTCTCAAAAGCAGTTCCAAGAAGTTCCCGATGGCCTGTAGAATTGGTGTCCTGAAGTAAGATCTGGCACCCCTGCTCCTTCCGGAATCATTGTTTCTTGGATGTCCCTGATTCGTTACATGCCATGAGCTGATGACGATGCTGTACAAGATCATGCTTAAGATAGGGTTAATCTGGCCTGTTTGCAGGTTTGCATTCACCCTTTTTGTGCAGCATCGCTGTGAGGCATAGATAGATAGTGCGAGGGGCCAAGGGCAAACCTCACCCAGGTTTCTCAGGTGCAGCTCAGTCACTACCTGCAGCTAGTGGTAGTGAGCACCGACTATTCTGTGGTTGGAACGTAGCCTCTGCCTGTTAGCAGCTCCCAGGACCCTGAGCAGACAGGTGTTCCAGTATTCATAGCAGAGTGGATGAGAGGTGTGGAATGTATCAAGTGCTACAGCAGAACAGGATTTCCCAAAGCAAGATGGGAAAGGGCTATTTTAGCTGGATCTTGAAGGGTGAATAGAAGTTCTCTAGGCAGGGAGGGGGAAATGGCATTCAGGGCAGAAGATACTTGCCTGTCCAGAGGTGGGGACACTCTGGGCAGGTTCAGGTTTGAGGTGTCTTGTGGGTGGTAGAACTGCAAGAGCAGGGGTGGCTGCTGAGGGCACTGAAGTAGTCACTGGCAGGCACCAGGCTGCGAAGTGTCTCCTACTGTAGATGAGGGCAGGGGTGGCCAAGGAAGATGCTGCGCTGGAAGGGGCGTCTGTCACTATAAAAGACAGCTGTGCAGGGGTGGCGGGAGGCCCTGTTTCCAAGGGCAGGGCCCTCTGTTCTGGGGTGGCCCCCAGGTGGCACTGCCCAGATGTGGCTTTGCAGACTGGGCCTGGCTTAGCCTGGGAAACAGGAACCTGCGGCCTTGGCCTATCATGACTCAGCGCCAGCAGAGAAGAAACAAGAATGGGGTTTGGGCCTGGGCAGGTGGTGGGGCTGTGGTGTGGGGCTCTGGTGCCAGGCTGGGATGCAGCGACACAGATGGCGGGATCCGTGTGCCTGGGCCTATGGGACAAGACAGCAGGGCCAGGGCTTTCTAAGGTTCACACTGCCTGCTTGGAGGTGGGGGCTCCTTTGAGCCTGCCACTGTCTGCTCCTTATTTCTCTATTCTGCTCACGTCCACACTAAGCGCTCAGCAGAGTGGCCCTGTGTGGTTAAACTGTTGAAGGGCAAAGCTTTTAAAGCCATTAAAACAGGCCATGCCACCAACTGATAAGCCTTGAAATGAAAAAAGGCGGGGCCCTGTCCAAGCAAAGGCTGATGGCCCCTGTCAGGTTGTGGGGTGGAGCAGAGTCCTGGCTTAACTGCTAACAGGAAGCCCTGCGGTGCATGGCCTGCCAGCAGCATCAGGCCCCCGTGAACATTCCAGAACCTTCCCAGCCTGACCTCTACCCGCCTCCTTCATCTTGCATCACCGTCTGGGATCAGCTTCCATTTGGCCTCTTCCTCCGCTCCTGCCCCATACCTCTGCCCAATGCCTGTGAATGTTTCCTCCCCCAGTTCCATGTCCGTTGGGGTAAAATGCGCTGCCCCTCCTCTGCCATGGCCCTGATAGAAATGTGTCATCATTACAAAAAAATCCTCCTTGAGACATTTTCCAAGGACTCTTTTTGGTCAGATTAGGGGGCTAACAGGAAAGACCTTTTAGATGTAAGGCCCCCAAACCTAAATATGATGAGGCCTCCTTAAGGTAGGTGGCCACCCCTCTGCCTTCATCCTGTAACAGCCAGTTGGCCAACAGGCTGTGGATGGAGGATGGGTGGAGGGCTCTCGGTGTCCTGACTGCGTGCTCAGGATCGCAGGCCAGGTCCTTTGTGCATCTGCTTCCCCAGTCCCCAGTACACGCTGCAGAGAAGGACAAAGGACCTCCGCTCTGTTCAAATCAGTGACTGCCTCAGAAAGCCCCACGGGCACGAGGGGTGGGAGCTTCTGCTTTGGGCCCCTGTTGACAGAGGATTCCTGTTGAAGAATCCTGGACCTAGAAGGCGTCAGAGCTTCCCCTCCAGGGCCGCCCCCTCGGCTGGTGCGGAGCCAGTGCCGTCCGAGCTGGGGGCTGGGATCACCTGGCCGTCTGTGCCCTCCTCAGAGCCAGAACGGTCTTGCAGGCCCTCTGCTTACCTCTGTGTCTTTGTTTTGCAGTGATTAGGGCCAAAGCGGTCAGTGAGAAGGAGGTGGACTCCGGGAATGACATCTATGGTAACCCCATCAAGCGGATTCAGTATGAGATCAAGCAGATAAAGGTAATGGTGGCCACTGCCTGGCCGCTCCATCTGGCAGAGCGGCGGAGGGTCGGGAGGAGGTGGGGCCCTGGGGCAGGAGCCGTGCAGAAGCCTCCTACTGTCTCGAGGTGCTGGCTCCCCCGAGCACAGGCCCGCCCTCTGAGAGGCAGACAGTGGGGCGTCAGGCCAAAGTCAAACCGTTTTCCTTAGTCTGTAAATGCCTGAAAACTTGTGTGGATGTGCTATATTCCCATCAACTAGGTTATTTCAGAAAAGGGTTAGCTTCATCTTGAGAGGTAATACATCAGCAGTATGGCCTCGGCATTCAGTCAGCAGGTTCACCATAGCTTCTGTGGAACGTTCCATGAGTGCCTGCCCGTGGCTGGGCCGTTGTGGGGTTTGGAGGCAGTGAGGACTTGACTCTTGCCTCTGGGAGCCCTGATTCCCCCAAACGGTGGTGTGCAGTCTAGTCTTACCTGGTTAGCTTTCAGTGCTAAGAGGAGGAGGATTTGGACGAGGGAGGATTCCCCTGGACAGGTGTAGCCGGGACGCTGTCCCGAAAGAGGTAGCAAAGGAAGAAATGGATACTGTGGCCCAGCCAGCGGCAGTCAGGATGACTTCCCAGGCGGGAAAGGGCTGGGGCAGGTGTCAGGCGCTGTAGACCTTCGGGGAGGTGGTTCAGGGTGTTAGCTTTTTCAGGACACTGTGGCCGAGGGCATATGGCAAGAAACCCATGTTTTTCAAGGGAGATGGAGGGAGGGTGAAAGAACATGGTGAGAGGTTGGAAGGCCCATCTTTGGGGGAAAATTATTGTTGTCAGGAACTAACTTGGTCTATAAGGGAAGAAAATTCCAGGCTCCAGCTGGAGAGACTGCTTTATAAGGCGGTGGTAGTTGTAGCCATTGGTATCTAATTCTGTGACAAAACTAAAGTGGACTAGAGGAAATGTGGCGAGGAGGTCAGTGAAGTGCTTAATCCTTACATCATGTCATTTAATGGGTGGCCCGGTCTCTCAGTGCCAAGGGCTCTATTTATGAAGCTGGGGAGAAAAACATCTCTGCTCTCAGGCCTCTTTAAGGCATTGTGAAAAGGGGTGTCAGCCCCAAACAAGCGTCTCAGCCCTTTGATAAAAGACGTCGGCCAAGACGGTGTGCTGTCGCCGCCATTAGCGTCATCTTCCTCGGCATGGGGTAGAGCGCAGCTGTTGCAAAGCTGGCTCACGGGGTGTACATTTGAACCTCCATTTAGTTAGTCTCCTGTGTACAGTCCTGGAATATGTGGGTGCTTTCCCCTTTTCACTATCTCCCACTCCCAACACGGGGGTGGAGGGCCGTTCTCGGTCCATGCCCGTGTCCCCACCTGTCACTGACCCTGGTGGAGCAGCAGGAACATCTTGGCTGTGGCTTCTCTCACTTCCTGCCAGGGCGCTGGAACAAAGCGCCCCTGCACCTGGGCCGCAGGTGTGTTCCCAGAAGGCCCTAGGTAAATCCGAAGTCGAGAAGTCAAGCCGCCTGCCCATGGAGTCCATGCTAACTGCAGGGGTGCCGCTCTGCTTGACCCGAGTTCCTGGTAACACACAAAGGTGGTGGTCTTCCGTGCTAGGACAGAGTTACCTGGAGGTATACAAGTCCCTCCCCAGAGACTGTGAGACGACCTTATTGGTGGCAGGGAGCAGAGCGAGGGTCAGACCATTCCCTCTAGGCGCAATGTACGCCTGCCCGCCGACAGCTGCCATACTAAGGGCTGAACCTCGCCAGAGAATCACTTGGCAGTTGGAGTGGCCCTCTGCTGACCTATCTCACTGGTACCTTTCTGTCCCCCTTGGTGTGCTGGCAGTATTGTGGGTGCAGTTCGGGCCACCCCAGATGTTGTGGGTGGGGAGGGGCTTTGTGGGCTCTGCAGCCGATCTCTGTTTACATTTCCTCATCCTCGTCTTTCCAGATGTTCAAAGGACCTGACAAGGACATAGAGTTCATCTACACGGCGCCCTCCTCTGCCGTGTGCGGGGTCTCGCTGGACATTGGAGGGAAGAAGGAGTATCTCATTGCAGGTGTGTATGTGGAAACGATCGTGGAATGTTCCTGGAGGTGGCCCGGCCTGTGCCTCCTGGCTCCGGGGCGGCGGCCAGGGCAGCTCAGGAAACGGCCCGCGAGGCAGAGGGGCCGATGCCACAGGGGCTGTTCGAAGTCTCTGAGCTCTCTGCCTCAGTGGCTTTTCTACTTGTTAGAACTGGAACCTGATGGGAAGAAATGACGTAAACTGTATTCATGGGAAATTTGAGATCAGGTGGACACAAAGAGGCGAGACTTTTTTAACTTTTGTGCCTGAAAGGGAGGTGCGTGCAAGAGGCTGGGAGCCTCAAGGCAGAGCAGGTAAAGGTCTGTACCTGGCTCCCGGTCACTGTGTCTCTTTTTTTCCTTTTTATTGTGGTAAAGTATACGTAACATAAAAGTCACCATTCTAACCACTCTAAGTGTGCAGTTGGGAGGCATTAAGCACGTCACACTGTTGCGCAGCCGCCCCTGCATCTCCAGAGTGAAGCTCTGTCCCCATTGAACACCCGCTCCCTCCCCCGCCAGCCCTGGTGCCCACCGTCCTACTGTCTGTCTCTATGAAGCTGACTCCCCCGGGGCCCCCTGTAAGTGGACTCGGGTCACGTTTGTCCCTCCGTGACTGGCCGGTCTCCCTGAGCATCATGTCCTAAGGCTCATCCACGTTGGAGCAGGTGCCAGAACTCCCTTCCTTTCCAAGGCTGACTCATATTCCATTGTATGGCTAGAGCACATTTTTACTATTGCATCTCTTTTTTGTTTTTTTCCATACTTTATTCTTACATAAAATTTTCCAGAACATTCTCCCTCCCAGTCGTGGGGTCCTCAGACCTCACCAGGTGTCCCCTGGTGGGCAGGATTGCCCTGAGCTGAGACCTGCTGGTCCAGCAGGACTTGCAGTGATGGGGGGAATGCTCTCTGTGCCCTGCTGCTCTGCGTCCCTGGCAGCCGTTGGCCCCACGTGGCCACTGAGCACTCAAGGCGTGGCTGGTCAGCTGAGAAGCTGGAGCCGTGATATAACTTCATTTCAGTTGATTTAAATGTAAATGTAAACAGCCACGTGTGGCTGGGGGCCCTGGACTGGCCACTGCTGTCATGGTCAGTTAAGGGACGTTACTGCCCTCTTCCTGGGCAAAGTAGGAGTCGGATCACAAACGTAAGAGAAAGGAAGAGACAGGAGGGACAGCTCCCCTAGCCTGACATTGTATTTTGGTCCACAGTCCAAATCAAATCATAGAAATACTTCTGAGTCCAAATCTCCATGATTTTCTTCTGTTGAGGCTACTTGTACCATTTTTCCCTTCCACTGAGAGTATTCAAAAATCGACGCATATTTAGTGGGTGCCCAGCCCTGTGCCTAGTGGAATGGGAAGTTCAAGAGGGAAGCCCTGGGCCCCTGCCAGCAGGGGGTGCTCGCCTTCCCCTGGGAGGGCAGCAGGAGGGCAATTAGAAAATGAGGCAGGCTTTGTGTGGGGGGGGTGGGACGAGACCCTCGTGGGGGCTGGGATCCAGATTCCGCGTGGGGAGAAGGTGCTGAGCATGGCTGTGCAGCAGGAGATGGCCGGGCGGGGGAGGGGCAGTGGGAGTGAGCCGGACACAGAGAGGTTCTGACCTCCTCCCCCACCAAAATGCTGATGCCCAGCATCTGTCTCCCTGGTTTCTTTGTCACTACCAGAATTTTGTTCCTCTCAGGGATGCTGGGAGATCTTTTTTGTCCCTTACAGGCACTTCTCAATTTCCTAAATTTTGTATTAAGAGCATCTATTATGTGTTAACAATTTTATTAAACATACACACGCTATACAATTTACCCTTTTAAAGTCTGTCATTCGATGGTTTGGGTGTATTCTTAGAGGGCGGCAGCCATCACCACGATCAGGAAGACGTCCCCGTACCCTGTAGCTTTTACCTTCCTGACCCCCTCTCCCAGCCCCAGCCAACAGCCACTCATCTACTTTCTGACTCTAGACTCCCCTATTCCAGATTATATTAATGGAATTATAGAATATGTGGTCCTTTGTGTCTGGCTTCTTCACTCAGCATAATGTTTTTAAAGTCCATCCACATTGTAGTGTGTGTCAGAACGTCCCTCTTTTCTACGGCCAAGTATTCCACTGAGTGGACAGACTGCATTTTGTGTACCCATTCATCCTTTTGTGGACATTGGGGTGGTTTCTACCTGTTGCCTATTAAGAATTGTGCTCCTGTGGACATGTGCAAGTTTCTGCGTAGACGTGTGTTTTCGTTTCTCTTGGGTAGATGCCTAGGAGTAGAATTTCCAGACATATGGTTCCTCTGTTTAATCAGTTGAGGACCTGCTGCACTGTTTGACAAAGCAAGCTGCATCATTTTACATTTGCAATATCTACTATTTTTACATTAAGAAAAAACTGAAATCCACAGGAGAGTGGGGGTAGAGACCAAATGATGGTGCAGAGGTCTTGCAGCCTGACTACCCCACCGCAGTCACGCAGGAGATGGCAAGGGCAGAGGGGCTGCGTGGCACGCGGCATGGCATGAGCGGGCAGGACAGCAAGGAGGGAAGCACCTGTTAGGTCTCCTTGCTTGTACTTCCCTGTATTTGCTACATTTTACAAGTTATGACATCTGTTACTTTTATGATCAGAAAAATGAGATCTGGAGGAGAGAGAAAGGAGGCAAAACCTCCCGTGGAGCAGGGAATTACTGCCCCAGCAGACCAGCAGCATCTAGTTTTCTGCATCCTTATTTTGTGCGGGTCCTTTACTGGGGCTCGGCCTCCTCGCGGCGCCCTCTAGGGGCGTCTGGGAAAACTGCAGAGCTGCGGAAGCCCTGCCTGAGGGGCAGTGACCTTGGTCTGGGTTCTACAGCAGGCTTCTCGTCTCCCAGATAGTAGAAATAGGAGTGCCCTTGCCCTGGCACTAACGTTCTGCAGATGCTTTTCATTCGGATTCCATTTAATCCTCACAACCCGCTATGAGGAAGGCACTGTTGTGATCCCCGTTTTACAGATGTGGGAAATGCGGGGAGGGCAGATGGAGCCGTGTGCCCTGGCCCCGCGGTGTGTGCCTGAACTCCTTTTTATAAGCTGATTGTTCAACTGTGCTTGATGTCATTTCGGTACCTTGAAATTGGCCGAAGTGGGTGTATTTGTACCCAGAATTCAGCACATGCCACACACTGGAGCTACTCCTCCCATGGAGCCCGTGGTTAGACATGCCTCAGCACACCTCTGCCGGGTCGTCCTGACCCCCGGGTCCGTCACTCTCTGCTTCTGCATTCCCTTGGGCCGGCTCTTAGATGTCTAACTGCTCGACATCTAACCCAGCAGTCCCTGTGGAAAATCCCAGTGCTCAGGCCGCACCCCAGACCAATTCATGCAGAACCTCTGGGGTGGGGCCCAGGTGTCGGCATTCTGTAAGCTCCCTAGGGGAGTCCAGTGTACAGCCAGGACCGAGCCACAGCATCTAACCAGAACCGTCCCCGCTCTGCGTCAGAGGCCGACCTTTTGTTCCGTAGGTGCCGAACAGCCAGTCAGCACACGTTCAGGAGGGCTGAGCCCCAGCGGCCCACACCTCCTTTGCCAAGGAACTCTCTGGACATTATTTTCATCTCCCGGGGCCCTTTGCAGTCAGTCAGACCTGCCTCTTGCCGGGAGGTCCTGAGGACCGTGGCAGTGCCCTTTATTCCAGGAGATGGGTGGTTGAGACCCCAGGGCCCTTTGGCTAGGTCCTGGGGCAGGATGGTCGGGGAGACAGATTCTGTCCAGCAGTCAGGAGCCCTGGAATCCAGTGTCTGTGCTGAGTATGGGGTTCACGTCCTTTCTCTGTCCCACTTACCCTGGTGAGTGTGAGGAAACCGCAGGCCTGCTTAGAAAGTGTGGGTCCAGGACAAGAGTCAAGGGCAGAGATTGTACATGATGGCTTTGTGGGGATTATTTTGCTGGTGGCTACTTTGTTTTATTTGTTTTGGGGGACATGGTAGGGGAATCCGTTTTGCTCCTCTGCTTTTCTGAAAGGGAGAGGCGTCTGTGTCCAAATGAAGTGTGAATCAAACACAGAGAGCCTAATAATTTCACTTATTCTCTGTTAACATTGATATTTTCTTTTATGCAGAGGCTCAGTCGTTCATTTGTGCCATCAAAGGTTGTTTAACCTGTACTGTGTGTGTGTCCCCTGGTGTGCCCACACACAGGTCCATTAAATTGTTCCCAATCTGAATGAGGAGACAATTACCGAGCCAACTACAGTGTGCAATCTGTAGGCTTGCTACGGCTTGAACCATCCAAATTACAGCTCCACGTGTAGTAAACATCAGAAACGGGTGAAGATACATGCAGTTGGTAATGTGACAGTCACCTTTAGACCATTTTGCATTGCATAGCAGAAGCAAGCAAGGGACATGGGGCACATCTTAGTTTCCTAACTGGCCATGGGGCATCAGATCAATAAAAGGCACTTGCAGCAGTGGCTGACTCACCCCGTTACAGAGGGCCCTTCTCATCCAACTTCTTACTCCGGCTCTGAGAGAGCTTTGGATCGAGTCTGGTGTTTACTTTCCAAGGCACAGGCTCTACATCTTCTCCTGCAGTCAGGACGGGCTAACCGGAAATCACGGGGCCCAGCAGACCACTCCGCCAGCGCTGGCTGTAGCCCTGTAGTGGCTGCATGGCCCGAGGCAGCCCACCTCCTCCTGGGCTGGTGACTCAGCTTCACGTGCGGAGCTGGGCACCACGAGGCACCGATGTTCAGGAACTGCTATAGAATTGGCCCTGCTGCCGTTTTCGTCTACAGTCCTCTCTTCCAAAAGGAAGAAGAAACATACAACCCTCAGTTACACATTTTAATTAATTCCTGTGTTTCTGTATCCAAGAAAACCTTTGCTTTTTTCCAAGGCAGATGTAAGTGGGACGTTGGAACAGATGCTCATGTCAGACATGCCCAACTGAGTCTTAATTATCTATACTGAACAGGGTCTCCTCGTAACCTTCTGAGACGCCACGCCTGTTATGCGTGACATCCTAGGTCCATGCTCGCCCAGTAACTAGGGACATTGAAAATACACAATTTGCATTTCATCTCCACGTTCTGCCTTTGTGTACTCTCAGCGGGAGCTTGAATTGATGGTGAAAAGGTCAACATGGAAGACAGCAGAAAAAGATAACGAAGCAAATTGTTAGAACAAATACCCATGCTGGAGTCAGTAAGCTTTTATTGAACAATTACTATGTGCGAGGAACTGTGGATAAACAGGAAAGGATTAAGCCTTTACCCTTCATGCACCGCTGTGGTTAAGGAGCAAGGCACGTTAGGAAGGCAAGGAGTGATACAAGGTGAGACACTGATGCCGGTCAAACGATGACAGCAGACATCCCTGTTCAGAGGGCAGACCCAAAGGGGACTCAGCCTGTCCGTAATGATGACGAGCTGGGCAGGGGAGGGGCTGCAGTGCACCTGTGTAGGTAGTAAATGTTAGAAGAAACCAGGGAACAGGAATGAATTACTTGCCATCTGTCCATTTTGCTCCTTCCTTAGCTACTCTGGACTCATAGAAAATGGCTGAAGGTCTGGAAAAAGATGTCAAATATCTGTTTTTGCAGTGTTTAAAGCCACCAAACACACATACCTTGTTTTAGTTATTAGGATTCAGAATAAATGCTCTAGTGGTCATCCTGCTCCTTGACCCTTTTCTTCACCCTGAATGTCAGACAAGTCCAGACAGGCACAAGGGAAAGAGCGCCCCTGGGGAGAGGGGCGGCCAAAAGAGAGGTAGGAGCCTGGGAGTCCACATCCGGGGAGTGAACCTGCCCAGCACAAAGGACAACACTAGTGCTGCCCACAGCCTCAGGCAAGCCCATCGTTGTTTCCCGGGTGACGGTGACAGCGTGTGGCTTCATTAATTCATGGTGTCCCGTGGGCAAGCTAAGGCACTGATCTGTGGTCCTGTTAGTGGGGTCTCCTCAGCCAGCACCGTGCCTGAGACCATTGGGTTGGATGTGCCCAAGCTTTGCCACTCGGAGGTGCTCGAGGGGCAGTCCGAGGCTCCTGTCTGCCCTCCACTCTGCCGGCCCCGGGGCGTGTCACTGGGCATCTGTGTCCAGACAAGGAACTGTGTAGCAGGAGGGATGAGGTTTTAAGTGACCTCCCAGCTCTGGTAGGTCCTTCAGTCTCTGGAATATACTGGATTGCCTTTTTCTCCTGCTGGGCTAATGCTAAGGCTAAAGATAAGAGATCAGGACACAGACACACACAGGGACGACCACGTGTGGACACAGGGAGAAGACGGCCATCCACACGCCAGGGTGAACTCTTCAGCGCCGGAAGCAGGAAGGGAGGTGCTGCATCAGGAGCCTAAGGTCCGAGAGGTGAATAGCGCCTCATCGGTGCCAAAGAAGGGAATCCAGTGCAGACCCAACTTGATGACATTCCATGTTTTTGCTGTTCTTCATGGAGAAACCCAGAATTACAAGTTTTTTGTCAAGAGGAAAAAATGCTTGTGATAAATATTTAGTGAAAAGTAAAACAGGAAACAACACAGTCTACCTACAACATGGATCTGTTGGGTATGAAGATGTGCACATAAGAGAACATTAGAAGGAAATGCATCAAGATGTTGGCTGTAGATAATGAAAATGGGAGATATTTTTCTTTATTCTTTCCTGTGTCTTCCAAGTTTTCCTCAGAGAGCATGCATTCATCTTTTTAATACTCAGGATAAACAGTCCGTGGTGTCAGCTCGAACTGCTATAACTAAATACCACAGACTGGGGGCTCAGGCGGCAGAAATGTACTTTCTCACAGTTCCAGAGGCTGGAAGTCCAAGGTAAAGGTGTCGCAGGGCCAGTTCCTCCTGAGGCCTCTCTCCTTGGCGTGTGGATGGCCGTCTTCTCCCTGTGTGCACACGTGGTCATCTCTGTGTGTGTCTGTGTCCTGATCTCTTATTAGGACATCACTCCTCTTGGATTAGAGCCCACCCTGGCTAGCGACTTCACTTTAACTGAGTCACCTCTTTAAAGACCCTCTGTCCAACTAGTCACACCCTGAGATGTGGGGGTTGGGGCTTCAATCTAGGAATTTTTGGAGAGGGTCACAACTCAGCCCGCAAGACATGGTGTTGGAACTAAATCTCCACGTGCCTGAGCAGCGTCCAGATTCGGGAGGTGGGTGGAAAGAGAGCTCTTAACTTACCCTGAAGCAGGTGATCCTGTCTTTCCCAGGGAAATCCGAGGGGAACGGCAAAATGCACATCACCCTCTGTGACTTCATTGTGCCCTGGGACACCCTGAGCCCCACTCAGAAGAAGAGCCTGAACCACAGGTACCAGATGGGCTGTGAGTGCAAGGTAAGCCTGCACAGCTCCCGGGCGCCGCCCCGTCACTGCTGCCTCTGGCGGGCTGCTGGGGTCTGCTCCCTGGCTCTCCAGGGCCTCCCAGCCCGCGGCGTCCCAGAAGGGACCCTAGCGAGGCTGTCTGGGGACAGAGCCTTTGGGCCCGGGTCTTTGCAGAGCCCTGAGACTCACCTCTGTCAAGGGATATTTGGGAGGTAAGGGGAATCTTCCCATGTGGCCTGTAGCTTCTAGGGAGGGGGAATTTTGTGGGGAGAACATGATCCTATGAGTATTTTTCTACAAGTGCACAAGTGCAAAGTCAAGGCCCTTGTTGGAAGAGAGTGTCCCAGGGGTTGCACTTCTGACACCACGGGTCTGGGTCACCGTGGGGTCTGTGTGTCGAGAATGCCCCAGGCCCCTCCTTAAAAGCAGCCCAGAGGCGGTGCACAGTGCCAGCAGTGCTGGTGAACTGTGGCCGAGGTGTGGATCCTCTCTCTGGGCACTCTGTCCTCCCCGCCCCTGCCTGCAGCCCCAACACAGGAGGCACTGCTGGGTGCCAGGCGCCCCTTGGTGTCTGCAGAGCTTAGCCTGGGGCCAGAAGGTACTGGGCCAAGTGCTGCCTGTGGTGAGGCTGCAGGGCTTCGCCAGCACCGGTTGGCACTGCTTATGTGACCCTTCTGCCCATTCAGATTGCCAGTAGGCCACCCTTAGCTCATGTAAAATGCAAATTGAATCTGCAGCCCCATGTATGTCATGCAGACCCTGTGCTCCACATGAAATCAAAACCAAGGACTTCCTTTTCCTTTACGTGGCCACAAAAGTTGTCACCCTTCTGCAGACTCAGGGTCCTTCACCAAAATGCTACCTGCTGGTCCCCTCAAAGCCCATGCGTGCTTGACAGCAAGATACCATCCTTTTTATTTGACTTGAACCCATGTCCCGCAAGCTCCCCCAGGCCCTGTGCATCCTGGGCAGGCCACCTGCTGCTGCTTGGCGAGTACAGGCCTCAAGAAAGGGTGCTGATGGGGCAGGTTCCGCTCTGGTCCCAGCCCCCTCCCTCCCTGCTGTGTCATTTGGTCGTTCGTTCTAGAAACTGTCCTCAGACGCCTTTGCCAGGCACATGGCTAGGTTCTAGAGATGCGCCCTTGAGTGGCCTGAGTCCCTGACTGAACCCAGCTCCGTGCCCCTCGCCCTAGATCACACGCTGCCCCATGATCCCGTGCTACATCTCCTCTCCGGACGAGTGCCTCTGGATGGACTGGGTCACAGAGAAGAACATCAATGGGCACCAGGCCAAGTCCTTCGCCTGCATCAAGAGAAGTGATGGCTCCTGTGCGTGGTACCGTGGAGCGGCACCCCCCAAGCAGGAGTTTCTCGACATTGAGGACCCGTAAAGAGGCCAACATTACCGCTGTGGCCGACTGCAAAGCCTCCGAGAGTTTAGACTGGTCCAGCTCTGACATCCCTCCCCAGAAACAGCATGAATAAAACGGTCATCTAAGTGGGTCTAAATTAGCGTGATTCTCCTCCCCACCCCCATTCTCCTTTTAAACATCGTTGTGGGTCTGAAGGGAGAGGTGGGTCCCACACTCCATCTGCCCTCCTGGGCACTGTGCATCTCGGTCTTCAATCTTGAGTGCAGGCAGGGGTAGGACACATGGGCTTCCCTCCTAGGCCCAGCCCTGGCACCGCTACAAGTGCGGAGCGGGAAGCACTTTTAGGGTCCCTCTGGCCTGGTCAGGACATAGCCTAGAAATGTGCATTTTGCAGAAACTTTTGAGGGTCATTGCAAGACTGTGTAGCAGGCCTACCAGATCCCTGGCTTGTCCCTTGTTTCCTGCAGTGTCCACACCTCTGGCCTTAGGGTGGTAGTCCCTGCCCCCTGCAAGTGCCCGTCTCCCCTGTGCCCACTGTGACACCCATTACCTGTGACTCCCGTTAAGTCTACGAGCAGCCTGGCCCAGTGGCTCATTCTGGAAGGAACCCCCAGTAATCCTATTAGATACACAGAATCCTGGCGGGAGCCTCCGCATGGGGCCTTGTAGAAACGGAGCGACAAGCTTCAGCTTCAGCCAAGTCATTTCAGTTCCCCTGCCCCCTCCCCACCCCCTCCAACCTAGGGGATTCCACAGCATTCTGCCCTGGGGGCAGATGTTTGCAGTGACACGTGACTCCCCCTGTAGTTTATTCCTGAGCTTCTAAAGATTCTCTGGCATCCTCCTCGTCCCAGCATTGGGCGTCCAGATGGAGTTGCACGGAACCGGCTTTGCAAGAGTTGAGTGTGGCCAGTGACGTGAGCTGGCTGTGTTCTATTTGCACATCCTGAGGATATCAGAAGCTAGGTCCTGCTGTGTCCCCCAACATAGCCCAGAGCCACAGCTTTATTATGACCTCCCTCAAAGACTGACAGTCCTGTGCAATGCATGGATTTCTGTGAGTGAGGTTAGCTCAGCAGTATGAAGTCCTACCTAGGAAGGGACGAATTTTGGAGGTTAGGTGTCTTCAGTAAAATTCATTTCTTTCCAGGCCTGTAGGACACTGGCCAGCTTTAAGAGACATCTCATTTTTCTAAAGGTGAATTCTCGATAGTATGTGAACCGAAGTTGCAGGTGTACCAACCTCCACTTATATCACAAAGCTCTCTCAGTTAAGGAACTTCACAGGAAGCAAGGGAACCTATTCCCTAAAAATGGTTTTCTGGTGCCAGTAAAATGGGGGTTAACATAGGCAGAAATTTCTCAGTAACAATAGACAATCTCCTTTTTCTTCCTGCTTGTGTTGTAAAGATAAACTGTTCTGAGTTTATCGTGCACATTATGGGAACGTGCACTGTGCATGCACGTGCCCACACACCCACCGTGAAACTGAAGTCTGTCGGCCTGTGAGTGGTCCTTCTGCAAAATGCTTCCAAATCACCTTCTAAACCTGCTCTATTCTGCAGTGACCCTAAAGCACCTGTAAGACTCCTGACCCCCAGGTGGCATGCAACCCCTATGCCTGCCTGGGACCTGGTCAGCATAGATTTCGATGACTTCCCTTTCTAGGGCAGATCAGGAGACTATCCAGGAATCAGCCCCCTATCCAAGGGCACTTTCATGCTGTACAGTGATAGAAAGTTTGTAAGATGTCGTAATGGACCAGTCCGTGTGATTTCAGTGTATACAAGTACAGCAGACCCCTCCAATCAGTATAACATCCCACCCTTGTTGGCTTCCCTTATGGTGTTCTGTAACATTTACTGCTGTTTCTGCTGAGTTTTTAAATGGTTTGGTTTGTTTCTGACATCAGTTGTAATCATTCCTGTGCTGTCTTTGTATTACCCTTGGTAGGTGTTAGACCTGCACTTTTTCCTTAAAGGTTTCTGCATTCGTGGAAGCGTTTGACCCAGTGTGGGAAGCATGGCACGGTAGCTGGCCTGTGATGGTGGATTCCTTCAGACCTTCTCTTTAGTTCCTTGAATATTGTTGCTTTTCTGTTTTCCATCTTTTGTTCTCTGGTTCGAATTATTACGAAGTAAAGGATCTTTGAGTAGGTTGGTTCTAAAAGACGGCCTTTATAGTCGATCCATGCACGTTGGTCTTCTACCCATGATGAGCAGAAAAAAACAAAACAAAACTCAAGACGTGCCCGGTGGCAGGCCAAAGACAGAGCCACTCAAATACCTTCACAGTAAATAATTGCAATATATATGTAGTTTAAGAAAGCTCTCCATTTGGCATTGTTTAATTTATGTTATATTCTAAGCACTGTGCTTTTTCCTTCCTCTATTCTTGTTTTCATGCAAGCAACTCAGAATATTTAAAATGAAGTTTACAGTGTAGTATTTTTTTTCGAATCTTTGCTTGATAAGTATTAAGAAATATCAGACTTGCTGCCATAATTTAAAGCTTTGTTGATTTTGTTTGGATATTTTTGTTTCCTTAAGTTTTGGGCAATGTGTTTTTGCTGGAGTATAAAGTCTGAGATCTTCCTGTGCTGGGAACACATGAGAGTCATTGAAAGTGGACAAGCAGACTGCGCATGTCTCCGATGCTTTGTATCATTCTCGAGTGATCGCTCAGTCAATGGACAATAAACAATATTATCAGAATGTTGGCTCTCCGGTGTGGCTGTATGCAGCCTTCCTGGCTGCTGCTCCCTAGCCTCAGAACAGGGGCGAACACCTCCAAAGGAGCCTGTCCCATGGGTGGGGGCAGGGGCTACTTTATCCCGAGTGATGGTGCTTTCAGGAGGACATGGGGTGCAGCAGGGAGTGGGGCACACAACAGGGAACATGGTTTTCCTAAATAGGTGAGGAGGCAGGAGCGTGCGCCGGGGGCCCCTTCATTCACTCAGGACATGCATCTCACTTCAGTTAGGAAGCATTTGCGACACACACACACACACACAGAAAAGCAGAGCCCAGCACCCCTCTTGCATCTGGACAGCAAGCAATTCATGGCCCATCTTCCTTCTCAGTCCTGCACCTACAGCCCCAAGTGCCCTGCCCAAGGTTACTGGGAAAGGTAAACTTAAGACATCAGTCTGATGTGCAAATGTTTCAGTTTGTTGCTCTAAAAAATAACTAATAAACACTGTTTCTGGAATGCACTCATCGCACCTTAAAACTTAATTAGAATCCATGGATGTCCTCAAATATCTACTCACTGTTCAGACATCGCTGGTGGTCTCATAAATGCTTTCTCGTGGTTTATTGGTTTGGATCAGGACCCACATTGGGTCCATACACTGCAGTCACTCTGCCAAGTTTCTCGTGTTCTACGAGTTTCACCTTGCCCTCCCTTCTCCATCTTTTTTTTTTATTCTGGGAAAGATGTTTCCATCATAATTTAAACTTTTACCAAGTCCCATGTTACTTCAAGTCGCCAGAGAAGAGTTTTTAATGGTACATTCAAACATTCGCCCACTCTGGCCCATGTGTTCTTCCAGGGCCAAGCAATGTGGCTCCCAGTGGTGCAGCTGCCGCCTCATCAGCAAGAATGAACTTATGGATGCTGTCCTGAAGCAGTAAAGGGGTAGTGGGACAAAGCTGCCACTGAGGTCTGTGTCACAAAGCATTCAGTGCCATCCACTTAGTATCACCTACTGCAGAAATTTTTTTTTTTACAGGGTGAAATATATGGGACATGGTTCAGCAGCTTGTTAGACCAATAACACTTTCCACGTCATGCAAATAACCTTGCTTGGCATTTGTGCCCCTGCCACCTGCAGGCCAGATATAGGTGGGGTCTTAGCAAACAACACATCAGACAATTGCTACCCATTTCACTTAAGTGTTAAGGTCAAATGTGACCTTTGAGAAACATTTCTCATTACGGATATTTTCAAACACAAAAATGCAGAGGAGGGTGTAACAAACTCCATGCACTGTGATTCTCTGGCTTGGGAGGGACACCTGTCACCTCTTCTCCAAGGCACTGGAGGGGATCAGTCACTGTCCAAGCCACCATGGGCAGCTCCCGGCCACGGCCCTGCCACGATACGGTTTCAACCATTACCCAAGTTTTCTTGATCTTTGCAAATGGTTTTAAATCAGTTTGAAGATCCACATAGGGGGGTAACCAGATTGTGAGGGATTCTACCAGACACCATTATTTCCCCCCAGTCTTGCTCATTCTGTGAAAAGAAAGTGATTGGGCACAAATGAGGACAGCCTGGCTCCCTGGGCAGGCCAGGCCACCCAGCATACTTGGGTTCAAAATGGAAATGCTGAAACACACCTCAGGGTCCAATCCGCAGAGACCGCTCAGGGCTGGAGTAGGAAGGAGGGTGGGACAGCTGCCAGGACTGGCCAGAGTACTTCAGAAGTTTGAGTAGCACTTCCTTTTACCACCTATTAATGGGTATGTTTATGTTTACCTGAGCTAACAAAGTAAAATCAAAACAGCAGAGCTACAGATATTTTACTAGGGTCAATTTTATTATGGATGGTCTGCTGTTTGCATAGATTTTTACATTAATACCTTCAAGTTCATGCATGAACAGGTCTATCTTTAGCCTCGGGTTCAAGCTCTGAGCTGGCACACAGCTCACCTCGTTGCATGCAGTTGCCTTCCATTGTCCTGCAGTGAAAGTGCTTGGTGTAGGGGATTCATTTAGCTCTAATAGATTTTCTCCTGCAAGGAACAAATTGTGGGGGAAGAAAAAGACATTCAGAAACAAGATAATTCTGTACATTTTCATTCTGTAACAATGGGGAGGGATACTTCCAATTAAAGAAACAAAACCATGGCTCAGAGTCTACAGTATGGTGGGGTGTCACGTGGGGGTCGATACAGAGACAGGGTGATTGTCAGGAAAGATTTGAGGATGGAGTTCAATACGTGGGGCAGACGCAATGCTGTCCCCATTACCTTGAAATAAAGCTGAGTTTCATGTTTAATTTTAGGCCACCTGATATTTTTGCTTCCCCCTCAGGCGAAGTTGGGAATGGGGGCTGGATGCTATGATGCATAAACCCGACGTCTCAGAGGCTAATACAAATGGAGTTCATTTCCTGTCACGATCAATGGGACATTTGGTGGGCGCCTCCAGTGGTGATTCAGGGACCCGGGCTCTTCCTCTCCCTGTCCCCACCCGCTCTGGCGCCTCTGAGGCCTCTGTTTTCAGCCAGAAAGAGAGGGACAGAGGTAAGGCAGGTTCTCAGCCTCTTGGCCCATCACCTCCTCTCCCAGGCACTGGGAGGAATCCGTTACAGTTCAAACCCGATGGGCAACTGCGGCCTTGGCCGCACCTGCCTCCACCCACCTCATTCCCAGGTGGGCTTAGACATGGCAAGGGACAGAAGTCTAGTTGGGACTACTGTGTGCCCCCTGGGCAGTGGTGGAGGGCGGAGGGCCCAGAAGCAAGGTGGCGCTGGGACTGCAAAGACAGGGTCTTGGAAACTCTTGAAAAGTTTACACATGGTTGTCCTGAGCCATGCTTGGAAAACAGTGACCAGTCACATGACCCCAGGGGCACCAGGGGAGGAGCACAAAGCTGACCCAGAGCCAGACCGCAGGCAGGGCAGACAGTGTGCATGGTGTCCAAAAGGGGAGGGGCAGCCTCCTGAGTTTGTGGGGAGGGAGGTGGGTTGAGGAGAGGACATGGGTGGGTGGGGAGGCGTTAGAGGACCTTGGGCGCCGGAGTGGCAGGATTTCAGTGTCAGCAGTCAGGGGCAGCTATTCCTATGTGTGCGGGGCAAGCACACACCGTTTACGTTGGGTTAGTTTCTCTAACTCCACCTAGGAGATGGGGGAGGAGGCCGGCAAGCGGCCATGGCCAGCACAGGGATTCAAGGCCTGCTGGCTACTTTTTGGCCAAATCACCAAACACATCCATGAAAAGGTAAGATCCTTCAGGCTGTCTGTATGCCGAGAGGTGGCTCAATCATAGCTTTGGGGGGCCCATCTTGTGGCTTTTTTCCTTGCTGAGTCCAACCAGACCAGGCTTTATATCTCAATTTGGCAGTTTCTAGAAATTGGAAGTTGTTAGGGTTGTGTAGGCTCAGCAGAGGTAGCGCATAGGAAGCAAAGCCTGCAATGTTTTGGCCTTAGATCTCTCTAGAAATTAGCGCCCATCTTTGGCCACCCATGGGCTGTGAAACTGGAGGAGGGGCCAAGTCCACTTTCCCTGGACCTGCGGGCCAGGAACAGTACTGTTCATCTGTTGACGCATATTTTCTTAAGGTAAGTCCTACTTTGATTTATTTTGGTTACAGCTTTTTTCGAATTGAGAATATTTTATTCCTTCTTTAGTATTTCTCTAGTTTTCTCTTACAGGATTTATTAGAGATCACTCAATTTTCTCATCTCAAGCATTTCATTTTCCATTTGGTTGGGTTTCACAAACATTTATCCACCGTGCACCAGGACACACGGTTGAAGGACACGTAGTGCTGGCTCTTATGAGTCATAGCAGGGGATGGAGAAGTCCAGAGAGCATTCCAGTTGAATGTATAAGTGGAATGTGCAAGCCAGTCGAAGCAGCACCAACCTAAGGCAGGGATAGGGGGAATCCAGGAAGACTTATTGGAGGAGGTGGTGCCCAAGGAAGTTGTTAAAGGGCAAATGGGAAAGGGAACCTTAGGCCAAAGACCAGTGTGATCCTGAACCAGAGGCAGCCCGACTGGGGTCGGGGGCACTTGGCTTTAGCTTGCCGAAGGATCCAGGGCAGGGCCTGGGTGGGGATGAGGGGAAAGGCAGGCCAGGAACCAGCCCCAGGGGCCATTCGCGACCATACTAAGGGGCTTGGCTTTCCCATCAGCATAGGGGCTACGGGAGTGAGCAATGGCTTTGGCTACTGCGGTCACTCAGGTGATGATGCAGAGGGGCGTTACCTGGGCAGTGGCATGGAGGAGAAGGAACAGCTGGATGAATATGTGAGAGGTAAACTTGGCAGAATTTGATGATTAAAGCCTTACACGAGGTGAGGCTGGCAGAGGAGACCAGATGGTGGCTGGGCAGGTGGATGTCAGGGTTACTGTCAGCGTCCGTCCGGGGTCCACCCAGGAACACTGAAACCACTCCTGCAGCCTTAAAACAGGGACTGGCGCAGGGACTGGTTATATCCTGATGGAAGGAACTCCCTGAGAAGCTGACTAGGGAATAGCAGGACGCTGTTAGCATCTCTGGGGGGAGGAACAGAGGCAGGGGGCTGCCTTCTAGGAGTTCAGGCAGGGGTCAGATGGGAGGATGGAACCACAGGGGGCCCATCTGGGCGGAGCTGGAAACACACCAGAAACTCCATCCAAAGCCAAGATGGAGGGAGGGAAAGGCCCTCATTCACTTTTCCTTTGCCCTCCAGTCTTAGCGGAGTGACCTCCGCATGGCCAGGCCCTCCTGGAAGCCAGATCACTAGGAAGCCTGGAAAGACGTGAGACGTGGCAGCATTTGGTCTGAGCTCCAGCACACCGGCCCAAGTGGGCAACAGGGCAGAAAAGGAGGGGCAACTTAGGGGAGGGGAGGGATGTGCTGTTTTGGGGGATGGTGAGTTTGGGGTGCTGGTGCGGTCTTCAGGGGGAGATGTCCAGCAGGCACTTACTGGACTCAGGATGCCAAAGATCCCAGGTAGGGTAGGGGAGAGGGGGAGAGAGTTCGTGGGCGGTGTCTGCACTTGTTATTTACAAGCCTACATGCAGTACAGTGGCAATAGCAATGCATGTACACATAGAGTAGGTGTTTATGTTGCTTAAAGAACATTTAAACTATCTTTGAAAATAAATGGCTGCATCATTTAACACACCCAACAATCTCACAACAGAGTCTATTGCTCCATTCTCTCCAACATGGCTTCTTTTTAATTTTAGCTGTGCTAGTGGGTGTGAAATGTCATTGTGGTTTTAACTTACACGTCTCTGGTGACCTTTGAGATTGAGTCATTCAGGTAAGGTCCATGGGAGCACACCTCCAGGAGATTCCACTCTGCAAGCTTCTCTGAGAGAATCTGAAAGGCAGTAAGGTTGGGAGTGTGGGTGGCCAAAGACTTCCCAACCTCTAGGTCTCAGATTATACTCTGAAGCAGCATGGAGGCCTTTCAGGCAATTGCTGTCATTTCATGAGAATTTCAGGGTGACCTCTGAGGGCCTGAGCCAAAGGTATGAACTTGGGAGCCTAACCTTTAAACTTTTGCATCACCACTTGCTGGCGGAACCACTGCGCATTCAGTTTTTTCAACTGTAAAATGGGAACAATATCTTTTTGTAGGGTTGATGCGGATGAAGTCATACAATGTTGGTAAAGTGACTAGCCTGGTATCTGACACATAGTATGAGCTCAGCAATGGAAGCAGATGTCCTCAGTTTGGTTGTTAGAAGAATTAAAGATTTGCGGGAGATTACCACCTTTATTTCACAGATGAGGAACTCGAGACCTGGGTTAGTTAAATGTCCAAAGCAACCTGCTAATTAGGGCAGCACTAGGATAAAACCCTCGTCTCTTAATTCCCCTGCCAATTGCCACCCCCTTCCTCATCCTGCCCCCACATTTTAAATCATTGTTTTAGGGCACAGAGATGACTAGGGACAAATCTCCATCTGAGGTTTAGCTGAGGACTCTCACAGGACATGGACCCCAATCTCAGGCTCCTAAAGCTTTGTTTCTGCTTCCTCATTTCTCTCCAAAACACCAGGACTCACATAATTACTACACGGTGAATTTGTTCCAATCCCGCCCATTCTCTCCCTAACCCCATCACTCCCCTGCAGGGCTGGAGGGCTGGGGAGTGGGCACGAAGACCAGCTCTAGGTTGTTCACCAGGAACTTGTCCAGCTGGCCCTTCACACGTCGTTGCCAAGAAAGACACAGGAGTTACGGTCGTGTGCAGTTCTGCCTTTTGGGAAAAGTCATTTATCCGCACCCTTTGCTTCTGGGAGATGAACCAGTGGAGGTTCTCACCTGCGCCCAGTGTTTCAGGAGAAAGGTAATTTTTAAAATCCTGCAAAAGCAGTGCGTATTTGCAAACGTCCGACCACAACCTTAACGTAGTCGTCATGGGATGACGCTTTCGGAGAGAGGAAGGGGACCAGGGAATTGCGCAGGGCCCCCGGATACCTCAAGATCAAATGCTATCACTCCGGGACCCATCATTCCAAGAGCGCTGTGCTCGGCTTCCCCGGCTTCACTGCGCTTGCTGCCCTCATCGCTCTCGGCCTGTGTCTTGGTCTCTAAAGGCCCTAGCGGGGGAGACCCTGGCATCCAGAGGCTCTGGAGGCACGGCCAGCTTGCACCCAGGTGCACCCCGGGGGCTGCACGTCCGCCGAACCCGGAAGCGGGAGCCTCACGTGCTCTGCGGGAACTCGCTGGGCGCCGGCCAAGGGGGCGGGGCGTCTCGAGCTCTGCGCGTAGCGTCATCGCGTAGGCTGGATAGATGGGAGATGACGTCTCGCGCGCATAAAGCGGCTGTGGGTTGGCTCAGGGAGGTGGCCGGAGCTAGCCCCGCCCCTTAAAGTTGCCGGAGCCTTCCGGCATCCGGCAGCGCGGACCGCGGGCTGCGGCCCCTTTAAGCGTCGCCGTGACACGTGTGTGAGGCACCCGAGGCCCGGATGATGCGTGTGCGGGACCCGGACTGAGCAGACGCTAGCGCCGTGGGCCTGCAGCCGGGCGGCTGAAGCAGGGTAGGTTGGGGCCGGATCGGGGCGTCGCGCGGACCGGGGCAGCTGCGCGTCCGGCCGGGTGGAGGGCTACCGCCGGGGCCGCGGGAAGGTGCGGCCTGATGCGGCGCACCCGAAGACGCTTCTGGGAGACGGGCGCGCGATCCGCGAGGGCCCGGAGGTCCACGGGAGAGCTGGGGGTCTACGCAGGAGCTGGCCGGGGCTGCACGGTGGGACCCGCGGGTCCACGGGAAGGGCCCGGTGCCGCGCGGTCCGCGAGGGCCTGGGTGTGCACGGGAAGGGCCTGGGGCCACGCAGGAGCGGGCCTACGGTCCGCGGGGAAGCCCGGGAGGAGTGCGCGCGGCACTGCCCGGGGTCCGCTCTCTGCGCTCCCGGGAGGGGAGGGGATAGCTGCGCAGCCCGGAGCCCAGGCCGGGGAGGAGGCAGTGGCCTGTGTCGAGGTTGGGCACGGT
The DNA here is from genome assembly GCF_040802235.1 of Manis javanica. NCBI lineage: Eukaryota > Metazoa > Chordata > Mammalia > Pholidota > Manidae > Manis > Manis javanica. The sequence continues at coordinate 180,232,390 of NC_133159.1, read as the reverse complement.
GGTTTACCCACGGAGGCGTCCCTTGCGCAGGGTCCAGGCTTTCTCTGGAAGGGCTTAAGTCAGAGTCGGAGAGAGCGCCTTCCGTTTGCAGCGGAGCTGAGCTCTCAGCGCTGAGCTTCAGAGAGAAGTGGGAAAGCCTCGTCCCGGAGAAGGTAGCCTTCCTCAGGCACGGCGTGGGCACAGTGGGTGTGAGTGAGTGGGTCCACAACGTGGGCTTTGCAAATGTCCGTTGCTCTGGTTGGGGAGTGTTGGGTCTCCCCTGCGGTTCTAGGAGCGAGAGTCGCATCCTGGAACCGACGGGCGCACATCTTGGTTCTCAGAGTCGGCTTTCGGTAAGGGATGCGGAGAATCAGGCTGCAGGAGAAGGGTGTTCAGTCTGCCCTCCCTGGTGGGGGCCGGGCTCCGGGGCTCCGCGCTCCGCGCTCCGCAGGACGGCCTGGAGGCACCCCCCACCCCTCCGCCCCCGAAAGCGCCCCTGGGAGGCCCTGGGCTTGTCGGTTTGGGCTCCTCCCCCGCCGGCACGTGGTTGACCCTGTGAGTCTTGAGAGCAATTTATCCTGGAAAAGTGAATTTAAAGGGAGGAGAGAGAGAAACTGTGCTGGAGTGGTGTTTCTCTGGAGGAAGCTGTGTTTAAATAAATACTCCTGGAGGTGGAAACGCACATGGATGAGCGTGAGCCCTTCCTGAACCCTGAGAAGTGTGGAAGGGAGAGAGCGTCTTTGAGTTCTGAAGAGTGTTTATTTTACCAAGTGTGTACATCAGGGGCTTTGCTGAAGATTTCAAGGACATTTTTCTCTGGGTTCCTACATCTCAGACAGAAGTCATTTTTAGGTTATTGCTTAACTTTTCTGGTGAAATTGATAACATAGAAGTTGATCTTTCTTTCAGAACTGGAAACAGGTTTGCTCAAAATGTGACTCCCATGAAGGAGTGGGCTATTTGACGAATGTTCCTTTGATTATTTACCTTGAATTAAATTGGGTTTTAGCTCCCAAGTTATGTTTATCCTCTAGCTACTTGGTTCCCAAATATCCACCCGTGGACTCGTGTCTGCCCATGACAAAGCCCTCACCTGCCCGTGGTGAGCTGTAAGTCTTGACTGAAGGAGGAACATTGTAGGGAGTTTTTCCTAAAATTGGATGTCATCATTTACAGATTGACCTTTATTCTAAGATCAGGTTCATCATTATTATTATTTTGTTGTTGATATGCTTTTATTTACAGGTACCAGACATGATATATCTGAAATCTGCTGTTAAGTCATGGGACAGGAGAGGAATCAGGGTTGGTCCTACATAGTAATTGTTGATGCTGAATAAGGGCACATGGCTGTTCACCTCACTCCACATTGTGTATGTTTGAACGATTGATTGAAAAAGTTTTTAAGAACCTTAATTATATGTAGTCACAGTGATTCTGGATTAAAGATAAAAACCCCACACTTAGCAAAGAGAAAACTTGGCGGTTTGCTGCCCTTTTTTTTTTTATTGGTTCATGAAATCAGAAATTTGGAGATTATTATCCATTACCTCTTATTCTTCAGAAATGCGATTTAAACTAGAGTTGAATGGTGGGTGTGGGAAGATTTTTGTTCACTGGATTTGTCACTGAGGAAGACCAAGATAGAGAACAGTGTCTTCATATCACACACATTGTAAATAATTTGTAGCTAGTTAGCTCAGGTCTCCTGCTGGCTGTTCCTAAGTCGTGCACTATTTCTTCAGCCTTAATGCCTGCTGTTCCCAGTAGGTGGTTGGCCTTCCTGCTCCACATCCAGGGAGTGGAGCTGATGGGACCGCAGGAAGAGCTGGCCTCGTGTGATGCTCTGTTCATCTCACAGATTCTGATGCCTGTTCTGGACGCCAAGCTTGCTGCTTTGGTGACGTAACAGGGCAAAGGCGCATGGGAATTTGAGGGCCCAGCAGTGCACCTGCCTAGCCTGGCCGCAAACCTGGCCCCATGCTGCTGCAGTAGCACACCCCAGCTCAGACATCCCAGGTAAGCCGCACAGGGTTTTTCGTGCCCTGGAGGTACCCACATGTGACCCAGCAATGGTTGCTTAGCTGGTGAGAACTCTTGGAAAAGGTTTTTGTATTTCCTCAAATCCAAGAGCTTATGGTTGCTTTTTAAAACTAAATTTCTTATATGTTTGTCCTTCATGGACATTTTTATAGAAAAAGAAATTTGACCCATGTACAGAATCAAATGCTCAATAATGATGACTGGTTTAGTGTGAGGTGCTGGTGGAGATCCTCCCACTAGAGCGGAGTTTGGGGGTATTGGGGGTACCCCTAACTGGTTGGTTCTCCATGGCAGGCTGGGGACCAGGTACCTGAAGGGGTCACCATTTGTCTGATGGGAGTGAGCAGTTTAAGTAACATGTCTTTCTAATTGTAACTCAACGAGTCCTTGAGCTTTGGCTGGGATGGTTGAGCTGAGAGGTAGTGGGAGGGAAGAAACGAGGTGGCTACAGCTGCAGCAGTCAGAGGTTATGGGGTTTCCTGTCATCACAGTTTCTCCACACCCCACTGCCATGTCTTGTCAGTCCTCTGTTAGGGACTGTTAGGTAGCCAGCACTCAGCATTGACCTGGGTGACCCCACACCCACTTTTGGCGCTGTTTTTCTGGTCTCTGTTTTACGAAGAATGGAAGCCTTCGTAAAAGTCCCAACGATTGTCCCTGGAGTTTACAGCTAACAGTGACGGAACAGCACATGCCTGCCGCTTCCCCACTCAGCTCAGGGTCAGGTGTCTCGTGTGGACTGTTCTAGTCCTTTCTCTCCTCCTTCCCACCTCCTTCCTCATAAAAGGATGATCTGTGCAAGCACCATCCAATAACACAAGACACAAGGATGATTTGAAATTGTACAGTAGCCATGTTAAAAAAATAAAAAGGTGGGATTAATTTTTACATCGTATTTTATTTAGCCCCATACATGTAAAATATTTCAGCTTATAAACAATCTAAATATTATTGAGATATTTTACCTTATACTAAGCCTTTGAAATCTGGAGTGTATTTTACACTTGGAGCGCATCTCAGTTTAGACCAGCCTCATTTCATATGTTCAGTGGCTACATGAGGCCCATGACCTTCACTTTGTAGAGTGTAGGTCTGAACAGACAGGCAGATCTAACTCTGCGTGCTCATTCCTTTGTGACGTGGATTTGTGTGCGCCATCAGAGTGTCTTACGAGAGTTAGTGTTTCCCTGTCTTGGAGCAGACATTAGGATCACATGGTCACCTTTTGAAGGAAGTTGCTGCAAGCAGGATGTCCACAATTAGTCGTTGGAGACACACACGCTGAGCGGTAGTCTGTTTAGCATGTTTAGCGCTATTTGTGAAGGTGCCTTGTTTTTTGAGAGAAGTGTGGGCTTTACTATGTCCAAGTGATTAGTAATCTGTCTTCGTGTTTTACCCTCCTTTGTAGGACTGGCAACCAGTCTAGAGAAGCTTTGTGGTGGCCAGCATCCATAATGACCAAAGAGGGAATGTTCAGGGAATCGATGCTTTGCTCCTGGGACCTGTCCCTCACTGCTCCGTTCCTTCTTGTCCCCGCAGTGATGCACCATGCCGATAGTCGATAAGCTGAAGGAAGCCCTGAAACCTGGCCGCAAGGACTTGGCTGATGATGGAGAGCTGGGGAAGCTTCTGGCCGCCTCTGCTAAGAAGGTCCTTTTGCAGAAGATCGAGTTCGAGCCAGCCAGCAAGAGTTTCTCCTATCAGCTAGAGTCATTAAAGAGCAAATACGTGTTGCTGAACCCAAAAACAGAGGGAGCCAGTCGCCACAGGAGTGGAGATGAACCACAGGCCAGGAGACGGGGTACAGACGCATAGGTTGCTGGCAGAAAGAGCCTCACTGTGTGTTGACCAAGTGGATGGGTGAAACGTTGACTTATAAGTAGGGACAGACACACAGTAGTCAGAGAGTGATGAATTTCATATGAAATCGGGGGGTTTTAGTGACAGAAGTAATAACACAGGGCTGGTCAGGAGGAGATCTGTGTCCTTGATAGTGCCTGGTTAGTAGGTTACTCGTGTGCAGCTAATAGGATCAAAGCAGGGCTTTGAAGCAAGAAAGAGAAACGGTGGGCTTCAGAGCGCCAGGGCCTGGTTCTGACAGCTGCTGGTTGTCCGAGCCTTGTCCTCTTACCTGTGGAGGGGGGTCTCAGAATTCTAAACCTAAGCACCTAAGCAGTCTGGAGGCTCTGGGCTTTCTAGGAACTTCCCGGAAATGGGAACCCCGGTGACCCTTCGGATGCTGTGTCCTGAGCGGTGTGTGCTAAGTGCGCGTGTCCGCTGTCTCTCTCCCATGTTTTATGTACACTAAAACATGCCTCATCCTTTCTGCCTGGCCCCTTTGTCTCCAGGCAGCGAGCACGCGTTTGAGAGCCGCGGGGATGGGGTCCCCGCCCCGCAGAGGGTGCTCTTCCCCGTGGAGCGGCTGTCCCTGAGGTGGGAGCGCGTGTACCGTGTGGGGGCAGGGCTGCACAACCTCGGCAACACCTGCTTCCTAAACTCGACGGTCCAGTGCTTGACCTACACGCCGCCTCTGGCCAACCACCTGCTCTCCAGGGAGCACGCCCGGAACTGTGAGTGGGGGGCTGCCGTGGGGGTGGGCGGGGCCACCGCTCCGGATGGCCTGCAGCCACCGGCGTCCACGCGCTCGTGGCTCCGCCTGCTCAGCGGGCCGGGGTGAAGAGTGACGTGTGTGGCACGTGACAGCTGACCAGCCCTAAGTTTGAATTCAGGCGTCCACTGCAGGGTGGGACATGAAAGCGGGTTGCTTAGGTGGTGGTGGGCTCCACGCTTTTCTGAAAACATACTACCTGAACAGAAAAAGGTTTTCAGAAGGTATCTCCAAAGTATGTAAATTCAGTTATTTTACCAGTGTTTTATGTACACTAAAACATGCCTCAAAGTAGACATTTAAAATTGGGTGAGATAAAGGTGAAATAAAGCTTATGAAAACAACAAAATAAAAAGTCTAAATAGCCTTTCAACTATTAAAGAAATTAAGTCAGTGGCTAAACATCTTCCCATGAAGAAAACTACCTGGCTGAGCTGACTATGGATAATGCCTTTGAAACTTTTAAAACAGATCATTCCAGTGCTCCACAAACTCTCCCAGAGAACAGCAAAAGAGAAAACTGCCCAGCTCATCCTATGAGGCCCTGACAACGTGGGTAACAAACTAAACAAGCAGTGATATGAGGAAGAAACATTACAATCCCATCATATTCATGAATATAGATAAAAATTCTAGACAGAGTACTAGCAAATTCAGTAGTTTTTTTAAGCACTGCAAGCAGGTTTTGTTCATCCTAGTAATGCAAGGATGTTCTCATACCAGAAAATCTCCAAGTGTAATTGTGGGAAGAGCAAAGCACGGTAGTTAAAAGGCTCTTCTAGAAGCTGGCCTGCTTCATCTCGGTTCTGCCACCTAACCACTGAGTCCTTGAGAATGTCACCTTAATTCCCTTCCTCTGCAGAGTAAAACAACATCTCCCTTAGGGCGCTGTTGGGAGGCATGAATGAATGAAGTGCTTAGCATAGTCCTTGGCATACAGCAAGTGCTATATAAGTGACTGTTAGATTTGTTATCTAATTACTGTTACTATATTAACAGATGAAAAGAGAAAGGTCACCTGAAAATAGGTGCCCCCAAAAGAAATTAGTGATGGGAAACCCTTAGTAAAGTAGCAAAAGAAGGGAGTTTCCTTATCCTGATAAAGGGTATCTACTAAAAATTACAAAAAAGCATTCTAAATAAGAAAATACTGGACACACACCCTTTAAAATGAATGAAATGGGTGACCACTATCACCACATGTATTTGGAAATGTGGTGTTGTGTATCAGATTTTCACATGTACATGTGCCTCTCATTTTAAGTAACTGGAACTTTGAAGCCTCAGGTTTACGTAAGGGAAAAAAATGAAATAGGATCCCTATTTCACAGCATACACACACCGGGAAAAAAAGAATGGATTGAAAACTTAGTATCAAAAGTAAGACATTATGCTTTTATGACAAATGTGGGCAAGTAAAGTGATCATTTCACCTTGGGATGAGAGATTTCCTAAATGAGATTCAGAAATTGCTGACCGTAAAAGAAAAAAGTTGATAAATCCAGCCTCATTAAAATTCAGAACTTTTGTTCGTGAAAAAACATTATAATGAAAAAAACGGGGAGCTACAAACTGGGACACAAACACTGAAGGACGAGTGCCACGGATCTGTGAGGAACCACCTGCCAGTCGGCAAGGAAAAGACAGCGACCTATTAAAAATAGATAAAAGTTAAGAACAGGAATTTTGCAGAAGAGGAAATGCATGCTCAGCAGGTGTAGGAAGAGATGTTTGCCTTGCTAGTGACCTGGGAGTCAGGGCAATGCCCTCAGAACCACACTGGTGTACGGGGTACAGCTTGCCCCTGGTGCTCAGTGAGCATTCCTAAGTCTAAGAGTACTGCTGTCAGAAACGATGAGGACCAGTATACTCTGGGCCTGAATTGGAGAACATCTGGCATTACCTTTCAAATAATCTGTTGCCCAGCAGTTCCTCTCCTAAAGAAAAGCTCTGATATAAAAATGTCTGCAGCAAAAATGTGTAAGCCACTCAAATGCCCTTGAGAGAAGGGGGTACGTGATCGGGGTGCAGGCACGTGGTGGACTCACACCGTGGTGCCGGAGAGTGGATTCCAGCTCCGTGGTGCGTCTGAGTAACATAATGTGGAGTGTAGAAAAAAGTTCCAGAAGACTGCGTACAGCACGAATGCTTGTTCATGAAGCTGAAAAACAAGATAATTTATTATTGAGTTATACATACATGATAAAAGAAAAAAAGAAAAGCATGATTTTTTAAAATTGGAGACAATTAAGTCAGGAAATCGGGATGGAACGAGAGGCAGGGAGATGGGCGAACAGGAGGGGCAGCGCTAGGTAGGGGTCAGGACGGCGCCCAGATCTTAGCTACGTTAAAGAGTGAGTGAGCGGTGGCTGTGCTGCGGAGGCGAGCGTCTTCAAGTGTCTGATTGTAATGGCCTCTTAGCAAAAGTTAATACATCCAGGCACAGTGCACACTTTCAAGATGAAGTTGATCATAAATGTCTGTGTCCTGTAGTTACCTTGGTTACTGTTGAGGCTGATTTGGGTGGACTCTCGCCAGATCTGGCCGGGCTGTCTTTGTTTTCATCTGGCCACACTGGCTCTAAGGTCCTACTCCCCTAAGCCCGATGTCAGGTGTCCATGTTGTTTGCTCTGCCCTTTTCCAGTAGGTCGGGCTCCCCTGTGGAGGCCTTTCCTTCGCGCTGTTTCTCAGCGGGCGGGCATCTTTGAGCTCTGTCAATTTTGTTAGAGTTAATTTAGTTCAAAATAGGTAACATTTGTAAGTCCTTGTAACCTGGCACACACAAACTGCAGTGTGTTGGGAGCAGCTGGGATCGGGGGCCCCTCTTCGTGGAGGAATGCCCTCTGCCCTTGGGACACCTCCTCCTCCTGTGAGCGCCATGAGCCTACCTAGGGAGGGTGCCTGTGTTCCTCTGAGTCACTCTGAAATGTTAATAAACTTTAAAATTTCTTAGCTTTTTTACATTAAAACATGTCAAGAGAGGTTTTAATATTTTTCCCTGTGCCCCGCAGGGTCTCTGAGTGACCCCCAAAGCAGTCTGGGCTGTCCTCTCCTCTTCCTTGACCACTCCCTGCCTGATGATTCTCAGGGATACTGACCGGTACGGCTGGAAGGCCGTGAGGGTCACTGCGTGCAGCACAGAGCGCCAGCTCCGGCCCCCTGCTTAACCATGGCCAGGCTGGAATCCTGTAGGAAAGAAACCTTACGTGAAATATGCAGGGGGAGTAAATCCCATCCTCTAGTATATTCTTCCCCAGATTTAAGTAGCAGTGTCCCAAAAGTGGATAAGATTTGGCTTCAGTGTTACATTTTCTCAATTGCCTGAAAGAAGTATTAGTTCATGTGCCACTGAAATTAATCTTGTATGTTGCCAGGGAGTTAGGAAACCCTATTTTAAGTATTCCTGGCTGAAACTGTTACTTGCCCTATTTAAGAGTGATGATTTTTCAGGCTAAAATTTTACATAATGTTTAGAGCTAAATTCCACACAATTTTTATAGTAATATGTTAACCTGAGTTAGATTTTGAAAATGGGAAGTTCTTTGTGTAACGTTTATTAAGGCTTGTGTTTATCTTACATATCATCTTTTAGTTTTTTGCCTAAATTTCAGCCCCTTCCACCATTACTGTCATTTCAAAAATAAAAGTAATAGATATGGTTAGAAAAGTCAAGAAGACTTTTAAATGAAAAACAAAAGCCTCCCCTTCAGGTAAAGGAATGACATGCGTGGTGTTTTGAATAGCCCTTCAAGAATTTTTTGTATAAATAGTATAATTTTTTAAAAATAAAACTTTCTTGTATTATGGTAAATGCATGTAGCATAAAATTTTCCATATTAAGGGTAGCCTTCAATGGCACCAAGTATATTCCCTTTTTGGTGCAACCATCAGTCAGCCCCATCCTCCAAAATTTCTCACCTTCCCAAACTGAAACTCTGTGCCCGTTACACTCTGACTCCCCCACCCACGTGGCCCCTGGTACCTCGATCCTACTTTGTCTATGAATTTGACCCCCTGGCTACCTTATATGAGGAGAGTCACCATGTATTTTTGTGACTGGCTTATTTCATTGGGCATAACACCCTGGAAGTTCATCCTTATTGTAGATTGTGTCAATTCCTTTTCTTTTTAAGACCACCTAGCACCCCACTGTGTGGACAGAGCAGATTGTGTCTCTCTTCACCCATTTCAGGCACTTAGGCTGCTGCTGCGTTTTAGCTCTTGTGACTAGCGCTGGTGTGTGCATGAGTGTGCACGTCTTGTTGAGATGTTGCGTTCACCCTTTTGGGAACGTCCTCAGAAGTGGAGTTGTTAGATCATATGAGAAATCTATATTTAACTTTTTTAGGAACTACAATACTCTTTCCCTCAGCTATTGTACCACTTTGCAGTCTCACCAACTGTGCCCTGGGGTTCCAATTGCTCCACCTCTTTGCCAACATGTGTTATTTTTTGTTGGTAAATATTGGCATTTTTATGTACATGTGGTTACAGGCTGCACGCTGTTTCATTACTGACTTTGAGGTGGGCCTAAGTAATTGGGTGGTTGGAGGTACTGAAGGCAACAGGAACTGATTCGTGCTGAATTTTATGTAATGAGCTGGCTCTCCTTGGAAAGGCGAGAGCAGTAAATATCCTGCAGAATTGAGGATGTGCTTGTCCATGAGCCCAGAAATTTATCTTGCAGAGAAGCTCAGGTACACTCGAGGAGACCGGGACGGGGTCGCTCATTGGTGCCTCGGTGGTGGTAACAGAAAGCTGGAAGGGCTTGTGTGCGTTAGCGGGGAACGTAAGCATGAACTGTGGTCTGTTCAGTGAAGCGCTCTAACCGAGAGGGGAGGAGCCAGAGCTGCGTGTGGCGGCGTGGATTTAAAAAGCAGGCCGCTGGGTGACGGGTGCCTCATGTCCCAGTTCATATGATGTAAGCTTAAAAATGCCGCTGCAGCACCGCTGGTCGTGGGCAACGTGTGTTAGTGGCACAGATAGATACGGGGAACCATGATGATGTAATTCAGGAGGGTGGTTAGCTCTGCGGGACTGGAGAATGGGGCTGAGAGGGGCGTGGCCAGGGGCTCACCTGTCCCACCAGTGTTTGCCTTAAAGTCACCCACGATGGGGTGCAGCTGGTGTCTTAGGCTTCTCTGTGTGCTTAAAGTATCTCATGGTTTTAAGTGTAAAAGCATACCACTGTCTAGCCTGATGCTGAAGGAGGAACAAATAGTTTCGTGCACAGGGGTTGGCTCGGTCTGGCCCGCCGCCAGTTCTGCAAATAAAGTTGTGCTCCAGCACACGTCCTGCCTGTTGATTTATGATTGGCTGTACCACCAGCTATGCGCCCCCACCCCCGAGCTGCAGTGCTGTAGGCGAAGACGGGGGCCCACGAAGCAGAGGCGTTTGCCACGTGGGTCTTCCCAGAAGAAAGTTGCTGAGCCGTGATGTATAGAGATGAGGTCTTTCCTAGAAGCAGAGAGTGGGGAGTCCCGCCTTTGAAAAGGAGGCCCTCATCAAGGGGATGTCAGGAAGCCCCGAGATAGTCTAGCTTTGGCCATGTGATGCAGCACAGAGAAAACATTTTTCTAAACTTGATTTTGAAAATCAGACCTATTCTTTTAATAAGTAAATAATACTAAAACGTATGAAAAGGGTCTTGCACAGGGTCAGCAGCATTAACCCAGGATAATGGGATGTTAGAAATAAGAAACACAGCTTTGTGTCGGGGTCATGTTCCTGCATATCCTCCAGCAGAGAAGGCAGCTCCCTAGTGGTCAGGAGCCGGCATCAGGGCTCTGGGATCGCTGGGGCTCAGCCGGTCTCCATGCGTGTTGCAGTGGAAGTGTCATAAATTCTCTGGGAAACTCTTGCCTTAAAATTCCTGCCTCATCCCCACTTGCAGGTCACCAGGGGAGCTTCTGCATGCTGTGCGTCATGCAGAATCACATCGTCCAGGCCTTCGGCAACAGCGGCAATGCCATCAAGCCCGTCTCCTTCATCCGGGACCTGAAAAGTAAGAGCCCACCACTTCCCGGGGGGCCTGCTCAGCTAGCTCGGCACCCGGGCTGTGGAGGTGCTGGGAGGGGGTGGGGAAGAGTCAGGAGGGAGGTCTCAGGGGTCCTGAGTCTTTGCGCATATGGTGGAGCCGACTAGGAACAGTGGTTTGGAGGCTGTGCAGGCCAGGTTGGTGGGGAAGGTTTATGGGGTGGTGACCTCCACGGTGATGACCAGGCAGGTTTTGGCTAGGTGGTGAGGCAGGGGTTGTGCAGGTGAGCATGGGATCGAGCTGGGGGATGGAGAGCGGGTGAGAAGAGGGTGGTAAGGTCCCCCCCTGACAGTCGGGGGGGGACCAGCACCACACATCTCCCTTTCACTTGGTAGAGGAGATAGGTCAGTTGGTTTCTGAGACCTGGTTCTGAGCACTATGACAGTTGTGAGCCATTTGTGTTCTGTACGGGCTCTTGGAAAACCAACTCATGGGTGGATTTTACGTTCTCCATGCTACTCTGTTAAGTGTGCAGGGTTTAAGGCCTCGGGTCTTTCTGAGGAAGCAGCTGCCTTGAGGACCGGCGGTGGGGCTGTGGGCAGGTTCTGCAGAGCGCTTATTTTCTTCACTTGCCATGATCGGCCCTTGGGGCAGCTAGGAATTGGCACAGGCAAATAGTGGTGGGATGTGTGAAGAGAAGGGTGAACGCCTCGCTGCCAGTGTGACGACGTCTGCTTCCCTCTGTAGAGATCGCCCGGCATTTCCACTTCGGGAACCAGGAGGATGCGCACGAGTTCCTGCGGTACATCATCGACGCCATGCAGAGGGCCTGCTTGAACGGCTGTGCCAAGTATGGGCTTCGCTTCACCCACCTGTCCTGCGGGGCTTCGGGGACACCCTTTTGCGTTGGGGGTGGCAGACACTGTGCCGTGCGGAGGCAGCCAGCCAGCCCCTCTATCTCCCCAGGCTTTTCCTCTGCAGATACCCGCATCTAGGTCCTCAAACCTGCTGAAACTCAAATAAGGGCCTGCACCTGCTCCCGGACAAGGCCTCTCCCGGTGCACGCTCCTAGATGAGGGCAGGCTGGCAGGACCGGGCAGTGGTGATGGAGCTCTGTCCCAGCGTGTGGGGGCGGGAGCGTGCCATGGCGAATCCCTCTGAGGGCCGTCCACCATTGCCACGGACGTTTCCGTCTCTGAAGTCACCGCGTTAACCTGATAGGGAGGTTGGGGGCAGTAGCAACTGTAATGTCTTTACGGAAAAACCTGAAGAAAGCAGGCAGGAGCATGTATAATTGCTGGTATTTCACTCTGTCCAGTGACTCTTTATTTCAAGTTGTAGACGCACAGGCAGATGCGTGTGACAGAACTGACCATCCGCCACGTGGCCCCTTTTGTAGCAGTCGCTGTCAGAAATGTTTCTGTACTCTGCCTGGGTTGGTGGGTTCAGACAAGCACAAGCTGAAATGCTCCCCATTTCATGGCTGTGGCCCAGACTTAGAGCAGGACTGAGTCCTCGACTCTGGGCACACTTCCCTTGATCTGGAGTGAGCTTCAGGGAGGCAAGTTGAGTCACAGCCATGTTAACGGGCAAACCTCCGCGTCAGTGGATGAGATACTCCTTAAACTGAAGTTTCCCTGGTGCTGTGCCGAGGCCCCTGGCTTGGCCACGTGTTCTTCCTCATCCTCAAGGGATGGAAGCCTCCCCGCCAGGCAGATCCTGGGTCTGCCCCTCCCACGCGCTGTCGCCTGATAGCTACTGATCCGAGCTCTGTGCCAACCGCGTCCTGCATGCCGGGCACTGTGTTAGCATTGGGCACTTCCAGGTTACAGATGTGGCCCTTGAGAAGCTCAGAGTGTCATCGAGGAAGATGTGACCAGCTGGCAATGTCACATAGGGAGTGTTGTAGTGGGACCCAGGGAGCTGCTCCCAGGAGAATTCAGTGTGGTGTTCACTGGAGGAGCCTCCTGGGGGGAGTGACCCTGAGGCTCAGGGCAGGGGAGGTGAGGCCAGGAGCACGGCTGGGCCTGTGCAAAGCCCGCAGAGGCAGGCCGGGAGAGGGTGGCTTTCCTGCCGTGCAGCCTGCGCGCGGCAGTGGGTCCCGGGCCGGGCCACAGAGCCGAGTCAGCTGGGAGGTCTTAGGAGTAACTGACCCTGACATGATGCCAGGCCGATTAGCCAGACTGTGAGGTGGAGAACTGGGGAGGGCTGTGGTAAGAGGTAGAATGGATGAGTTTTGGGTTTGGGGCTGGGGGTGGGAGGTGCTCAGGTGGGTGGTCTGGGCAGCAGGGTAGGTGGTAGAGCCATTCATGGTACAGGGCACAGAAGCGGCCAGGTGTTGGGAGAAATGAGGGCATCGGGCATCAGGTGAGCCAGATGTGGCCTGGCACCGTGTGGGGGAGAGTTGGAGCTTGCTGGACACCCGTCCATGGGAAAGGTCACTGGTCTGAGGTGACAAGAAGAAAGAGGAATGGTGTGGGTGACAAGCTCTCCATAAGGCTAAATTATTCCACTTAATTTAGGTGCAGGTTTTTTGTTCCCTGAGCTTGTCAGTAACTTTCAGCATGTGAGCACAGTACTTGGAATAGTTCGTCATGGAACTTGCTGGTGTTTTCTTTGTGACCTGCTGGCAGATTAGTGTATGTTCCCTGAGGTGGGAGGTGGTGCGTCCTGGTGTTACCGCGTAGTGCTTGCTCCTGTGTCCCTGGGATCCGCGGAAGTGGTCCGGGGCCTGCCTTCTGTGTCTCTGCCAAGCAGGCATGTTAAGTCCCGTTACAGGTGAGTGTCTGTCTCTTCGCGTCTCCTGTGGCTGTGTTAAGGGCTTGTGGTTAGCCAACCTTCACCTAGCCTCATCTTCACCGAGATTTGCAGCTTGTAGGGTGGCATAGTCATTGTTACGTTTGATGCTTTTTGGCTTGAATTCTGTGCCCTCTGTCGGGAGTGCAGCCCCTGCTTTATGAGGTTCCCTCTCGCCCCTACTCCTTTGTCCTTTGTCATCTGAAGCAGTCTGTTTTAGGCATACCTAAGGCCTGGTCTTGCTTCATGAGCAACATTGAAAATCTGTGTCGTTGGTAGGCCCGGCAGCCCCTTCCCATTTGTGGTTGGGACTGGACATTGGTCATGACTCTGCTGTGTGATATTTCATAATTACTACAGAAAGCATGTTGAGTGTTTGTTTCTTTGATTTTTCTCTGTTTTTAAGCTTCTATTGGTATTGAAGGAGGACCTTTGTTTCTGTGCCAGGACTGCCTTGTACGTGGGCCTCTTGCACACGCCTGTGGCCCTCTTCTGAGCCCTGCTGTGGTCCCTCTGTTCTTAGTGGCGTCCTTTGCCCCCTCCCTCCTCCCTGTCCTCTCTCTCGCCTGCATCTTCGCTGCATCATTTCTGCTTTTGACAGATGCTGCCCTCCCACGTCTGTCCCCACCTCCCCGGCCCGTGCCCTCGGGCCTCTCAGCCTCCTCCCCTGCCTTCGCCTCTCTCCGCGGTCCTGGCTTCCCGGCCTGGCGCGCCCTCGCTGCACCTCTATCAGGATCTCTTCTCTCTGGGGCGCCATGTAATTCAGTCTTCATTTCTCAAGTGGTTTCGCCATTTTCTTCCGTGTCCTCCCTGAGTTCAGTTAACTGCTGTTATTTTTGAGTTTTGAAGTTTTTCACATGGTTTTCATGCCTCGACACCTATTTGAGGCTCTGAAATTCAGCTGAGAGCTTTGTGTTGCCCTTCTTTGCACTCTGTGCCAGCCCTCGGGAGACTGCGCCCCTCCGGGGAGGGGTCTGGTCCTTGTTTGCTGCTGCCTGCCTTGGGCCCAGCTGCAGACCCATGGGGCCCCATCTGGGGCGCTCCGTCAGCGCCCTGAGCCTTAGTGGTGGCCGAGGGCTGGGGAGCCTCTGGCCCTTTGTGGGCTCTCGGGACCTGAGCTTCCCTTCTGCCTCTTGCCCCCCACACCCTGCCTCCTGAGGAGCCCACCTCCTTGCCTTCCTGCCTTTGGGGACCGCGGCCTGTCCGGGCCCAGGGTGCTTCAGAGCCGCATGCCAGGGCTTCCTGGCATCCCCTGGCTCGGTTTCTCCTGGGCGGAGTGTTGAAGACGGCCTGCTGGGATCTGGCTTGATTTTTCTGCCTAGGGGAGAGTTTGAGGCAGGGCGGAGAGCGGGTGCTGTGGCTCTGTTTGTTCCGGCCTCATGGGCTCCTGGGCGACTCGGGGGCCATCTGGGGCTTGGTGGCTGGTGAGTAGCAGCTGCAGCAGAGGCCTCAGATCCCTGTTAGTGAGGGGCTGGGAGGTTGGAGTAAGGCCCGCGTGCCCGTAAAGCCCACACGCCTCACAGCTGCTGTCCTGTCAGAAGGATGCAGAGGCGGGGTCTTCGTCCCTGCTTGGTCCCACCTCCGTCTACCAGAGGAGAGGCTCCTGCATGCGATAGTAGGTGGTGAGACGCCTGCCTTGGGGGCCCAGATGGGGATCGGAGGCCACACTGAAGTCCCCAGTGAATGCATGTGTCCTGGCTCTGGGGGACGCAGGAGCTGCGTGCTCGCTGATGTCCCGCAACCCTGAGCAGGTTGCTGGGACCCTGCTGTCCTAGATGGATGCGGGGGTAAGGCTGTCAGCGAAACAAGCCCGAATCCTGTTGGGAATAGGGCGTCTCACACTGTGTATGATGTCATGCTTACTCCTGGTTCTTTTACAGACAGATGTGGCATTATTGCAAGAGTTTTTGGCTTTCTAGTCAGGGAGGGGAGTGGCCTGGGCAGGAAGGGGTGCGTGGGCTCCGGGAGGATGGGGGCACTCTGTCATTGAGACTAGGCGAGCACACAGGTACATTTCTTGGGCTTTTTCCTTTCTGTGGAGTGGGAGATGAGATCACCTGCAGAGTGGAATGGGAGGGGTCCTGAGGCTGCTGGGGGAGCGGGCGTGCCCGTCACAGCGTGTGGAGAGACCACCAGGCCATGCTGGGGTCCTGCCCCATGCAGGGGCCTGGGATGTGTGGCTGTGCGCCGAGCTGGAGGTGAGAGACGGGCAGTGGGGCCGGGCCGCTGGCCTCCTCTCCTGCCTCCTGGCCTCTCCTCATGGCTGTGGCCTTCTCTCCAGGCTGGATCGTCAAACGCAGGCTACCACTTTGGTCCATCAGATTTTTGGAGGCTATCTCAGATCGCGTGGTAAGAGGAGACATTTTTTCTACCCCTCTTGTCGCAGATTAGAATAGTAACCAGGAAATGCTAAGAATTCATACCCAGTCTGGGGCTCTTTCCTGGTGGGCAGACCTGGGCAAATGCAGCAGCCTTGGCCTGGTCTCCTAAAGGCATCCTCGCCTGCGCTTTGCCTCATGGACACACTCTTCCTGGGAGGGAGTTTAGAGCAAAAGCTCATGTAAGTGAGGGAGGTACACCCCTTAGGTCCTTGTTGTGGCCGCCACCCTGCAGCGGGGGCACTGGTACCTGCCGAGGCCAGCTGGGGAGGGCAGGCCTCCTGTCACTGGGCAGTGTCAGGTTTGACAAACATCTTAAGAGCCCTGGTTGTCAATGAGCTCTCTCTTCAAATACCAGGGCCCTCAAGAGGCTGGGTAGCTAAGAGTGTACCTCCAACCCTCAATCCTAGAAACCAGGGGGTGCTGCTCTGGGGGCCCCTGCACCCACCCCAACCCCTCTTTGATCTGTTGCAGTGAAGTGCTCTGTGTGCAAGAGCGTCTCAGACACCTATGACCCCTACTTGGACGTCGCTCTGGAGATTCGGGTACAGACCACAGTTCTTCTGTTCTGTGTTTGCAGTAGGACAGGGGACCAGAAGGCAGAAAACCTTAGACAATAAAAACCAGTAAAGGCATGTTATCCAAATAGATAAAGAAAAAAATACTTAAAATGCTAGTGCCTTAAAGTGAAGACTGTCATTTTTGCATTTCTTTCTAGCCTTTCTCCTGTGTGTGTTCCTTTCATTTAAGAAAGGAGGTACAATGTGGTTTTGTGTCATGATGATAACATCACAAATGCAGGGCTGGAGAAGGGAGCTGGGACAAATGCACACGGATTCTGGAATGTGGCCTCTTTGCGCCCGTGGGAGAGCAGCCCTCATCTTGTCACAGCTCTTGGTTGCTGCAGCCTGGGTGAGGCCATCTTAGACTGAGATTTAGCGCAGACCCAGCTGCAGCCTTGGTAAGCGTGGCCGATGCACTCGGTCAGCCTCCACGGCTGTGACCCTCATCGGCAGGACTGGCGTTGCAGCCTGGCTCCCCCCTGCTCCCTTGAGACACATTCCGAGTCCCCGAAGGTGACAGCTAGCAGGCCAGTTTTTATTTTTTTATTTTTTAAATTTTTTATTAAGGTATGATTGATATACACTCTTATGAAGGTTTCACATGAAGAAACAATTCAGTTACTGCATTCACCCATATTATCAAGTCCCCACCCAATCCCCAGTGCGGTCCCTGTCCATCAGTGCAGCACGCTGCCGGAGATCCACTGTGTCCCTTCTCTGTGGTACACTGTTCTCCCCGTGATCCCCCACACCATGTGTACTAAACATAATACCCCTCAGTCCCCTCACGCCCTCCCACACCCCTCCCCTTTGGTAACCACTAGTTCATTCTTGGAGACTCTGAGTCTAGCAGGCCAGTTTTTATGCAAGAAAGTTGTGTGGTTTGCTGCCTCAGCCTGAAAAAGACCTTACATTTGGCATTTCTTGAATCAGCCTTTTCCTCTGCTGTTTATTCTGCTCCCCATTTTGTCCTTCTCAGCAAGCTGCAAATATTGTGCGTGCTCTGGAACTTTTCGTGAAACCAGATGTCCTGAGCGGAGAGAACGCCTATATGTGTGCTAAGTAAGTCTCGTCTCGCTCATGGCAGAAAGACCAAGCCATCCAGAGGGATATGGCACGAGTCACCTCGCCTGCCTCTGCCCCCGCCCTCCCGCCCTCCCTCAGAGGTGACCACTGCGCTCACCGAGCAGAGGATAGATGTCTTAAAGCTAAAACCCCTACACAATGCATGTGAAGCCATAGCCGAGATTTTTAGGGCTGACATGTCTGTAGCACTTGCCACAGGCCAGTCACTGTTCTGAGGGCCTCCCTTGTGTTCACTGGTGACTTGGGGGCTGTGGTTACCCCCTGTTTCGCAGGATGGGAAACGAGGCACAGAGCAGTGAAGTGGCCATGCGTGGCTGTCTGCCCCAGATGCCCTCCTCTGACATTGCCAACCTGCCTCAGACAGGCCGTGTTCTGCAACTTCCATTTTTCACTTGAGTTGTTCTGGCATTTGTCCATTTCAGCAGATGGAACTTTGACCTCGTTCTTGTCAGGGTTGCGCAGGCTTACTGTAGGTCTGTGTTACTTTATATTTAGGTCATTTAAAAGGTGTACTTGCTAAAAGATATTTTTCCTAATTAAGCTTTTCAGGTTTATCATTCTGTGCCAAAACACTGCTATTTATCCCTCTCTTAATTCATCTCCCAGAGCCCAGAAGCTGTCACTTTTGCCTGTCTTCTTCCCCTTCCTGTCCTTGTCCTTGGGCGTCCCTTACAGTGACTCCCTGCTTGCCCGTTTATCACATGGCCGTATCTGCTCTAATTGTTCTTTCCTCTGCTATCCCAGAGTTACTTTTCCACGCATCTTATTTCATCTCCTAGTTGAGAACATATTTTTCAGTTTTAAAATATCTACTTTCTCTCATCCTTGTTTCCCCATAGTAGCTTTCCTTTTCTAAAGTTGTGTTGATTTGATATTTAGGGAGGTAGAAGTCCCAGGTCTCCTTTAGCAAAACCCTGTTACCGTGGAGCAGTTATTGCAGTTGTTAACCCAGCATGAGGACAGCAATCCTCCGCACACGGGCCAACACCTTTGTCCGTCCCTTCCTCACAGGTGCGAGAGAAAGGTCCCAGCCAGCAAGCGCTTCACCATCCACAGGACGTCCAATGTCCTGACTCTGTCCCTTAAGCGCTTTGCCAATGTCAGTGGAGGGAAGATCACCAAGGTGAGTGCTCATGGAAGGTCCCCGTCTGTTTGGCCGCTTTTTACAAAGATGGATTCCATCCTCTACCCTGGAGCCAGTGAACTCAGAATCTTTGAAAGACAGAGTCCAGGAGTCTGCCTTTTTACAAAATCCCTAAATAACTGTTGTACACAGTCAAGTTCAAGAACCACTGTCTTACTAGATTTTCTTTTTTTCCCACAACTTTTGCCTGTTTGGGCTGTTCCTGGTATGTAAGGTCATGGTCTCCGTAAGAATCATTGTGCTCAACAGTGAACTATGTAGCTCAGATCTGTCATGTCCTGTTTTGTGTAAAACAGGTGCAATTACATGCCATGGTGGAATGGAGAATAAAAATTATTCTTTTGCACAGTGGTATTTTAAAAGATAATCTTATTTCATAGAAGTCTAGAGATCTATTTTCAGTTATTAGAGCCTAGTTATGTGGTTTGGGACAAGGCCCTTCTCTGATCCTCAGTTTCCTCACTAGCATTGGTGGGCGGCTTGCTTAGGTCAGCATTTCCCAAACTTGTTCTGCAGAATGTTAATAATGTACTTTGAAAGAAAATGTTCTTTGCTCAGCTGAGTTTGGGAAATGTCGAGCTGGAGTTACATGTTTCTTTCTAATTGCAGACCTTCTCAGAGCCTTTGTTAAACTATGCTGCATTTTGAATCTCCAGGAGGGATTTCATTATGAAGAACTTTGTTTGGGGTCACTCGTTCATTCATTTTGCTAATACTCACGTGCTTACATTGCATTATGCCATGCAAGACAAGACTTTGGGAAGTCGGTGAAAAATAGCGGGGAAGGAGATCATTGTGATTTTGCCCTGGGGAGCTCTTGTTATCACCCTAATATCTCCTGGCACTGGCTTTCCATTGGAACACAGTTTGGGAAATACTGGCCTGTTTGATTTTGGGGGCCACATATCTAGCAAGATTGAATTAGGGTTCATGAGCTATTGTGTGGATTGGCTTTTGAGATTTTGAGTTTGTCAGTAGGAAAAAGACATGTAGGTACATACCACAGACATTATGTTGATCTAAAGAAGCCAGACACTAACAAGTACATAGTGGATGATTATAACTGCATGAAGCTCAAGAACAGTCACAACTAATCAGTGGTGATGGGAATCATCTAGTTGGAGGCTCGTGCCAGGACACAAGGGAGTTCTCTGGCTCGGCGTCTCTGGCTCTGTAGGAGTGTGGGTTACAGTCAGTGTACACTTGTCAGAGTTCATTGAACTGTACACCTAATGGATATGTGTTTCCCTGTATGTAAATTATACTTCATTTAAAAAAAAAATGTGTGTGTGTATACAGGCAGAAATGCAGGTATATCTCTTTTCATTCAAAGATAAGTTTTGAAAACATTTCCTAAGAAAAATGTCAATTTTTGATATATATTTTGGCACTCCGTTAAAATTTTAACTTAGGTAGCAATCAGCTGTAGGGAGTCAGCACCTTCTTTTTGGAAGCCCTAAACTCAGCATTGTCTGCCACGCTCCCTCCAGTGTTTCCGTGGAGTGGCAGGGAAGCACGTGAGTGGTCACTGTCACTTGACACTCGGGACCTGGGCCATGAGAGAGCTGATTGGGATGCGTGGCAAAGGCAGGCGAGTAGACTGTGAGCCGCCTGGTGGGACGTGAGACGGGCGCATCGGCCGGTCAGAGAGACTCCCTTCTCTGTGTGTTGTTTTAATCATTGGCTAGGGGAGGCTCCTGGCACAGTTGCCACATGCCTAGTTGCCCCAAATTGTTAAAAGGCCTGCTGAAGTGGGAGTTTTGTATAGCTGTGGGCGGAGAGGGCCAGTTGATCCACTCTCGATGATGAATTTTAATTGCCTCTTCCTTCGCTTTTCAAACAGGACGTAGGCTATCCGGAATTCCTCAACATCCGTCCATATATGTCCCAGAGTAATGGCGACCCTGTCATGTATGGGCTGTACGCTGTCCTGGTGCACTCGGGCTATAGCTGCCACGCCGGGCACTATTACTGCTACGTGAAGGTCGGTGGCGTCTGGGTTCGGGTTTGGTTGGTTAGGTGGCAGTGGGTGCCCTGCCTCCTGGGGGCAGGTTTGCAGTGCCTGTTTGCACAGGTCCGCATGTGGGCTCCGCAGAACACTTGCTCTGTGGGGAATGGCGTGTTCTGTTGTGTTCGGGTCTCGTGCTTCGGTGCGTGGAGTGCAGAGGTGTCCTTGAAACCCACCCTAGTAGGTAGTATTCAGACGTTGCCAGGAGACCCTGGAGGCTGCTTCTAGGGCTGTGTCCTTAGAACCCTGGAGGAGTCTCAGGAAGGCTGAATATAGGTCAGAGATGCTAGGCTGATCAGACCTGCCAAACAGCCTTCAGAAGGAGAAGCTCACATCAGGGCACCAGGAAGGAGCAGGGATTCGAAGCACCGTCCGAATGTGGGCTGTCCGGAATTCCTGAACTTCCTTCCATGTATTTGGATGGATTCACATTTAGAGAAAAACACTAACCATTTCAATAAGAAATTGTTGCTAGTTAATGACCACTTGGATATAGGTGGCAGTTCACAACAGATTTTATTCCCCTTAAAAAGTTACTATTATGGAATGTTTGTTGATAGTTTTGGTCTGTGTTCTGCCCACCCCGCGGTGCTTCAGGCCAGCAGTGGACAGTGGTACCAGATGAACGACTCGTTGGTCCACTCCAGCAATATCAAGGCGGTTCTGGACCAGCAGGCCTACGTGCTCTTCTATCTGCGGTAACTAACTGCCGCCCCGGGGCGCTCGCTGCCTCTGTCTTCCTGGTACTCTTGGGTCCCCCTAACCTTTTTCTGTGTGAAAGTAACTGGGAATTCCACCGGAGGGGGGTGTTGATTTGGGCAGCGCTTATCGTACTGGCCCCATGTAGTGGGAAGCGCTGTCAGACCACGTCTGCCTGGCTGTCAGGTAGAAGCCAGGCCCTCAGGGAAGGTCAGAGCAGGATGCCATCTGCCCCACGAGGTGACTTTGAATGTAAATGGGAGAGCTCCTTATTATTTTACATTACTGCCCCACATTAGATGTGTTGTGCCCAGACGGTGGCCGGCCGACACACCTTCCCTGTGGGGAGAGCGGCCGCAGTGGGCAGCGGAGTCGGCTGTCTGGCGGGGGGAGGCTGCAGTGGGCCGTCTTTGGAGGCCCTTTACTTGGGAAAGCTGCCACCAACCTGGAGGCTGGAGGACGTGGGGACTGGAGGTGTTTTTGCTACTTCGTATATGTGCTCCTGAATCTGGATGAAATGCTTGCGGGCTCTCTGGCTTTCTAAAAAAGTGAGACTCTGATCTTGGAAGAACTCTGAGTATAATTTGCTCTCTGCTCATACGGATACCGGGGCTGCCTGACAGCAGCACGTCGGCTTAAGGGCAGAGGTTTCAGAGAAGCAGGGTTCTCTCTGGCTGTTTTTTGCCTGTGTTTTGCCTTTTTTTAAAAAACAGGGTTACACCTTGACTTATTTCAGATTCCTTCTCACGCTCAGGCTCTGATGCCTTTGTAGCTTCAGTAAGAAAATCCCCCAACTTGCTTTCCTTTGACAGAATTCCAGGCTCTAAGAAGACTCCTGGAGGCCCCCTGTCCAGGTCAGGGTCCTCCCTTCCTGGCCGCCCCGGTGTGCTTCCAGACCACGTCAAGAAGAATGTCAGCAGCCGGACTGTGTCCTCCCCGCTGACTGCAAAGGTACTGGTTCAAGAGGACCAGTGTTTTAGTAGCCAGCCTGCATGCATGTGCCTCTTGGGGGGCTGTGGGGCCCCCCAAATCTCTTCATGCTAGGCCTTGGCCCAATGGAGGGCAGTAGAGACACTTGGTCCTATTTTATTCCATGTTCTTCCCTAAATTGGTCACCAGCTGACACTGGGTGAGGAGGAGGGAGGGACGGTGATGAGACACCTGACCCAGCAAATCCAGGCTGTCTCACCATCTTAGCAGCTGCCACGCAGGAATGCAGGGCAGGCTTGCCAAGCAACTCCTGACCTGAAGCATGGGGGACAAGATATTATTTATCCTCACATTTCCATGCTGAAAATGTGAGTAGTTTGTTCCATTGTTAGGTTCCTGATTTGGGTAGTTGTACTGTGGTTCTATTAAGAGAACGACCTTGTTCTTAGGAAGGTACACGGATGTGTTTAGGAGTAAAAGGACATCATGTCTGAAATGGTTAAAAAGAAATATGTGTGCGCACGTACACATGCATACATGTGTGTAAATGGAGAGAGAGATGCAAGGAAGCTAATGTGGTAAGATACTAACAATTAGGAATTACCTTGAAGTTATTTTTCTGTGTAATTGAAATTTTCTACCAAAAATATTAACTCAGTTTTACGAACAAAATAAAGAGTGATTTCCAGCTCATAATTCAAAAATAGATTGGCCCCCTCTGTTGGCCGCTTCTGCGACCTTTTCCTGCGGTCCGAAAAGCTAATGCAAATGCAAACACCGGCTGCTGGGGTCTTTCACAGTCTGCAGGGGATTCAGTCACTCACGCAAACTGTACGTCCCTCTGACATTCGAGAAAGTAGAGCAGAAATAAAAGCCCCTGGAATCAGCATACCAGTGAAGAGCCACGGCCTGATTGCAAAGGCAGTTGTCACGGTTGCCTAGGCCGGGGAAGTTGGAAGCCGCAGGTGCCTGAGGGTGACCGTGGGCAGAGAGGAGCCCCTGAGTCAGTCCTCCTGCAAGGCCGCTTGCCTTACATTGCACATTTCATCACAGAAAGAACTTTTCAAGTCCACCTGAACTGCGCAAAAGTCATTTTACTTTAAATAACATTGCCTAAGTTCCATATAGTTAAATGCTCAACAGGTGAAAGGGTTTTGTAGTGCAGTGGAAGGATGTATCCCTTTAGAAAAAGTGTTAATAAGATATTTAAAAACAGAGGGGGAAAAACTCAGGAAAAAATAAGGAATTCTTAGTAATTCTCTGGAAGAGGGAAGGCTTCATAAGCTTAAAATTGAGAAGACACAGAAAAGCAGATTACAAATTGGCCAGCCTAAAATTTGAATTTTTGTACATGAAATATTAGAAATAAAAAAGCAAAGCTTCTAAAAATATTTGCAACAAATGCAACACAAGGTAAACATTTGAAACATGTAAATATATGCCGGGGAAAGGACTCGTCTTCTGTGACTTACGTCGCTCCTCCTCTGTAAGCGCAAAGGATGTGGATGCCAACTGGGTAAGAGCCGGAAGTAGTGTCCAACTAGCAGATTTTTAAAAAGAAATGGTTGTTGTTCGTAGGAGTACAGTACATGCAGTTAGGCACTATGCATCAGAATTCATGAAAATATTCACAGCCTCCAAAAAGTAGCACGGACTACTGAGTACGGAACAAAATTTGGCCTTTTGATGGTTCCTTCAACAAATAGTTTTTAAGCATCAGGCCCCTGAGCGAGCTGGGAGGGCTATGACGGTAGGTGGTCAGATGCAGGCCTCCAGGGCGGCTGTCAGTGAGTCCCATGGAGTGGGGATGAGGTGCTCAGGACACAGTGAATTCCAGTGACAACTGGAGGCAAGTCGAGGTGAAACAAAGTCCTGACACACTAAGGCGGCTGGAGTTGAGCGTTAAGGAGCCTCCCGGAGAGGGCACCTTAAAGGCCTCTGTGGCAGGGTCCTGTGAGAGGGGGCTGTTCCTCCACAGGCCAAAGCCAGTCAGAAGAAACGACCCAAAGGGGAAGGCACCAGTATGTCGATCATTCATTAGGTTTTGGTGATGGAAGTTTGGTAATTTCTTTTCCCTTTGTATTTCTCAAATCTTCATGAAAATGAACTGCTTTCCTGATAAGGATCGTAAAGCTACACACCGTCATGTACACAACCCACAAAATACTAAAGTTGTTCTAAGAGGTAACAGTGTCTTTACTGTGTGTCCATATAAATAATGGTGTTGAGTTGCTCAGCAGAGACTCTGCGGTTGCTCTCTGCTTCGGCCTGTGGGAGATTCGCTGGCCTGTGCCCCCTCCGGGCTCTGACTGCATCCTCTGCTTTGCTCCCTCTAGAGACCAGACCCTGTGATGACGAGAAAGCCACAGACCCCTGAAGAGGTCGGCGTGCCTGTTTCCAGGAACAGCTCCGTGTCGGGCCTGAAACCTCAGAATGGATATGTTCCCCCGAAGCTGTCCCTGGGGTCCCCGTCCCCCAGACTCTCCAAAGCACCTCCACACAGGCCGACCGTTCTGGATGAGCCTGGCAAGAAAGTCCGGAAACCGGCTCCCCTACAGCACTCCCCCCCGACACTTGGAACTTCTCCGGAGTCCCGTGGCCCCCGGGACTCGAGCGGCAGCCGGCGTGAGAGCTGCAGGCCGGGCTCCTGGGATGGCGGGGGTGCCGTCCTCTCTGCCTCACCCAAGCTCCGAGCTGCAGCGGCCGCCGCCAGGCCGCAGCCCCAGGCGGGTGACGAGCGCGCCCACCTCGAGAGGCCGGGCTACAGCGATGCCAGCCCGGAGCGCTCTGCCGGCAGTGGCCCTGCCGAGGCCCCCCTGGTCCCCAGGGGCGGAGCTGCCCCCTTCCGGGATTCTCAGGGAACCCCCTCTTCCGCTGCTGGCCCCTCCAGAACGCTGCTGGATGAAGACCCTAAGGCGGGGAGGCCCCAGTCCCCTGCCCTGAATAACGCTGCCCCTGAGCCCGCAAGCGTCATGTCTCCCCCACCAGCGAAGAAACCGGCCCTTTCTGCCAAGAAGGTGGGTGTGCGGGAGTCTCACCTCCAGAAGCATGTCAGGGATCAGAGGGCAGGCTGGATTTTAGAATGGGGACAGTGGGGGAGCTGTGCGGGGGCGTGTGGCCCCCTCGATCCAGAGGAGCAGTTCCCAGCAGGTGCTCCCAGGCACCTGCAGATTAGAAAAGGGCCAGGCAGGGGCTGTGCGGGGACTCTGACCGTCTGATTCTCCGGGTGCTGATGAGGTTTGGGGGAGAGAGCAGTTCTCCATTTCTGCCTGGAGACGGAGGCTCCCGAGGAGGGACTGGGCAGGTGGGGGCCTGAGCGTGGCGGGCACCGTGTATAGCGCAGAGCTTAACAGTGGAGTTGTCATGCTGAGATTTTTGTTTAAATTTCCTTCCTATTTTCCTTTTTGTTTCTAACCAAAAACACTTCTGATTCTTCTTCTGCCATTTCCCCACCCCTCACTTCCCCCTTTTTTTCTCCTTCTGTCCTCTCATTCTTTCTGGGCTCTTTTATTTACTTTTTATTATTTTATTATTTTTATTTTTATTTTCCCTCTTCACTCACGGCAACCTTTTTTAGACCACCAAGTTTTTATTTATGTCAATAACTGCAGGCCAGCACCCCGTGGAGGGCAGCCGGCAATGACCTCCGTCCACTTCCCCTCTCGCCACTCTCCAACCTCACCTACCCCAGGAAAACCACTCACCCCGGCGCCGTCTCCACCTGGCCTGTCAGCACCACCAGGTAAGCCACGGGCTCAGGCCCCCAGGGCCAGGTGGCCCTCCCCTGTGCTCAGCGTGCGCCTGGCCGGGGAAGAGTTGCTGGCGGGCACCACCCCGCTGGAGGGACAGTGGTGTGCAGCTGGACATGCCCGGGGTGCTGTCCCACGCCCAGGCCTTCCTGTCAGTTTCATCTGGAGATGGAGCGCAGCCAGTCAGAGGCGGTCCTGAGTCTTACTTTTGTCTTCATTTTCCGTCTGTCTGCCGTGTCCACGGTGACCGGTGCACTGTACAGAGACCCTTGGTGCGAGCCGAGCCCTGCACACTCGCCGAGGGTGTCCTTCTGCTCTTACGTCATTCTGCCTCTCCCAGCAGCTCTCCCCCAGGCTGATCTCCGAGGGGCTGGGGTCTCTCTCCTCACCCCTGCAGGGCCTCCCTGGGCCTTCGGCTTTGCATTGGCTTCTAGAGCAGGAGGCACCGTGCTGTGGGGCTGTGACAGCTCTGCAGAGCTTTTCAGGCCCACTGGGATGGGGTGCCTGTGCCCTGTGATGTGGTGGGTGGCGGAAAGCTGAGAGCTGCTGATGAGTGGCTGTGCGATGGTTGACGGGTGACCACGGCCTTTGGCAGCTGGGCAGGAAGGCAGGGAGACAGGTGAGGCCAGGGGCACTCTGGGGACGGACTCGGCGTTTGCGTGGACACTGCCACGCCTCCCACCCTCACCTCCACCTGGCTGTGCCCCAGGAGAGGGCTCTCTGACCCGACCTGTCCTCCCACACTCACATGTACCTAGTACAATATTTTTGCACATGCTAGGTAGGTCCTTAAGTATTTAAGGCATTTATTGGGTATTTTGTTGTTTTTTTGACATATAACCTTTTTTTCTTTAATTCCAGAAAGCACAGAGCAGTACAGTGTAGCAGTACAGTCTGGGCACCATGGTCCTGGTTTGGGTGGCGATAGCGTGTTTAGTTCAATGCCCTCTTGAGGCAGTCACTGTCACTCACTCAGAAATGTGATAGCGCGGCTCGGAGCAGAAAGCTAGCCTTCCGGGGTCTCGTAGCCAGCAGGAATCTACCGTGTCACGCTCGAGGTCCTGTTCCTTACTCACTTAGCTATGTAATCCAGCTGAAAAAACCCTTCTCTGGTTTTCCTGAACCCCATATTTCAGTGGAAAATCATTGTGGAAGTTGTATAGGCCTCTATCGGCTGTTCTTGTAAGGCTCACGGCCGGTGTTTGAACATCTTGAGATTGGGGGTTTGGAAACTCATTGCTTAGTGAAGATTTCTTCTCTACACACATTTCTGGAGAAAATTAAAAATGTTAGTTTGCGGAAATAGTTTGAAATGCTTGGTGACAAGAAACCAAGAGCTGTGTAATGATTCTTACTGTGATCCTAAGTAGATTTGAATGTAACCATTAGCTTGTCTTTTCTAACTTGCCTGTAATTTATGTACATGTCTGAGATTCACTGGGGGAAACCGGTTAAACTCTTGACCTGGAAGGGGAAGGGGCTGCAGGGGGCAGGAAGGAGCTTGGCCGCGTCCCAGAACTGCCTGTGCTCACAGCGCTCTTTCACCTGCTCCCAGATCACCCGGCCACCTGAAGCCGCCCCTCGGTCCCTGCTCCGCGTCACTGTCCAGCAGCCCCCAGCCTCTCAGGACGTCAGACCCACAGAGTTGTTCCAGCGCCTCTGCTTCCCTGCCTCAGGCCAGTGGGGGCCTCAGGGCCCCTCCACACCAGCTTCCAGGGGCCAAGGAGCCCCCCCAGAACCCCTTTAAGAAGAGGAAAAAGAGCCGCTCGGGAGAGATCCAGGGGCTGGGCTCAGAGACGTGCCAGGCAGCCCCTCCCCGGAAGAGGAGAAGGCGCAAGAGGAGACACTCGGAGGTCACAGAGGCCTCCCCGCTGTCGGAGGGGCTGGCGCAGAGGCAGCTCTGGGGCCCCAAGCACAGGAAGGAGGGCCGGGTGGAACTGCCAGTGGACAGACCGGAGGACAAGGGTGGACGGCAGCAGGTGAACGGCCAGCACCTGGTGAATGGCTGGCAAGTAGGATTTGTGACCGACGGCCACCACACAGACAAGAGGAAGAGGAGGAGGAAGGGAACGGAGGGCGCAGGTGGCAGAAACCGCCTCCACCAGGACCCACCTTGGCACAGGTAAGAGCCAGGAGTGAGGCAGCCCTGCTACTACCAGCAGACACACACAGGCCATCCCAGGGGGGCATCGTCTAGAAACCGTTGACCAGCCTTCTAGAATGCCACGTGCTGTGCGTCCCAGCGGGACGCTGAGTAGCCGGCACTCCGTGTCCAGACCCGGCCAGCACAGATGAGGTCACGGGACCCCAAGCCAGGCCCTGCGGCCGCCTCATTCCGTTCGTAGGACTTGCCTCGGCTGGGATGGGAAATGTTGTGTGTCCTCTTCTCTGATGCCCCACACGCTTGACTGTGGCCATGGATAGCATGCGTGCTTTGTCCTGCTCGTGTCGGGGTGTTTCTTGGGTGGCTCCTCGGCGGAGTTGAGGCAGTGCCGGTTGGAGGTCTGGTGTCTGGGCCAGAGACCCTGCTCTTGCCCCCCAGTTTGCTTGGAGCTGACCGCTGACTCGGACTTCCCAGGGACCGCCCTCCCTCGGACCCCACCAAGCCAGAGGTCACCGCAGCGTCGCCAAGGAAAAAGAGAAAGCGGGCGAGCAAGCAGGAGTCACAGCAGGAAGTGGAGGAGAACGGGCACCCTAAAGGCCGGAGGGGTGAGGGGCAGAGGGCCTCTGCTGTCCCTGCGAGAGGGCGCCGGCCATCTGTGAACGGCGGGCTTCCAGGGGACCGTGCAGGTGTGTGCCCATGAGGAGGGAGGCATGGGGTGGCAGGGGCTGGGAGTGGCAGGCGTCCTGTGGACCTTGCAGGTGTGCATCCACAAGGAGAGGGGGACACGGGGTCCTGGGAGGACCTCTTATCCGACAGCTGGGTCACAGCTTCCTCACCTGGCAGAGCCTTCAGCTGAAACTACCCTGCAGGGAGGAAGGGGGGACACGCAGGCTCCATGTTCCCTGAAGCAGCATTTCTTTGGCCTAAACCTGCTGGAATGACTTGTGGGCCATCCAGCCTGGAATTTTTCTGGGACACTTGAACTTGGAGGGTTGGGTTCCAAACCCTTCCTTCCTCTGCCTGTTCAGTCGCTGGGCCTTTCTGAAAACTGCGTGGCCTCTTGCTGTTGGGGCTACTTGTGCTATGGCTGTCCCTAGGCCTTATGTCCCTCTGGCTAAGGCATTACCCACCAGATGGCTTTTTCTTGGTTTTTTTCCTCCAGGGCTGGCTGGGCACAGCCAGGCTCTCCCGGTGGAGTACGCCTGGTGAAGTGTAAGGGCAGACGCAGAGGCAGGGAGGCAGGGAGGCAGGGCTGCCTTGCGGCCTGGGGATCCCTGTGCTAGGGCTGTCGGGCAAGCTCTTCCTTGGATCGAATGGTATTTATCAGACTCCCAAGAAATAAATTTATAAATACACATGGAATTTTATTAGTTACATTGCAAAACACTACTGCCTGGCATTGAGGAGTAGGTGGCCAGGACATTGTTGGAGGGAAGGCCGCACAAAGGTGGCGATAGAGCAGCTTGGCGGCAGTCATCAGACCGCAGGGGCTGCCCGGTCAGCGCTGACTGTGGGGGACAGCTGGTGCACAGGGGAGGGTCCCCGTTCGCCTGCACTTAGTCCTGAAGGGCCAGCTAACTGGAGAAGGACATTCACAGCCATGAGACCAGAAGGAGTGTTGGGGGTGGCCCAGGCTGTGCTGAGGAGCCTGGGAGAAGAGGGCAGCGGGACAGCCCATGAGGGCAGGCAGCTGGTGCTGTGGACACCATCTTGCTTGGGGCACTGAGCCTGAAGGTCATGAGGTCAGTGGCTCGGAGGCTGGGAGAGGTGAGGCCGGCCTTCTGTTCAGGGAGGTGGGTCCATTCCAGCTGGACCTCTAGGCAGGACCAGTCCAGACAGTGCTGTAGAGCCCAGGCAAGGGGTGGCCAGCGCCAGCGCGGTCTGGGCGTCCTGGGTGTGGCCAGGCCCCTCCAGGGCAGGAGGCCGCACTTGGCCATGCCCACCCATGGCTGTGTCCTTTGTTCTGCCAGTCCCTGTAGGTGCAGCGGGTTCCACCTGGAGCTCCTTCTGTCCCTTCTTCCATCAGACCAAGGGCTCATGCTGCCGGCTGTGTAGGTTTTTGGTTTGGGGGTTTAGGTTTTTCACCTTTTTGAGTTGAGCAATAGCCTCTGTTGGTAATGATTGTCGGCTCCCTGATGAGGGGCAGGAAGGAGGAGCTTGCTTTTACACATGATTTAAGTGTTTATTGTTAATAAGTTCTGCAGTTCTATCCTTAAAAAAAAGATGTGTGAACGTTTCCTCAGTGGTTTATTTTAAATGTATATAAATGTGTCTGATTGCAGAGCTGGGGCAGGCTCCTCATGTATCCTGGGACAGAGAGAGAGACTCCGATGTGGTCCAGGAATTGCTCAAACATTCATCGGATAAGGCTTATGGGAGAAAAGGTACTGGTTTTGACACTGGACTCCGTCTTCCCACGATAGGCTTGTTTTTGCCTGATGGGGAGCCTGGCGTGTTGAGAGCCTGGGGCACAGGGCTCTCTCAGCTTCAAAGGTGGGGAAGGAATGTGAATGTTTGTCGGCCATTGCACAAAGGTCAAGAACCAGTGCCGGTGGTAGGTTTTGTCTCTGGAGGGATCTGGAGGGACGTGCCTCTGGGGTCTGGGAGGAAGCGGAACATGCAGCCCGGGGCCAGGCAGAGTATGCGGAGCTCTGGGTCTGGGAGGGGCCTGACTGAGGCCCTGTGCGGCCCTTTGCCGTGGGTGCCTGTGGGCGTTACCGTCACCATCTAGCCTTGGAGGAGGAATGGGAGGCCGTCATTGCTCAAATGAGGGCGTGCGCTTGAAAACAGCACCCTTTGCGGGTCGGGACCCACAGGTCTCCGTGACAGCTCGCCCGTCGTCATGCTCCCTTTTCCTTCTCTGCACGTCCACCTCCACCAAAAGTCGGCACTCAGAATTCTGAGTAGTTTAGAAGTAGGCCAGTCTAATTTGTAAAGTCCGTTCTTGAAGTAAAGCCACAGGGTAGCTGGGGATCCTCCAAGGTCTTAACGCTTGTGTGTCTGCTCTATAGTCTTGACGTGGGATGGCGCCGTGTCGGCTGTCAGTCAGGACGCCATTCAGGACAGCAGACTGGCTCGCACTGCCACGGTGATTGATGACTGGGATGAAGAGTTCGATCGAGGGAAGGTACGGTGTGTGCCAATGGCATGGCAGGCCATGTCAGAGTAGCTCAGCTGAGGGCCGAGGCAGGGAGAACTTGAACTTCCTGGGCAATCTGCAGTGGTGGCAGTGTTGTGAAATGGTCCAGGGCGAAACTGCAGCCAGATGCCCAGGTTCAGTGCCAGCCTGGCCACTGTAAATGTCGCATGGCCGTGAGAGAGACATCCCCCCAGTTGCTTCTGTTCCCTCAGCAGTGAAGAGGGGGGTGATGGGGACACCTCCCGCAGGCCACGTGGAGGGCAAATCTGGTGTATGTAGCGAATGGAGCATCATAATCATGCAGTCACTTAGGAGCCCCCGGGGCCAGAGGAGAGCCCTTTCTGGGAATTACTGATACCTGTGATTCTCAACATAGGAAAAGAAAACGAAAAAACTCAAGAGAGAGAAGAGGAGAAACTTCAACGCCTTCCAGAAACTTCAGAGTAGACGGAACTTTTGGTCTGTGACTCACCCAGCTAAGGCTACCAGCCTCAGCTCTCGCCGCTGAATTTGCTGCCGACACAACAGGTCAGTCTGGAGCTGTGTGTGTGCTGAGGAGTGTGTGCGTGAGTGTGCCACGTGGGGCGTGTGCGGTGTGGGTGTCCGGACACCAGCCCCTTGCAGAGGAGGACCGTGCTGTGCTTCGGACCTCCGTCCAGTGTCACATGTTGCCCTTGGGTTGGGCGTGCACGCGGGTGGTGGTGAGACTGCTAGGGTCTCTCCTCCTTGCAGGAACAGTGTTCTTTGCCCCACAGCTTGTGGGATGAGGTGTCTCTTCCTGGGACCTGTCCATCTGGATGGAAGAGTGGCCCTGCGTGGACTCCCTGGCCCTGTCAGCTCCAGGCCCTGCACTGTGAGCCTCCCGTGAGAGGACAGCCCACAGAGGCCCTGGGCTTCTGTGGATCAGGACCTCTGGTGATACGATGCGTGCCACGACAGACCACACAGTGGCCTGCAGAAGGGGCGACAGGACACCAGCTGAGAACCTGCACAGAGGAGTCCGGTCCGGGGGCTGCGGGAGAGCGTGGGGAGGACGGTGGCCACGCCCCTCGTGTCCTCAAACGCCCGCAGGCGACAGTGTGCGGTGGCTGCTTTCATCGCCGAGCCGCCCAGCAGCTGCTCCTGGCCACTGGCCCTGCTGTCTCGCCGGCACTCTGCCCTCCCTGCCTCCTGGGGCGGGGGCTCTGTCTGTATGCCTTACCTACCCACCCCCAGAAAGTGAGCCCAAGGCCGGCCCCCACTGCTGCCTCTCCCTTTTCTGGAACTGGGGAGCAGCCCTGCCAGCTTATCTCTCCCTTGCTAGAAACTCTAGATGATCTGTGGGGAGCAAAAGGCTATTTTGGGGTGGGGTTGTGGGGGTTTGAGATGATGTGCAGACACATCTGCTTTGCAGGCTGCTATTTATTCCAAGGTGGCTCATACCTTCCCTTATGGGTGGTGGTCTCGGGGTCGAACCCTCCTTTTATTTTACTACTTAACATAAAACATTTATTTTTAACCAGGCCTGTAGCTTCCATTAGCAATACGTTCCCTTCTCTGATATGCAAATACTGGTTTTCTTTGCTCAATTTTGTGAGTGCTTTTGAATCTAGATGATTGTGTAACTCAAGGAGATGGCTTTATCTTGCTCAAGCTGTGTCTGCAATCATGTACTTTAATAAATATGGAAGCCCTCAGTTAAGGTGATAATTTCCAGAAAAAGACAAGTGCCCAGTAGTAGAAGGTGCAGAAGTATATCTGAGAATCGCTCCTCAGTGTCCTGGACTCTCCACTGCCTTTCCTCGCGGAAGTGTCCCCTGCGGAGATGGCCTGTCTGCAGTGGCTCTGCTGCTCGCACCCCGCCCGTCTGAGGCCTTCCGGTGCCTGCGTGGCGCGGCGCCCCCTGCCGCCCCCAACTGGGCTTTGCTGCTGGACCTTCCTCCTTGCTTGGGGCCTGGGGTGATGATCCTGGTGGTATCAAAAAAGGTCGCATATGGGGAGATGTGCTCATTTCTGCATGAGGGTAGTTCTCTTCTATTTTTCTGCCGTTCTTATATTTCTCTTTTCAAGAGGCGGGGAGGAGAGCAGTGGGCCGAGCTGGGGCCGCTTCTGGTTCAGGCAGAACACGAGCAGGGCTTCGCACACGCCGGTCCGGGGGCCTTGCGCTCGCTCTCCGGAGGACGACGGTGTCTGCGTGTCAGCCACACCTCGTTCGAAGACGAGGAGCCTGGCCCAGTGCCTGGTGGCTTTGGCGTCTTGACAGGAAGGCAGGAGCCTTCGTGGGCAGGGGCTCTCCCTCCTGGGGTGTGACTTTCATTCCTGTCTGAGCTACTTCCCCAGGCATATTTTTCTGTACGTTCTGCAGTTGGAAAAGAAAAACCCAGTTGCCTTCTAGCACAGAACTTACATCCTTTCTCTTTCTTCTTCTTCCCCGTTCAGTCTCCTCCTTTCTCCACCATGTAATTATAAAGATCATTTCCTGAGGAAAACGTATCCGTTATCTCTGGGGTGGTGCCAAGCACTGGCCTGACTTTCCGTAGCATTGACCACTGCTAGGTAGAGGCGAGTCCTTCCCTCCTGCAAAAATCGTCACCAAACTGGGAAGGGAAGTGATAGGCCTAGGAAATTCGAGGTGACATGTAAATATATAAATATATATAAATAACTAAAGCTTTTATAATGGTGGTCACTTGGTTGGCTTAGAACATGGGTTTAATTTAACTTTGCGTGTAGAGTGGGTGATGGGGTGGGCCACTTCTCCCGATGGTCCAGTGCCCTGTCACTCACCTGCTCCTCCGGGGCGCTCCGTCTGCTAGTCCCTGTGCTCCCAACTGTTGCCAAGACCTTG
Source organism: Manis javanica (assembly GCF_040802235.1). Lineage (NCBI taxonomy): Eukaryota > Metazoa > Chordata > Mammalia > Pholidota > Manidae > Manis > Manis javanica. Next base: position 180,198,360 of record NC_133159.1, on the reverse strand, counting down.
GTGCAATAAAATAATCAGTCTTTACGAGTCCTGCCTATGTCTTTTTTTTTTTTTTTAACTTTGATTTTTAAAAGGTATGTCCCAACCCCCCAATCTGTGATCCCCAGTTCAATTGGAGGGTTTTCCTGGGTACACTCTCAGGTCACCCATCAGTAAGCAGGGAATGGGTGCCTTTGGCTGACTGGTGGGACGGTTTAGAGCAGTTCTTTGTTAAGAATAAACAAAGGGAAATAGAGATTTATTTGCATGTATTAAGAAATACACGTATTAAATTTAAGAAGAGAAGGATTCCTTTGAAATGGCCTGCTAAGCTGTGTGGTGATGGCTCATGAGTACTGTATTAAGGAAACTTGGAAACAATATCATTCCACTGAGGTTTGTTTTGAGCTTTTTTAATATTTTTACTGAATAATGTTTGGGTTTCTATAGGGAAAGATGAGGGAGATATAACAGGTCTTACTGAACTGAGTTTCCCAGTGGTCGGCAAGAGGGACACCATCTCCTCTGGCTTCGGGTCCCCCCGGCTTGGCTCCGCACGACGGAGGCTGCTCTGCCCCACCTGGCCTGAGTGCGAGTCCAGCTGCTCCTCCAGCCACGCACGGAGGGACGTGGTGAGGACTTGATTTTTTGTGTGGACACACTGGAATTTGTTGTTGATAGAACTTAGTTTGGGCTCGCTTGGAAATCACTGGGCTTGTCAGGCCAGGCTGACTGCTGAGCAGGTCCCTGCAGTCGCCTGTGACCAGAGGTCACGTTTGGCAAGAGCAGCCCTGGGAGTGGGAAGCAGACAACAGCGTCCCTGGCCAGGCAGGCGTCCAGCACGCAGGCTCTGTTCTGAGCACTGCCAGGCGGTCCTGTACCCCGAATCCATACAGTGACTCCTCAGATGTGTGAATTGTTTCCTCAAACAACACAGCGATTCTTTGTCCTGGTCACTGGGAGAGGGTTTGGCCAGACAGCTCCAAATGAGGACAGCAGGTGAGGCAGCGGGTGGGGGAGTTCAGAGCAAGGGTTACAGCTCCAAGGCCTGTCCACTGCCAAACTCATACCCAAAGGCTGAATCACAGGCTGCACAGTGGTTGGGATGGGGGTCTGAGGCTGGGGGGGTTGGGGGCCCACTTTAGTCCTGGGGCACAGCAGGCAGGTGAGTGCCTTCTCCAAACGTTTCTGAACCCTGATGGTACGGGGCACAGGCGGCAGTGAGGAAGACCCAGTTCCTCACAGGTGGCCTGTGGGCTCCAGGGCAGGACGGAGAGTGCAGGTGGGGACCGTCCTGGCGTGACTGGCTCTGCATGATGTGGCCTTGGGGACAAGGTGATGCTCTGAGTAGTGTTAAAGGTCGAGTGGGTGCCAGGCAGGCAGGGCCATCAGTCTGCAAAATGAGAGCATGTGTTTGGATGGATTTCAGCATAAACCCGTCATGCCAGCCTTTGTATGTCTTGAGAGTTTGCAGTGAGTTCCCACGTCATGTCATTCAGGTGTCTACAGACATGATTTGCTTTTCGGACACCTGGGGCTCGTGGCAGTGTGCACGAAGGCCTCGGAGGTGGGGGTGGGGGGAGGAGACAGATGAGGGTGGCCAGTCAGCAGGCCAGCCAAGAAGTGGTCAGGCTGGGCCACTGGCAGTAGTGGGAGAAGCTGAGAGGTCGGGTCGCCCAGCTGTTGGGGAGGGAAGCAAGAGGAAGGAGAACAGAATGGAAGTTCAGGGCAGGGACGGTGATTTCTGGCTTGGGTAGACGTCGGGTCGTAGGGCCAGGTAGTAACCACACAGGAAGGCGAGTGGCAGATTGCATGGCAGTGATTCAGCCAAGCTAGACATGTTTGCGTGTTCTCAGAACAGGGACTTAAAGGTGTGAGAAGGTGATGGTGAGCTCTGAGTCTTCTGATTAAGAAAAGTCCAGGTGTCTGGATAGCAGGGAGCCAGGTGGGCCTCCATGGGGAAGCTCTGGCCCGAAAGGGGTCCCTAGCAGTGAGCGTGACCTTCAGCCCAGGGAAGGCCCAGTGGTGCAGTGCAGTGCGGAGGGCCGGCATGCCCATCCCTGCCCTGAGTCTCGGCAGTGTGGAGCCTCACTGTTGTCAGGACCTGGGTAAGCGAGGAGCTGGTAACCCTCTCCCCAGGCGGCCGTGAGAGTGGAGCAGATGGTGCCCAGGTGTGGTGGTGGTCTTGGCTTTCGAGCCCCACACTGGCTCTTCCCTTTGGCCCAGGCCTAGGCCTGGGGGCCCTGTGGGTGCATTTCCCCCAGAGCCCACCTGGCTGGCCCCTCCTGCGCCTTCTGTCTGCACTCTGCATCAGGACCAGCTAGCACTGTCAGAGAAGGACGTCACTGCCACGGGGGCTGCCGCCTGCATTAGGCTCTGTCCGCCCTCTGAGATTTGCCTGCCCGGCCCCTTCGGTGATTATTCCAAATGTCTGCTCTCCGGCTGCCCCTTGCTCGTGGCCAGTGAGGCTAATACCACTACAAGACTGAACAAAATCAGAATCTTAGGCACTGGTATTTAAAGCCTTTCCAGAGGATTCTGGCAGCCTGCTGTTCTGGTCCTGAGTCTTAAATCAGCAAGCATCCGAATCTCGGGGGTGGGGGTGGGGGGAGTAGGGGGCACTGCTTTTAAAACAGGCTGTTGGGCCCCATCCCCTGCTGTTCTGATTCAGGAGGCCTGGGTGGGGCCTGAGAATTTGCATTTCCAACAGTTCCCAGGGGAAGCTGACCCTGCTGCCAGGTGGGACCGTACTTGGAGACCCCCTGTTCTAATTCAGTGGTTCTCATCTGGAGTGGGCGTTTAGGAAGTCAGATGTATAGGTGGAAGATGGTGACCCCCGGCCCTCCATGGACCTAAACTGGGTGCTGCTGGAAGAGGCACGCACCCCTTGCCCCTCACTTGGCTGGTACAACCTCTTCTGCCGCTTGGGGGACCTTGCTCCAGTAAATATCCCGCCACCTCCTGTGTCTTGCTGCCGCCTTCTCATGAATGTGTTCAAGTGTCTGCCATCCTAAAAAAGCCCCTGGTGTCCCTGTCCCCTCCTGTCCACCCTCTCCCTCTACTAAACTTCAGTTCTCAGAGTCTGCCTTCTGCCCTCATCCTTCCACCCAGGGATCCAGTTCCCAAACCTCACGGGCATTTGCAATGACTGCTTTTCAGGACTTAGCCCTGCCCGCGCCTCCCCTGACGCACTCTTCTTTTTCTGTCCCTTAAATGTTAAATCTGTTGCATCTGGTGAGTCCAAGCTGTGTAATGTGCAGCCAGAATCAGTCAACTCTAATCAATATATCCCACTGAACGTCTTCCCCCGGATGTCCTGGCAAGTTCACAGCCTAACAGAATCCATCATTTTGTCTGCCCTCCTCTCATCTGTGTCCCCCTCCTGTGTCCCTCCCATGCCCAAAGGCCACTATTTCCCCCACTGCCAAAGCTGGAAACGTGGCCACCATCCTCAGCAGCTCCCTCCCATCTTTCTACCTGGCTATCTTGAAATTACTTCTCTCTTTCCTGTCCCCACTGCTTGGCTCCCAGTTTGAGCCGCCACCATTTTTCTCCTGGACTCCAGTAGTTTCCTAACCAGTTCAACCTCCAGGATTTGCTTCCTGCTTCACTCTCCTGGCTCCCTATCCAGGGTTTCCTGGACAGCCCTTTGAGACAAGAAATCCTAGTCGAATCACTGCCCAGCAAGGTTTCCCCTACTTGTCAGATATCAGGCTCCTGTCTTTGGTGATCTAGACCCTACCTGCAGCTTTCCACTGCCTCCGGAAGGCCAGCAGCTCTGCGATCCTTGGAAAGCACTAGGTAAGGGAAAGGGACCTCCGCCAGGTGCCCAAGGTTGGAGTGTGCTTTCTCTGATGGTCTTTGCTTAGCCTAGTGGCTAGTGTTTCTGCTTTAAAAGGGTTAAGGTAGGTTGGAGGCAGGTTTGAATCCTGACTCACTATGGAAAGGAGGAGACCAGAGTGGGACTCGAGACCCGTGTAATAATGGCGGCCACCACGTGTCAGCAGCAGGAGTTGGGCCAGCTACGTCCCCTCTCCATGGTGTCCTCCGTAAGATGGAGAGGTTAAGTCGAAGTAACCGTAACTGCCATCATGCCTTCACTGGTCTTACTCCTGAAGTGGTAGGACTTGGCTGCCAAATATCCATTGCATGTTGTGGGAGAAATGCAGTCACAGAACTGCTGTCCCTTAAGCAGGTTTGAGGAATTTAGGTGGCATCACACCTTAGTGGGGCCAGATTTTAAAATACAGAAGTGAAGAGCATGGCAAACGCTTGCCAAGAGAGGGGCACAGGGGATTCAGGTGGCTTAATTCTAACCCGGGGGTTTTCTCGCTGCTGTGTGGTCAAACGACTATATCAACCTTCCTCATCCTGGGCTGAGGGCCAGATTGTTAGAATGCACCTTAATGTGGTTTTTTGCTCTTACAGTTAGTATAAGTGATCTGTGTTTAATGCACTTTTTTCTCCTCTCTGACATGTATTACTCTCCTGTTTTGTGTCTTACCTGGCTGCAGGTAGGTACTTCTTGTTGGCAGGGCCCAGGAAATCTTTGTTGAATGAGTGGGCTGGAAAAGCCACGAGGAAGTGTGGTCTGTGACCATCATTTGGACTCTGCTCAGAAATGGCCAGCCCAACCCTCCATCAATGCTGGTGGCTCAGAAATTCTCCTCCATCAGTTCTCCTCGACGTTAACTTTCTTTGAGTGCCGCTCCCCCTTTGTTTTTGTCCCAAGTGAAAACACTTGGGCAAAATCTGGCGGGAACTAGAGCATCAGCCTATCTATTTGAATTGAAAGTCTGAACTGCGTGGCATGTCGCCAGCTATCTTTTGGGTAGCATGGGAACAGTTGGTGACAGCTGGATACAATCAAGTTCCATTACAAACAGATTTTAAGTACCATTCACACACACAAGAAATTGCAAGCTTTAGCAAAATAAAATCTGGGGGTTTTCAAAGCAAGATAATGCCCCCATCTCGGCCTGTGGGAGTGATTTGGTTTGTGGCTTCTTACATGTACGAAGCACCC